>NC_092383.1:9338795-9938795 GCF_030028105.1 Mobula birostris
GCAAGCAAGCTTGCTCTTGCCCGGTTCGATAATACATAGAGAGTTCGTTGTCTCGGTATCCTTCTGTTTCTTGTGTGAGAATACCTCCTTTCATACTCCTACGAATTCTACCGTTTTTCATAGAGAAAATACTTGCGTGCGGGAAGTAAAACAAGCCATTTGGTGTCAAAAATCATTGCTACTGTTGTGATGGTCGAACACGTCCTATGGGACTGCAATGTAAGATGTTTTGATTTTTTTTTAATTGAAAATATCTGTAAAACCAGTTTCTCTGAAAATCGGCAATTCAGCATTCGCCCACTTGTAATGTTTTTCTTTCCATTTCTCTCTCGCGTGCATGCATCTGTGCTTTGAACTGCTGCGCCTGGTTTATCTAGTTCTAGTGTAATAGAATTTAATTTTAGGATGGTGTATGTTGAATACCAAAATCTCAAGTTCGTAATCGTGTGGATGGCAAGGAAGTAACAGGTATGCACTTCAATGCCTTGACATAGAGCAAGCTTTTTTTGTTTTATTTTGAGCGGGGTGGAGAAGCCCCCTAGAACAATATTGTCCTGCTAAATAATAACTTCAGATTCTTCTGTTTGTCCCCTCGGTCGATGGGTTATTGCATGCTTTTGGAAATCTGTGAGTTTTAAAGAGGTAGTAGATAGAACTTGTGAGCGACCAAATATGACTTGAAATGTCGGCTTCCCGACACATTTCAGAGATGCATAATGAGCACGGGTTAATTTAAACTGTATTTGAGTTTAAGTTAAAGTGCCCCATTCTCGTAAAATGAATATTGAACCGCCAGAGTTCCAAATCGTGAGGAATTTTGCTTTGAGTTTATAATAAAAATCAAGTTTAGTGAAAACCGTGGCATTTGTTGACATTACATTCTGAATAATGTCTTTAGGACTTCAGTAAGGCTTAACTGTATTTTTAGTTCACAATTTTAATTTTGACAAATATTTATTCCCACAAATCTGCCATTTCAATCATTTGTGCTTGAACATTTGAAAATCCTTGTTTCCGAGTGGGATGAATGGTCTGTGATAGTTGAAAGCTCCTGGTTGGTTAAGCAATATCAGGTAAATGAATATTGGCCAAGATGTTTATTGGTAAAGTATATAGACATTTATTTTATATGGAATTTTTAAAGTATGTTGTTGATGTTTTTGGAAATATTATTCACACAGTGATAATGGACAATTGTGATGCAGTATTTGGAACACATTCTAATTGGAAATCATTCATTTATATCAATAACACAAGAGATTTTGCACATGCTGGAATCCCAGAGCAATCCATAGAAAATGCTGGAGGAACTAAGCAGGTATGGCTGCATCTATGGAGAGGAATAAACAGAGACCCTGCCTGAAACACTGACTGTTTATTCCTCTCCTTATATGTTGCTTGACCTGCCAAGTTCCTTCAGCATTTTGTATGTGTTACATTTATATCAAATCTGTTTCTGGCATCTACCTGACAAGAGACTAGACCAGAAGATCCCAACCTTTTATATGCCGTGGACCAATACCATTAAGCAATACCGTGGACCCCAGCTAGACCAAAGTGGATGTTTTGAACTTATTCCTGGGAAAGAAATGATTTATTTTGAAGGCATATTGTTTCATGGTGGGTTTGGAATGGAACAAATGTTTTGATTTGCTTTGGTGAGGGTTGAGCGCAAAAGGAAGAAATTCTTCTTAGTCTGGGAAATGGGTAATCAGGTACTGCTAGTCTTAATGTAAAATTGATCACCACATTATCCATGCAACAGTGAAGTTGTTAATTTAATATGAATACTACTGCTGCTCTGCGGAGTGCAGGATTTAGAATACTGCTCAAAGGAACAGTGTTGAGAGTTTGTTTTGCACATAAAGTTTGAACAGTTTCATATCTACAAGCTTTGAAATTTTGGACTGTGTGACAGATAATTGTTCCTAATCAATAACTCAACTGTAATCCCTTAGTCAAGTGTTAAACTTTGAATTTTCACATATTAGCCATTAGAAACATCTTGGCACCCCTGACCCTTCATGGCTTTTAAATGAAGAGCTGTGAAGAACTGCTGATTGTGGATAATTTCATCAGGATTATGTATGTTTGAAGTTAATGTGCTTTACAGTACAAATTTTGAGTTTACGTTTTGATTCGGATGAAGATATTAGATTGCATATTTGATATGATACATATGAACTGAGCAGGAATTTTAATTAACTGTGTGCACAGTGGCGATTCTGACTTTATATTTGCATAGGTAGATTTCATTGCTCAGTGTTTTGTGTTTCAAGTTCTAGAATAATGGCTTTTGTTCTAATAATAGAGTCGCCCATATTTTGTCTCTCACATTGATACAAGTACTCAACTTAGGGTCATGTGTGTTTATTTTATTTATATATTTATTAAGATAAATCATAGAGTAGGCACTTCTGGGCCTTCGAGCCATGCCATTCGGCAATCTCCCTGTTTAATCCTAGCCTAATCACGGGACAGTTTATAATGATCAATTAACCTATCGACTGGAAGGAAATCGGAACACCCAGAGGAAATCACAGGGAAATCGTACAAACTCCTTACTGGCAGCAGCAGGAATAATGTTACATTTGGCATGCAAAATAATGTGGAATGGTTTATACTTTTTTTTTAAAAAAGGAATGTGGGAGGAACAGATTGAATTCATTGTCTTTTAAGTACTTGTTGAGGGCAGACTTTTTATTGAAGAGAATTTGTTAGGGTTAAAAGAATAATTTTTAGTGCGGCTATAGGGAAGTTGGGAATGAACATGACGACTGCCTGAGTGTATTCAGTTAGGTGATCAGTGATAATTACTGCAGTATGCGGGTTGGAGAAAAGAATAGTTAACATCTGGAGACATCTGCTGTGATAGAGATGTTGGCATTTGAGATTTTAACAGATTGATTGAGCCTCTGGAATAAGTTATTTAATTCTCGTGTCAGGTTGTGAATGTTTTATTTTGTGTGATTAATTTGCAGTTTTATCATAACTCATCACTGATCAATTTATTTTGTATACTTTTGATATTTACTTTTAAACTATGGTTTCACTTTCAAAATCTTTTTCCTATTACGGGAATAGTGAAAGCAGATTCAAGCAGGAAGAACTGTTTTGCAGTTATTGTATGTTCTTGCTTTAAGTGGAGTTATTGGTACTGCTGAAATGCTCTAGTAAAGTTGTAAAATAGTGATAACAAGTAACAACAGCCAGAGACACCCCCCCCAGCAGAAACAGCTAATACGAGGGGGCATAATTTTAAGATGAGGGGAGATATCGGAGGTAATTTGTTTTTTTTTAACAGAGTGGTAGATGCATGCACGTTGCTGCTGAGAGTAGTGGTAGGAACATACAATAAGCTTTTAGATAGAAACATGGAGGGCTGTGCAGGTGGGAAGGGTTAGAATCATCTTAAAGTAGGTTTAAAAAGCCGAAAGGATTGTACTGTTTTATAGTGTTCTAAGATTCAAAGTGCGTTTATTATTTAAGTATGCAACCCATTGTTTTTGTATGCATGCACACACACACACTGTTGACAAAATGCATTAGCAGAAAACACAAAAATATAGCTACTTTTTATAAAAGTAGCAATAATAATTGTATTTCTTTGAGGTGAATGAGTGAAGTTATGATGGGGAGTAAAGAAATGGCACAAACATTAAGTATTCCATCTGTCTCTGCTCTGGAGGATATTTTAACTGGTGAGATAAAGGGACATTTGGCGTCTAATGAGGATAAGGGACTTGAAGTAATTAATAGCAAATAAAAGTATTGTATAAATTTAGAGAATTAAAATCTGTCAGATGCCCTGGAGCTGATGGCCTGCATCCCATAGTTTTGAAAAAGCTGGCTGCAGAATAAGTGGATGCATTAGTGATCATCTTCCAAGATTTCTGAGATCCTGGAATAGTGCCAGCTGATTGGAATGTAGCAAATGTAATTCTGCTATATAAGCATGGAGGGAGAGACGTGATAGGGAGCTGGAGCTGAGAAAAAAAATTCAGTTGCTGGAAATCCAAAACACAAGCTGGAAGCACTTGCAACTTGATCATTTATGAGATGTTGGAAAACTAACCTACTTTAAATTGTAGAGAGAAGCAGAAGAGTTGCTTGTGATAAGGTGCAGACCGAAGTTGACCATTAAACCAGCCATTGAAAATAACAAAAAGAATCAGTTTGAAGCTGCATTCACATTTGTGCAGAAGAGTTTGAGGTGTGGTGGGAATCAGAATCAGGTTTACTATCACTGGCATATGTCACGAAATTTGTTACCTTTATGGCAGCGGTACAATGTGATAGAACATAATAGAGAAAAAAACTGCATTGTAGTAAGTGTATATATTAAATAAGTAGTGCAAAATTGGCATGTTATCAAAACCTTTGGCAAACTTCTATAAGTGTGTGATGGAAAGTGTGCTGACTGATTGCATTACAGGCTGGTACGGGGACACCAATGCCTTTGATTGGAAAATCCTACAAAAGATAGTGGATTCAACCCAGTACATCATGGGTAAAAACCTTCTCAACCATTGAGCACTGCTGCAAGAAATGTTACCTTAGGAAAGCAGCCTCCATTATCAAAGACCCTTACCATGCTCTCTTCTCATTGCTGCCATAAGGTAGAAGGTACAAGTGTCTCAGGACTCACACCACCAGGTTCAAGAAGTTACTACCCTTCAACCATCAGGTTCTTGAACAAAAGGGGCTAACTACACTCATTTAAGGACTCTTTTATCTTGTTATTTCGTGCTTGTTATTTATTTCCATTTACTTTTATTTGCATTTGCAGAGTTTGTTGTCCATTGATCCTGTATACAGTTACTGTTCTATAGATTTAAGTATGCCCACAGAAAAGGAATCTCAGGGTTGTATGTGGTAAAATGTATGTACTTTGATATTAGATTTTACTTTGACTTTGAAAATAAGTAGGGTGGTTGTCTGAAATTCAGAATAGGCTGGGCTATAGTGTAAGTAGAGTTCAGACTAGAGGGAAGGTTAGCTATTGTTTCTGAAATCTGCACTTTTCATGGATGGAATAAAGCAAGGTCAAAATGGGAGTGAGATGGAGGATTAAAGTTCTAGGCAACTGAGAGTTAAGGTAAAATTTGTCAAAGTACATGCATGTTATCATATACTGTACTATGAGATTTATTTTCTTTCAGGGATTTACAGGAAAATAAAGAATTGCAATCAAATTTATGAAAAACTATACATAAACAAAACTGACAAACAACTAATGTGCAAAAGAAGGCAAATCATCCAAGTAAAAAATAAGAATGAGCATGAGTTGTAAAGTCCTTGAAAGTGGGTCCATAGGTTGTGGAATCAGTTCAGAGTGGAGGTGGGTAAAGTTATCCATGCCAGTCAGGATTCTGATTGTTGTAACTGTTCCCAAACTTGGTGATGTGAACTGAGACTAGAAGATCAAGGCTTTTATTCTGGGCTGAATATTGGCATTCTGCATAAATGAAGCCTTAATCTGCACTTACTATAATGTGCTGGATACTATATTGTGACATTTTTCCTTGTTTATGGTTTTGCAGTAAGTTTGGAAAATCATGTTTTTACTTTGCGAATGTAACTTGCTGGGTAAATAGACAAAAAGCCAGTATGGTTGGCTTATTTAATCGACATTTAGTTACACAAAATGAGGGTTCATGGTGGATTTGTTGGAAGGACCAAACAAAGAAGTAAGTATGAAGTTTTTAGCTTAACAGTCAGTGCTAGTTTACCACAGTGTCCTCAGCTGTTGACCACCTGCATTAATGACTTCTGAGATCCTCCATTGGTCAGGTTCAACCATGGATGCTATGTCTCAGCTGTCTATGTGATATGCAGGCCAGTACACAAACAAGGGCAGTACGATATGGAAAGCAAGCTGTTGCCCATGTGGCAGACTCTCCCTCTTTTATGCAGCTGATGAATCCAATGGAATGGCTGACACCGATACAGTTTGGCACCAGTGGCATTACAGGAGTTGCCAGTCAGTGTTGATCTCAATGTAGGAGTGCCCTAAGAACTCTGGCTCTGGGTTTTTCCTCAGGATTTGCTTCTAGAGCCTTCCCATGAGTGAGTATAGCCGCAAGGCAGTGGAGGTTTGAAATCAGTTTTCTTTCTCCTAAGTGAGTTGCCAGCCACTACTGATGAGCCCCATCTGCCCAAAGTGATTGGTTTGAGGGTGCCTTTTCCCCTTCTCCTGTCAGTAGAAATGGTTCTGCCAGGCCTAGTAGCTAAGTCACACATAAAGGCCAGGAGTTAGACTTGGCTATCAGAAACTGTCTGAAGTGCAAACCATTGCGAGTATTTAATAGGTAGTGGAGCTTATCCACACTACCACCCCCAGCTACAACAACCTTAGGAACAAAATGGCTTCTAATGTACTTCAAATGGATATGGATAGGTTAGGTGAATGGCAATGATGTAGCTTGAGTACTGTGTGGTGAAAGTGGAATTATTATTATGGGTAGGAAGAATAAATCATGTTATTAACTGGTGAGAAGTTGGCAGAATGTTTGTACAAAGGGTTGGTTTGGGAGTTTTGGAAAGCCAACATGTTGGTACTGCAAGCTACTGGGAAGGCTTTATTGCAAGGGTGTTGGAACAAGGAAATCTTGCCAAGATCATGCAGGGGTTTAGCAACTACAGTGAGTAATTGTGCTGTCTATACCTGATGAAAGATACTCTGGCATAAGAGTTGGTGTGTGCAAGATTCTTTCTTGAGGCAATGAGAATTCTACTGTGAATATTGGCTGTAGATTTTAGAAGAATGAGAAGTAAGCTCATTAAATTGTTCAAGATTCTGAGAAGGATTGGAGGAATTTCCAGAGAACTTTTTTTACAATGAGAATCTGGTTTATCAGCACCAACTTATAATATGAAAATTGTTGTTTGATGACAACAGTGCAGTGCAAGTCATAAAATTACTATAAATTGCAAACATAATGCAAAAAAAGGAATAATAAGCTAGTGTTCCTGAACTGTTCAGAAATCTGATGGCAGGAGAAGAGTGGGTGGTGGGGGGGGGGGGGTGCTCCTGTATCTCCTTCCCATTAGTAGTAATGAAAAGTGCATGTCCTGGATGATATGTGGGTTCTTAACAATGTTTTTGAGGCTGCGGGTTTTGCCCATGATGGACCTTGCTGAGTGTGCAATCTCTTGTGATCCTGTGTATTGGAGCCTCCATACCAGAAGTTGATGCAGCCACTCAGAATGCTTTCCACCTTGCATCTATAGAAATTTGCAAGAGTCTCTGGTGACATTCCAGATTTCTAGCTCCTAACAAAGTAGAGCCAACGGCGTCCTTCTTCAGGGATGTGTTGGGCCCAGGACAGAACCTCTGAGATGCTCACAGCCAGGAACTTGAAGCTGCTCACCCTTTCCACCGTTGATCCCTCAATGAGGACTGGTGTGTGTTTATGTGTTCTGGTTTTCTCTTTCTGAAGTCCACAGTCAATTCCTTGCTGTTAGTGACATTAAGTGCAGGGTTATTGTTGTGTCACCATTTTATCAGCCACACTTTGTTACTCCTGTATGTTCCTTGTCGCCATCTGAGATTTTACCTACAATAACGATACATTAGTAGAGAATTTGGAACTAGTCTTCGGCTACATGGAGTAATTAGGAGGTGCTGGCAAAATTGTGACCTAGACCAAAGATTGGTTCATTCTGGTATTAAGCAGAGTGCCATTTATTCTGGGATTTAAGAAAATGCTGTTTTATCACATTTCCCATAAACGGATCTAACAGGTCGTCCCAAGTCCAACTTGATTGATTATGGGTTTCTTCTTGAATTACAAAGAGTCCACTCTAATATACAACTGGTCTGTGATCAGTAGTCTGTTAACGTAGGTCAGTAGCTTCTCCTTTTTTGCTGGCACCTACTTTTTCAACAGCTACTGCTGTGTGCTTTATTATAACAATAGTTTGTGCTCTGCAAGAGCAAGGTGATTCAGGACCATCAGCAAAAGTTGGCGTAATGGAATGACCTTTGCTAATTAGAGGAGCATGGGAAGTGTGGAGGGAAAGAGCTGATGCTAAGACTTAAGTATGATGGCACAAGGATAGATGGAAGCAAAGAGTACTTTTTGCTTTGATTTTAGCAAATTCATTAATTTATTTCTGCCCCGGGTTCTGGAAATACAGGGATTAGCTGGCTGTGTGAACTCCTATCATTGGTATTGATTTATTTAATGGGGCCCTTCATTAATACAAGGGAAAGAAGAGCTTTTGTTGTGCTCATCATTTGTTCTATGAGCACTATTTCAACTGCATCTGTCACTTAGATCCAAATGACGGCTTGCTTCTTCGTAAGTGACTTTCTATAACACAAAGTCAAATTGTTTTGTACATGCAATAAGAAGTGTGATCACAAAAGATCCAAAGATCAAATTTTATTCTGTCAACTTTTTTGGTATTGCTTTTCTGAACCCTATAAGGGTGATTTTTCATTATCCAAACAGCTACATCATGGGGATCATCTGTATTTAGAATTGAGAAATGAGCGCCTCTAAATTTCACACCTACTTAATCAACAAGCTATCTTTAAATTTAGTCTATCAGTTATTTCCACTGTAGTTAGGACTAACACAAAGAACTGGATTACTGGAACTGGTAATAACCCGTTAGTTTAAAGCTATATAGGAAACTAATCCCATCTATTTGTCAGATTGCATGAGGAATAGTTTTTTTTCCTGCCATTTTAGGGTTAACGGCTCTACTGAGGGATTTGCAATTTGGAAACTACAGCTGAGAGTTTCAGCTGCATAACATTGCTTTTATTTTCAGCATTTTCCATTAATTTTGTCAGTGAAAGCAATTAGAAGTCATTCTGAGTAGATCTGTTTCTTTCCAGAAATTCAACCAGTTACTTGAATTTTTGAGCAATGCTCCATGCAGTGCGTATTTTGCAATATCATGACAGAATTAACTACATTCGTCTCCTACCAGCACCAATAGATTTGGATTTAATTGGATGTGTCCCATTCTTCACTTATTAATAGTACATTGACCTTCCCCATCCCCATCCCCATTTCCCTATGTTATTACCAATTCAAGAATTTCCAGATGGTGTCTCAATCTGAAACGTCAACTGCCAATTTCCATCCGTGGTGTCTTCTGATCTGCCAAGTTCCAGCAGTATTTTGTATGTTGTTCCAGATTCCAGCATCTGCACTCTTGTGTCCCAAGGATCTCCCCAGTGGAAGACTTCATCCATTTCTTCTTCCTCCCATTTTACCTTAATCATGATTAATTGTGATTGTGGGCCTGATCTCGTAAATAAACAATTCAATTTGGTTGTATCTCCTTTCTCCACACTTGCTCCAGTTCAGGTGAGATGGGGAACTCCATGGACTGACACAAAGAATGATAAGTAAAAGTTGCTGGTGAACGCAGCAGGCATTACTAGCTTACTCTTACTAGCTCTTCTTTCAGTTAGTCTTGACGGTCTCGGCCCGAAACGTCGACTGTAGCTCTTTCTAGAGATGCTGCCTGGCCTGCTGCGTTCACCAGCAACTTTTATGTGTGTTGCTTGAAATTCCAGCATCTGCAGATTTCGCGTTTACTATACATAACCTTTGTTAAGGCAGGAACAGCTAAGACGCGTGGATTTCTGAGACTGGACTTGTTATTCAGAAGAAGATTGTGGAGTTAAGAGAACGATTTCACTCAGGTGGACATTGATAACTTTTGAATTTAGCCAGAGGAAATGTAACTCAATTGAAATGATAAGTTGTGGTGCTGTATTAAAAATCACATTTTTGCCTTTTGCTATTTTAATTGCAAGTTCCAGTTTAAAACACAGAAATTGGCTTTATCTGAATACCTTTTATTGAAAGAAATTACTATTCAAACTAATGGACAGGCACAGTATGTTTAAAACAATCATTTTGTATTGTACATAAATAGAAGTAAGCAATTTCTGTACATTTAGATGAAATATTTGAAACTTAGTTTTAAATACCTGCTCCCATGAACAGAATGATCAATTTGATTAAATTGAGACAATTAAACATAATTAACCATGAGGTTGTTTTTTTTTAGTTTGACTTAACTACCTTTTAATTTTATCTTGTTGTTCAACAAACTTTTCATAAGCTTTTCCAAAGTCCTGCATCATTTAAATTGACTAGTTACCAGCACTACTTTCAGCACTGGGTCTGTAAGTTCCTCGGTTCCTCATTGTATATCCTTGCTGACAAAATGGTAATTTTTGATAAGTGTTTTTGGAAAATGATCAGTATTTTCAATTTAATATCAGGTGAAAGTGTTTTTCCAGTATGTATCTGAAATTTTTGGTAAGTAAATTAGATATAATGTAAATCTTTTAGATTTGATTGATCTTTCAATAAGATCAATAAGTTGCAGTTGTATAGTTATTGCACTGTTACTACAGTCTGCAGGAGAACCAAATATTGTCAAAATTTGTTCAGACTTTAAGCCTTGAAGAGCCTGGATCTATAAATGTGTATAATTTCTTGTAGAAGGATTTTAGAAGTACTTAAAGTTCAAAGTAAAATTATTGTCCTGAGATTCATTTTCTTGCAAGCATTCACAGTAGACAAAGAAATACAAAGAAATACAATAGAGTCAATGCACTCCATGTTCCATGTGTTCTTGTTTACTTTTTTTTAGCTATTTGCACAATTTGATCAAGGCTGAGGGCAAAGGATGAATCAGAGTTCAGCTCACTACTCCACAAGGTTTTCTCGCTTCAGCACAAAGCTGACTCTGCAGTTGATGCAAACAGTGGCGTTTGCCTCAGCACTGAATTGGCTCTGTGGCTATGGCCTGCAGCCATCGGGCTCCTGGATCGACTTCACTCACCTTATTGCTGAACTGACTTCGTGGCTGTGAGCTCACTTTTGGGGACTCTGCAGTTAATAAGGATCTAGTGCCTTCCCGGTGTATATGAAGAATAAATTCTTCTTGGTCTTCAAGCTGGCTACGGTATCAATTATAACCGACGTTTCGATGGAAGAGTTTTTCATCGAAGTGTCAGTTAGAATTGATATCTGTAACCAGCTTAAAGCCAGAGGAGAGTTTATTCGTCTGCAGTTATGTTCAGTGTGTTATTTGCTTACTTTTTTTACAATTGTTTTTATTCTGTAGAATGGGTGTTTGACAGTCTTTGTTGTGTGAGTTTTTTAATGGGTACTGTTGTTTCTTTGTTTTGTGGCTGCCTGCAAGAAGGCAGTTATATACTTTGATAATGTGCTTTGGTTGTTTGTCAGTCTTTGTGTGTTCAGTATATAAAAAGACAAACCATATAAATAAGTAATAGATGCCCAGAACATGAATGTTCAGGCCTTGAAAGTGAGTCCACAGGTTGTGGAATAAATTGTACATCCTCCTTTATCTGAATATGTCCTCCATACATATTTATAATTTTTAATTCACTGTTCCATTGTGCAGAGTGTTCCATTCACAAGTCAATGACTGATCCCAGACTTTACCTTTATCCCAAAGAAAGACCAAGTTACTGGGTAGGTGGGAATGTCATTTGAGTGACTACGTTGCATGTTTTGCCATTCCTTCATATTCCATAGGTCATATAGGGACCCCCCTTGGTTTATGTTACTGTAATTTGACACTGAAGTAAATGTGAGCTTAGTTTTGCTTGACTTCCAAAGGTCTTTATTTGTCAGGCCAGATGCTAGGGAAAAGGGTCAGAAAAATGGTATATTTATTTAAAGCGCAGCAACCTGGTTCAAGAATATAATCTGTTTTTAAAATAGATTGACTTCCCAATATTTACTGGAACAGCATTACAGAACTGAGTGTTCAGTTAAAGCCAGGATTGTTAGTTGGGTTGCTAGTTATTCGGATTGTTAAACCCGTACTTATAGAAATGTCCTATTATCTTTTAATGGGTCTTTTTATACTAGTAAGAAAAATGAAAATGAACCGGATGTTTTCTTGTGTCTTGCCTCCCTATCCATATTTTCTCTGAATATCAATATAGTTGACATGCTGTAATTCAAATCTGGTACTGTTGGTGCCTTAATTAGAATCAGTAGTATATTGCTAGCAAAATGTTATTTTTGAAATCTTCTGAAGCATGTTGCTGTGAACTGAATCCTATGTACACAGCAAAAAAAATCTCAACTTTGTTTCTAACAATACTTAAATTAGTGAATGCAACTGACAAGAATTGCTTTCATTAATCTACATAAGTGTTGTTTACATAACTAATTTACATAAGTGGATGTTTCTTCTAGTAAGATTCTTTTTTTTTCTTCAAGTCAAAGTACAGATGCTGGAAATCTAAAATTAAAAATGTATTGCAAACACTCAGCAGATCAGGCAATTCAACAAGCCTGACCTGCCGAAGGCTGACAACACCCAAATCAGGAAACTGAAATTTGCCCTTGGGGAATTCACAATCACAACAAAAAAAAATGTGGCATGTAGGATTTAAAAAAAAATTGCTCTTACAAAATTGAAATGGAGGAGAAAGTAAATACAAAATTTATTGTTTCCCTTTTCCCAATTTTTGACAAGTGCAGATGACATACAAACCCCATTTCCAGAAAAGTTGGGATATTTTCCAAAATGCAATAAAAACAAAAATCTGTGATATGTTAATTCACGTGAACCTTTATTTAACCGACAAAAGTACAAAGAAAAGATTTTCAATAGTTTTACTGACCAACTTAATTGTATTTTGTAAACATACACAAATTTAGAATTTGATGGCTGCAACACACTCAACAAAAGTTGGGACAGAGGCATGTTTACCATTGTGTTACATCACCTTTCCTTTTAATAACACTTTTTAATCTTTTCAGTCTTGGATCTGAGGTTACTAATTGTAGTAGATTTGCAATTGGAAATTTTGTCCATTCATATTTGATATAAGACTTCAGCTGCTCAACAGTCCATGGTCTCCATTGTTTGATTCTCCTCTTCATGATGCGCCATACATTTTCAATAGGAGACGGATCTGGTCTGGCAGCAGGCCAGTCAGGCACACGCACTCTGTGTCTACAAAGCCACGCTGCTGTAGCCCGTGCAGAATGTGGTCTGGCATTGTCCTGCTGAAATAAGCATGGACGTCCCGGGAAGAGACGTCGCCTTGATGGCAACATGTGTCTGTCTAAAATCCTAATATATGCCTCAGAGTCAATGGTACCTTCACATACATGCAACTCACCCATGTTGTGGGCACTGATGCACCCCCATACCATCACAAATGCTGGCTTTTGCACCTTTCGCTGATAATAATCTGGATGGTCGTTTTCATCTTTGGCACGGAGAACTCAATGCCCATTTTTTTCCGAAAACTAGCTGAAATGTGGACTCATTTGACCATAGCACATGGTTCCACAGCCTTTCGGTCCATCTGAGATGAGCTCGGGCCCAGGGAACACGCCGGCGTTTCTGCATAGAGTTGATGTATAGCTTCCTCCTTGCGTAATACAGTTTCAAGCTGCATTTCTGGATGCAGCGACGGACTGTGTTGAATGACAATGGTTTTTCGAAGTACTCACGAGCCCAGGTGGCTATAATTGTCACAGTAGCATGCCGGTTTCTTAGGCAGTGCCGCCTGAGGGCTCGAAGATCACGTGCATTCAACAGTGGTTTCCGACCTTGCCCTTTACGCACTGAGATGTCTCTGAATTCTCTGAATCTTTTCACAATATTATGTACTATAGATGTTGAAAGACCTAAATTCTCTGCAATCTTGCGTTGAGAAATGTTCCTTTTGAACTGACTAACAATTCTCGCACGAATTTTGGCACAAAGGGGTGAGCCACGACCCATCTGTGCTTGCAAAGACTGAGCCTTTGATGGACGCTACTTTTATATCCAGTCATGATACCTCACCTGCTACCAATTAGCCTGCTTAATGTGGAGTCTTCCAAACCGGTATTAAATATTCTGTGCACTTTTCAATCTTATTTTAACTCTGTCCCAACTTTTGTTGAGTGTGTTGCAGCCATCAAATTCTAAATTTGTGTATATTTACAAAATACAATTAAGTTGGTCAGTAAAACTATTGAAAATCTTTTGTTTGTACTTTTGTCAGTTAAATAAAGGTTCACGTGAATTAACATATCACAGATTTTTGTTTTTATTGCATTTTGGAAAATATCCCAACTTTTCTGGAAATGGGGTTTGTAGTTTCTCACGTTACAGAAAATCACAGACAAACCGTTTTTCTAGAAAAGCAACCCTGCTGTAATAAGAGTATGCATTTCCAGCATTTTCATCTTAAATCCACGCAATCACCGCATTCAGAAAGCACAGCAGCACCTTCACTAACTGAGGTGAGTGAGGCTCCCCTCCCACATTCTTCCAGAGTACCATTGAGTGTCCTGACCAGCTGTATTGTCATCTGGTATGGGAACTGTAAGGCATCTGACCACAAGACCCTGCAAAGGATTGTGAGGACTGTGAGACAATAACCAAGGTCTGGGGACTCTCCCACCATACCCCCCCCCCCCGCCCCCACCAATGCAGAATATACACTAGAACAGTGGCCGTGGACCGGTACCGGGCCGCAAAGCATGTGCTACCGGGCTGCGAGGAAACGATATGATTTGGTGATATGAGTCAGCTGCACCTTTCCTCGTTCCCTGTCACGCCCACTGTTGAACTTGAACACACGCAAGGTCATTACCCTTGCGTCATCCATGTCAATGCAGGAAGAAGATCAACTCCTCGAGCTTGCAAATGACGGCGGGCTGAAAAGTATGTTTGACATAACATCTCTGCCAGCATTCTGGATCAAAGTCAAGGCTAAATATCATGAGATAGCCACAAAAGCACTGAAAACGTTGCTTTCATTTCCAACATATCTCTGTGAAGCTGGGGTTTTCTGCAGTGAATGCAACAGAAACTAAATCGCGGAATAGACTGGACATAAGGAACCCCCTTCAAGTATCGCCGTCTCCCATCACCCCTCGATGGGTGCGTCTTGTTGCAGGGAAACCAGTTCAGGGCTCCCACTGATTCAGCGATTATTGGTGTGTTGCAATGATTTTATATGTTCATATGAGGAAAATATGCGCTGTGTTTACTATCCAAACATTACTTAAAATGTTATGATGCTATTGACTTGTAACTGACTTATAATTGACTTATCACTATATTCATGCGAGGAAACTATGCGCTGTGTTTAATATTAAATTCATTAGATAAACGTTTTAGAAATGCAGTTGAGTGTATTAGCTACCTATAAGTGACTTATAGTTGACTTATCACCTATATTCCGGTCATGATTAACACTCCTCCCCCCCCCCCCCCCCCCCCAGGGTTGCCAACTGTCCCGTATTAGCCGCGACATCCCATATATTAGGCTAAGTTGGTTTGTCCCATACGGGACCGCCCTTGTCCCGTATTTCCCCCGCTAAAGTGGAGTGTTCCTATGAAAACTTTCATGCTGAAGTGGAGTAAAGCGAAGAAGCAATTACCATTAATTTATATGGGAAAAATTTTTGAGCGTTCCCAGACCCAAAAAATAACCTACCAAATCATACCAAATAACACTAACACATTGTAAAAGCAGGAATGATATGATAAATACACAGCCTATATAAAGTAGAAATAATGTATGTACAGTGTAGTTTCACTGAACAGAATCGCCAAAACCGATTTGTAGAAAAAAATTCGGCACATGCACAAATGCGCATGTCATGCAAGCGTGCATAGGTGCCCGTGCAAGGCTTCATGGTCATGGTAGTCTTTCTGGGGTAAACACAAGTGTCCCATATTTGACTGCTACTCTTGTCCCTTATTTGGGAGTGAGAAAGTTGGCAACACAACCCCTCCAGTTGGCCAGTCCGCAAGAATATTGTCAATATTAAACCGGTCCGTGGTGCAAAAAAGGCTAGGGACCCCTGCATTAGAAATACTGTGTTCACAGAGCCTCAGCATTATCATGGACCCTTCCCATCTGTCCCACAGTCTCTGATCTCCTACCATCAGGTACTGTAGTACAAGAAGAAGGACCTGTTAGGCTTGGTAACAGCTTCTTCCCCAGGTTGAGACTATTCCCCTGCTACCATCCAATACTCATCATTTATGACAGTGCCACTAGCAGTAATACAGTTGTATATTTAACTATTTGAATATGCACATTATGTCAAATTCTACATGTACAGAATACTTTAATCTGCTAATATTATTATTGTATGTGCTATATTTGATATATACTGTGTTTTGTATTTTGGACCCTGAGGAGTATTGTTTTGTTTAGCTGTTTACATGTGTATGGAGGAAACGTGAGGGGCATTAATACATTGTCAGAATGTAGTGAATTGATGATACGATGAACATGTCCTGTTTACTGTATACATTCAATAAAATATTCACCACCAAATGTTAACACACAATGCATGATTTTAAAAAAAAATCTGATCACTAACAAGAGAAAATCTGCAGGTGCCTGAATTGAATTTATTTTGAGGTTGCTCTTGGGAGCTCTCCCTTTTTCATTATCATTTACTCCCCACAACCTTTTTCTTAACTCAATTGTTTAACTCATTTATTGAGAGAAATAGCGCCACCGTGAACAGTCCCTAGCCTTCCTACGAAAGGAGAAGGGTTGGCATGGAGCTAGCTACAGAAATATCAACAGAACCTCTGACTTCAGCCCTGAGAAAGCGGAAGCCACAGGCCCCAGGATAGAGGATTCTGGCATTATCAGCAGCCTGTGCTCCAGTAGAGGTGATGGGCTTAAGATGAAGATTGAGAGAAATATTACTGAACTCATTTTGGGAGTGGAGGGAGAGAAGGGGTCATCAGCAGTTCCCTTTGGGAGGATATGAAGATTTAACCCTATTTTTCCTTCTCCTTTATCACCCACCCTACTTTCCCATCACATTGTACTTTCCTTCTACTCTAAAGTATGCCATTCTGGGCAATGCCCCACCTGCAGGCATCAGGAATTGGGTTTCTGCATTGTTTTTCAATAAAAGTGCTTTTGAAATGTGTTTTGTCTTGTTTTGAAAGTTAATCCAATGTATTATTTTTCATTTAAAATTCCAAAACAAATTAATACTTCCCACATGAAGAATGAATCTTTGGGATTTTTTTTTAAAACGCTTTGTTACAACACTCAATGCAACTTGCATACATTTTCCACTGTGAAGCTATAACATAATTTCCTTCCTAATATTCAACAGTAGTTCTTGGGAGCACCAATGAATATCATGTGCTTAGCATTTTTTGGGGGGGGGGGTGTTAAATAATTTTTCGGACAAGTAGAGAAAAAAATGAATGAAATACTAAGCTTTAGAATAAAATTTGATATATCACCAGGTTCCCTGTATGTTAGGAAATAAAAACTGAATTGTTATAATTTATGTTTTTTTCTGGAGGAATGAAGTATTGTCTATATATAGGAAATGTCTTTTATTTTTATTGAAGGTAGATTGTAATGTTTTGAACAAGGCTTGTATCAACATTCACAAAAGTACTTAGTATGATTGCACAAGGATTTTTAAGTATTTATTCCTGTTTGGTCATATGATCTAGAAGATTTTTATTCTGGGATTTACTATTATGCTCTGTTGTAAATGTCTTTGAATGGATTTTAGAATCTCAGTGTTTATCTAATCCTGTTGATGGGTTACGTTTTGTCAATATCAGAGCAAAAAGTAATCTGTGAAGAAGAGTATGTTCAAGACTATACTCTTGAGCACAGCATGATTCTGACTTAAACAGTCTTGAAAATAACTTCTAGCAGCAAAGTATGTATGTGTGAAAGTAGTTATGAATGTTTAAATCTATTGTAAAGATTTTTAAATTTAGTTGTTTTAACATTGTGTTCATGCAATTTGTATACATATAGTTTTACTTATTTTCAATCAGTAGAATGAGAGAAGCCATTAGGATGTATGGCTCATTTGTAAGGTTCACTTCATTACCCTCCACTGTTTCATTAGATACAAATAGCAAAAAGTATATTTTAGCAAGATTCCTTGCAGTTGTTGATAAATACTTTATTCATTTAATGTAAACCTTGTTTTCTATTAGAAAATAGATTGAAACAGCCATTTATACAAATGACAAAATGAAGAACAAGTATCTACTCTTCACTCATTTGCACTCTAATGAAAGCTTAATTCTGCATATTGCCATGTAAATTTAAAACAAAAAGCCATTGCAGTAGTTATTTTTCACTTGCTCTGATCAGTGGATCTGTGACAGCATGCATTAATAAATGAGATCTGTGATAGCATGCATTAGTAAATTGTTACTGCATGGGTTCTCCCTCTTTAGTGTTGAGGGTGAATGATTTGCGATTTTTGAGTGGCAGTTTTTCTCTCAGCCACGTGCAACATTTTCTTCCACCCGTAATAATACATGCATATAAGCACAATTTACCACAACTGGAAATGTAGCAGTTCAGTAGCAAAAACTGCATCCGTGCAAGATGCCTCTTTAACTTGCATTCAAGATGATGTACTTCCACTCTGGTTCTTCTTGGTTGTGAGGTAACAAAGGTCGACGTGAAACCTGCAGGTTGCCCACCCTGCCTGTATGACACCTCGTCATCTGCACTCAGTGGCCACTTATTTGGTACCGCCTAATAAAGTGACCATTGAGTGCATGTTTGTGATCTGCTGCTGTAGCCCATCCACTTCAAGGTTCCATGTGTGGTGTATTCAGAGATGTTCTTCTGCACACCGCTGTTGTAACATGTGGTTAATTGAGTTACTGTTGCCTTCCTGTCAGCTTGAACCAGCCTGGCTATTCTCCTGTGACCTGTCTCATTACAAGATGTTTTTCCCCACAGAACATAGAACATAGAATAGTACAGCACAGTACAGGCCCTTCAGCCCACAAAGTTGTGCCGACCCTCAAACCCTGCCTCCCATATAAGCTCCCACCTTAGATTCCTCCATATACCTGTCTAGTAGTCTCTTAAACTTCACTAGTGTATCTGCCTCCACCACTGACTCAGGCAGTGCATTCCACGCACCAACCACTCTCTGAGTAAAAAAACCTTCCTCTAATGTCCCCCTTGAACTTCCCACCCCTTACCTTAAAACCATGTCCTCTTGTATTGAGCAGTGGTGCCCTGGGGAAGAGGCGCTGGCTATCCACTCTATCTATTCCTCTTATTATCTTGTACACCTCTATCATGTCTCCTCTCATCCTCCTCCTCTCCAAAGAGTAAAGCCCTAGCTCCCTTAATCTCTGATCATAATGCATACTTTCTAAACCAGGCAGCATCCTGGTAAATCTCCTCTGTACCCTTTCCAATGCTTCCACATCCTTCCTATAGTGAGGTGACCAGAACTGGACATAGTACTCCAAGTGTGGCCTAACCAGAGTTTTGTAGAGCTGCATCATTACATCACGACTCTTAAACTCTATCCCTCGACTTATGAGACCTAACACCCCATAAGCTTTCTTAACTACCCTATCCACCTGTGAGGCAACTTTCAGGGATCTGTGGACATGTACCCCGAGATCCCTCTGCTCCTCCACACTACCAAGTATCCTGCCATTTACTTTGTACTCTGCCTTGGAGTTTGTCCTTCCAAAGTGTACCACCTCACACTTCTCTGGGTTGAACTCCATCTGCCACTTCTCAGCCCACTTTTGCATCCTATCAATGTCTCTCTGCAATCTTTGACAATCCTCTACACTATCTACAACACCACCAACCTTTGTCGTCTGCAAACTTGCCAACCCACCCTTCTACCCCCACATCCAGGTCGTTAATAAAAATCACGAAAAGTAGAGGTCCCAGAACAGATCCTTGTGGGACACCATTAGTCACAGTCCTCCAATCTGAATGTACTCCCTCCACCACCACCACCCTCTGCCTTCTGCAGGCAAGCCAATTCTGAATCTACCTGGCCAAACTTCCCTGGATCCCATGCCTTCTGACTTTCTGAATAAGCCTACCGTGTGGAACCTTGTCAAATGCCTTACTAAAATCCATATAGATCACATCCACTGCACTACCCTCATCTATATGCCTGGTCACCTCCTCAAAGAACTCTTATCAGGCTTGTTAGACACGATCTGCCCTTCACAAAGCCATACTGACTGTCCCTGATCAGACCATGATTCTCTAAATGCCTATAGATCCTATCTCTAAGATTCTTTTCCAACAGCTTTCCCACCACAGACGTAAGGCTCACTGGTCTATAATTACCTGGACTATCCCTACTTCCTTTTTTGAACAAGGGAACAACATTCGCCTCCCTCCAATCCTCCGGTACCATTCCCGTGGACAACGAGGACATAAAGATCTTAGCCAGAGGCTCAGCAATCTCTTCTCTCGCCTCGTGGAGCAGCCTGGGGAATATTCCGTCAGGCCCCGGGGACTTATCTGTCCTAATGTATTTTAACAACTCTAACACCTCCTCTCCCTTAATATCAACATGCTCCAGAACATCAACCTCACTCATATTGTCCTCACCATCATCAAGTTCCCTCTCATTGGTGAATACCGAAGAGAAGTATTCATTGAGGACCTCGCTCACTTCCACAGCCTCCAGGCATATCTTCCCACCTTTATCTGTAATCGGTCCTACCTTCACTCCTGTCATCCTTTTTTTCCTCACATAATTGAAGAATGCCTTGGGGTTTTCCTTTACCCTACTCGCCAAGGCCTTCTCATGCCCCCTTCTTGCTCTTCTCAGCCCCTTCTTAAGCTCCTTTCTTGCTTCCCTATATTCCTCAATAGACCCATCTGATCCTTGCTTCCTAAACCTCATGTATGCTGCCTTCTTCCACCTGACTAGGTTTTCCACCTCACTTGTCACCCATTGTTCCTTCACCCTACCATTCTTTATCTTTCTCACCGGGACAAATTTATCCTTTACATCCCGCAAGAGATCTCTAAACATCGACCACATGTCCATAGTACATTTCCCTGCAAAAACATCATCCCAATTCACACCCGTAAGTTCTAGCCTTATAGCCTCATAATTTGCCTTTCCCCAATTAAAAATTTTCCTGTCCTCTTTGATTCTATCCTTTTCCATGATAATTATAAAGGCCAGAACTGCCACTCACTAGATTTTCTTATTTTTGTTTTTGCACCATGGTCTGTAAACACTAGAGACTGTTGTGCTTGGGAAGCCTAGGAAATCAGCAGTTTCCGAGGTACTCAAATCACCCTGTCTGGCAGCAATAATCAATCCACAATCAAAGTCAATTACATTTGTTCCAACATTTGGTCTGAACAACTGAATCTCTTGACCACGTCTGCATGCTTTTGTGCATTAAGTTGCTGCCACGTGATTGGCTGATAAGATATTTGCATTCATGAGCAAGTTTATCTAATAAGGTGGTCGTTGAGTGTAGTTTGGTTTGTGAGGTGATGTGTTCATTCCTAGACTGCTTGACTTGAGTTCATGATGCTTTTCAGAATCAGAATTCTGAAAAATCCTTCATTACTTCGGGAAGCCATAGGCCAGAGTTCCCAGGGATGTTTTTCTCACCCCCCCCCCCCCCCCCCCACCAGCCAGAGCTTACTGAGCATAATTAGGATATTGATGCTGGTGAGATGCCAGGTTGGGCAAGTTTTCTGACACTTATTCACTTTTCAGAGTTGTGTTTTTGTTTGCAGAAACTGCATTTGTGGAAAATCTCCTGTGCCTTTAAGTCCCAGCTGTAGCCCCCATGTCTCAAGAAAAATAAAGTGAGATGGGGATCATTGCTGTCAGTTAGATCATAAGTTTTCTGCGAGACATATTGTCTGCCTTTGCTAAGTGGCGACTGTTATGATGTGGGAAATAGTACGGGTTCTCCTATGAACCTTTATTGTTGAAAGGGACAGATTGGTGGAGACACTTTTTATGGATGTTGACTGTTTGGCCCTTCATATACTGCAGTGAACAAATGAATGATGGGGCTCTGTCTCTGAATTGTTAGTGTTATCGATGCACTGCAGCTGAATTACTTGGGTAGGGGTGACCTTGATTCTGAAAAGGAGGTTGAAATTACTATTATAGATCAGTTCCTCCCAAGTCTACACTTAAGATCTGTGAAAAGACTCTTGGCTTCCCTACCAAGAAGAGAAGAGATTGGTTTGAGAATGGTCGAGAGATCCAGGAGCTAATTAGCTGCAATGACAAGGAGATACAAGAGACTGCAGATGCTAGAATCTGCAGCAAAGAGCAAATTGCTGGGGGAGCCCTGGAATCCTGGAGCATCTGTTGAGGGGGTTGGGGTTAGGGGAGAGGTTCGGTGTTAGTTGTGCTTTGGATCAAGACCATGGTGCAGAATCTCCAATGCATAGGAAATTCCACCTTGTCTCAATGGACGAGTAACTGCATCTGGAGGGCAAGGTCCAGCAGGAAAAAGTGAGATATAAAAGGTGGCAAGCTAGTAATTTACTGACAGCTATGATGTGTTCCTTCACATTTTCAAGGCTTGCGGCTAAACATCCAGGGCACCCATCCCAGAGAGCTAAAACGGAGATGAACTTATCAAGGGAAGAAAGGCAATCAGTCAGCTGGAAGGAACAGCTTTTGAAGTCCTCAGTAATTTGCATTCTAACCACTGATGGTAGCTGTACTATAATGAAAGTTGAGTATTTGTTGCAGTACATTGAAATGTTACTGAATTTAAATCATCTTGTAGGGTTTATTCAAATAACATGTTTACTTGTAAGTTATTGTGTAAGTCTTTCTCTGAACAATGAGCTGTCAATGAGGGTCGGTACTGAAAGGTTCTTCAGGGGTTGGTTGAGGCATAATTATTTGCATGCTCAAATACTGTTCTGTAAAGAACCTTTTTACCTGTGCTTCAACCAAAAACAGCTTAGTATGTTGATTTTTTTTCAAAAGACCATTGTATTACAGGCTTTATTGGGGGGGCAGTGTTCAGTTTGTAGGTTCACCTGTAAGTCATCTGAATTGTATGTTGATGTTTTTAAATGCATTATATTACAGGCTTTATTGTAAGAGGAGTTTCACTTGAATTAATTTCCTATATATCTAAGCCATATCAATTGTACTACATAACTAATCCACTTTACCAATATAATTGAGTCTTGGTTAGTCAGGGCATGAAGGAATAGGGGAGAAGGCGGGAGATTGGGACTGAGGGAAAATGGATCAGCCATGATGAAATGGTGAAGTAGACTTGATGGGCGAAATGGCCGAATTCTGCTTATATCTTCTGGTCTTATGGTCTTTTGTCAGTGCAAAAACTGGACAAATATCATGCTTTCCATTTGACATTGCTGTTGGATAAAAACCTTTTTTTAAACATAGTGCAGTTCTTTAATTTGGTGTGGACATTATTTATTTCTTCACACACATTGTTTCATCCGTTTTGGATGTTAGTCTTGTGACAGTTACTTGTGATATTTTATTTCTTGTTAAGGTAGTAGTTCTGCATCCTGTGTAATGCCAGGAGAAAGTCCATTCTAGCTGAAGTGTATCCCACTCCAGGTTCCAGTTTCCTTTTGGACTTGTTGATAGATTTTTTTGAGATGCAGCAATATGAGTGAGCTGTTGGAAGCATGAGGAAATTGTGAGAGCAGAATGCGTAAGCAGAAAAGCAAGGTGAGAAGTGTACAGAAGGCTTTCAGAAATGATTGATAAAGGGCATCTGAAAATGTAAGGACTCACAGTGAAGTTAGGTTCCAACTCTGCACTCCAACCATTCTATCTTGGCTATAGAAAACTACATTATATTTAAAAAAATCTGTTTTAACCTGTTATATTCAGTGGCAGGAGCCATGCAGTCTGCACCTGCAGATTCAGTCTTACACCACACTTAATGCCCTCAAGGCTTCTTGAACAATAAATGTCAAATGTTGCAGTGTTCCATGATTTTAAAAACAAAATGCATGCATAAGCTGAACAATTCACTTATTGAGATACATTGCAGATTAGTCCCTTCTGGCCCTTTGAGCCACACTGCCTAGCAACCCCCTGATTTAACCCTAGCCTAATCACAGGACAATTTACAATCATCGATTAACCTACCAACCAGTACGTGTTTGGACTGTGGGAGAAAACTGGAGCTTCCAGAGGAAACCTACATGGTCAGAAGGAGAATGTACAAACTCTATAAAGACAGTGGCGAACCCTGATTCGTAAGGAAGTTCTGAAGACTGTTACCAAATAGAAAAGTTGGCATTAATTTCATAACATCAGCTCATTGAGAAGTAATATCAAAGACATTTTTTTCCAAATAACGTGCTCCTTTCAGATCCAGATGAATTTCAAGCACACTTAGTCAGCTTTCCTTTTACCCCCTTCATTTCAGAAGTGCAATTTGGAGAGGAACTATTTGCCAATGTCACTATCTCACTTACTTTCTTGCAGGTCCCACTATTCAAATCCCCCTACATGATGGGTCCAAACCATGCTCTAAGTATAGATTTTATCTTTGCGCACTGTTTGACAAATAACACATCTGTTCCCAAGATGGGCAGGATCATATAACATTCTAGTGCTCAGTTACTGTCATGATTTCCTTAAAATTGGTCAATTTTTAAGTTTGCCTATTGACAGATTGTGTTCTTTCCAGCTTAAGCAAACTAGCTTTCTGAATGTGGCAATCTTCTATTGCAGTATGGCAATAAATTTTCCTCACCTTCCTTTCATTTGTGACTTATTTTTAAAAAATGAAGCATGTCTATGAAAGGGGGGTATGAATTCCAAGGTTATATTTTTGGGGAAATGAGTTAATTTTCCTTTATCATGGTCTTCCTTGCTGGTGTTTCTACACTGAGTTTAATTCTGTAAGATTACATGATGTGTCTCTTTCACTCTGCTTCAGCAATTTACTTAATCTGGTGATAAGAACCCATTTTTCTTTTATCAGTGGTATAATTTATTGATGTGCCTTTTATACATTCCTTGTATTGTTCATTTCAAGTTCTAGGACATGTTGATAGCTCGACTCAGAATTAACTAGGTGAAATTAACATTCTTGTTGTGTGGTGGTGTAATTTAGCATTTTCCAATTTAATTCTATATCCAATGTACATTTAAAAAAATTCCTGTAATGGTTTTCTGTCACAGACGTGCTGTTTAAGTTAATTGACTGCTGTAAATTACCCCTTTTAGTATAAGTTAATGGTTGAAAGGAGTTGATAGGCATAGAACATAGGGCACTGAAAGATATTGTCCAGACCTATATAAACCTACTTGATAATCAGTTAAACCCTCGTGCACAGCTTGTGTGAGAATAAGTTGCAGATGTACTGAGAAGTAAAGAGTGGGGGAAATGGGACTAGAGAATTGCTCTCTGGAAGCTGGCTGCTCTATTGTTCCCAGGGGTATGTTCTGGTCACTACATGAGAAGGGTGTGAGTGCATTGGGCAGATGCAGAGATTTACCTCCCTGAGCATTTCAGTTGTAAGGAAAGATTGGCTGGGCTTGTGTTTTCTGAAATGATGGGTTGAGGAGTAACCTAAAAGACATACACAATACAATATAATAGTAAGAGTAAACAACAGGAATTCTGCAGATGCTGGAAATTCAAGCAACACGTCAAAGTTGCTGGTGAACACAGCAGGCCAGGCAGCATCTCTAGGAAGAGGTACAGTCGATGTTTCAGGCCGAGACCATTCGTCAGGACTAACTGAAGGAAGAGTTAGTAAGAGTCTTTATCTCTTGGTGGGAGTGTCTAAAGTGAGAGACCATGAGCGTCATGTGAAGGGTTGAAGCTAAACTGAGAGGAAATAGTTCTACATGTGATTTGCAATCTAGACTGAACTGCCTAAGGAGGCAGGTACTCTCAATACTTGGGGCACAACTAGACAAGCATTTGAATTGACGATGCATGGAAGGCTATGTACCTAATGTAAATAAATCAGACTAGTATAGATAAGTCCAATGGTCGTCATGGACATAGTTGATCGAAGGGTCTGTTTCAATGTTGTGTGATTCCTATAAGGTATCCATTTCAGTAAAAGATGCTGACATGGAAGATGATTTTCCAGGATACAATACAGTAAGAACAGTTGTGGTTAGAGGGGTAGTATAAAAGGACAGAAAAATACTACACAGTACGCAACATGGTGGAATTGATGAGTACTGGATTGCGATTTTATGTTGGTGCTTGTGACCTGGAGAAAAGGCAGTTAAATAAGGTTGTGGAGCAAATCCAGACATGATGTATTTGATTTGCAGTACAATTTTAAGGGCTGAATTTCTAGTAGCTGGCAGATAAGAAGCAGTGGTGCTCATGGCTTTTTGCATTGCTGAGATTATCTAAAAGGGAATTTCTGACATATTCAGCACTTCTTTTTAATGTAGCAATGGCTAGAGGTTGTTTTTAAATCTGAAGTGTTTTCAAAAAAAATCTGTTTTTGAATATTTCCACATTTGTGTCCATAAAACCCTAACTTGATTCCTTTAACCCTTTATGAGAAATATTTTAAAGTAAAAATCTATATTGAATGAAGTAACTGTTTTTTCTAATAGGCTGGTATGTGAAATAATTATGACTGAATCATATAGGTAATATTGATCTTGAAGTGTAGACAAATGGGGAAAAAAGCATATACTAATAGTATGAAATTTGACACATTTTGTATATTGTATAAGGTAATGCTACAGTTGTTATGGGGGATTTCAACGTGCAGGTAGACTGGAGGAATCAGGTTGGTACTAGTCCCCAAGAAAGGGACTTTGTGGAGTCCCTCCGAGATGGATTCTTAGAACAGCTTGTACTGGAGCCTACCAGAGAGAACACAATTCTAGATTTAGTGTTGTGCAATGAACCGGATTTGATCAGGGACCTTGAGGTAAAGGAGCCATTAGGAGGTAGTGACCATAATATGATAAGTTTTAATCTACAATTTGGGAGGGAGAAGGGAAACTCGGAAGTGTCAGTATTACAGTTGAACAAAGGGAACTATGGTGCTATGAGGGAGGAGCTGGTCAAAATTCAATGGAACAATACCCTAGCAGGGATGACAGTGGAACAGTAATGGCAAGTGTTTCTGGGAATAATGCGGAAGGTGCAGGATCAGTTTGTTTCAAAGAGCAAGAAAGATCCTAAGGGGAGTAAGGGGAGGCCGTGACTGACAAGGGAAGTAATGGACAGTATAAATATAAAAGAGAAGAAGTATAACATAGCAAAGACGAGTGGGAAGCCAGAGAATTGGGAAACTTTTAAAGAGCAACAGAAGGTAACTAAAAAGGCAATATGCAGAGAAAAAATGAGGTACGAAGGTAAACTAGCCAAGAATATAAAGGATAGTAAAAGCTTCTTTAGGTATGTGAAAAGGAAAAAAATAGTTACAACCAAAATTGCGCCCTTGAAGACAGAAACAGGTGAATTTATTATGGGGAACAAGGAAATGGCAGACGAGTTGAACAGGTACTTTGGATCTGTCTTCACTAGGGAAGACGCAAACAATCTCCCAGATATAATAGTGGCCAAAGGACCTAGGGTAATGGATGAACTGAAGGAAATTTGTATTAGGCAGGAAATGGTGTTGGATAGACTGTTGGGTCTGAAGGCTGATAAGTCCCCGGGACATGATGGTCTGTATCCCAGGGTACTTAAGGAGGCAGCCTTAGAAATCGTGGACGCATTGGTAATCATTTTCCAATGTTCTATAGATTCAGGATCAGTTCCTGTGGATTGGAGGGTGGCTGATGTTGTCCCTTTCTTCAAGAAGGGAGGAAGAGAGAAAACAGGGAATTGTAGACCGGTTAGCCTGACATCGGTGGTGGGAAAGATGCTGGACTCAATTATAAAAGATGAAATTACAACACATCTGGATAGCAGTAATAGGATCAGTCAGAGTCAGCATGGATTTACGAAGGGAAAATCGTGCTTGACTAATCTTCTGGAATTTTTTGAGGATGTAACTATGAAAGTGGATAAGGGAGAGCCAGTGGATGTAGTGTACCTGGACTTTTAGAAAGCCTTTGATAAAGTCCCACATAGGAGATTAGCGGGCAAAATTAGGGCACATGGTATTGGGGGCAGAGTACTGATATGGATTAAAAATTGGCTGGCTGACAGAAAACAAAGAGTAGTGATTAATGGGTTCCTTTCGGAATGGCAGGCAGTGACCAGTGGGGTACCGCAGGGTTCAGTGCTGGGACCGCAGCTGTTTACAATATATATTAATGATTTAGATGAGGGAATTAAAAGTAACATTAGCAAATTTGTTGATGACACAAAGCTGGGTGGCAATGTGAAATGTGAGGAGGATGTTATGAGAATGCAGGGTGACTTGGACAGGCTGGGAGAGTGGGCAGATGCATGGCTGAGGCAGTTTAATGTGGGTAAATATGAGGTTATCCACTTTGGTGGTAAGAACAGGAAGGCAGATTATTATCTAAATGGAGTCAAGTTAGGAAAAGGAGAAGTACAACGAGATCTAGGTGTTCTTGTACATCAGTCACTGAAAGCAAGCATGCAAGTACAGCAGGCTGTCAAGAAGACTAATGGCATGCTGACCTTCATAACAAGGGGAATTGAGTATAAGAGCAAAGAGGTCCTTCTGCAGCTGTACAGGGCCCTGGTGAGACCACACCTAGAGTACTGTGTGCAGTTTTGGTCTCCAAATTTGAGGAAAGACATTCTTGCTATTGAGGGAGTGCAGCGTAGGTTCACAAGGTTAATTCCCGGGATGGGGGGACTGTCCTATGTCGAAAGATTGGAGCGACTGAGTTGGGGATCTTATTGAAACATATAAGATTATTAAGGGATTGGACACGCTGGAGGCAGGAAGCATGTTCCTGCTGATGGGTGAGTCTAGAACCAGAGGCCACAGTTTAAGAATAAGGGGTAGGCCATTTAGAACAGAGTTGAGGAAAGGCTGAAGACTGTGGAGGCCAAGTCTCTGGATGCTTTCAAGAAGGAGATGGATAGGGCTCTTAAAGATAGCAGAATCAAAGGTTATGGGGATAAGGCAGGAACTGGATACTGATTGTGGATGATCAGTCATGATCACAGTGAATGGCAGTGCTGGCTCGAAGGGCCGAACAGCCTACTCCTGCACCTATTGCCTATTGTCCTGTATAGAACCTCTATTGCCTAGTTCCTAAAAAAAACTTAGAATTTTACTACATGTGGAATCTACAGAATTTCAAAGCTTTTCTAAATTAAAACTTCAAAGTTCACAATGCCATCTTTTTAAAAAAAAAAGGTTGTTAAACCTTAAGTGACTTGTACATTGTTTATGGAAAGTTCTCTTACTAACAGAATTATTTTCCAGTGATAAAATCAAGGATTGCAGCTAGCAGCTCCATCTTATGGAAGGATGAAGAGTAACAGTCATTTAAATATACAGCAGACGCAACCAACTGAAAATAATGTGCTCCATTTGAGACAGTGAAATTTACAAAAGCTGAAGTTGAATGTTTTCAGGATTTGTACTTTCTTATCGTTACGTGCTCTTCTGCATATGCCAGAGATGCTGCAGTTAGATGGAAGTTTTTACAATGGACAGCTTGAAAGAAAGAATTGCTAAATCTATACTACAATTTGACCCTTTGGGGCTCTTTGTCTTTTGTTAGCTATATCTTGTTTCATCAGCAGAGATTTGCTTATAGAAAGGGAATAACACAAATGGAGGACACAGTGATTGCTTGTGGTTAATCATTTCAGCCCTAGGGCATCTCTAGGGCCAATCATGTATTCAGCTACTTCATCATTTACTTTCCATTGCAAGGTCAAAAGTTGAATGTTTGCTGATGGTACAAACCTCAATTCCATTTGCAGCTCCTCGACATGGGCTGGTAAATGGCCAATAATGTTCAAGCCATAGCAATTAAAGATAATGACCATCTCTAAGAGGTGAGTTTAACTACTTTTGACATTCAGTAACATTACTGCCGTCAAGTCTCTCACCAGCATTATGGTGGGTATGACATTGACAAGTGATTTCTCCCCCGACACTACAAAGCCTTTCTGCTGTCCATAGGGCACATGTCATGAATGTGATGGAATACAATCCACTTGAGCTCAGGAATGCAGCTCCTACAACACTTCAAGCTCAACACGTACAGAGAAATGCAGCCCACCTGAAGGGTACTCCATCTGCTATGTAAACACACGTTCCTTCTGCAAATGCTGCACATTACCTGGAGTATGTACCATTAACAAGGTACACTGCAGTTACTCACCTTGTCCACTCTAACAGTACCTCCTAAAACTGCAATTTATAACATCAAGGGAAGGGAATAATATCGTGTGTTTATCCTCCCCATCCTCCCGCCACCCCACTAGGAATAGAGTTCCCCTTGTCCTCACCTACCACCCCACCAGCCTCCGGGTCCAACATGTAATTCTCTGTAACTTCCACCACCTCCAACGGGATCCCATCACTAAGCACATCTTTCCCTTTTCTTCCGCCCCCTTCTGCTTTCCACAGGGATCACTCTCTACGCGACTCCCTTGTCCATTCGTCTTCCCCATCCCTCCCCACTGATCTCCCTCCCGGCACTTATCCTTGTAAGCGGAACAAGTGCTACACATGCCCTTACACTTCCTCCTTCACCACCATTCAGGGCCCCAGACAGTCCTTCCAGGTGAGGCGATACTTCACCTGTGAGTTGGCTGGGGTGATATACTGTGTCCGGTGCTCCCGATGTAACCTTCTATATATTGGCGAGATCCGACGCAGACTGGGAGATTGTTTCGCTGAACACGTACGCTCTGTCAGCCAGTGGAAGCAGGATCTCCCAGTGGCCACACATTTTAATTCCACATCCCATTCCCATTCTGATATGTCTATCCATGGCCTCCTCTACTGTCAAGATGAAGCCACACTCAGGCTGGGGGAACAACACCTTGTATTCCATCTGGATAGCCTCCAACCTGATGGCATGAACATTAACTTCAGTTAATGCCCCACCTCCCCTTCGTACCCCATCCCTTATTTATTAATTATTTTCTTTCCCCCTTTTTTTTTCTCCCTCTGTCCCTCTCACTATAACTCCTTGTCCATCCTCTGGGTCTTCTCCCCCCCCCCCCTTACTTTCTCCCTAGGCCTCCCGTCCCATGACCCTCTCCCTTCTCCAGCCTCGTATCTCTTTTGCCAATCAACTTTCCAGCTCTTAGCTCTATCCCCCTCCTGTCTTCTCCTATCATTTCGGATCTCCCCCTCCCACTTTCAAATCTTTTACTAGCTCTTCTTTCAGTTAGTCCTGACGAAGGGTCTCAGCCCGAAACGTCGACTGTACCTCTTCCTATAGATGCTGCCTGGCCTGCTGCGTTCATCAGCACTTTTTTTGAGTGTGTTGCATGTTTTTATCCTTTCTATTTAACATGCTATTCTGACAAGTATATTGCCTCCCTTCATTGTTTCCGGATCTAAATCCTAGAACTTTCTGTCAACAGCATTTTGAGGTTATCTTCATCAGAAGGACTGTTGCAATTCAAGAAGATATTTCACCGCCTCACCGAGGGCTTTTGGTGATGTATGCTGGAATTGCAAACTGTACTCTGATCCTTAAAATAAATTTAAAAAAATGAAAAAAAATAAAACACACACACACATTTATCTATATCCCAAGATTAGACAAGTGGGAATGTAGTCATAATTGAGAGCAAAGGCTTATGTCTGTAATAAGAGTATATTTTCCATTCTCTGTTTAGCATGACTTTTATTTTCAATAATTGGTAGTATGAGAGAGTAGTTATATTCCATGAATATTGATGCACTTGGCTAAGGAAATTGGAAATTTATTGAAATACCCTTGCGTTTCCAAATCTGCGTCATAAAGTTTGTGGGAATTAAATTATGCAGCTTTGTATACATTTAATAATCAATGAACTGAAAGCCTGTGACAAGCACACCATCTTTGCCCAGTAATATCTGAATTAAAGCAGGCTTTGTTCATTTTGAGCAACCAGACTGAAGGAGTAAGAGGAAAAAGTGAAAATCGATGTACAAAGTCCAGGTTCAGTATTAACTACTTGTACTATCTGTATGAAACATAGATGTTCTTCCCATAGTTGTGTGGGTTACCTAGGTATTGCAGGTTTCTCTGTCAATCTGGAGATGTATAGATTGGTAGGTTAATTGGCCACAGTGAACTCCCCCTAGTATATAGGTGAGTAATAGAATCTGGGGGAAAGGAGTTGATGGGAATGGGAGAGATTAAAAAATGGCACTAATGGGGTGGAATTGGAGGAATTGTGTAAATGGATCAGCACAGGTTTGGTAGGCCAAAGGACCAGTTTCTTTGTTGTCAGTACTCTGAATCAGTTACAGGGGATATTGGAGCACCCCTGTGGGTGCTCCTAACAGAATGCCACAGAGACCAGGTTACTAGCACTGACCATGGGTCCATGGTGCAGAAGGAAAAGAGGGAGAAGAGGGGAGTGGTAGTGATAGGGGACTTAATAGTTAGAGGAGCTGAAAGGAGATTCTGTGGATGTGAACGGGACATCCGGATGGGATGTTGTCTCCCAAGTGCTAGGGTCCGGGATGAGAATGATCACGTCCACAGCATTTTGGAGGAGGAGGGAGAGCAGCCAGATGTCTTGGTACATGTTGGTACTAATGACATAGGAAGGAAAAGCGAAGAGATCCTGAAAAAAGAATTTAGAAAGCTGAGAAGCAGAACCTCCAGGGTAGTAATTTCTGGATTGCTGCGAATGAGGGTAGAAACAGGATGATTTGGCAGATTAATGCATGGCTGAGAAGCTGGTGCAGAGGACAGGGCTTCAGGTTCTTGAATCATTGGGCTCTCTTCTGGGGAAAAGTATGACCTGTACAAGAGTGATGGGTTGCACCTGAACCAGAGGGGGAGCAATATTCTCATGGACAGGTTTGTTAGAGCTGTTGGGGAGGGTTTAAACTTATTTGGCAAGGGGTGGGATCCAGAGTGAAGGGACACAGGATAAGGCAGATGGTATAAAAAGTAAAGATAGCATGCAGTCAGACTGTCAGAAAGGGCAGGCAAATGATAGGACAAAATTGCAGCCGGCAAGCTGAGTATCAGTGCATTAGGGATGCAGAATTGGAAAGGGTAGCAAATGCAGAACTCAGTGTTGTATCTCAATGCGTGGATTTTAAGAAAGAAGGTGAATAATGTTGCACTATTACAGATTGTCAGGTATGATGTTGTGGCTATCACTGAATCATGGCTGAAGAATGGTTGTAGTTGGGAGCTGAATTTCCAAGGTTACATGTTGTATCGGAGGGATAGGAAGGGGTAGGCAGAGGGTGTGGTGTGGCTCTGCTGGTAAAGAATGACGTCAAATCATTAGAAAGATGTGACATAGGAGTAGAAGATGTTGAGTCTTGTGGGTTGAGTTAAGAAACTGCAAGAATAAAAGGACCCTGATGGCAGTTAGATACAGGCCTCCCAGTAGTAGCTGGGATGTGGACCACAGATTATAATGAAAAATAGAAAAGGTGTGTCAAAAGGGCAATGTTATGATAGTCATGGAAGGTTTTAACATGAAGGTTGATTAGGATTTTCCTAATCGGGATTCTGCAGGGAGCGCTCATGGAGCGAGGTCGTCTCTTTGGCTTCGCTCCACTCCCGTTATCCTTTTTTTAACCTATGATCTCCTTGATCTAATCAACTTTAAGTACACCAGAAGATTTACTTTATCTTCTTGATTTACTGATTAACTGATTTCCTTTTGTCAACTGTAACTTTTGAGCTTAGAGAAATGAGTACGAGATCTAGAACTAAAGATGGGAAAGACGCCGATGGGAATGGAGGAAAGAAGAAAGGCAATTCCAAACAAACGGAATTAACTTACGAAGTTATGGAGGAAATGTTTGAGCAGCATCGGATAAAACTATCTGAAAGTTTAACTGCTCAATTTGAACAACATCGTCAAAGCCTCAATGAAGATTTAAAATCAATCATGGATTCTTTGAAATCCCTGGATTCTGATGTTCAAAAACACGATGCAAAAATTTCTGAACTGGATACTAAATCTCAGAAGACGGACACAAAAGTTGAGAGTTTAGAGAAGAATCTAGCTTCGACTACTAAACAACTCCAACACAACTTAAATCCAAAGTTATTGATCTTGAGAATCGATCGAGAAGACAAAACTTGCGCTTAATTGGCTTACCCAAGGATGTTGAGGTTGGAGACCCTGCAATATTCTTTGCTCAACTTTTAAAGGATTTGTTTGGTTCAGTTTTTCCCAACAATCCTCCATTACTCGACCGCGCCCATCGTATACCGTGGATAAAGTCGGCAGCGGCTGTTTCCAAACCCAGACCAGTTATTCTTCGTTTCCATTATGTCAATGTTAAAGAACAACTTCTCCAGACTGCTTGTCGACAAGGGATGATCAAGTATCGCCAGCATTCCTTCAGGATAGTTCAAGATTACAGTCCTGAAGTGATGAAGGAACGACTGACTTTTAAACCTCTAATGTTGGGATGCTATCAAAAAAATCTCAAACCGGCACTATTGTATCCTGCACGTCTCAGAATCTCTCTGCCCAATGGAAATCGTCGTGTCTTCCACTCTACAACTGCCGCTCGAAGCCTTTTGGATGATAACTTCCCATCTGATACAGACACCCTCTCTTAATCTGTGTCGGGTGCTTCCAGCACCAATTTTTTTTTCCTTTCTGGTGTTTCTTTAAAATAGACCTATTACTACCGTGTGATGAAGGTCTTTTATAAGTCCAAGATTTTTGTTCTTTGTTTATTACTATAGTTGTTATTCTATAACTTATGTAGAATACTTATCTCCTGTGAATAACATCATTCTCCTTTAGTTAACCTTTTGTTTTTACTTTTCCTTTTTCGTTATCATTAATGATCTGATCCGACGATCATTTTTAGTTATATGTTTCTTATTTTTGGTTTTTGCATAATTAAAATGGCGACTTGTCTTTCTTTTTGTATAACCTCCTTTGTTTTTTTTTGGGACGCCATGTTCTTATGCTTCTTCTTCCCATAATCCTTTTTTTCCTTTTGGAAGTGATTTTTTATTTACTCGTCTTTAACTAATTACACGTATTGACTAAGTTTTTTATTTTATATATTTTAGTAATTTTTACTATGTAGACTAATTATTATACTGGTTATTTTTTACATATATTAGTCTCTGGGAGGTCACCTATTTAACATATATTTTTGGAGTTGCCCCCTGCAGAAATGGGGTTAGAATTAGTTTTAGTTAGAGCTTTCTTCAGCCTTTTTTGGCTTAGTTCGGGGTTCTTGGGATTGGGGGAGGGGATAGTCTTTTTCTTTTCTAATTTTTTTCTATTGGGCTGATTCAGAACTACAAAGATGTCCGCACTGTCGAGATTTCTGGTTCCTCTCTAATTATGTATTCCTCTTCTGATTTCATGAGCTCACATTATGGTTAACCCCTTACTCACCAAAGGGTTAATTCTCAATTATGGCTCATACTATTAATTTCGTCTCTTGGAATACAAATGGTTTAAATCATCCAATAAAACGGAAAAAGGTTTTCAAAGTGTTCCAAAGACTGAATGCTCATATTATTTTTGCACAAGAGACTCATGTAAGGAAAGAGGGCAATCAACGCTTCTTTACGTTTTGGAAGGAACAACAATACCACTCAAATGCTCAGGCCAAAATTAAAGGCGTTTCAATTTTTATTGATCCTTCAATTACATTTATTCATTAAGACATTATTTCAGATCCTAATGGCAGATCTCTGTTAATTACTGGGGTACTTTTTAATAAAAAGGTTGCTATGGTTAATGTTTACGCTCCGAATGTGGACTATCTTGAATTTTTTAAACACTTATTCACTTCCTTTCCTAACTTAAACGAGTATATGTTGATAATGGGTGGTGATTTTAATTTATGTTTGAATCCCATGTTGGACAGATCCATAGCTAGTCCGGCTTTACCGAATAAGTTGACTACTATTATTAACTCTTTTATTTTGGATTCTGGGATTTCAGAAATTTGGAGATTTCTACATCCAAATGATAAGAAATTCTCCTTTTTTTTCCACATGTTCATCGTTCTTTTTCTCAAATTGATTATTTCTTGATTGAGTCTCGTTTGATTCCATGTGTAGTTGATTGTAATTATGACAGTATTGTTATTTCAGATCATGCTCCAATGAAACTTTCCATCAAGTTAATGGACACCTCTTGTACTAGCAGACAATGGCGATTTAACCCTATTTTGCTTCAAGATCAGGACTTTGTCAAATTTATAAAGGAGCAGATTGATTTCTTCTTTTCAACTAATACTACGGAAGAAGTTTCCAATTGAACTGTTTGGGACGCCTTTAAAGCTTATATCCGTGGTCAGATTATTTCTTATTCGGCCGGTTTGAAAAGACGTGTTAACAATGAAATACTTTTGTTGGTTGATAAAATTAAAGAAGTCGATAAAAAATATGCTAGTTTTCCCAGTAAGGAGCTGTACAAACACAGAGTTGAACTCCAATTGGAACATAGCTTATTATTAACATCCTCGATCGAAAATCAATTAATGAGAACTAGAAGTGATTTTTATATTCATAGCGATAAATCGGGTAAATTACTGGCCAACCAATTGAAATTTGATTCGGTTAAACGTCAAATTACTAAGATTCGCAAACAGGATGATACTTTCACAGTTGATCATGCTGGGATAAACCAAACCTTTCAAGAATTTTATACCTCTTTATATCACTCTGATTTTCCTCATGATTCTAATTTCATGCATGATTCTTTAGGTAAATTGAGTTTTCCGAAATTATCAACCGAAGAGTCCCTATCATTAGAAACTTCCATTTCAGAGGAAGAAATAATAACTGCAATCTCATCATTGAATTCCGGTCCGGATGGGTTTACAGTGGAATTTTTAAAATTTTTTTCCTCCATTCTTTCTTCTAAGTTGTCTAGAATATTCAAGGAAGCAATCAGTTTAGGTAAATTACCACAATTGTTTTACGAAGCCTCTATTTCCTTAATTCTTAAAAAGAATAAAAATCCTACTGTTTGTGCATCATACAGACCGATATCTCTTCTGAATGTAGACTCTAAAATTTTTTCAAAAATTCTAGCAACTAGATTGGAGAAAGTGTTACCTCAAATTATTTCTATGGATCAAACCAGATTTATTAAAAATCACTATTCATCCTTTAATATTGGGAGGTTAATGAATATTGTTTATACCCCCTCATTTACTACCCTGGAATGTATTATCTCTTTAGATGCTGAGAAAGCCTTTGACAGAGTTGAATGGCCTTATTTATTTAATGTTCTTGAGAAATTTAATTTTAATTTGATATTTATATCTTGGATCAAATTGTTATATTACTCCCCGGTAGCCTCAGTTTGTACAAATAATTATAGATCTCCTTTTTTTTGTCTTTTTTGTGGCACTAGGCAAGGTTGCCCTCTTAGTCCTTTACTATTCAATAGTGCTCTTGAACCTTTAGCAATTGCTATTCGTGACTCGCCAAATATTGTTGGTATTATCCGTGGAAACGAAATACATAAATTATCATTATATGCAGATGATTTGTTGTTATACATCTCTAACCCGGAGAAGTCAATTCCTGCTATCTTAGATCTGTTAGCTCAATTTAGTAGCTTCTCTGGTTACAAATTGAATCCTAATAAGAGTGAATTATTCCCTTTAAGTAAGCATGTACCTACTTATGGACGTTTACCATTTAAATTGGTTACTGATTCATTTATATATTTAGGGATAACAATTACGAAAAAATATAAAGAATTATTTAAAGCTAATTTTTTACCTTTAATTGATCAGATTAAACTTTTATTTACCAAATGGTCACCAATCTCTTTGTTTTTGATTGGTTGGATTAATGCTATTAAGATGATCATTTTGCCCAAAGTTTTGTATATATTCCAATCGGTTCCAATTTTCATCCCAAAATCTTTTTTTGATAACGTAGATTCTAAAATTTCCTCATATATTTGGCAGAATAAAAATCCTAGGTTAGGAAAAAGGTATCTACAGAAATCTAAAAAGGAGGGGGGGCTTGCCCTCCCGAATTTTAGATTTTATTACTGGGCAATTAATATTCGATATTTAAAATTTTGGTTACGCAATTTGGACGTATCTTTAAACCCTCATTGGGTAAATCTTGAATCTAATTCATTACAAGGGTTTTCCTTGGATTCGGTTTTAGGAACTTCACTTCCTTTTACTTCTTTTAAATTATATAAACAAATGAATAACCCAATAGTTAAGCATACTTTACGTATATGGTTTCAATTCCGAAGATTCTTTGGGTTTAATCAATTTATTCTAGCAAGTCCCATTATATCAAATTTTCTTTTTCAACCTTCCACGATGGATCAAGCTTACTTTGATTGGAAAACCAAAGGTATAATATCTTATCGCGATTTATTTTTGGATAATTGTTTTATGTCTTTTGATCAACTCTCTAATAAATATAATTTACCCAGATCTCACTTTTTTAGATATTTACAGATTAGAAACTTTTTAATTACTGTTTCCCCTAATTTTCCACACCCATATCCAATGGACATTTTGGAAAAAATCTTAGATTTAAATCTCTCTCAGAAAAGTGTAGTAACAATTATTTATAATATAATTATGAATTTATGTCCTGATGCTTCTAATAAAATTAAAGCTGACTGGGAAAGAGAACTTGAGATTAATATACCGACTGAAAAATGGGAAAAAATTCTTCAGTTGGTGAATTCATCCTCTGTATGTGCTAAGCATAGGTTGATACAGTTTAAGGTACTGCACAGGGCTCATATGTCCAAAGATAAACTATCTCGTTATTACTCATATTAATCCAATATGTGACAGATGTCATTCCGAGATAGCTTCTTTAACCCACATGTTTTGGTCAAGTCCCTTGTTGGAGAAATATTGGAAAGATATTTTTGATATTATTTCAACGGTCCTAAACATAGACTTACAACCTCATTCAATTACTACTATCTTTGGACTACCAATGATAGACTTAAATAATTTAACCTCTTCATCACGAAGGATGATTGCATTTCTTTCTTTAATGGCTAGAAGGTCCATTTTGTTGAATTGGAAAGAGATTAACCCTCCTAAGGTATTTCATTGGTTTTCACAAACTATGTTGTGTTTGAATTTGGAAAAAATTAGAAGTGCAGTTTATGACCCCTCCATTAAGTTTGAAAAAACTTGGAGGCCATTCATTCAGCATTTTCACTTGATGTAATTTGATCATTTCCAAACTTGTTTTATCTCTCTGTACTGTTGTTGGAGGGGAATGGAGTCGTCGATGCTGAGGTTTTCTTCTTTTCCATTTTTAAGTTGTTAGTTTTGCCCAAGTCTTTTAGTTTAGTTGATTAGTTCTGTTTTTCTTTGGGGATGGCTTTTTTTTTTCTTTTGGTTTTGTTTTTTTTTCTTTTTCATGATTTTTTTTCAGTTTTTTTTTTGATTTGTATTATCCGTTGTCAGTTCTACATGATTGGGAGCTTTGTTAACTTACACTATTTGATTTTACAATTACTTTTCCTAAGTGTATCAATATTTCTCCTACTATTTGTATTATTGCTATGTTTTGTTTCTATACTTCGAAATTAATAAAGAGATTGAAAAGGATTTTCCTAATCAACCTTCATGTTAAAATCTCCCATGACTATCATAACATTACCCTTTTGGTAATGGATCTCAAGAGTGAGTTTGAATGCCATGCGAGTTAGCTTTTTAGAGCAGTTTGGTGTTTAGCCTACCAGTGGATCAGCTATACTGGATTGGGTGTTATGTAATGAACCGGAGGTGATTAGGGAGCTTAAGGTAAAAGAACCCTTAGGAGGCAGTGATCACAATATGAGTTTAACTTAAAAATTTATAGGGAAAAAGTGAAGTCATACATAGCAGCATTTTAGTAGAGTAAAGGAAATTGCATTGGTATGAGAAAGGAGTTGGCTGAAGTAAATTGGAAGGAGATGATGGCAGAGCCGCAATGGCATGAGTTTCTGGGGAAAAAATGAGGAAGGTTCAGGATAGATGTATTCCAGAAACGAAAAAATACTCAAGGGGCAAACTGTGGCTGACATGAGAAGTCAGAGTTAATGTAAAAGCAGAAGAGAGGGCATACAACAAAGCAAAAATTAGTGGGAAGATGGCGGATTGGAAAGCTTTTTAAAAACCTATGGAGAACAACTAGAAGAATCATTAACAGGGAAAAGATGAAATATAAAAGCAGGTGAGCAAAATATATCAAAGTGGATAGCAAAAGCTTTTTCAAGTATGTAATAAATAAATAAGATGAGAATGGATATAGGACTGCTATAAAATGAGGCGGGAGAAATAATGGGGGACAAGGAGATGGCAGATGAACTAAATGAGCATTTTACATCAGTCTTCACTGTGGAAGACACTAGCAGTGTGCCAGATGTTGAAGAATGTGAGGGAAGAGAAGCTAGTGTAGTTACTATTACAAGGGAGAAGGACAAAAAGCTGAAAGCCCTAAGGACACGCAAGCCACCTTGACCAGATGAACTGGACCCTAGGGTTCTGAAAGAGGTTGCAATGGAGATTGTGGAGGTATTAGTAATAATCTTTCAAAAATCATTGGACTCTGGCATGGTGCCAGAGGACTAGGAAATTGCAAATGTCACTCCATTCTTTAAGAAGGGATGAAGGCAGCAGAAAGGACATTATGGACCAGTTAACCTGACCTCAGTGGTTGAGAAGATGTTGGAATCAATAGTTAAGGATGAAGTTATGGAGTACTTGGTGACACAGGACAAGATTAGGACAAAGTCAACATGGTTTTATTAAGATAAAATTTTGCCTGACGAACCTGTTGGAATTTTTTGAGGAGATTATAAGTAGGATAAATAAAGGATATGCAGTGGATGTTGTATATTTGAACTTTCAGAAGGCCTTTGACAAGGTAGCAGACATGGGGCTGCTTACCAAGCTAAGAGCCCATGGTATTACAGGAAAGATGCATGGTTAGAGCATTGGCTGATAAGAGACAGCGAGTGGGTATATCAGTGATTTAAATGATGAAATAGATGGCTTTGTTGCCAGGTTTGCAGATGGATCAAAGATTGGTGGAGGGGCAGGTAGTGTTGAGGAAACAGGTAGGCTGTAGAAGGACTTGAACGGATTCATAGAATGGGCAATAAGGTGGCAAATGAAATACAATGGTGGAAAATGCATGGTCATGCACTTTCGTGGTAGTAATAAATATGCATACTATTTTCTAAATGGGGAGAAAATCCAAAAACTCTGAGATGCAAAAGGACTGGGAGTCCTTGTGCAGAACACCATAAAGGTTAACTTGCAGTTTGAGTCGGTGGTGAGGAAGGCAAATGCAATGTTGGGGTTCATTTCAAGAGGTCTAGAATACAAGAGCAGAGATGTGATGCTGAAGGTTTATAAGGCACTGGTGAGGCCTCACCTTGAGTATTGTCAACAGTTTTGGGCTCCCATCTAAGAAAAGATGTTCTGACATTGGAGAGGGTTCAGAGGAGGTTCACAAGGATGATTCTGGAAATGAAAGGGTTATCATATGAGGAACATTTGATGGCTCTGAGTCTGTACTTGCTGAAATTTAGAAGGACGGTGGGGGGGGGGCGGAATCTCATTGAAACCTTCAAATGTTGAAAGGCCTAGAAGGGATAGATGTGGAAAGGATGTTTACCATGGTGGGGATAAGAGGGCACAGCTTCAGGATAGAGAGGTGTCCATTTAAAACAGATGCGAAGAAATTTCTTTAGCCAGAGGATGGTGAATTTGTAGAATTTGTTACCACCAGCAGCTGTGGAGGCCAGGTCGCTGGATGTATTTAAGGCAGAGATTGATAGCCTATTGACTGGCCACGGCATTGAAGACTGGGGAGTGGAACTGAGGAGGGGAAAAAAGGATCAGCCATGATTGAATGGAAGAGAACTCGATGAGCCAAATGGCTAATTCTGCTCCTATGTCTTACGGTCTAACAAATATTGACATAGACTCAATGGGCCAAATGATTACTTCCTAAATCCTATTGGAAATGTAGTATAAAAACCATACTGGAATCACTTTGGAAGTTAGTCAGCTTTGTGGAAGGAGAAATGGTCAACTCTAAGGCCAAAGAACCTTCATCAGAATTGGGAAAGAGGAAAAAAAATTACGATTATGTTTGATAAAAGCTGTGGGAGGAATGAATAGGACAAGAATCATCTGTATAATGAGACGAGGGTTATCATGACAGTAATTCATAGGTGGAAAATTTTAGTTGATGAGAGAAGGGATGAAAACATGAATTATCATCAAAGCAGTGAATTAAGGGCAGGTTGGAGAGTGAGAATGAGTGTAGAAACTGTGAAATGCAGAACTGTAGGAAATGCCAGCAAGATGGGCTGTGCTGTTGGAAAGAGACAAACTGGACTATCATTATAAATGGATGACTTGCACTGTCCAGTTCTGGTACAAATGGACCAAGCCAGTTATCCAAACTGTAGAATTTGATGGTGAGCCTGGACTCAACTGCATGTGGTAAGGTGTGTGCTTTGTGGAGCATTTCCTTTTGGTGTGCAGTGATGGTCCTGACCTTCCTACTGCTTACCATTTCACTTCCCCACTTTGTGCCACTCTGACCTACTTGCCTGTGGCCTCCGGTTTTGTTATAAGAAGCAAACATTACATTGAGAATCACACATCTCATCTTTCATCTGGGCATATTGTAGCCTTTGTCTCCATGTCATTTACAACAATTCCAGGTAACCTGCTCTTTCCTGTTTAAACAATTGGTTTTCTTTAATACACTTACCCAGAAAGGAGGTTGAGGTTGGTGTCCACTGATTGAAAATTGTAACAGGGATAAACAACAATGGAGACACAAGACTGTTGACACTGGAAGCTGGAGCAAAACAAAAACAGCTGGAGGAGCTTCCTTTCTGTCTTTCCTCTACTTTCAGTCCAGATGAATGGTCTTGACTCAAATAAAGTTGCCTAGCCATTTTTCTCCATGGATACTGTATGACTTGCTGAGCCTACTTTTTGATCCAGAATGTTGGCTTCAATTTTACAATGTTTAATACTAGGTTATGGACAACTATCTTGATTGATTTTGATGGAGTCAAAAGAATTGGCAAGAAGTAAAGTTGGATGTCTTGTTAAAATTATGCTATATTTTTGAATGGTGTTACTGAAGCTCTGTATGAGTTAAGAAATGATAAGGCTTAGAATGTTTCCTTGACATATCAGAAGTGACATTGTTAATGTTGTAAGATGCTCTTGATAATCATTATCGCTGATAACTCTATGGTTAGGGCACTAAGGCTCAGTTGTATGTTTTAAATTAAACTGAGTTTCCCATTTCAATATCTTTCACACGAGTAGTTGCAACCAGTGTGAGGCATTTGAATGGTATCCAGTTTAAAAAGTCTGTGTAAGAAGGTATATTAAGAATTATAGAAAAGGAAAAGCTTAAAGCATTAATGCAGTTCTTTGAGAACAACTAATTTTATTTGAAAACTGCTACATTATGAAAATAATTAGATCACAATTACAATTTTTTAGTTTAAATGGATTCCTTTTTTTTTTTACAATGGATTAGTCGATTTCTCATTCCCCCACCACCTGCCCTTCCTGCCTTTCTGTCTGCATATAATTACTCTTTGAGAATAATGCACAGAGGGAAATGAAAGATGTGATTGCAAATGAGAAGCTAAGCAAATCAAAAGGTCCCAGTCTTATTTTGTGTTCATTGATGGTAGAGCAAAAGGCATGTTGGAAGCAATGCCAGTTAAACAGACTGCTTTTCTTCCAGAATACATGCAGCTCTTGTGAGTAGTTAGAATTATACTTAGCCAAGCATATCCACTTGTCATCTTGTGTGAGTGAACTTTGCATTTGGGATTGTTACTTTTGATAACATATCATCTCTCTGCACTACTAGTTACAAAATGTATTGGCAGCTGTAATTAACTTTCTGGCTCGTGGTCACCATTTTCTGAGTAACACATATTTCCGATTAATGATCTTTGGTCATCATCCAGAAATGTTGATTCTTGTATCTTTTTCCACAGATGCTTCCTGATCTACTGAATATTTCCAGTCTATTTCAGATTTTATTTTTCATGTGGAATGCTTCTAATATTTTAATCCTTGCCTTTCCAGGTGGATTGGCACAGTTAGGATTTAAGTCCCCATCTTCTGGGTGGCAGTGAATATTGAACTCTGATTTCAGCAAAAGAAATACCAGGAATGGGAAGTGTGGTTTTTCTTTATACAACTAATCACTTGAAATGGACATCAAAAGAAAACTGTAGATGCTGGAAATTGGAAACAAAAAGAATCCAGGAAAGGCTGCAGCTATAGAAAATTAAGCAGTTAATGTTTCAGATCAAAGACACTACATCAGAGCTGAGAAAGATAAGTTGCTGTGCTTGGCAGAATTTGTCTGATGGAGTGAAATAATGTAGCCATTGAAGGGCTGTTAAGATCTTTTCTCTGTGTAAAGGGTTGCTAATGTTTAAGTATGGGTGACTTTGTACAATATGACCTACTGGGGCATGCCAAACAGATGAATATCCAGATGAAAGAAAAAGGATGCAACCAAAAACAAACCTGGTTTAAGAAAAATGTAAGCTTGACTCTGAACATTTAAGATTTTGTTAAACATCTTAAACGTTCAGAGTTTGTGTATATTTTTTAAACTGAAGTTTTTTACATGCAAAAAAATTAACCTGAGACCTTTTCCAATATCATATTTGAAATGTGTTGTGTAAGTACGCAGAAGCAAATTATCTGATCTTTATTGGATTTGTATTTAGATGAAGCAGATTAGCTTTTATGATATAGTTAACTGAAATATTTTATTATACAATTAATGAATATTGCCTTGAATGCCTTTCAAAAATATTAATGCAGATCTTAACATTAGTTTTTCCTTGGATTAGGTTAAAGCATTTGCCAGATTTTAAGATTTTATCGAGTGGACACAGATTTATTTCTTAATATTATCCAAGGTACCAAATCTGGTCTTGCAGTTGTTCTTTGAACAATGAGGCAATGATATTGACCAAATTTTGTGAGTTATGTCTTTTATGAGGATAAAATATTGCTCTTTACACATGCTTGTTAGGCTATTTTACCATTGAAGAATAGTTTTTGGCAAATTTTTCCCACTTCTATTAAAACAACTGCCCTTTGACAAATTTTTCTTTCTGTATTTTGTTTTGCAACATCCCCAGAGATTCACAAGAATCTTTTGTGATTACAATAGCCACCTTCTGCAATATATTCAGAGAAGTGCTAACAATCTTTTAAATGGAATCAAATGTCATCAATATCTCAGCTACAAACTAGCATGAATCGTTATTTTGCATTTAAATGTCTAATTCAGGGGATATCTATTAATAATTTCAATATTCACCTTGTGCTACTAATTGTTTGCCACATCTTAGATTAACTGAAATGTCTAGCTGAAGTCTTTACTATTTGGTAATAAATTGTTCATCCTCGAAGCAAGCTAAGAGTAGACTGGTTGCAATTAATACTTCCAAAGATAATTTCTACCCAATTGATGGACTTGGGCTGAAGCTTCGCCTAGCCCAGTGGGTAACTGTGCACGATCTCTTAGTGATATTTGCAGAAGAGGAATTTTTGCCAGCTTAGTCCTAGTTTTAATCAAAGGAGGAATTATGAATCTCATGGTGTTTGTGAGACAGCTATTGCAAGACTTGGTATTCTGTTTGTTTTTTCACAGTAGTGAATGCAGTACAAAGTACCTCATTGGCTGCGGTGTTCTGGAATATCTTGAAATTGTTAAAGGTGCTACATAGAAAGTAAGGCAATATTTTTGTTTTCTTGCCATCATCTTTGATACGTTGAGGATCCTGGCACAGCCACAGAACTCTTGCAACAGGCACATTTCTTTTAAAGATGTAACACTTCAGATTGTGTTGATTAAAAATGGTCACTGGAGTTCCATTTTTATTTGAATTAATGTTATTTTTATGACCTAGTATCTTTGTACTAAATTACTAGATCAACTTTAGTATAAAGGTAACTTCAAAGGTGGGAGTCACAGGCAATGATTTTCTTTAGTCCCCTACACAGTACTGTTGGATTAGTGCAATTGGATCTTCATGAAAATAAATTAAGCATTTGTTGTCGCTGCCCATTATTTATAGTCTTAGTGTAAATCTATAATATTGGAAAGTCAATTTCAATAACCACTTCCACAGTTTAATGTCTTGTGAACCCAATTCTGGCAGGTTGAACCTTTGACTGTATTTATAAAATGATTATTTTGCAGATCTAATCTGTGATTAGTATCCATTGTTTAATGTGATCTAACCACTTGTTTTTCAGAGTTCATCAAATTAAATTTAATTGTACAGCTTGTATCAGAAAATATTTTCTGTTTTACTACTTCTCCCATCAAATTCCAAGACTGAGAACAGAACATTGAACAGCAGAGGCTCTTTGGCCCAGCATGTCTTTGTCAAGAAGATGTCTAGTTTGACTAATGCCTTTTGCTTGCACATAATCCATATTTCTCCTTTTCTTGCATATTCATGTGGCATTGGTATCTGAAAGTATCTTGTACACCACTATCATAGCTGCTTCCATTACCACTGCTGGCAGTGGCTTACAGATACACCACACTGTTTTATTTTTTAAAAACTTGTTCCACTCATCCCCTCTTAACCTTTAAAGCTATGGTCATTAGCATTTGGGAAAAATATTCTGATTGTGTACCTTCTCAGTACCTCTTATAATTTTATTTAGTCCGTTACGTACCCCGTAACTGGGTTGCCAAACCAGCAGAAATGGACCACTCGTTGGAGTCTGGATTACTAGGAACTAATAAAATTTTATTAAAGAAATAAGTAACACAGTACTCTAATCGTAAGGATATAAATGCAACAGGTTAGCAATGATAATACACACATGTACATAGAACTAGGGTAATAGGAATCAAACCAAGCTCTATCGCAGTCTAGGGGTAAAATGATTAGTCTTAAGTGACGCAGAGTTCAGTTCAGCTTAGTACAGTTCGCAGTAATCGCTGTTGTGCCGTTGGGGGGGGGGAATACAGTTTGATTCAGGCAGACCTTTGATGTTCTTCGCAGTTGGTTTCGGGCGGACCCTTTTATGTCTTCTATCCCGCTGTGGTCACCGACTGTGATCCTTCCGTTCCGGATACGACCGTTCTTCCGCGGTGAACCCGGCACCCAGGCAAGGGAAGACACACACCCCAAGTTCCCACCAATCGTACCTTTTCACCCTGTGAGTCTATGGTCGGTTCCCATGAACCGGACCTCCAAACTCGCACCAACTTGTGGGGGCACACCACTCTTCCAGGGTCTCGTGATCTCATGGTGTGTCCCGTGCCTTAGCGAACCTGTTCTTTTTATCCCCCTGCTGGGGTATCGCCTGTCCATCAAACTTCAAACAGTTCAGGTTCAAAGCAACCGGTCTCTCAATATTCTGAATTGTGTTTCTTTTCCGTTAATCTCTCTCTCCTCTCTCATTAACATTTTGAACATTTCTCCGTTGTCTCCCTTATCTCTCTCATTAGCATCAATCATCTGATAACTTGGTTTGGCGTCACAAGTCTCTCAGCCCCTCAACTCCAGAGAAAACAAACCAAGTATGCCCAAACTTTCCTTATTACAGTACTCCCTAATCCTGGCAGTGTCCTAGTAAACCTCTTCTGAAGCTTTTCCAAAGCCTCCACATGCTTCCTATAATAGGGTGACCAGAACTGTGTACAAAAATCCAACTGCAGCCTAACCAAAGTTTACTTTTATTTATTTAGACAAACAGCAGGAATAGGTTCTTCTAGCTGCATTGCTCAGTAACCACCGACAACCACCGATTTAATCCTAACCTAACTACAGGGCAATTTATGATGGCCATTTAACTTAACTGGTATGTCTTTGGACTGTGGAAGGAAACCAGAGGACCCAGAGAAAACCCTTGCATTCTATGAGGAGGACACGGAGATTCCTTACAGAGGGTACCAGGATTGAACTCTGAGCTCCGACACCACAAGTCATGCTATCCACTGCAGTGTAACTTGCTCACTGTTATGCTCTATGCCCATAGTGATACAAGCAAGCATGACAAACATCTTCGCCACTCTAAGCTTTTCTACTTATGATGTCACTTTTGGGGAGGAAAAGACTTCGAGCCCACGATCCCTATGTAACTCAGTGTAACTCAACTATCCAAGGACCTGTCATAAACCGTATAGTTTGACTCTTGCATAGTGTGACTTCCTAACATGCCACACTTCGCGTTTATCTAGATTAAACTCTGGGCAAAAGAATACCCAGAAATAATTAATTTCTTCAAACTATGAATTAATTTGTCTTCATGATGGCCATTTCCTTACCGTAAGTGCTTACTAACCTACATTGTGCTCTGTTTTTGCTGAAACTTTAGTTTTAAAGTTTGCAACCGTATTGAACCTGTAGCCCCTACATTCCTCAGATTTTTCTGTCCCTCTGACAGGGTGATGAACCTATGGCATGTGTGCCCAACATAGCAATGCAAAAAAATTTGTTGGCACATTGTCACCTTTGATTCTTTAAACTCCATCTACTCTTCATTTAATTAATTAACAGTAAAACAATGAGTGCATGTAAATAAGCACCGGGACTTAACCTTTCTCCTTAAAGTCCATAATTATACCTATTAATTCATTAAACAATGATGATCTCTGCTCAAAATTACTACATTTGTAAGATTTTTTTGAAGAAAATGATTATTGCCAATTTGGGCACGTGCTTTCAGAAAGGTTTTTCCACCAATGCTCTAACATGTGCCAGTCTTTGGTGTTTTCATAAACCTTCCTTTGTAACCAAGCCTTGGGTCACTGGTCATTATAATTCCCTTTCATATTTCAAATTGTTAATGCAGACATTATTGTAACATCTAATGCCCAAGGAATTTGAGGGGAAAAATACCTTGCACTTAACTAATACATTCTTCCATCAAAATTTCATCACTGTGAAATATTCATCTGAAACATTAATTGAATTTTATGCTATAAATTAGAAAATAAAGATCAAGAAAAATCACCTTGCCAACTCTAGCACCAGATTTTTGTTTATTTGGTGATACAGTGCGGAGTTGGCCCTCCTGGCCCTTTGAGCCACACCACCCCGGCAAACCTGATTAACCCTAACCTAATCATGGGACAATTTATAATGACCAATTAACCTACCCAATGATGTAGAACTGTTATTCAATATGTTACTTTTTTTTTATTCCAGTGTTCATTTATTGGAGATCAGAATACAAAAAAACAAGTTTAGATATACTTTTTCTACAAAAAAAATGATGACATTTGCCTGTACTGCTTAATTATTCATGGAGCTAACCTACTGATAAAGTGAAAAAGGTGAGTTCATGTATTCTTTCTTTCTTGGCATAGAGATGATGCAGATATTGGATTTAAAATGTATATCTTTACAAATGCCCCTCTTAATTTGAATACAAGTAAATAGCAGGTGGAATTTGAACACCATGCAGTATGAAGGAAATAGATGTTACTGAATCATGCAATATAGTACAATTCTGTACTTGACAGATGTGCATTAAAACCATCATTTTTACTGGAATTGAGTAGGCATAAAAGAACATTGATTGCTGAAGAAAAGGAATTTGAAGTGTGAAGGAAAGATTTGAGTGATCCATATGAAGATGAGAAAGAAGGAATACGGTAATTATTCTGAAGTAGTCAACAATCTTCAACAGTAGAAGTTTCAACTTTAGCACAATGGGGTTTGCAGGTGTGATATTGATTTAATTTTGATTGAATTAGGACGCTCAAAGCAGCTGTGCAGGTTGACTCTGTGGTTAAGAAGGCATATGGTGTGTTGGCCTTCATTAATCATGGAATTGGATTTAGGAGCCGAGAGGTAATGTTGCAGCTATGTAGGACCCTGGTCAGACCCCACTTGGAGTACTGTACTCAGTTCTGGTCGCCTCACTACAGGAAGGATGTGGAAGCCGTAGAAAGGGTGCAGTGGAGACTTGCAAGGATGTTGCCTGAATTGGGGAGCATGCCTTATGAAAACAGGTTGAGTGAACTTGGCCCTTTCTCCTTGGAGCAACGGAGGATGAGGGGTGACCTGATAGAGGTGTATAAGATGATGAGAGGCATTGATTGTGTGGATAGTCAGAGGCTTTTTCCCAGAGCTGAAATGGTTGCCACAAGAGGTCACAGGTTTAAGGTGCTGGGGAATAAGCACAGAGGAGATGTCAGGGGTAAGTTTTTTTACTCAGAGTGGTGAGTATGTGGAATGGGCTGCCGGCAACGGTGGTGGTGGCGGATACGATAGGATCTTTTAAGAGACTTTTGGATAGGTACATGGAGCTTAGAAAAACAGAGGTCTGTGGGTAAGCCTAGTAATTTCTAAGGTAGGGACATGTTCGGCACAACTTTGAGGGCCGAAGGGCCTGTATTGTGCTGTAGGTTTTCTGTTTCTATGAAACAGAATTTGAACATGACATGTGTTCTTTTAGTCATCGGTAGTCAGAAGAACGGAAAGAATGGATTTGGTGTAAAACACATGTTGTAATGTCTTGAGGTTCAAGTCAAAGATGGGAGAGTTCTAAAACCAAATTTACAAATTATGGTAATCATATATTAGTAGTAGTTCAATCGCTCAAGCAGAGTATGATGTTCTCCTAAGTGGTTATTCCCTTAATGGAGAATGCCTTTTTGTGCCTTTGTTGAACGTAGGGAGGCTGATGCATGGGCAGCCGCCACACGGTCCTTGACAGGTCAGGGTCAAGGTTCAGTGGCGTGGCATGCAATATGATTTGGGACCCTTCACTGCTGTAGTCTTCCTTCTCCATAACTGCCATTGTGATGTGTTATTTTCTACTGCCTGCTTCACTATTGAGGTATTGGTTGGATCACTTTGTCTGGAACCACCCCTTTGACCTTACTGCTAGCAGTGACCCTACCAACTGCTCAGCTCCATTATATGACAGCATCATGTAATAATGTAATAGTATGACATGGTAGTTAATGTTATGAGATTTTGTTTGGAACTTCCTCATGTTTACCCTTTAACAAGGGCCAAAAAATAGAAAAGGTACCTTCTGCTGTTTCCACATGTACTCTGACTTTGTTTTGGATTTCCTGTAATCTTCACTTCCAATATTTGTTTTTAACCTGATATTTTTTTAAATTTGAGCAATGATTTTACCAAGGACTGCTCTATTTTTTAATCACTGCCATTTCTATATTCCCCATTTTATTTCCCAATCCTATCCTCCTGAAGATCAATGTTTCTTAAGCTGCTACTTCTGTTGAAGTTCTTTATTGCAAACAAGAGAGAATCTGCAGATGCTGGAAATCCAAGTAACACACAAAATGCTAGAGGAGCTCAGCAGGCCAGGCAGCATCTATGGAGAAAAGTACAGTCGACGTTTCGGGTCAAGTCCCTTCGGCAGTACAGGAGTCCTCATCATCTTTTTCTCCAGTCCTGCCGAAGGGTCTCAGCCTGAAACGTGGACTTTACTTTTCTCCGTAGATGCTGTGAGCCCTACTGAGTTCCTCCAGCATTTTGTGTATGTGTTGCTTGAAGTTTTTTATTGTCTGTTTTTATTTGTGTACACTAATACACTATCTACTCCTTCATTAATTTTTATTTTGTCATCCTTTGCTGTTTTTTAAAAATTGTCTTAGCCTGTTGCCTCCCAACAGTCTGTGTGACATCATAAGTCTCTTTCAGTTCTGTACCTTCCTTGACTCTAGTTAACCACTTGTAGTGTATTCTTCTTGTATATCCTTTCTTTTTCACCAGAACATGCGACGTTGAGACTTATGAATTGTCTCCGTAAATGTCTGTTACTGTTATGTCAATTATTTCTGTTTCAGCCAACCCTGTCCTCATTATTGTTTGAATTTAAGTTTGACACTAGTTTCTCATCTTCCTACTGAATCTGAAATTCTGCCATGCTATGATTTCTTTTCTAGGGATGGTTTAATATGAGAGGTTTAATTATTTTCTTTCCAATGCACTATACCTGATCTAAAAAGCCTACTTCCTGGTTGATTTCTCAATGTATTCTCCAATAAATTATCCCACATAGACTGATGTTTTAATATTATCTTGCCAGCTTGATTTGGCCAATTCTGTATGATGGCTAATATATTGGGGGGTGGGGGGGGGAATTACTTTTTGGAAAGATCACAAATATTTTTTTTTTGATATTGGTGTAAGACTTGAGAGATCACATTTCACATGTGTCACTTTCTCCCAAAAGAGCCAACTACTTTAATTCCTTCTCTACATGAATCTTGATGGTTTGATTAGTTTCCTGGACCTTCATTTGATTTCAAATGCTTTGGGATGCTCAAAGACAAATGCTGTGTATGAACTGATTCCTGATGTACAGCTTGAGCTTGGTCCAGCATTCCTTCAAAAGTCCCATCCGATTCATCACCTTATTAATGATTTCTCTACTGCATTTGTAACATTTTCACTGTAGATGAACCTTGGATGTGATCTGCTGTAACACACTTGTTAGTTCTTCGAAAAAATGATGCTAGCTATGTGTGTACATTTATACAGCTGTTTGCAGTCCGTTCCTTCCGCCATCTGCTTTAGTTTCTCTGTTTCTTACTTCTAACGAGTAAACTAAATCTTCAGTTAAACTATTGCCTCTGGTGATCCATTTAAGTTGGATCAGTCACTTCAAAGTTCAATATGAATGAGTAATTTGTTACTAGGCTATATTGATGTGCAGAGATCTGTGATGACATACGATAATAAGCTTAGTTTTCCACACTTTAAAGGGAGCAAAATCACCTGTTTCAGGGTAGTTATTTCCTGTGACTTCCTGCAATTTAATCTGTTCTGTGTGCTTCTCATAATGAAAAAGGTGGCTTGTTGGCTTCAATTCCTTCCACAATTGTTTGTCTTGTAAAGTATTAATATGATTGAATTCTGCAGATGATACCATAAACCACATGAACCAACCTCTTGTAATTTATAAATGTCATCTGGATCTACGTGAGATTGCTATCGTAAAATTGCTGCCTTTTGAATTTCTAATGTAGGTTCTGGCATTGCTTATCTTGAGGTTTTCAGCTTACAGTACATCTTCAGGTAGTTTGTCAGCATAAAGATTATTTTAGACCATATGAACATAAGATACGGGAACAGAATTGTGTCATTCGGTCCATCAAGTCTGCTCCTCCTTTAGCCAATCACCCCCTACTGGGCATAAACCCCAGCAGCAACTTGTCAGAGTCGTGTCCTGGGCTGAAGGTTGGTTGGCCCTGTGGCTTCTGCTTTCACCATGTGACCTCATCCATCTTCTCGGTGAAGATCCTTCCTCTCCCAGGGATGAGGTTGTTGGTGCATCTGTTGACGTTTCTGTAGCTCTGGGTTTTTACAGGATGTGGTTGCTTGTCCCATGCCCAACCCATCTGCTTTCACAGCATGGAGGCTTAGTCACCAAGGCTATTCGGGAGAGATTGATAGATTTTTAAATGTTAGAGAGATCATAAGAGAAGATCACAGATCGCAGTAAAGCAGCAATTGTGTTAATGAATTGCAGATCTGGTTTGAGGGATCAAATAGACTATTCCCATTTTCATTCTTTGGATTCAAATGTTCATTTGGTCCTCTCAGCCCAACACTGCTATGGATTGTAAACAGCTATGACCTCAACAGTGCCTGTAGCAGTTTACTAATCACAGCCTCCCAACTTGAAACTGACCCAATCCTTATCTGCTTCCAAACCCATGTTCTGTGTGTTGTTTAGTAATCATTTTGTATGTACCTTATTAAGGGTTATTTGCAAGTCCAAATACACTACATCCTCTGGTTCCTTATCTATACTGCCAGTTGTAAGCTCATGAAAAGATTTGTCTGACATGATTACCCTATCATAAAATGTGCTTTCTCTGCCCTGCCATATTATTTTCTCTCTTCATAAATGTTGGCTGAATTGCTCTCTAACTCCAGCATTTTATGTTTAACTGTAGATTTAGGGTGTCTGCTGTGTTTTGGTTGTGGGGGAGAAATGTTACTGGACATAATCCTACTTAATTAGCATCCATATGAATTGTCCTTGGAAGATAATCTTGGCCCCTCCAGGTGGAAAGCTAGCTGTTTCTCAGTGTAGCAATTGGGCTGAGTATACACAATTCTGTTTGTACAAATCTGTTTTTGAAATTTAAAACTTTACATATTACATTCTTGTGGATTTAATTTTAACTGAAATTTCTATCAATTTTATGACTGTAATTTGAAATTGGGTCTTTTAAAATACTGAAGTGCAGTTCCTGTATTTTTGCTATGAAGTAAAAATCCCTGACTTATTCCATGCTCAGTAAAAATAAATGCATAAGCCCCAATGTGTAATTTGGCTCAATGGCAAATCTAATTGTTTCCTTGCATTAATGGAAAATATTAGAGTAATACCACTATCTTGACATTGTGCTGGATAATTATTTGATATCCCAATGTATGTTTGCGAACCATATATAGTGCAGAAAGATTTTTTTCATAATCTTATTTTCATTTTGTAGCAGGGAATGTAAAATGCTTCTGCATCTAATTTTTTTCACTTTTTAAAAATGTTCGAAGCTATTAGAGGCCGCACTCTTTTTTTTAAGACTCAGTCATACACTGACTAAGCCCAATAAGATTCTCAGGGCTGAAGACCCTTGGAGAAATTATCTCATTTTCACAGCCAGAAAAAAAATCAAATACAAAGTGTGCACTTGTGGCAGTGAGTTTACTTTCAAACTGGCACTAATTTTTTTTCCCGTCTATAAAATTCCGAATAAGCAATGCATTCAATTGCTAGTTAGGCACTTTGTATATTTCAAGCAATATGATGCATCATGATTTCTAATCTCAAAACCAATAAATGTGATTAAATATTTCATATTAACATTTGAGTTTTTAATAATTTGTCCTCCCTCCTGCAAGAGGATGAATCTCAGTTGTATTCTGTACTCATTGATAATAAATGTACTTTGAATCTTTAAATGAATTGGAAATTGGATGTAGTCAAGGCAAAGTAAAATTATGGTGGGGGGATGGTTACAAAGAATGGGTAAAATAAGTTGTTTTGGCTGTTTCATTTTTGGTTGCTATGCCATTTGGCGCACATCAGAGATGTGTGTCCCAGTTTAAGAATGGGGCATGCTTGCAAGGAACTGGTAATGAAGTATGGTTTGATTTTTTTTTTAAAAGACTAAAATGATGATAAGCCTGATGTGCTTAGGGCATGATTTTCTTGGTTGGACTCTTGGGGGTCATGGAGGAAGGACATTTTTAAAATCCTTAATTCCTGGTCTTTTTTTTGGAATGGTAATGTGACATTGCTGACTTATTTGTGCATTTAGCAATGTGCTTGAATACTGGGAATTATTTAAAAAGCTATATTTGATTATAAATTGCAGTATTGTGGAACAAAGCTGCAAGGATAAACTTACTGAAAAATTATTTGTATTAAAACACAATTTCAGACTCTACTGCAAGCTTCGGGAATAATAATCAATCAACTCTGCGGCACTGTTTGAGAAAATGTTATTGCACACTTGTCAGCAGCTGTCACAGTTTGAAATTATTATTTGTGCCATTAGCAAAGATTTTAATAGCAGTACCCATCTGGTTATTAGTTGAATTTATTGGTCCAACCCTTAAAAGGACTTGTAATTATGACAGCAATTTTCAGAGGCTGCTCACCATTTCAATGATGTGTCAAGTAACTTGCTATGGGAAACAAACTGAATCCCATGAAATTTGTTTGCTGTTGGAGCTCATAATTGTTATTAAAAAGCCATATGGTGGCAGGCCACTAGATTTTGATTCAACACTTCATGAACAATTGCTGTTTTAGGTTTGTAATATCGAGCTGGTTCATGAACTAGTGTGGTAAGTAGAATCATATAGCATGAGTGTGTATACGTAAAGACACTAGGTGGATTGACTAACACTGATTTTAGATGACCAAGATAGTGACTCCTTGTGTAATATATTAGTCCGAAGTGAAATTTAATTATTCTTGACGTCAACATAATCCTTGACTGTATCATATAATTTGCCAAGTGGTGCTTTTTTTAATACTAGTTCATCTATGCAGTAGTATAGTTTTAGGTATTTCGGGCAAAATGTCAACAACTGAAACCTGAGCTTCTGTTTGCCTTTCCAAATGTGGGTTCACAGGCAGTCGATAGCATATTTATGAAATTCTGAGATTTTTTTTATTGCTGAATGTTTCTCAGGTAAAATATTGTTGTATTATTTATATTGTGGTTTTAACTCGTGTGGGATGAACCAATATTTTACTTTGGAATATTCCAGTTTTGAAATTGTGTTTGGATCACAATCTTAAATTGGTTAGTGCTTTTGTGTTTCTTTCTCAGGTGCTTCATAATGGTTTTAAACCGTTATCTTGATGGCTTTGGCCTGTTTACTGTACCCCTTACCTTCTCCAATTTACAATGGATTTGTTTCTCGTTTTTATGAATCTGAGGGTTCCTTGACCTGAAAGGTTGGCTCTGCTTCATTCTCTGTGTAACCTATTAAATGATTCCAGCATTTTTAAAATGTTCTTCTTTCCCATGTCTTCAGTTTGTTTCTCCAAATCAAATTTTAAGTGGTTTTGATAAATTTTTCAAAGGCTGAACTGTTATGTGTGGAGAGATGCAGACAAAATCTCAGAAATTATTAAACGGTTAGTTGAAATGATCATTATCTTTTGTTAGTGGAACTGCCAAACTGAGTGGAGACCCCATACCTATTTCCATTCATCTTGTTTGCTGCTGCATCCTATGTTTTGCATTCTTTCATGTTTTGGGGATCTATAAAGTACTCCTACCTTAGTCATTTTACCCTTAGTGTTCATAGTTCAACCCCAACAGGTTCTACATTACTATCCACTGCCTCTGTATTATGTCTCAGTACCACTGACACCATCCTTGAATAACGATACTGTTGATTAGATCCTTCCCTATTTTTCTCCAAGTTCCTCTCCAGTCCAGATGGCCATCAAGCCTGACACCAGGAAGGCTACACGGCCTTCAGGAGTCTATGCAGCAGAGTCTGGTTCCCTCACTATACTAGCCACTATAACTACTACAGTTCTCCTTACTCCCCACACTTGAAAGGCTCCCTCAGTTGTGGTGCTGTGGACAGTCTGTATATCCCTGTTGTCCCCACTCTCATCCACATGGGGAGTAAGGATCTCATACCTGTTGGGTAAAAGCAAGGACTGAACCTCCTTCGGAGCTATCTTCTGGATCTCTCTACTTATCCCTTATGCAGTCACACCACCTTATTTTGGACCATTTGCCAGTTTAGAAATAGTAAATCTAAGGAGTGTCAGTCTTTCCCCCCTGCCTGATATGTCAGTGTTTGGAGCTTGGACCAGCTTGTGAACCTTAAACAAAAGTTCCTTTGCAACCATTGTTTCTGGCAAATGTGGTATTTGTTTACCAAAAGGGTGTCCATCAGTTCCCACATCATCTGTCCAGCTGTCTGTTCTAATTGGTTGAATTTATTAGTTACATTGTTTGTATCAGATGTGCCACCCGTTAAACTTCAAGAATTTGATCACATTAACGATTTCTGATTTGAATACAGGTTGAACAGCTCTTACCTGAAATGCATGGGACCGGAGTGTTTCGGTCTTCAGATTTTGGAATATTTGCATCTATATAATGCGATACCTTGGAGACGACACCCAAGTCTAAACATAAAATCCATTTATATTGCATGTACAGCTTATGCATACTCCCTGAAGGTAGTTTTATGTAATAGTATTAATAATTTTCTGCGTGAAACAATATGTACATTGAGCCAGCTGTCACTGCCTTGGCCATCCAGGTGGACAGTCTGGCTATTTGGCATGACCATCATTCTATGTGCTATTGGTAAGCAAGTCTTTGTCTTACACTTGTTCATCACACATATGTACTGATGCAGCCGTTCAATATGCTAGATTTTCATCAGCGACCTTCTTGGCAAACTCACCAATAAATTTTTCTGCTTCATGATCAGCAGATGCTTTATCACCACAAATCTTTAAAAACTTAATGCCGTGCTTTTTCTTAAATTTCTGCAACCAGCCTGCCGAATATTCACAATTGCCTTTAATTTTTAGTTTGTTGTGATAGATCTTTGCTTGTTTCATGATCAGTATACCATAAAGTGGCATCTATTTACTGTGCCATTAATGAATCCACTCTTTCAATACAAATCAAAATCTTCATTTTTTTGCTTTATGAAATGTTTTTCTATTTTTCATTAACTTCTGCTCTTTGTATACGGTACTCTGCAAGAGTCAACAGTACCTAAAACTTTTGCACAGTACCGTATTTGTCAACATGGAGTGGAGAATGAGTTTGTAAATCTGGCACGAGTAAAGGATGTTGGGAATAAATTGTGGGACAATGGCAGAGAAGGAGTGCCAGGGGTGGGGGGATGGGGTGCATTGGTGCAGACACATTTAGCCCTGAGACACCAGGGAAGGTCATTTGATTGCAAACAATTGGTTTATTGATCACTACAGAATGTCTCTCTGGTGCTTCCTGCTCCCTCCCCTCTCCCTTCCCCTTTTCCCAACCATGATTCCCTTCTCCCTGTCCCCTTCCCACTTTCAGTCCACAATAGAGACCCATATCAGAAGCAAAGTTTCAAAGGTTCAATTTATTCTCAAAGTACAATACAACTTTGCTATTCATCTTCTCCAGATAGCCATGGAATACAGAAAAACCATGGACGATGTTGAAAGAAAAGGTATAAACTACCCCCCCCCACACACACACAAAAAAGAAACTCAACTTGCAAACCACAAACCCCCCCCATCTCCTCCCTCACCCCAAAAAAGACTAACAGATCACCCACATGGAAAACAACAGCTAGAACATTAAACCCCAACCCCTCCTTCACACAAAAACTAACAGATCTCCCATCTGGAAACGAGCAGCTAGAACATCAAAAGCATAACACGTATGTTACAAATTTTTTTTTTGTGGCAGCAGTACAGTGCAATGCATAAAGTTACTGTACTAGAGAACCATTCAAGTCAGGCACTCTAATTATATAATATATATACCTAATACTTTTATTCAGAATTGTATGAGAGTCACTTCCCAGAACTGTTTGTGGTGCACAAAGGTTGCACATTGCCTGGAAACCGTCCCAGCACCTTGTGGAATTTTCCATTTGTGATGTCATGTCAGTACTCTTAGTTTTTAAAAAAAAAAAAAATCAGATTTTGGGTAAGAGGTGCTTAAGCTGTACTTGTCCAATCAGAATAGATAGATTAAATTGAAAGAAAAATACTCACCAGTTGCTTTCTGCTGTTCTGTGAGCTCATGCATGAGCACTCACAGTTAGGCTATGAAAAGTATTTCCTCTTTAAGTTGAAATTCTCTAGACAGTTTAGTGCTGGTTATCTTTTCAATTACTTTTACGTCTTTAGGTCTAAGTCTATATGACCTTTCTGTGATTTTTTTCAATGTGCTTCTCACTACACTCAGTTTCTCCCTTCTCAGAGGGGGATCAGTCTCTGGTATTCTCCATTCCAGGTGGCTGTATAAGCTAGATCACTGGACCTGTTTGAAGAGGAAATAAATATTTTTGTTAAGGGTAATGAGGACTATGGGAACCAGAATGAGGCCAGGGGTGGATCTGTCATAATTGTTTTGAATGGCAAGGCATCTCCTCTTATATTATTAATATGAAGCATAGTTTGTGAATCCTCCTTTCCTCCACTGTTGCAAGAGTGAAGTTTCATGGGGACAGCCTGTTTGTGAATATCTTTTGCAAATTTCTATTTGTGTGCCAGTCTTTTCTCCTTACTAATGTCATAGACGCATAAACTTCTATAGTATGGAAACAGGCCTTTTGATCTAACTCGTCCATTCCAACCAAGATGCCTTACTGAGCTCACTGCATTTGCCTTCGTTGGGCCCATATCACACTAAACCTTATTTACATATGAGCTAGTCTTTCAAATGTCAGAATTCCTGCCACTGACTGTAAGGAGTTTGTAAATTCTCCCCATGACTGGGGTTCTTCTGGGTGCTCCAGTTTCCCCCCACAGTCCAAAGATGTACGGGTTTGTAGGTTAATTGATCACATGGATGTAACTGGGTGGTTTGGGCTCAGTGGCCGGAAGGGTCTATTTACCGCACTGTATCTCTAAAAGAAAAATTGTACTTGACTCTACCACTTCCTTGGGTAGCCTTTTTCCTTATACCCATATTCGCTCGGGAAAACCCTGCCCCTCTCATACTAACTCCTTTTCATTCCTGTTTGAGATTTCCCCCTACAGAAGGACATGCAGCATTTCCTTGTATAGCTATAATAAATACCTTTTATTGAAGGTAGAAATGGCATTTGTGATGAATTGTACACTGAGATTAACTCAGCCTAGATTGTTAACCAAAATTAATACTCCCGTTTACTTCTGCTTGGTTAAAAAAAATCTGATACCTAATATATTGAAGTTCCATTTCACAATTCTTCACAATGAAGAGTTCTTAATCAATTCTGTGTTGCTATCAATTTTAAAATGGATCATTGATCCATTTCTCCTGAAGCAAGAATGTTGTCTACTGATAAAAATTCAATGTTCAAAATAAATTTATTATCAAAGTATGTACTGTGTATGTCATTATATACTACCTTGAGCTTCTTGCAGGTATTTACAGAAGAATGGAGAATGATGCTTTTATCAAGAATTCAGTTTTCATCTAGGGGATTTGTGTGTGATTAAATCCATTGTCTTATGGAAGTAACTAAGCTTTAATCATAGTTAATAGAAATGGTTCAAATTTTTGCTTTAGTAATTCAAATTGTCTTTCAGATAAATGAAGAAATAGCATCAGGGTTGTGTAATTTGCATGACTTGTGTCTTATGAGGAAGAAACTTGAAGTTGTAGAAAGAATAATTGATCAGCACTTGAGTTCCTCCAGCATTGTGTGTGTGTGTGTGTGTGTTACTTTGGACTTCCAGCATCTGCAAATTTTCTCATTTGTGATTTTACTTCCCCACCCCTTCCCACCCCTTCCCACCCCTTCCCACCCCTTCCACTTTCTGCAGAGATCACTCTCTCCAATTTGATCCAATCATTCCTCTCCATACATACCCTCCCTCCCCAGACACACTGCCTTGTGCAAGAGGTGTAACACCTGTCCCTACACCACCCCTCTCACCACCATCTAGGGCCCTAAACAGTCCTTCCAGGTGAGGCAATCTTTCACATACATATCCTCCAGCATTATTTATTGGCTCTGGTGTTTCTATCATGACCTCCTTTACATTAGTGAAACCAGACACAGTGTGGGCGACTGCTTCGCTGAGCACCTCTACTCTGTCCACTGTAGCCTTCTAAATTTCCTGGTTGCCAGCCACTTTAATTCTCCTCAGTCCCACATGTCCTTGGCCTCCTGTACTGCCAGGATGAGGCTGAATGCAAATTGGATGAGCAGCACCTTCTATAATGAATGGGTTGCCTACAACCTGATGTCATCATATTGAATTCTCCAACTTCCGTTAACTCTTGAGTGCTCCGGATTCCTCTCACAGTCCAAAGACATAATGGTTAATAAGTTAACTGTCCTGTGACTAGGCCAAGGTTAAATTGGTGGTTGCTGGGTGGCGTGGCTTGTGGGCTGGAGGGCCTGTTCCATGATACATCTCTAAAATAAAATAAACTGCTCTCCCCTTGTCACTTTTCTCACTTGTCCCAATCAACCTGTCTCTTTACCCCTCCTCCACATTTTCATTCTGCCCAATACCCACACACTTCCATCTGATCATCCTCCCTCCCTTTCTTTATTGCATACTACACTTCCCTCCTTAAACCTGCTACTCTTCAGTGCCAAATCCAAGTACTATGGTGACTATCTGCAGATATTGAATATAATCCTATTTGTGCTTACATGTAGTGGACTTGTTTGTATATTTGTCTGCAGTGTGTATTATTTAAATATAGACTTTTTTAAAAAAACTTGGCAGTCAGTGAGAAACCAACATTAAAAGTGTGACTCATCAAAAGTTTGTGAAATTGGTACAATGCAAATTTCCCACAAAACTCCAGTTTATTATTTTGGTTTTGACAGCCTTTAAGGATGGCTGTGGAGAGAAAGGAAGTGTCCTCTATGATATGTTCTTCAAGGGAAAGATAGCAAATTTTTCAAGGTTGTTTGTATTCAGTCTTTTTCAATGGCGACTGTCTGAAATGGGGAAGAATATTCCAGTTCCCAGCAGTCACAACTGCACCATCAAATGCAAATGGTGGCCTTTCTCCAGACTGCAATTTAGAATATATGAACATAGAAGCAATTTATGAGACTTGTTGCAAATCTTTGTGCTTTCACCAACTGCACCTTGATTTATATTGTGGCCAGTGGGTTGATGTTGAGCATAAAACTTGGACATCTATAAATACTGTGCGCAATAGCCAATGTAGAAATAATATTGTAATCATTATTCATGTTATTGTAGGTAGATTTTAAAATAATGCAGTTTCAGTTTCTGTAATGTTTGTGAGTATAGCTTGCAAACTGAAATTCTTGTTTAACAAAGTTTTAACTTTGTTGGAATGTTTGAATGCTGAAACCTTGACAATAGTTATTTTTAAATTGATGTTTTGAATGTTTTTCATATACAGGTATGATGTGAATATGCGTTGCTTGGCAGCTCGAGTTAACTACAAGACCTTGATTATCATCTGTGCTCTGTTTACGCTGGTCACTGTTCTTCTGTGGAACAAATGCTCGAGTGATAAAGCAATCCAGTTTCCGAGACACTTCGGCCACTTGGAGAACTTGGTTGGCAAAGGAGCTTTGGAGAAAAGAGAAATAGACTCTGATGATGACAACTATCTGGCTAGCCTTTTAAGAGGAGGGAAGTCTCCAGTAAAGCAGCCGTCTGCAGATGTGTCCCACCAGGAGCAGCAGAGAGCACCTCCTGTAGCTAATATTCTAAACAACAATGCCAATAAACTATTGGGTATTAAATATGAAGAGATGGATTGCTTAATAAATGATGACTACACAATAAAAGGCAGGAAAGAAGGCAATGAAGTTTATCTTCCCTTCAGCTGGATTGAGAAATATTTTGAAGTTTATGGAAAGATTGCCCAGTATGATGGTTATGATCGGTTTGAGTTTTCCCACAGTTATTCAAAAGTGTACACTCCAAGGGGTACTTATCGGCCAGATGGGGTATTCATGTCATTTGAAGGCTACAATGTGGAAGTCCGAGACCGTGTGAAGTGCATCAGTGGTGTTGAAGGTAGGTCCTGCTTTAGAAGGTGTGTCTACTCTGATTTTTCTCCATCCCAATTAATAATTCAAACCATTTTGGCAGCAACCGTAGTCCCGTTCAGAATGCTTACAAATAGAGGGATTTTTAGACTACCCACCCTATTAAGGAAATAGGAAATTTCTGTGCTGCAGGTCACAAATCTGGCATGCTTTGATAGTTCTTCTGTAAATGCCTTTTGAAGTTGCAGCATGTTCTAATGATCAGTTCAGCTCCAGAGTTTTAATTTTATACATTTCATATGACACCAGAATATAAAAAACAAATTATCTACTTGTACTTGAATAACTGGTATCTTTTTTTTTAAAAAAACAAAATATACGTGATCACCTGAGATTAGAAGATTGATTTCTGTTTGAATAGCGATGGTTGAAATGATTTGAACATTCTGATAGGTCCTGTCAAAGAGTTTGTGTTTCCACAATTCATGTTATAACCTCAGGATATCCTAAGATGATTTGCATCTTGCTTCATCTTAAATGTGGTAGTGGCCAGTTTCTTTAATAATGCTACATTATTTCTAAGAATAGAGTACAACATCTTCTGATATTTGATATTTTGGTAAAATTTGGAATCTAATTTCGAATCTAACCAACATGTCTTGTTGTGTTAGATAAAGTTCTTCAAGCATGAAATCCTCCAACGAGATATTTATATTCGAACTATTCAAATATTATGATGTACTCATCCAACATGAGTTTTTCATACTAGGTGAATTTAGTGGAGGCTATTTTTATTTTTAACATCAAATCATCTGGCTCATTGCTGTTGTTATTTTTCCCTCCATTTTGTAATCTTGGCCTTGTATCTTAAATTTTAATCACATCCTTTCTTACAAATTGCAACATTTTCCCTTAATAAAGATATCAGACTAACAGATTAATAGTGCTTTATTTTCAGTCTTTTAAATAATAGGGTTATATTTGCTACCCATCAATCTGCAAGAACCATTCCAGATTCTATAGAATTTGTATTATAATTAGAGCTTCTTCCTAGAAACCTTTTTTAAAGAATGAGATATTGATCATCAGATCCTTTATTCATTTTCATGTTTACTAATTTATCTAGTAATGTTTCTTTATTAATAGTTAATTTATTAATTTCATTATTTTGACTGAACCTTTTGGTCCTCCAGTATGTTTGGGAGATTTGTACAACAACTTCTCTGACAGAATTTGATCAATGGGGACTTGACCCAAAACATTGATAATTCCTTTCCTCCATGGATACAATTTGACCTGCTGAGTTCCTCCATCAGTTTGTTTTTTGTTTGATGTTGTTTAATTTCCCTGTTATTTCCTTCTTAGTCCACATCTCTAAATTTGGTTCACTGTTTTTTGCCTTCTTAGCTGTTGATGACTTTGGGTTTATTTTTAGGTTTCTTGCTAGTTTACTCATGTATTCCATTCTATTTTTTAATCCTTTGAATTTTAAAATGCCTGCAATCCAAGTTTACAGAATTTTCTAGCATTTTTATAAGACTTTAAGTTCTCCTGTTACTCATGGCTGGACTATTTCTCCTGTTGTACCATAAAGAAATGAATCTTTGTAGCAAACCATGTATTATTTAATTCTATTAATTTCTTTAATCAACTGCCCTATTATTGTAACCACTTAATTATTTAAATATGGTTTGCGGATGTAACTCATATACCTTAATTTGATTTTGGAATTAAGGTCTTCAGTCTAACTATGTCACTTTCAAACTCAGTATAGAATTCTGTCATAATATGATCACTGTCTTAGAGGACCTTTCAATATTACAAATAAAACTTTCTTATTATACATTCCTGGATCTAAGTATCCTTTTCAAATGTGAATTCCTCATCATACTGATCTAGGCATCCATCTTCATTATATTATGGGAATTCATCTTCTACATAATTAGTCTATTTGTACAGACTATATATAAATAGATTGAAGTACCCCATGATGACTTTATATCACATCACATACTTTCAAATTTCCTTGTACCATGTTTGACATCACAGCTACTATTTAGAGGCCCATAAACAACTTTCACCAACTGCTGCCTTCTTGCTCCATCAAAACAGCTCCATTTTTATATCATGATCTGTCAAGTCAAAACCTCTTCTAATTAGGATGTATCAATTCAAGTGCATAAAGAGGAATCAGTGTCATATGTTGGGATTTTCAGAGAGCCTTGGATAAGGTCTCCTATAGAAGGTAGAAAGTGGAATAGGAGGTAAAATAATAGTGGGTTGAGAGTTGGTAAGCAGATCGAAAACAAAAGAATAAATGGATGCTTCTTAAGTGCCATGCGGAGGCTAGTAGATACAAAAGACTTGTTGCTTGAGTCCAAACTGATTATCTCCATCAATGATTGGCTGGGGGGACCAAATGTCAAATTTCCATGCTTGATCATATCATGAAACTACATATGAGGAGGATGCCAAGACTCGTCTAAGAAATATAGACTATCCCAATAAGTGATATTATTCATCATTAGCAAAAAATCATTGCTGGAGATTTTTTAAAAAGAAACATGAAAATGTTGATGGAGTAGGGACCTGAATATCCATGCACATGAGTTGCTGAAAGCTGTCATGCAGCTGTGGAAAGCAGGTGGTATTTATTGGAAGAAACTTTTGAGTTCAAAGTGACCATAAGCCAGAGGAGCAGAATTAGGCCATTTGGCCTATTGCACTGCTCCATCCTTCCATCATGATTGATCTTATTGTCCTTCTCAATCCATTCTCCTGCCTTTTCTCCATAACCTTGAGACTGTTGCAAATCATGAACCTATCAACCTCCTCTTTAAATATATTCAATGATTTGGCGTCTACAGCTGTCTGTAACAATGAATTCCTCAGGTTCACCACCATCTGGCGAAGGGAGTCCCTCAGCTGTTCTAAAGGGACATTCTTGTATTCTGAGGCTGTGGTCTCTGGTCCTACATTCCCCCACTGTAGGAAGTATCCTCTCCATTTCCACTCTATCCAAGCCTTTCAATATTCAATAGATTTCAATGAGATCCCTCCTCCCCACCCCACCCCATTTTCATAAACTCTGGTGAGTACAGGCTTAGAGTCATTAAACACTCCTCATACCTGGGATCGTTCTCATGAACCACCTCTGAAACCTCCCCAGTGCCAGCACATCCTTGGATAAGGGGGTCAAAACTGTCCACAATGCTCCACGTGCGGTCCAACCAATGCCTCAAAGCCTCAGCACTAAATTCTAGCTTTTATATTCCAGTCCTCTCAAAGGAATGTTAGCATTTATTTTGTTTACAGTCATCAGGACCTTTGGTGAGACCCCTAAAGCATTGTATTCCATTTTGCTCTCTTTACTAATCATAGGGCAGTGCACCAAAGATTCACAGAACTATTTTCTGTGATAACAGGTCTGATATGAGAGATTGAAGAGCTAGAACTCTGCTCTTTGGAATTGAAAGTCTTGACAGGTGACCTATTGAAATGTGTAAAATTAATGTCTGACTGGGTAGGTAGATGCTGGCAATGAGTTTCCATTGGACGAAGAGTTTAGAATTAGGTTTCATAGTCTCAAAGGAAGAAGATCATTTAGAATGGAAAGAAATGTTCTCACTCGGAAGTGGTGAGTCTTTGGAATTCTCATCTCCAGTTATAGAGGTTCAGTCATCAATTAAAGGCAGATCACTAGATTTATGTATCAGGATAAGGCAAGAAAATCATCAATGATCTTGACTGACAGAGCAGACTCGAGAGACCAACTGGCTTTTACCTTCTCATTGTTCTTAGTTATGTATCACATCTGTCCCTGGTTTCTGTGTTCAGAACTGGGATTGAATTTTATACATAATGAAAAATTGTTTTGAACTTATTTCAATAATTCAAACAGAGTTTGGGGAGTAGAATGAGTGAGTTAATTCACATGTCCCACAAGTGAGCAGTTGCAGTTTTCTTTCATATATTGAACTAGTTTCAAACGAGCTGTGATGTGTTTCATTTAATTTGTTGATCTTTCTACAGTAAAAAAAAATTCAGGCATCATGTGTGTATGGTTTGAGAAAGTCTTCCCAGTTTGTATTGATTATGTAATTATAGAATGAGTTGAAGTGAAAAGACTATGGGACCCTTCTGTAAATCTTTGTCGCCATCTTTTGATTGTTTTGCTGCATAAAAATCCTCTTGTTTTCTCACTAGGCAGATTTAAGTGGGTAGAATATTACTCAGCATCGTTTAATATCCGTTGTTTTTTCAATTTTCAGTGATATGGAATGCAGTGAGTAGGTTGTGGAATAGTGGGAAGAGTGAATGAATTGAATTGTGCATGCTCACTGAATTATAATGAACAGATGACAACTGGAGTGAAGTACTTGCTTTTAAAATGGAAATGAGATTTTCTTTACCCAGTCAATACTGAATGTAAACATGAATGTTAAGTAGTGGAAAAGCTAGTAAATGGTATTTTTAATTTGTAATTTTGTTGGCCAGAGTTCAAAACTATTCAATGCAGTTAAACTGTATTTTACTCTATTCTCTGGTAGCCTCCTGAGGTACCTGTTTTGATGAATTATATGATTGAGTCTGCAATTTCAGATTTACGCAGTGTCTAATCACTTGGGTTAAAAATAGTTACTCACTTTGTTGCACTGTTGAGAAAATGCATCTGCCTTTATTAGAAAATGAACATTCTGTTTTAAAGGATTTAGTATCTTGGGCTCTATGGGAAAAATACTTTGAACCTTCATAAACTAACCTTTGTTAAACATTTAACTTTTAACTGCTGTACAGCATAGAAATAGACTTTTGGGGGTCACCCCATTCATCCCCACAAAGTACTCATCTACATGGTCTTTAGCCTTCTAAGTCTTGATGGTTCAAGTGGATACTTTAATAGATTCAGAGAGTATCTCTAGGGAGTCATCATTGGTTTTTTTTAAAAAAGCAGATACTGAGAAGGCGTGCATAAGATGGTTACTTTTGAGGAACACACTTTTGAAGAAATTACCATGTTTTGAATTATTTTGTAAGTGTAAAATCTGAGGATGGGATTTCCTTTTTGTTGACCCATCATGCTCAAATTCATCAATTGAAGTTTTATTGGTAACTGGGGAGTTTGTCTATCCTATTGTGTTCAGATTTTAATCTTGACAAAGTGCCATGCCAACTGCTTTACAGTGATGCTTTTGTTTTTAAGTACGTTCCTTCCATAGCATGTTGTCTAATCTAAATGTTTGAAATTTATTTTCTGCTTTTTCCCCAAAGGAATTTATGAAAGAACTTGGAAAATAAAGTGCATGAGTTCAGAGTCTGTATATAGCTAGATATGTGTGTAAAGTATACTGGGCAGCAAGCAATTTCTGTACTGATAGAGGGTCTTGACCTGGAACATTTACAATTCCTTTCAAAGTTTGTTGCAAAAGGAGTAATTGTCTGCTTTTTCCAAACCCACTAACTTCACAGTTATCTTGACTGCACCTCTTCCAGCCCTCTCACTTGAAGAATGCTTTTCCCTTGTTGTAGTTCTGCTGTCTTGCCACACATGTTCTCCTGATAAGGCTTTCCATTTCAGAACATCTGAGATGCCCTTATTTTCAGTAAATGGGGTTTTTCAGTCCATTGCTATCAATGCAGCTCCCAACTACATCTCATTTTCCCCGTCCCCGACAAAGCACAGACACAGCTCCCCTTGTCCTCAACTACAGTCTCACTAGCCTCTATATTCAACACATCACTCTCTGCAACTTCTGCTATCTCCAACAGAATCCACATTACCAGGCACATCTTCCCTGACCCCCTCTGCTTTCTGCAAGGATCACTTTCTCTGTGACTCTCTTGTCCACTTGTCCCTTCCCAGTGCTCAGCCTCTAGGCACTTATCCCTGCAACAGTGTTAACTGATACACCTGCCCCTACACCTCCTCCCTCACTATCATTCAAGTACCTGAGCAGTCCTTTCAAGTGAGGCAGCACTTCACATGTGAATCCATCAGTTTCATTTTTTTTGTATCTCGTGCTCCCAGTGTGGCCTCCTCTATATTGATCAACTTATTGACCACCTGTGTTCCATCCACGCACAGCCTGGATTTCTCAGTGACTACCCATTTCATTCCACTTCCTATTGCCACCTTGTCCAAGGACTGTTGCAGTGCCGCATTGAAGCTGAATGCATTTTGAAGAATAACACCTCTTGGTAGTCCATCTCAGTAGTATCCAGTCTGACAGTGTGAATGGCAGTAATATCAACTAACAACTCCCTCTGTTTTTCTTCTTCTCCTCCCTCCCCCCCCCCCACCATTTTTCCATATTCCTATGACCACTTCTTCCCTCATGCCCAATGGTATCTTCACCTTTCTCCCTCTGGTTCCCATCTCCTTCCCTTTACTCTATCATTTTCTGTTCTCTATCAAATCCCTTCTCTAGCCCTTTGCCTTCTCTACCTATCACCTCCCAATTCCTCACATCAGTTATTTTTACCCCCCCCACCCTCAAGCCTTCTCTCCCCCCCCCACCTTACCTAACACCTGCCAGCTTGTGCTCCACCCCTGCCTGCCCTTTTCAGCCCTGATGAGTTTCAGCTTGAAACATTGATCTTTTCCTCAAATGCTACCTAACCCTGACTTCCTCCAGCATTTTTTTCGTGGATTCATGATTCCAGGCAGCCTTTTTCTTTGGTTCAAAAACTTTTTTTATGACCTTATTAACAACTTGTCTGTAAAATAGAATAAAAATGTGTCACAAGTGGCATTGCTAAAGATACAGAAATGAGTTATTTTATAGCTCTCAGTTGTCAAATAAACTGCTCAAAATTGAGAGTTAATGCTTAGGTCTTTGGCCTCTGAGCAATTTAGGTGCTTCCCTAGTCTACAAGGAAATTCTATTCTTCAACAGAATCTTTCAGGGGAACTAAAATGAGTAGAAGGTGCAGTAGAAATTGTTATATTAAGCAAAGCTTCTTCTGTGGAATCCCCGTATACATCTGTTCGTGATTTCAAATTAAACACAAATAATACTTAACAAATGCTGATCGTTTCCTTATGGCTGCATATGACTAGGGTAGTTTAAAAAAAACATGAACATGCACAATACTCTGTCACTTTTTAAAATCCTATATCATGTACAGTGTTGTTTTTATAAATTTTGTCTTCAAAATTCAGCTATTTTTATATATTGGATGAGGTTGCTTTTATTTGCGAACTGCTGATATTGAGCCATCCTCTAATATAACCAGATCAGATTGATTTGGCTTACCCACTTTTTTAAATTATGATTTTTATGTGGATTTATTTTGAACTCTAAAGGCGAACGCTGGTTATATACTGAAGTGATGCATTTTTACACGTGCTCTCTGAGAAAAAAAAATTATACTTTTTTTAAAGAAAATAATAATTTGGTGCTGTATATTACCTCTATTTCCAGAAAGCAACAGACAGAAATATAATAGTATTCTGTAAAATGTAGTGCATTAAGAGGGTAGGGCACATTTTCAACACGCCCTGTTATGATGTTATTTCTTTCTCCAGTGCTGCAGAGTTAACCAAGCCAGTACCTGGTCTCTGGAAGCCTCTGAAAGTGCTTCTTACTGCCAAACTGAATGATGTACAGTCTCATTTGTGCAGTTGTCCATTTACAATAGTGCTCTGTACTTATCCTATTTGAAGATAAATGACTGCATTGATCATGAAGTGTTTCATTTATTCTTTTCGCTGCTCCAAGTCCTTACCTTGAGGTGTCTTGTGGATAAATAGAGGTGGAATCTTCTAATTTTGCAAGTTGAAGCATTTTACAACACAATTCGTTGCTGAAAGGCAAACTTCAGCAATTGAATAAAATGCCTGAATAGGGTTATTTGGTGAAACAACAAGCTCACTACTTCTGAATGTTGCAAAATGTCTTAAATTCTCTAAATTCATGGAGGAACTTGTCCTGAATCCTAAAGTAATCAGGTTAAATCTTGACAGTTGCTGCTTTTGGAAATTTTCCAAAACACAATTAAAACAAAAGAAAGCCTGCTTGCATTGATCTTTGTGATTTATTTTTTTTAGTAAGCACCATGTATTTTGTGTTCCAGCACATTTTAAAGACAGCATTGTTATTCACAAGACTTAATATAGCCCAGTTGATCATGATGAATTGGAGCAGATCTGGTTTTATGACTAGGTTATTCCTTACGAATACTTTGAAACGTTATGAAGGTCACTGATTTTATAGCGAATAAATCAAGTATATTTTCCCCATTCCTTGTTACCACATTGGTGTTATGGGAATTGATCTGAGTTCTTGATATCTTATTGTTGTGAATTATGTGTTATTTTTCTTAAAGTACTCTGGATTTTATACCTTGTCAGTCTCAGCAATAGAAGTCCATAATGTGATGTATAATATTGAAACTGGGGATTTGAATGTAACAAAAATAATCTAGATGCATCTGTTTTTAATTTTGTGGTCAGAATCTCTTAAGTTCTATTTCCACTGGAAGTATACTTCAGGATTCTCTTCATTTACTGCAGCTCAGCACTCAATGATATCATCCCCTCAAAACTGATCTCCTTTGTTTCTTCATGTGCAGACTCCAGTCACTTCAGATTGGCAACAGCAGTAGGGTGCCCCGCTAGCCTAGCATTATGCACAACACTTAGCTTTGGGCATTGGAGTTTGAAGTTCAGTCTCAGTCTCTGTAAGGAGTTTATACATCCTCCCTATGAAATGTGTAGGTTTGCTCCAGTTTCCTTCCACAGTCCAAAGTCGTACTGGTTAGTAGGTTAATTGATCATTGTAAATTGTCTGATGATTTGTCAAGGGTTAAATTGGGGGTTGCTAGCGGGATGACTCGAAGGGCTGGACATGCCTAATCCCCTCTGTATTTATAAATAAATAAAAATAACTAAACATCATCTCCACGATCTTCATCAGCACAGGTGCACCACAAGGTTGTGTGCTTAGCCCGCACTGCGAGGAAGCTCAGCTCCAATGCCATATTTAAGTCTGCAATTGACACCACTTTCATTGGCCAAATCAAAGGTGGTGAAGAATCAGCATATAGGAGGTATGTTGAAAATCTGGCTGAGTGGTGCCACACCAACCTTTCACTCAATGTCAGCAAGACCAATGAAAAGATTATTGACTTCAGGAAGAGTAAAATGGAGCCAGTCCTCATCAGGAGATCAGAGGTTCGGCAACTTTATATTCCTCAGTGTTATTATTTCAGAAAACCTGTCCTGCATGCAAGTGCCATTACAAAGAAAGCACGGCAACACCTCTGCTTTCTTAGGAGTTTGGGAAGATTCATCATGTCATCTAAAACGAAGACAGTTATATACAGTAAATGTGTAGTGGAGAGTATATTGACTGGTTGCATCACAGCCTGGTATGGAAACACCAATGCCTTTAAATGAAAAATCCTATAAAAAGTAACAGATATAGACCTATCACAAGTAAATCCCTCCCTATCATTGAGCACATCTACCCAGAGTGCTGTTGCCATTAGGAAAGTAAAGGAGCCTCAAGACCCACAACATCGATTTCAGGAACAGTTATTGCCCCTCAACCATCAGATTCTTGAAGTAACAGGGATAATTTCACTTGCCTATCACTGAAATGTTCCCATAATCTATGGACTTGCTTTCAAGGACTCTTAACTTATGTTTTCAATACTTATTGTTTATTTATTATTGTTTCTTTTATCATTTTGTGTTTGCATGTTTTGCCTTTTGCACATTGATCCGTCCTGTGGGGTGTGGTCTTTCGTTGATTCTATTGTGTTCCTTGTATTTACTGTGAATGCCCACAACAAAATGAATCTCAGTGTTGTATACGGTTACATCCACAGTATGTTGTTTGATAAACTTTGAAATTGCCCTGCCCTTATGTTAGAAAGTGGCCTTGCTTAGATTACTGTATATCTCTGCTTTCACCTGGAAGAACACAAATGACTCCATCTCTCCCTCCTTACCAGTCATGTACCATAGCATGCAGTCATTTGATCCAGATTCAGATTTATCACATGTACATGGAAACCTACAGAGATATGTCATTTATGTTAACAGCCAACATGCCTAAGAATGTGCTAGGGCCAGTACACGTTATGCCGCCAACTTAGAATGCTGATTATGTTTGACAGACCAACACAGAACACAACAAGCAACAAAATAGTAACAGCAAAACAAGCCCAGTTCCTTCCTCCCCACCCATTCACACACATGGACAGGCCTCCAGACTTCTGCCATCGGGCTTCAACTTTCTGACTGGTCACTTTTCATAGAAACATAGAAAACCTTCAGCTCAATACAGGCCCTTCGGCCCACAATGCTGTGCCGAGCATGTACTTTAGAAATTACCTAGGGTTAACCTAGATTACCTAGGCCCTCTCTTTTTCTAAGCTCCATCTACCTATCCAGGACTCTCTCAAAAGACCCTATTGTATCTGCCTCACCACTGTTGCCAGCAGCCCATTCCACACACTCACCACCCTCTGTGTAAAAAGAAAAAAAAAACTTACCCCTGACATCTCCTCTGTACCTACTTCCAAGCACCTTAAAACTGTGCCCTCTCATGTTAGCCATTTCAGCCCTGGGAAAAAGCCTCTGACTAGCCACACAATCAATGCCTCTCATCATCTTATACAGCTCTATCAGGTCATCTCTCATCCTCCGTCGCTCCAAGGAGAAAAGGCCAAGTTCACCCAACCTATTCTTATAAGGCATGCTCCCCAAACCAGGCAATTTGGTTTTACTGTTTTATATATTTATGCGACTGTTTTATTATAATAGTGCTAGTAATATTATACTGTCTTACATAAACATGCACCTCACACTTACTGTCGACCTGTCAATCTTCAGGCACAATCTCAAGGACTTGTGCAAACTTTATTTTCTGACTGCATGTGCTGGATCATAACTATATGTGCTGTGTGTCACTATATGTATTGTTTTGTACCTTGGCCCCCTGAGGAACGATGTTTTGTTTAACTTTATAAATATGTATGGTTAAATGACAATAAACTTCAACTTGACTTCATCAAGGCTGCTTACTTTCAAATGCCCCTATTGTCTTTCATTTTCACCTGAACTCTGTGAAATCTGTATACATGCTTTTGTCATCTTTAATTCTTATTCGCCTCCCAAGCTTATACCTTGTAGCATAACGGCGACGAGAACATGAGAATCCACCACCTGCCAGTTCTACCCTACTGTGGCGGGTGCTTTAAAACAAACCAAAATCGCTCAGGTAGATTTAAACATGGGGGTTGACACTGAATGACACACAATCTACAATACCACTGTTGAGTCAAAGAAAGTAATGTTTGGTACTTTATTAAGAAACGAGCAAAGATGAAAAATATTGTAATGATAAAAAACTAATTAAACTAAATCTAGCATTACAACAAAATAAGCAGTCTAAGCATTAGCAATGTTACAGTATTAGAAAAATCAATGTTCTTAAGCATTAGCAGTCAACAAGAAAAATCACCTTGTGACTCGCTCCATGTCTCTGCCTAGACTAAATTGTGCTTTGAAACAGAGCATGAATACGTAACTATACTCTTCGCTTCAACCATGCCCCAACCCACCTGACAAATTATCTATAATAATTGTGCAACACAATGTGGACAGACAGAAAATAGATGTATGGCTTCTACACCTACATTGTATGTAATCTAGGTGTAGAAGTGCACTTAGTGGCACTTTATTAATTACACCTGTGTACCTGTTTGTTAATGCAATATCTAATCAGCCAATCATGTGGCAGCAACTCAGTGCATAACAACATGCAGATGTTTTTAAAATGTTCATGTGTTGTTCAGACCAGACACCAGAATGGGGAAGAAATGTGGTCTAAGTGACTTTGACCATGGTGCCAGATGGGGTGGATTGAGTATCTCAGAAACTGCTGATCTCCTGGGGTTTTCATGCTCAACAGTCTCCAGAGTTTACAGACAATGGTGTGGAAAAACAAAAAAACATTCAATAAATAGCAGTTCTGTGGTCAAAAAAGCCTTGTTAATGAGAGCTCAGAGGAGACTGGTTCAAGCTGACAGGAGGGTGACAGTAACCATGCACTACAACAGTGATGTGCAGAAGAGCAACTCTGAATGTACAACACGATGAGCCTTGAAGTGGATGGGTGACAGCAGCAGAAGACAAACATTCACTCAGTAGACACTTTATTAAGTACAGGGGGTACCTAATAAAATGGTCACTGAGTGTATATCTTGCTCTTTCATTGTCACAAAGCCTTAATTCTGGAAACCAAAAGGAGTACCTCCACCTGAAAGGTTGCAGCTCAGGAAGGTGTTTCACCAACACCAACTGAGAGGCAATTAAGAATAGGAAGCCAGTGTTGATTTGCACCTTCTGTCCAAGACCTCTTTCAGAGTCGATGCCTCCAGAAGACACAGTACATCATTAAAGATCCCTCACACCCTCTCCATGAACTGTTTGTTCTTCTACCATCAGGCAAACGTTACAGGAGCATCAAAACTAAAACCACAAGGCTACTAAACAGCTTCCTCCCACAGGCAGTCAGACTGCTAAATAGCTGCTCCACCTGACTCTGCTTTGGATACCTTTAACTTGCAATGGACACTTATAACTGATTTAACTGACATGTGGCTGTTGTGTTTTACTATTTATTGTTACATTTATTTAGTGTTGCGTTTGTTATGTAATGATTGCACTGCCCCTGAGGAACGCCGTCTCATTCTGCCCTGCAGAGCTGATGTATGGTTAGAATGACAATAAAGTTTTTTGAATCTTGAATCTTTGAATAATGCTTTCAATAGAAAAAATATTTTGACTTTCCTTGTTTCCACAAACAGTGGGTTTAGCTGCATCCACAAGTATTAAGAGAACTACAACCCAGATAGAAGCTAACTTCAAATCTTTCCACTCCACTTGTACTCCTGTTATCAAGCATAAATGACTTGCTGGAAAATAAAACTTCAACCAGTTCTACCCCTTTCTCTTATCACCACTCCAGTAACCAACTCCAATGTGATCCGAGGTCAGTTCGCAGGTTGATTGGCACCTGCGAACAGATCGAGCTAGCGTCGGGGGCCAGGGTCAACCGCACGAAGAGCGAAGCCATGCTCTTCAGCAACTGGCCCGACTGATCCAGCGTCCCCTTCACCATCAGGTCTGACCACGTGAAGGTGTTGGGGATCTGGTTCGGAGGGGCTGAGGCATGCAACAAGAACTGGCAGGAGCAGACTGCCAAGGTGAAACAGAAACTGGGTCTGTGGGGAGGGCGCTCCCTGTCGATAAGAGGCAAGAACTCTCAGGGCTGCTGTACTTGGCGCAGATCTGGCCTGGCCCCCGCTCCTACAGCTCGGAAATCACCTGGGCTGTCTTCAGATTCGTCTGGGGATCCAAGATGGAGCGGTTGAGACGGACTGCCATGCACAAGTCCCTGGACAACGGGGGCAAGAACGTCCCCAATGTCGCCCTCACTGTGATGGCCAGCTTCGTATGTGGCTGCATCAGGTTGTGTCTAGAACCCAGGTATGTGGGCACCAAGTACCACTATGTGCCCAGGTTCTACCTGTCGCCCTGGCTACCAAGGATGGCTCTGGCCCCACTCTCGCGCAATGCCCCAGTCAGCTGGTCGTTGCCGGCATACCTGCTCTACGTAGCAAAGTTCTTCCAGGAGAACGCCTTTGACCACAGGGCCATCAGGCAGTGGTCGGCACGTTGTGTCCTGCAGGCACTGCAGGAGAAGGACGTGATGGACACAGTGGGGTGATTCCCTGAGCAGACTGTCCAGTTCATCTGGCAAAATGCCTCATCGCCAGATCTCACCAACAGGCACCAAGACCTCACCTGGCTGGCGGTGAGAGGGGCACTCCCAGTCAGAGCCCTCCTGTATGCCCGGAATGTCGTCTCCGCACCCCACTGCCCACGGGAGGACTGCAGTGAGGAGGAGTCTGTGACCCACCTCTTTGCACACTGCCAGTTCGCAAAGAGAGTGTGGAGGAGGATGGACGGGCTAGTGTCACGTTTCATCCCCAGCAGCTGCGTAACAGAGGACTCTCTGATCTACGGGCTGTTCCCGGGGACGCACACGGAGACAAACATCCAGTGCTGCTGGCAGATCACCAACTCGGTGAAAGACGCTCTTTGGTCGGCCCGAAACTTGATCTACCAGCACATGGAGATGTCCGTGGCAGAATGCTGCCGACTGGCACATTCTCAGTTGCAGGAGTACGTGCCAAGGGACGCACTGAAAGTCGGTGCAGCCACTGCAAGGGCCCGGTGGGGAAGGACCACAATATAGGTTTCTCCACCCATGGGAGGGGGCGGGGGGGCGGGGAGTATACCCCTCAACAATGATCTGGTAGGCTGAACTACTGGAGTGCCATGTGGGCGGCTATAAATACGGATATGTACTGACTAAAACGTATGTAAAGGATGAAAAGTTATTGAATGGTTTATTGTATATATTTATTTTTGAATAAAGTATATTTTGAAATTAAAAAAACCATTTGTTGGCTGAACATTATTGAATTGACTTCATTTCTTACATCCTTCACATACATGAGTAAAAATCTTTACGTTATGTCTCCGTTTAAATGTGTAATCTGCAATCATAGTAATTTATAATAAACAGAACAGTCAATATAACATAGAGTATACTCAAATCAGCGTGAGTTAATCAGTCGGATGGCCTGGTGGAAGGAGCTGTTCCAGAACCTGTTGGTCCTGGCTTTTATGCTGTGGTGTGTTTCCCAGATGGTAGCAGCTGGAATAGATTGTGGTTGGGGTGACTCGGGCCCTTTTTACACACCTGTCCTTTAAAATGTCCTGAATCATGGGGAGTTCACAACTACAGATGTGCTGAGCTGTCCACACCACTCTCTGCAGGGTCCTGTGATTAATGGAGGTACAGTTCCCATACCAGGCAGTGATGTAGCCAGTCAGGATGCTCTCAATTGTGCCCCTGTAGAAAGTTTTTAGGATTTGGGGGCCCATGCCAAACTTCCTCAACCGTCTGAGGTGAAAGAGGTGCTGTTGTGGCATACAAGGGATGGCTATGTGCTAATCTCCCACTGAGATTTTTTAATTAAAAATTCAACCACTATCGACTCTAATATTAAACTCTTAGTAATAATAACTTGATTTATGTTAACACCTTCAGTGTGTTAAGCAAAGTATTTCTGAGCATTTGACTAAACTACCCAAGCAAAGAGTAAATCATTAAAAAAGAGGTACAGATTCAAAATTGGTAAAGGGGACATGATAATATTTTTCATGCCAGTAGTTGTTAAAATATGGAATACAATTGTCTAAGTATTCAGTAGAAGAACACAAGTTACAGCTTTGTAAAATGAATTACGTAGGTACATGGGGGTGGGGGGGGGGAGAGAGAAATGCAGAGTTATGGTAAGTGAGCCAGGGAATGGGACTATAATTGATTTCCTTATGGAAAGTTGGCACTGATTCAACAGGCCGAGTTGCTGTCTAGAATACTTAGTGATTCTGTGATTCTACTTTGTGGGCCAAGAGAGTACTTCCTATCTTAAGGAGATATCTCTCTGGTAAAGAAACAATACTATTGAATGGGCATTGATGTGACTTCAGCAAAAATTCTATCCACATCAGCTTGCATTACAATGAAGTAGCAATATATCCTACAGTATATCCAGAATCCATCAATCTCTCTAGGTTGTAATTAGGGTTATGACACTTTTGATTCTTCTAATAGGTCCATTAAACATTGTAGGTAATACCTGGTAGAGGTTTTGAGACATCCAAATCCAATTTAACTGAATTATCTATGCTTGGCTTGTCACATGCAACTTGATTGAATTTGCTTACGAAATCTTTTAACAAAATATTGAAAATTTAATCTGTTTTCCATCATTAAATAGCTTTAAATTAGTTTTCTCTGTTTTGCAGTGTTCAGGAAAAAAATAATTGCTTCTTTCAATGCATTCTTGCTGTTAAACTGAAGCCTGCAAAGAAGCTTCCAACACTATATAAATTTTGTGCAAGTAGTTACTATGGAAATGCTTTGTATTGTGTTTTGTCTAGATTCTACTAATTAAAAATTATCGCATTTGTCAGAAAGTAATTGGTACTTTCAGACAAGGATCTTGCACTTTTCATTTTATTTAATCTGTCTCATTATGTTAATTGCCTTTTCTAAATGGTGTTCAAAGGAAGAAGTGTCAAGATTGGGTAATTCTGGACCAGTTCTGTTGTATTCTCAAAGGAATAGATTGCTCAGTGCCAAATTGGGGAAAACAAAACTACAAAGCAGCCCACACCACAGCTACTGTTTTGAAATATTAGGTTTTGGAATTTGAAGTTTTTTGCCAGAGCATTTTTTTACGCTTTTCAAATTATGAATCAACTTGAGACAACTTCAAAAGAAACACCTCAATTTAGTTTGGGTCACCAGCCAAACGATGTATTTAGAATTCAGCTGTAAATTTGATAGTTGTGAACCCTCTGCCATCTTGTCCATTCCAACCTGCCTCTCTATGAATAGGCAGCATTCCGTTCTGTTGATGCCAGTCCGGATGCTGTCATGAAATTTCCTAATCATTAGAGCAACGTTTAATATTGCTTTTAAATGTATTATTAGCCTGTATCAGTAGTTGTGACTTTTTAAATGTGTTGCTGTGCATTCAAAGATGGAATCTTTGTGTTACGAATTTTATCTAATTAACCTGATAAGATATTATAAAACAATGGTATATCTTCAATAACAAAGCACAGGTAGAAGTTCAGAACCAGAGTCAGGTTTAATATCACCAGCATATGTCGTGAAATTTGTTAACTTAGCGGAGGCAGTACAATGTAATATATGATCATTTAGAAATAAATCAATCAATTACAATAATTATATATGTATATTAAATAGTTAAGTTAAACATAGCACTAAAACAGAAATAATGATTTTTTAAAAAGTAAAGTAGTGTTCATGGGTTCAATGCCCATTTAGAAATCGGATGGCAGAGGGGAAGAAGCTGTTTCTGAGTCGCTGAGTGTGTGTCTTCAGGCTTCTGTACTTTCTTCTTGACTATAATAATGATATGTATGCCCTTGGTGATGGGTCTTTGATAATGGACACCTCTTTGCTGAGGCACTGCTCCTTGAAGATGTACTGGATACTACGGAGGCTAGTACATAAGAGGTGACTGTTTTTACAACTTTCTGCAGCTTCTTTTGATCCTGTGCAGTAGCCGCCCCCCCCCCCCCCCCCATACCAGACAGTGATGCAGCCTGTCAGAATTCTCTCCACGGTACATCTATAGTAGTTTTCGAGTGTTTTAGGTGACAAACCAAATCTCCTCAAGCTCCTAGTGAAATATAACCGCAGCCTTGTCTCCTTTATAGGGGCATCAATATGTTGGGACCAGGTTAGTTCTTCATAGATATTGACATCCAAAACTTGAAGTTCATTAACATTCTCATTAAAATACCCCAAACATAATTTTGATGATATTTGTAGAATATGAAGTTCTTGCAATCAATTACTAAGATAGATACTAAGAAATCACTGATGTCATATTATATTTCAACTGCAAGTTTTGAGGACGATCTACGTTCTTGTCCAATCCATGTAGTATTGTGTGCCTAATCAATGGCTTAGCGAAGTATTTTTTTGGGGGTGGTAGGTAGGGAAATCAAAAGGAATGTTATCCCTACAACAGCCACAGCCACAATACAGTCCAATGTATTTCTTTTTATTCCCTGTTGGTGACATTTTTGCTTTTGTATATAGTCCTACAGCCGAAGCCTTCTTTCTTCTTAATACATGTAGCTTATAGTCAGTATTAATTAATCATAGTGATCATGAAATACTATTTATTAAAGATAATCTCCAAGATGTAAAAAATCCCTTGTTCATTCCAAGAAATTCTACCCTGTACCCAGTATCAAGATTTAGTAGATAATTTTCTTTGTTTTATGTGTGATGTTGACATAGACTTATTGGCCACTTCATTAGAAACCATCTGTACCTAATAAAGTAGCCACTGAGTGTATGTCATGGTTTTTATTAGTTACAGAGTGGAACCTGTCATGGTCTTCTGGTGTAACCCATCAGCTTTAAGGTTCAACATTCACATTCAGAGATGCTCTTCTGCACACCACTGTGGTTATTTGAGTTACTCTTGCCTTCCTGTTAGTTTGAACCAGTCTAGCCATTCTCCTCTGACCCCTCTCAGTAACAAATTATTTTTGCCCACAGTACTGTCACTTGATGGATTTTTTCCCCCCGCACCATTTCTGAGATACTCAAGCTACCCTATTTGGCACCAACGATCATGCCGCAGTCAAAGACACTTAGATCACATTTCTGCCCCATTCTGATGTTTGGTCTGAACAACAACTGAATCTCTTGACCATATCTGCATGTTTTTATGCATTAAGTTGCTGCCATCTTATTGGCCGACTAGATATTTGCATTAACGAGCGGGTGTACGTAATAAAGTAGCCACTGAGTGCAAGTCTTCTCCCGTCCCTTTCACCATTCTGATTCTATATGTACAGGCGAAGTTCATCGATCTGCTTCATAGACCTACATTATTAAGATTTTGTAAACCCAGAAATGGAAATCTTTCTGTAACTTCCACTTCGAGAACATTTGGCAACAGTGATTTTTTTTTAAACCTTCCAGTCTTTAGGATTGGGTATAGAGAAAAGGTACAAACAATATGATCAACTATTCCTTATGGGAACAATTTGAAATAATGGTTAAGAGTTTGGGCTATTCCATAGTGCTCAATTCAGAATATTTTGTATTGACATTATATCAGTCATTGACTTAAATGTTTTGGGATATCTTGTTTTGAAAACACAAATCCAATCTTTAATGTATACTAAACTCTTGCCCCTCCTATTTTGTAAACTAAATGTGCAATTTAAAGTATTTTAGAATGTACAGCGACCATATGAAATCTTAATTCTTGAAGGAAATTGCAAATTGACATTTCATTCAATCATTTAAATGGTAGTAGTAACATTCTTTGTGATCACATTAGTCAAATATTGATTAAACTCTTCATTACAATGCAATATAATGCATTAAGTTACAGAACACCATATGCATCTGATATCCATACTTATTTAAAGCATTACTAATGTTTAACATCGCAGAAATTCTTTTTGAAGTAAAATTTAAGTGAAAACTCATTTTTTTTGCTACGGTGATGGAAAGATTGAATGGGCAGTCTAGAGTTTTCAGCTTTAGGAAAAGGTCAAGTTAAAGATCCTGCTGATTATCAAGGACCAGGGGACATTGTTGTTTATAAGTTTTCGAAGAAAAACAATCCTAAGTTAGTCACAAAACCACCATGTTTAATTTGCCTAGCATCTAATTTGTACCAATAATGGGGAATAATTGCACTTATTTTGCATTTTATTAGGCTCTTAATGTTGACTTTGAATTAAATGATTTTATTTTTGTTAATGGAAGCATTGAATAAGCTGCATTATTTCAAAAGCTAATTGTTTAAAATAGTTCAACTAATAAACCTAATCATTCATTCTTCTCTCCTAGGTGTTCCTTTGTCCACTCAGTGGGGACCACAAGGATATTTCTATCCTATTCAGATAGCACAATATGGGCTAAGTCACTACAGTAAAAACCTCACTGAGAAGCCTCCACATACAGAAGTCTATGAAGCCACAGACAAAAGGGATAAAAGCACAAGGCAAAATGACTGGATGGTGCCAAAAGGTTGTACTGTTTCTACAGTGTTTGACAAAGCAAGATCCAGCAATGTAAATCAGTTCTCTGCTTCAGGTATTTGACCTCAATGGATAATATTTGTTAGAATTAATATGTCATCTTAGGAAAAATGTTGACGTAATTGCCTATGCCAAAGCTTCAGATTTTTGCAGAAAAACTAAGAGTCCCAAAGTTTGACATTTTAGAGATAGAGGACATGTAAAATGTATTCTGGATTATTATTATTAATGGCAATTTCCAGACACTGGGGGCCTCAGCAAAGTCAACAAATGTAAATCCATTAATTAGAATGTTGTAAGTGTTTAAGGTTTTTACAAAAATGAAGTCAAGACAATTCCCTTGATAGCCACCATCAATTGTTTGTACAGCAAAGGTTGAGATAAAACCTGTTGTATCAAATGTTATTTCCAGAGGACTAAATCATAAAAACTGAATTTGTACTGGTAATGTAGAAAAGTCATTTAAAAAAATTGATGGTGCAGTACTTGAAGATTCAATGTTCACAATAAAATAGCTAGATATTTAGCATTAAATTTAAATGGTAAACCATCCGCAGATTTGTGCAGCTAATGAGAGAAAGTCTTGTAAACATAGATTGGGGATTAAAATTAAGCCTGCCACACATTCCAACTTCTGTATTGTGCTGTGTTTCATCTACTTAAGATGGTGTAGAATGTAGCCTAGTTATTGCATCTACTGTGTTTGTTCTGTGGATTAAGGATCACTTGAATTGAGCTGGTGGTATTATATGCTTTACAAATCTAATTTTGCTTAACTAGTTTGTAAAATTGAAGTATTATACAAATATTTCAGTTTAAAACTTTATTTTGTTTTCTTTTCAGAATCTTCAGAAGGAGTTTCTCTGATGCTTGGGAATACAAAAGATTTCATTATTTCATTTGACATTAAATTCTTAACAAATGGGAGTGTTTCAGTGGTACTGGAGACAACTGAAAAGAACCAACTGTTTACAATTCACTATGTCACAAGTACACAACTTATAGCCTTCAAAGACAAAGACATTTACTACGGCATAGGTCCACGGACAAGCTGGAGTACCATTACTAGAGATCTGGTAACTGACCTGAAGAAAGGGGTTGGCTTGTCCAATACCAAGGCTGTAAAGCAGACTAAAATAATGCCCAAGAAAGTCATCAAGCTGGTTGCCAAGGGAAAAGGCTTCATTGATAGCATCACAATAGCAACTACGGCACACATGCCAGCCTTCTTTGCTGCCAGTGACTGGCTGGTAAGAAATCAGGATGAGCAAGGTGGCTGGCCAATTATGGTGACACGCAAGCTAGGTGAGGGTTTTAAGTCTTTGGAGCCTGGCTGGTATTCTGCCATGGCGCAAGGTCAAGCCATGTCTACGCTGGTAAGGGCCTATTTGCTTACAAAGGAACAGGTGTATCTCAATTCAGCCTTACGGGCAGTCATGCCGTTTACTCTCAAATCAGAGGATCACGGGGTTAAAGCTGTGTTTATGAATAAATACGATTGGTATGAAGAATACCCAACTTCTCCCAACTCTTTTGTTCTGAATGGCTTCATATACTCTCTACTAGGTCTGTATGATCTGAAAGAAACTGCAGGTGAGAAACTAGGACAAGAAGCTAAGAAACTCTATGATCGAGGCATGGAATCGTTGAAAGCCATGCTTCCGTTGTTTGACACTGGCTCAGGTACAATCTATGATCTCCGCCATTTTATGCTTGGTACAGCTCCAAACTTGGCGCGCTGGGACTATCATACCACCCACATCAACCAGCTGCAACTGCTGAGCACAGTCGACGATGCACCTATCTTTAAGGAATTTGTTAAAAGATGGAAGTCCTATTTAAAAGGAGGGAGGGCTAAGCACAACTAGAGCTGAAAGCCAAATTATAATTTTGTCAATCAATCATTATAATATGAGGTTCTTTAATTGATACATTTTTCTAAGCATACAAACAGTACGTTTTGAGTCCCTGCTGCCCTCTATAATGGCACACTTGTTAGAGTGTAACACTCTGTAACTATTGAAAAAATCAAATGGTTGTGAAGCAATATCTCTGAGTAAGCATTGTTTTGGTCGTCCTTGCCTTTCTCTTTGGGGAACACTTGACATTTAACTGAATTTTCAATCCCACATGCTGAGTCATTTCACGGCCACTTTCAAGCTGTTTCTGACAATACAATCATGTGAATGGCACTCAGTTATTTTGTTTTGGCTGTGCTCTTTCATTTCTCTCCATTGTTATTTTTATTGTCTTCTACTGACATGATTTTGTTTTTGCAACCACTTGATTATATTAAATGAAGTTCCTTTTCAATAGGAGAATAAATAATTTTGTTCTTTCTTTAAAAGGAATGTCAGCACCTATTTGGTGTTCCTAGTGTGGCAGCAGTCCCAACATCTGCACTCAGTAATCCTGTATCCTTATCCATCTCCAGTCTCCACTCTCCTGACTCATTTCCTGATTTCTCTGCATAATGAAATGTTGAAAGTGGTGATTAACCCCTAAGGTGGTTTTATAGGCATGTTGTTTTATTTTCTGTTTGGGGATGAGGCTATTCTTTCATAAAATAGGAAGTAGCACAGATTTTAAAATCCATTCATGTGTTCACCTGTAACTAGCATAGAATATTTTTCCACTTTTTTTTTAAATTGTTTGAAGCTTATTGCTCATTTAGCTTTTGATGCACATGGCGAAGCACAACAGAATAAAAATTGATTAAAGTGTAACTGCACAAATAGAGTAATATATGTATAGTGGATTCTGTAAAACAGTGCAAGGGATGGGTTTGGTTTCCAATGGAATCGGACTGTTCCACATGGTGCCATTTTCACCATTTTGCCTTGTCACTATCGTTATCGCACCCCTTTCATTCATGATTTAATTCTTTTTCCATTTGTGGCTGACTTTGTGTGTGGCACATAGTATCCTAGGATGAGGGTACAGCATAGTAATAATGACCTAATTTTGCTTGTATTTGGCTTTTAAAAATTTTTTTTATTTGATGGCAATTGTTATTGTAGTTCAAGCATTGCTTCCTTTCCACCTTTCTATGTCAGTTGTAAATATGGGAACCTTGTTTATCAGCGTGTTGATTTAAGGAGTAGAAACTAGTTTGCTTTGTGTAATTCTCTTGGTTTATGACAAAAACTGCACCTGAGTAATCAGCCTAAGGAGGCTTGATATTGACACTACATATGTCCCTTTCATTTGTTTTGTGGATGGTTATGGGGCTATAGTGCAATTTTCATAGGTGCTGACCGATCTGTCTTTTGTATATCTAATTTATTATGGTTGTATTTCAGATTTGCATAATTGTTCTATTTTGATTTTCATTTCAAATCCTGAACTGATTGACTATCACACAATTTGGGATGGAAGGGGTGATTTAAGCTATATTGTTACTGTATTTTTAAAGTGTACACATTAAACAATAAAATCACCAGCCCAGAAATGGATTTGAATGCTGAAATCATTTGAACAATATTTTCGGAATGACTTTGGTTGCCAGAGTGTATCCTCAGTCCAAAACTTTGAACCATATTTTGGTGTTTGACATCCTTCTCAAATTGGTTCAAAATAGTTACTGGTGAGGGAGGAGAAGATTCATCTAAGATATTTACAACATTGATTGTAAATATGTTTTTTGATAACCTTTTAAATCTAATTTTTCAATATTGGTTTTCCTTATATGGGACCAAATTGAAGTTTAATATTGAGCATTGGTGTATAGAATAATTGCTGGTGTTGACAAGGCCACTTAAACCATCATTGTGGTGATTCACATGCTGAAGCTCTCCTAAAATTTCATTCATTCTATTTTCCTTAACTTCAAAGATTGTAAATTCTGATATTACTATTCCTAAATAATTATATTCTTAGTGGCCACTTTATTAGTTACAGAGTGGAACCCAGTGTGGACTTCTGCTGCTGTAACCCATCCACTTCAAGATTTGATGTGATGTGCCTTTAGGGATGCTCCTTTGCACACCACTGTTGTAAAACATAGTAATTTGAGTTGCTGTCAGCTTGAACCAGTCTAGCTATTCTCCTCTAACCTCCCTCATTAACAAGGCATTTTCACCCACAGAACTACAACTCATTGGATGTTTTTTTTTGTTTTGCACACCATTCTCTGTAAATGAATGTGTGTGAAAATCCCAAGAGATACTCAAACCACCCCATCTGGCACTGACAATCATTCCACAGTCAAAGTCACTTAGATCACCTTATTTCTCATTCTGATGTTTGGTTTGAACCTCTTAACCATGGTTGCATGCTTTTATACATTAAGTTGCTGCCACATGATTAGTGAATGAGATATTTTCATTAACATACAAGTGTACATTTGTACCTAATAAAGTAGCCACTGAGTGTAGTTCCTCCAAATTTGTGAATCAACGTTCAAAAGTCTGCTTGGTTAATAATGAAGCTATGAGGAAATTAAACTATTTTTCCAACCCCTTCCCTCTTTTTTTTTTTTGTCTGTGTCTGCATTTCTAACTTAGTCCGAAGTATGGAGTGGTCAAAAAGACTAGAACTGTTGCTAGTAAGGTCTGTATGTAGTATTCACTGCTTGCTTCCAATTAGTTAGAAGGGAAAACATACTAAAGATTATTTATTTACAGATTATGGTTGATAGCACATTGTCCAATAGTGTGTTTGATTATTTTTTAATATCAGATACTGATACCTACTTGATCATATATATGGCATATAGCGGAAAGGTGTTCATTTTTGCTATTCGTTTGAGAAGAAATGGGGAGGTATTTCCAATGTATTCATTATCCAGCTTTTTCTGTTGCTGGAAGGTTTTTTATATGCAATTTTATTTTATCTCTCCCTCTACTTCTGCAACTGCCCCATCCAAAAACATGGTTATTTTCTTTGCAAAGCATTTGCTAGTGGTTTAACGATTTTATATTAAAAATGTATTACTCTTGTTTTCTTCATAATGTGGGATTTTGTATTAGAGCTTAAAATCATCTTCTCTTCAGATTTTGTGTTGTGAATACCAAAGCATTTAAAAAATCCTTACACACTTGAGCAGGTTTTCTTTTAACTGGTGATATTACACATTAGTCTGGTCATTGGATGCATTAGAATGTAAATTGCAGGTGGGTATATGCAAATTGATGTTACATGAGTGAGTAATAACTTCATGCGATGTACCCTGTCTGGACAATGCGCAAGACTTTCACTGAAAGCTGCTATTTTCATTCACACTGTGTATTTTTGATCATTTTAACTTGTATTTTTACATGTGGATCTGAACCATATGTTGGATATGCAATAACTTGTTTACGAAACACTGTTGCCTGTTGACAGGGCGAGGACAGTGTAGAGCTGTACTGATTTGCATTTGTTAAGCACAATGTGCACACAGTAGTACAGCATTGCTATTTTGTACATGGCAAAAATTCATAATTTTTCAAATAAAGTGACTATATACTACATTTATATAAAAATATTGATTGGATCAATCTTTGCTGTGCTGAGTATCTTTGCTTATTGGAATTGTATAATAAAGCATTTTCTAAAAAGGGATTTCATAGTTCTGTTTGTTAATCCTCTTTACATACTGCTGTTAACTTGCAGGTTAAAGATCTGTTCTTAGAAGTCCTCTGGTAGATAAATTTACACTAATCCCATTTGCCTGCATTAAGTTTATACCCTTAATATTGATTTCATATTTCAGTAATTTCCCCATAGTAGAATAGGTTCTAAATACTTCAAACTGCCAAATAACTTTCGCTTGTTGCAAGAATAGAGTCATGGAACACTGCAGTACAGAAACAGGCTCTTTGGCCATCTAGCCCATGCCAAACCATTAGTCCGCCTAGTCTCAATGGCCTGCACCCATACCATAGCCTTCCATTCTCCTTTGATCCATGTACCTATCATGAGTTTATGAACCACCCAGAAATCTGACGGCAAAGAGGAGGAAGCTGTTTGTGAATTGTTGAGTGTGGGTCTTCAAGGTCCTGCCATCCCCTTTGCCATCCAGTAAATTAATCATTGATCCAATTCTAGCCTCAACATCACATTCCTGCTGTCACCCCATACTCCTTGACTCTCCTAGTAATTTAAATTCCTGCCAAACCCTGCATGAAGTATATTTGATGCCTCCATTATTGGAAGAGTTTTGGCTTCTTAGGCAGATGCAAAATTATTTTTTCATGTTAGAGGATTCTAAAGATTCACAGACTTTCAGAGACGTTTCTCATGGTCTCCCTTGAAAATAGGTAAAGCATTAAGATTTGGATATCCCCAGTTAGTGAAAACAACACCCTCATGAAGTACCCCATCAACCTCCCCCCCCCCCACAAATTTGTATTTCGCTTCTCACTTTTCTAATCATTGAGTATAGACCCAACTGTCAATATCCATACCTCAACTAGTTCATTTCTCAATTCAGCCTATTGAGCCTGCTCCGTACAGCGTCCAATGCATGTATCAAAGCTCTATTTAGTACTCCAAAAGCAGTCACAGACAATACCTTGCAAAGTTGCATCTCATCCATTCACTTGGTATATCTGCATCCCCTTGTTGATTCATTGTGTCCTCCCAATCTTGACTATAGTATACTCTGTTCTGTCACAAGTCATTAATATAGATTATAAATATAGTTAAAACTCCAGCAGTGACCACTGTGGATTGGAGTCACTAATTGTACATCCAAAAGGGAACCATTCCTCTTAATTCTTCCCGTTAGCCACTCTGTATGCATTCCAGTTGTTAGTGGCTTCCAGCAATTTCCCAAAGACAGGTATTCTGCTTTGGCTCTCATCCGTTTCTTAAGGCATTAGGTTTGCAGTGAAAATATTGATTGCAATCTGCCTTCTCTGGAATTGCTTCCCATTTTAAGACTTCAAAATGGTGTCTAGTCCCGCAAGACTTGTTGATGTTGTTCTTTTTCTCTGTGATAAGTTCTGCCATCTCTGTAGCCCTTTAATTGTCCATTATTGGGATGGTCTTGTCAGCTGGTGCGTAGCTTCTTTCCCTTCTGACTTGCCTCTGGTTCCCACACCTAGTTTAAGTCCTCCGCATAGTAACTTCCCCACCTACCATAAAGCTCTCAGTCCCATCCTTAATGACTCACAACTTGTCTGGCTTATAAAAGTCCCACTTCCCTCCCAAAACTGATCTCAATTCCTCAGAAGTCTAAAATACCCCTCCCTTCTTACACCATCTCTCCAGACTCATTCTTGGTCCTCTGCTTCCCGTTTCTGTACAGCTGAATTCATGCAAACAAAAGCTTTTCATTGTATCTTAATACACGTAGCAATAATAAAATCAGTTTGTACTCAGACAAAAGGCACTGATATTATTCCGGAAACACACACAAAAAATGCTGGTGAACGCAGCAGGCCAGACAGCATCTATAGGAAGAGGTACAGTCGACATTTTGGGCTGAGACCCTTCGTCAGGATTAACTGAAAGAAGAGATAGTAAGAGATTTGTTTATCACATACATTGAAATATAAAATGAAATGGGTCTTCTGTGTTAACAACAAACACAACCAAAAGACGTGTTGGGGGCAGCCCACAAGTATCGCCCCACATTCTGGTGCCAACTATGTTCAATAGAACAATGCAAGCAGTGACAGCATCAATGAAGCAAAACAAGAACAGCAATTATTCTGGCACCTTCATCCTTTGCAGTACAGAAGAAGGGTCTTGGCCTGAAATGTGGACTGTTTAGTCATTTCCATAGACTCTGCCTGACCTGTCGAGTTCTTCCAGCATTTTGAGTGTGTTGCTTTGGATTTCCAGCATTTGCAGAAATTCTGATGTTAATAATTAACAGCAAAACAAGCCCCCTTCTCATCCACCCACCAACTCACACACACGGAGCACTCCAACCACCTGCTCCTGTCCCATACGTTTCATTAACTGCCCCTAATGTAAGAAATCAGAATCAGATTTATTATCTCTGATATATGTGGTTTGTTGTTTTGTGGAAGCATTTCAGTGCAATGCATAAAAGGCACTCATGATACATAGGAAATTTATATATAAACTATATACATATGTCAGAATCAGGTTTATTATCACTGGAATGTGACATGAAATTTGTTAATTTAGAAGCAGCAATTCAATGCAATACATAATCTAGCAGAGAGAAAAAAATAATAAAACAATAAATAAACATCAATTACATATATTGAATAGATTTTTTTTAATGTGCAAAAACAGAAATACTGTATAATTTTAAAGAAAGTGTGGTAGTGTCCAAAGCTTCAATGTCCATTTAGGAATCAGATGGCAGAGGGGAAGAAGCTGTTCCTGAATCGCTGAGTGTGTGCCTTCAGGCTTCTGTATCTCCTACCTAATGGTAACAGTGAGAAAATGGCATGCCCTGGGTGCTGGAGGTCCTCAATAATGGACGCTGCCTTTCTGAGACACCGCTCCCTAAAGATGTCCTGGGTACTTTGTAGACTAGTGCCCAAGATGGAGCTGACTAGATTTACAGCCATACCAGACAGTGATGCAGTCTGTCAGGATGCTCTCCACAGTACAACTATAGAAGTTTTTGAGTGTATTTGTTGACGTGCCAAATCTCTTCATACTCCTAATAAAGTACAGCTGCTGTCTTGCCTTCTTTATGTCTACATCAATATGTTGGGACCAGGTTAGATCCTCAGAGATCTTGACAGGCCAGGAACTTGAAGCTGCTCACTCTCTCCACTTCTGATCTCTCTATGAGGATTGGTATCTGTTCCTTCGTCTTACCCTTCCTGAAGTTCACAATCGGCTCTTTTCTCTTACGTTGAGTGCCAGGTTGTTGCTGTGGCACCATTCCACTAGTTGGCATATCTCACTCCTGTACACACTCTCGTCACCACCTGAGACTCTACCAACAATGGTTGTACCATCAGCAAATTTGTAGATGGTATTTGAGCTGTGCCTAGCCACATTGTCATGTGTACACAGAGAGCAGAGCAGTATGCTAAGCACACACCCCTGAGGTGCACCAGTGTTGATCGTCAGCGAGGAGGATATGTTATCACCAATCCGCACAGACTGTGGTTTTCCGGTTAGGAAGTCAGGGATCCAATTGCAGAGGGAGGTACAGAGGCTCAGGTTCTGCAACTTCTCAGTCAGGATTGTGGGAATGATGGTATTAAATGCTGAGCTATGGTCGATGAACAGCATCCTGACGTAGGTGTTTGTGTTGTCCAGGTGGTCTAAGGCCATGTGAAGAGCCATTGAGATTGCGTCTGCCGTTGGCCTATTGTTGCGATAGGCAAATTGCAATGGATCCAAGTCCTTGCTGAGGCAGGAGTTCAGTCTAGTCATAACCAACCCCTCAAAGCATTTCATCACTGTCGATGCGAGTGCTACGGGCGATAGTCATTAAGACAGCCTACATTATTCTTCTTTAGCACTGGTATAATTGTTGCCTTTTTGAAGCAAGTGGGAACTTTTGCACGTAGCAATGAGAGGTTGAAAGTGTCCTTGAATACACCCACTAGTTGGTTGGCATGGGTTTTCAGAGCCTTACCAGGTACTCCATTGGGACCTTCTGCCTTGCAAGGATTCACTCTCTTTCAAGGCAGTCTAACATCGGCCTCTGAGGCAGAGATCACAGGGTCATCAGGTGCAGCAGGGATCTTCACAGCTGTAGTTGTGTTCTCCCTTAAATAGTGCAAAAAGAGCAAAAATAGTGAGGTAATGTTCATGGGTTCATTGTCTGCTCAGACATCTGATGGGGGAGGAGAGGAAGCTATTCCTAAAACACTGAGTGTGTGTCTTCAGGCTCTGGTACATTATTTCTGTTGGTAGCAATGAGAGGAAAGCATGTCCTGGGCGGTGAGGCTCCTCAGTGACAGATGCTACCTTCTTGAGGCATTGCCTTTCGAAGATAACCTTTCGAAGGTGGGGAGGCTGGTGCCCATGATGTAGCTGGCTGAGTTTACAACCCTCTGCGGCTTTTTCTGATGCTCTGCAGTGGCCCCTCCGTACCAGGTGGTGATGCAACCAGCTAGAATGCTCTTTACAGTACATCTATAGAAATTTGCCTGAGTTTTTGGTAACACACCAAATTTCCTCAAACTCCGAACAAAATCTAGGCTTGGTATACCCTCTTTCTAATTGCATCAGTATGTTGGGTCCAGGATAGATCTTCAGAGATATTGGCACGCAGGAGGACCTGTACATGTCCTGACAGTGTAAGATGAGCCATTGTGCTAGGAGACCTGTGATACAGAATAAGGAGACGAGGAGGAAACTGCACCAGACATTGTTGGAACCACAGATACAATGCCGTGCCAAGTTTACAGTTCTGGAAGCCTGGCTCCCATTGCTCCCTCTGTTCTCACTCTGGACCCAAGTTCAATCAGCAGATTAATGAATGAGTCAGATGTCAAAATTCTAGATAACTTGATGCCAGACCTCTCCTGTAGGTGTTTTTTTTTAACCTAGTTCCTTAAACTCTGCCCGGAACACCTCATCCTGGTACTGAAATGGTATTGGAATTGGTTTATTATTGTCACATGTACAAAGATACAATAAAAAAGCTTGTTTTGCATACTGATCATGCAGAACTGATCTGCATTGAGCTAGGTTTAGGTAACACAATAATAATGCAGAATAAAGTGTAAGACCTACAAAGAGAGTGCAGTGCAGGTAAATGAAGAAGTGCAAAATCACAATGAGGTAGATTTTGAGGTCAAGGGTCCACCTTATCGTACAAGGATACCATTCAAGAGTCTGATAACAGTGGGAAAGAAGCTGTCCTTGAGTCTAGTGATACGTGCTTTCAGGCTTTTGTATTTTCTTCCTAATGGGAGAGGGGAGAAGAAAGCATGCCTGGAATTTGTAGGGTTTCTGATTATACTGGCTGCTTTACTGAGGCTGCAAGAAGTTTAGACAGAGTCCATAGAAGGGAGGCTGGTTTCTGTGATGTGCTGAGCTGTGTCCACAACTCTCTGTAGTTTCTTGCAGTCATATGCAGAGTGTTTGCCATACCAAGCTATTTTGCATCCAGGCAGAATGCTTGCTATGGTGCATCGATAAATGTTAGTAACGTGACCGAGAAATGCCAAATTTCTTTAGCCTCCAGAAGTAGAAGAGGCATTGTAGAGCTTTCTTGGCTGTGGTATCAGCATGGCTGGACCAGGACAAGCTGCCAGTGATACTCATACCTAGGAACTAAAACCTCAACCTCAACGCTGTTGATGTAGGCAGGAGCATGTGCACCGCAACACCCCACCCCACGCCTTCCTGAAGTCAAGAGGCAGCTCTTTTGTTGACATTGCAAAAAGGTTATTGTCATGCCACCATGTCACTAAGCTCTCTGTCTCCTTCCTGTACTCCAACTCATCATTATTTGAGACATAGCCACTGCAGTGGTGTCATCTGCAAGACAGAGTTAGAGAAGATTCTGGTCATGAGTGTGCAGGGAGTAGAGTAAGGGAGTTGAGGATGCAATCTTGTTGTGCAGCTGTGTTCAGAATAATCATGGCAGAGGTGTTGTTGCCTTTCCTTACTGATGGATCATGGACGTTCATCCTTCCCGTTCGCGGTGCTCAGCTTGCAAGCTCCTCGGTGGTTTCCCCGGTGATTCTAATGAGAGTGTTGCATGCCGCAAATCAGGAAAGTACCAAGTAGGACTAAAGCTCTGCCCAGTCAACTTTTGAAATCAATGAGCAAGTTGCTGTAAGTATTCAATAAACTATCCATCTTCCGTGGAAAGAGAAGAAATAAAAGAGCAGTCACGATTAGAAGTTTTGAAAAATGTCAGAGGATGATAATCTGCAAACATTAAATGGTAGAAATTCTCATTGTTTTGACCCATCCCTCCCTCCTGCACCCTGCCTCTAACTTTAAACTAACTTAGTTTCTCTCTAAATACAAAAGCAAACCACCAGAGGAACTCTGTAGTACCAGTGGAAGCAGCAAAATGGTCAGTGTTTCAGGTCAACACCCTGCATCAGGATGTCCTCCTTCCTTAATTTCCCTGTCATAATTCAGCATCCTCAACCTGAAAGCTTAACTGGAGACACAAGTAATTGTGGATGCTGGAATCTGGAGTGGCACATGAAATGCTGGAAGTCATCTTGTTGGGCAGCATCTACAGATGGGAAATGGGCAGCCAGCATTTTGTGTTGAGACCCTTCTCAACTTGAAATGCCGATTATCTATTTCTCTCCATAGATGCCACCTGACCCTGTGATTTCCTCCAGTAGTTTCTGTGTTGAGATAGAAGCTGCTTCTCTTTCTGACCTAAGTGTTTCAGCACTTTTCCCTGATAAATATCAAAGGAGGAAGGTGCACGGGGCAGAATGCAAAGTACCTTAGTTCCTTACCTACTGCTCGTAACACCGCTGGCATTTAGGACAGAAATGAAGGTCTTCCATCGCTGGCAATATTCAAACCTTCTTTCCTCGTGTCAGTAGCTCAGTTTTCACTACTGTCAGACATGCAAGTCCTGTGTGGAAACTCAGAAATACCAATGTGCATAGATGTAGAAGGATTCTTCATTGCTGTTTCTGTTACAATTTTGTTTTACTGGTCAGATTTGTTAGCCCTGAGCCGAACCCCCAAGCCTGGAGGACTGGTGGACCACTCTTAGTCTGACCTCTCTACCCTTTGACCTGTTTGGCAAGGGTGATCCCACCAAAAGCCAAAGTATAAACCCTCACTCCAGCCAAGCATAGCTCACCGGATCATTGAGACATGCAAGCCCCCAAACCCTACGATAAGGTTGTGGTCCTCTGTTGGTACAAAAATAAGTGGAAGGACATCTTGTAATTCTGTAGCAGGATATGGATAGATTTAATGAATTGGTGAAGGTCGGGAAGTGGATTTTAATGAGGTAAGAGGAATCGAAAATCAGATTATCTAAGTGATAAGGGATTTCAAATGAGTAAAGTACAAAAGGGTTTAGAAGTTCTTGGGCATGAGTCACGAGTGAGTCAACCAGCCATTACCAGAAGGGAATCTTCTTCACTCAGAGGATGATGAGATTGTGGAACGAGCTGCCAGTGGAAGTAATGGATGTGGGTTCGATTTCAAAACTTTTGAGAAGTTTGAATAAGTATATGGATAGGAGGGATATTGACAGTGATTGTGCAGACGCAGATCAATGGGACTAGGCAGAATAATAGTTCGGCATGGACTAGATGGGTCGAAATGACTGATTCAGTACTATAGTGTTGTTATTTGCGTAGTCTTCTTTTACACATTTGCCAGTCTTTTGGTTGTCAGTTTTTGTTTGTGTGTAGTTTTTCATTGTTTTTTACATTACTCGGTTCTAAATTTATGTCCCTATACTATGTCCCTATTTTCCTAGACTCTCCCAATATAGGAAACATCCTCACCACAGCCACTCTATCCAGGCCTGTCAAAATTTACAATGACCAATTAACCTACGAACCGGTAGGTCTTTGGACTGTGGGAGGAAACCGTATCACCTGGAGGAAACCCACACAATCTTGGGGATAATATACAAACTCCTTACAGGCAGCGGTGGGAATTGAACCCAGGTCGCTGGTACTGTAAAGCATTGTGCTGACCACTGTGCTACCATACCATTTGTTTAACAATTGAACCGAAAAACCTGTCTCTTCAGCACTGTAACCTTTGCTCAGTACTGCCCTAGGTCCTGTTCACTATGATTACTCAGAAGTGTAGGTTTGCAATTTAAAAAGTGGGCACTCAACTTCGAACACTTAAAGGTGGGGGGGGAGTGGGGGGGAAGGAGAGAGCACAGAGAGGAGTCTGTGAGAAGTGATAGGAAAGGCTAATAATGCCGAGAGGTGATGGGCTGTAAAGTGAAATAAAATTATAATTGCTTTAAGCTCTGGAAAGTGACATGTCATTGCTCAGTGTTATGTGGGTGAGAGCTGTGGGAATTATTATAAAGCGGCCAATGCTAGGAAGACAGCTGGAGAACGAATACTGCACTTTGATCACTAGACTCCAAATCAGTTACTTCTCCGAAGCTGTCAGGCTGATGAACGCCTCCACCCATTAACCCACCCCACCACTACATCCACATCAGCCGCTGCTCCTCCCCACAGCCCGTCAGCTCCCTTCACCCCCCTATGCATTACCACTTTGCACGTACACGCCACACATCAGAATCAGGTTTAATGTAACCAGTAAATGCGGAAACATTTGTTTACTTTGCAGCAGCAGGATATGATAAATATGAAAAAAAAACTGAGTTACAGTAAGTTTATATATATGTGTGTATATTAAATAGGTTAAGTTAAAATAAGTAGTGGGAAAACAAAAATAAAAAGAAGTAGGAAGTGTTCATGGGTTCAATCTCCATTTAGAAATTGGATGGAAGAGAGGGGAAGAAGCCATTCCTGAATCGTTGACTGTGAACCTCCTTCCTGATGGTACCGATGAGAAAAGGGCATGTCCTGGGTGGCAGGCGTCCTTAATTCCCTAGGCACCACTACTTGAAGATGTTTTGGATAATATGGAGGCTAGTATCCATGATGGGGCCGGGTAATTTTACAATTTTCTGCAAGTTACTTCAGTATTGGGGAGTAGCTTCCCAATACCAGATGGTAATGCAGCCAGTCAGAACACTCTCCCCAGTATATCTGTAGAAGTTTTCAAGTATTTTAGGTGAGAAAGCAAATCTTAAATTCCTAAAGAAATATAGCAGCTGTCTTGCCTTCTTTATAGCTGCATCAATATGTTCTGACCAGGTTAGGTCCTCAGAGATATTGACACCCACCTCATACCCACTCTGACACAATCTCTGTCCTACTGTGTTTTCATCTGCCCTGCTGCTACTGAGAAGAGTTCCTCTTGTCAAGAGTCACTTTGTCATTGTTTGAGTCACCTCATGTTCAGATACTCCTGCATCTTACGTACAGGCAAGCAGTCTATGCATATATGTATATATATATATGTCTTATATATGTATGTATACGGCCACACCTTCCATCCAGGGTTGTGATGATGATGATGATCACACATTGTACTTTGAGACAGACAGATGCCAACCACGCCCACACTCAACACTTACATGTACATTGTGTTTTATAAGATCGCTTTTATATTTATATTTATTGTGCTTTTTTTGCTGCATCGGTTCTGGAGTTCTCCTTTACACCCGTGTACAATAAACAATCTTGAATCTTGAGATGTACTTGCAGTCAAACGTGATTTTTTTTAATTTAAATTTTCATCACCCAATGCAGTATTTATTTATTTTGCCTGAGTTAAGACAGAAAGAAATTGTAAGTATATTGCCTTGCTTATCATATTGAATTTTTAGCCACCTAATGTCTTCAAGACACATAATTTTTTGATCTCAATGTAAATTCAGAAAGGTTTGATACTTTAATTTCAGTTATGTGTGGTTTAGTTTTAAAGTGCTGGCATTAGCATTTATAGGACTTCCCACGATAAAATGTAGGTATAAGAGCAAATAATTTTTAATAACCAAATTATTGCGAAATGCAAATAAAGACCATAAGACCATAAGGCAAACGAGCAGAATTAGGCCATTCAGCCCATCAAGTCTGCTCCATCATTCTCTCATGGCTGATTTATTTTCCTTCTCACCCCCATTCTCCTGCCTTATCCCAATGACCTTTGACGCTCTTAATTATCAAGAACCTATCAACTTTGATCTTAAATACCCCCAATGACTTGGCCTCCACAGCCGTTTATGGCAATGAATTCCACAGATTCACCACCCTCTGGCTAAAGAAATTCCTCCTCACCTCTGTTCTAAAGGGACGTCCTTCTATTCTGAGGCTGTGCCCTCTGATCCAAGACTCACCTACTACAGGAAACATTCTCGCCACATCCATTCTTTCAGTAGGTTTCAATGACATTCCCCCCCACCATCCCCATGAAATAAAGATCAAGTACCATTCAATTCAACAACAAAATATATCATGCTGGCGGAACTCAGCGTGCCAGACAGCATCTGTGGAGGGACAGTTGACATTTGGGTACTAAGTGGACCTGAAAGATCAAATGCCCATTTTTCTCCACAGATTCTGCCCATTGGTACAAATAGAAAGATCACCCAGAGTTGGTGTTCTAAATAACAGGTGATTTATCAAAAACTATGCTCACCAGGAGGTCAACCAAAGCTGATCTACCTCAGCATGACCTTGGTACAGCTTTTGCATTCTCAGTTGACAAGACAGCCAGTAAAAATACATTTTGATAACATGATAAAAGTTGCTGGTGAACGCAGCAGGCCAGGCAGCATCTCTAGGAAGCGGTGCAATCGACGTTTCAGGCCGAGACCCTTCGTCTTGAGACCCTTCATCCTGACGTGAGTCCTGACGAAGGATCTCGGCCTGAAACGTCGACTGCACCTCTTCCTAGAGATGCTGCCTGGCCTGCTGCGTTCACCAGCAACTTTTATGTGTGTTGCTTGAAATTCCAGCATCTGAAGAATTCCTGTTGTTTTAGATAACATGATGTATTTTCTGAAGAGAAAATCTTGCCTGACAAATCTGTTGGAAATCTTTAAATAAACAGCAAGCAGGATAGGTAAAGGAGAATCGATGGATGTTGTGTACTTGGATTTTCAGAAGGCTTTTGACCAGGTGCCACACATGAGTCTGCTTAACAAGCCATGAGCCCATAGTATTACAGGGAAGATTCTAGCATGGATAAAGCAGTGGCTGTTTGGCAGGAACCAAAGAGTAGGAATAAAGGGAGCCTTTTCTGACCGGCTGCCGGTGACTAGTTGTGTTCCACAGGGGTCTGTGTTGGGACCGATTCTTTTTATGTTATATGTCAATGATTTGGATGATGGAATTAATGGCTTTGCTGCAAAGTTTTCTGATGATATGCAGATCAGTGGAGGAGCAGGAAGTGGAAAGGCTAAAGAAGGATTTAGACAGATTAGGAGAATGAGCAAAGAGGTGGCAGATGGAATACAGTGTCGGGAAATATATGGCCATGCTTTTTGGTAGAAGAAATGAAAGTGTTGACTATTTTCCAAATGGAGAGAAATACAAAAAACTGCAGCAAAAAGAGACTTGGGAGTCCTTTTACAGGATTTCCTGAAGGTTAATTTGCAGGTTGAGTCTGTGGTGAGGAAGGCAAATGCAATGTGGCATTCATTCCAAGAGGTCTAGAAATTAAAAGCCAGGATGTAATACTGAGACTTCATAAAACACTGGTGAGACCTTACTTGGAGTATTGTGTGCAGTTTTGGGCGCCTTATCTTAGAAAAGATGAACTGAAACAGGAGAGGGTTCAACCGAGGTTCACAAAAATGATTCCAGGTTTGAACGGCTTGTCACATGAAGAGCACCTGGTGGCTCAGGGCCTGTATTCATTAGAATTCCGAAGAATGATCTTATTGAAACCTATCGAATGGTGAAAGGCCTTGATAAAGTAGATGTGGAGAGGATGTTTCCTATGGTGGGAGATTCTAAGACTAGAAGACAGCCTCAGAATAGAGGGGCATCTGTTTAGAACAGAGATGAGGAGGAATTTCTTTAGCCAGAGAGTGGTGAAGCTGTGGAATTCATTGTTACAGGCAGCTATGGAGGCCAAGTCTTTATGTATACTTAAGGCAAAGGTTGACAGATTCTTGACTGGTCAGAGCATGAAGGGATACGGGGAGAAGACAGGAGATTGGAGCCGAGAAGAAAATTGGATCAGCCTTGATGAAGTGGTGGAGCATACTCGATGAGCCAAATGGCCTAATTCTGTTCCGATATCTTATGGTTTTATGACCTTATAATGATGGTGACAATACTTAATTACGTAATAGGGGCAATCTGGTAGCATAGCAGTCAGCGTAAGGCTATTACAGTGCTAGTGGCCCAGGTTCAAATGCTGCTGCTGTTTATAAAGAGTTTGAATGTTCTCCCTGTGACCATGTGGGTTTCCTCCCACAGTCCAAAGATGTACGGGTAGTAGGTCGATTGGTCACATGGGTGTAATTTTAGGTGGCAGAGTAGAGTTACGTACGTCTCTCCTAAAGGAGGTGTAAGGCACTCTTTCCTTCCGCTGGCCTTCAGGTCACCCTTGGGCAAGGTGTAGCACCTGTTTAGCCCCATGATCAGGGTCACATAAAGCTACGGGAGCGGGTGATGGATGATCGTACGAGCAGCTGGTGCACATCATGTGTCCTTGTTATGCGACCACTGAAACCAGACAGATGATCTCTGAAGAATATTGATAACGGCCGGTGACACCTGTCTTGTAAAAACACTGCCCTGAAGAAGGCAATGACAAACCACTTCTGTCGAAAAGTTTGCCAAGAACAATCATGGCCATGGATAGAAAAAAAAGAGTAAGAAAACCAGATGGGATGACAGATTAAAGACAGATGGAAGACTATGAGCACCTATGCCATATAACACGGCAAACAATGATGATGAATTTGGGTGTAATTGGATGGCGCAGACCAGCTGGGCCAGAGGGGCCTGTTTCTGTGCTGTATCTCTAAATTAAAATTAAATTAAATTAAAGTAGCAGATTAGATTCCAATTACATAAAAAATGATTAGCCGCAGGTCTAGCTGTAAATCCAGTTTTCTATAACAACAATGGGTGCACAATATAAGAGGAGAAGATGGGGACGCGACACAGCTCGCAGCGGCCACTCTGGTGGAAATATCTGTTATCTGTCAAGTAGGGTGCCGTGCACAATCCTGATTTGATGGAGACGGACATGAGAGCACAGAGGAACATCTGGTGAAACTTCTGAAATGTCTGCTTCGCTGCCGCTGCTACTGTGTGATCCAGAATCTCCGGAGGGGAAGACCCCGAGTCTTCGGCTTCGCTTGTTGCTTGGCGGGGTCGAAGCGCTCGGCAGAGGATGGTGCTCGGAGAAGCTGTGTCGGAGGGGCTGCTGGGAGGCTCGAAGTTTTCAGACGGACTCAGAGTCGGCTGCAGTCGAGTGCTTCTAATACATCGGCAAGTTTGCGGCACTTGGAGGTTCATGGCAGGGAGAATTTCTCCCTTCCACCGTCTGCATGAGATGATGGGGCTATCAGGACTTGAGACTTTTTTTTTACTGTGCCCATGGTCTGCTCTTTATCAAATTACGGTATTGCTTTGCACTGTTGTAACTATATGTTATAATTATGTGGTTTTGTCAGTTTTAGTCTTGGTTTGTCGTGTGTTTCTGTGGTATCTTTCTGGAGGAACATTGTATCATTCTTTAATGCATGCATTTCTAAATGACAATAAATGAGCACTGAGTGTCCTCATAATCTAAAAAAAAGATATAATTAGTGAAGTTTCTGAAACTAGGGTGTCGTCGCTGTGCCTGCGATTCCCTGCTACCACAGTCACACAATCCACACCCCTATTTGTTAATTATTGGCCCTCACTACAACACTGCCTGACCTGCTGAATTCCTGCATCATTTTGCGGGTTGCTCTATATTTCCAGCATCTGCAGAATCTCTTGTGCCTCAGGTTCAGTTCAGAGTATTTAATTTGCGTTGGCTGATTTTACAGCTCCTTTTATTCCGAGAGTCACCCTGCAACACTTCAGGTATAAACCACGAGTACTGATAGCTAGATCTGAAATGCCTCAAGGCTGAGTTATGCCCCACAACCTGGGGAAAAAGGTAAAAGTCTTAGTGTTCTTTTTTCCAGTGATGGGAAGCTTTGGGAAGAAACCTGTTTCTCCCTTGTAGAAAGTCCTTCATGTGCCATGCCAGAAGAGGGTTATATTGTTTTCTGCAATGTTTATGTTTCTTTAAATCCACTAGTCTGCATTTGTAGAAGTAATATTGATTCATTCCACCTGCAGAAGGAGCCTATTTCAAAGCCTCAGCACTCTGAATCCCAAAGCTCTATGTGGGTCTAGCAAAAGATGAAGATCGCTTCCCTGAAACAATCAATATATGATTTACTTGATCCTGGATAATCTCTGCAAGACTTCTATTGTAACCTGTCTACCTCTGAAGAATGAATGTTGAGCTTGGGGGGAAAATGTGATTGGCATACTTCATAGCAATTTATTTTGAGAAAGCCACTGAGGCTGAGGTTTCAGTATGTACGTTGCAACCTGCTTGATATCCCCCATTTCCCTGAACAATGCACCTCAAACTAGGAATTCTTAGAAGGAAGGATAAGCTGCATACTTTGAGGGAAGGAGTAAGGTCACAGTTTCTGGAACAAAGCACCAAACAATAACGAGCTGATGTGCAGACACTGGAGAGGATTCAGAGGAGGTTCACGGGAATGGTTCCAGGAATAAATGGGTTGCCATGTGAGGACTGATTGGTAGCTCTGGGTCTGTACTCACTGGACTTCAGAAGAATGAAAGGGGAATCTCATTGTAAACTATCGGATGCTGAAAGGCCTCTATAGAGTGGACGTGGAGAAGGTGATTCCCATAGTGTGACAGTCCAGAACCAGCAGGGACAGCCTCAGAATAGAGGGACATCCATTCGGAACGGTGATGAGGAGGAATTTTTTTAGCTTTGAGATTGGTGAATCTGTGTAATTTGTTGCCATGGGTGAGTGTGCATATTTAAGGCACAATGGGTTCTTGAGTAGTCAGGGCATGAAAGGTTATGGGGAGAAGGCAGGAGACTGGGACCGAGAGGGAAATGGATCATTCATGACGAAATGGCGGAACAGATTGATGGGCCAAATGGCCTAATTCTGCTCCTATACCTTATGGTATTTTTAAATGGTTTCATTCATGATGCCCAAGGTGTTGTTTAGGCATCTTATGCCTAACATTACTCAGAGACCTTTGCTGACAGCAGCCTACCCACCATCAAGCACATATATACAGAAAGGAGCTGGAAAAAGGCTAAAAATTATCATGAAGGGTCCCACCCACCCTGCTCGTGGACTGCTCGTCCCACTCCCAACAGTGAAGAAGCTGCGTAGCATCCACACCAGAACCACCTGACTCAGCAACAGTTACTCCACACACAACCCATCCACCACCTCAACATCCACTTCAGCCACTACTCTCCCTGGCCCCTCAGCAGCCTTCACACTCCCCATGCAACGCCATATTACACTCACACCTCATACCTACACTGACATAGTCACTGTCCTACTGTGTTTGCATATGTCCTGCTGCTACCGAGAAGAGTACCTCATGCCTAGAGTGACTTTATGACTTCATCATGTTCTGTCAGAGTCAGCAGCTTGTAGATACTCCAGCACCTAGTGTCACTTTATGCTGATATGATCGGTTTATATAAGTAAGCTAACCTTATGTATATACGGCCACACTCAACAAATACTCGTCCAGCTTGGTGGCGCAATAATATCAGCGCCAGACTCCGGAGCGAAGGTTCCTGAGTTCGAGTCCAAGTCGGGCTGAGCGTCGAGCTAGCAACTTGGCCTCGTAAAAACAAGAATAGCTTGCTGCGGAAACACCATCGAAAGACGGTGCCCCTATAACTCCACTGTTGAGTTAAGGGCTATTCTTCTTCTTCATCAACACATACTTGTGCATTTTTTTTATGATTGCTCTTATATTTATTGTGTTTTTGTGTTTAGTGTGCTTTTTATGCTGAGTTGTATCCAGAGTAACAATAACTTCATTCTCCATTACACTCTTGTACTGAAGAATGACAATGAACAATCTTGGGGGAGCACGGTAGTGTAGTGGTTAGCACAATGCTTTACAGCACAGGTGGCTCAGGTCTGTCGCTGTCTGTAAGGAATTTGTACGTTCTCCCCGTGACTGCGTGGGCTTCCTATGGGTGTTTCAGTTTCCTCCCACAGTCCAAAGGTGTACTAGTTGGTAGGTTAGTTGGTCATTGTAAATTGTCCCGTGACAATTAAATCGGGGATTCTGGGCACACTGCTCAAAGGGCTGGAAGGGTCTAATCTACACTGTACCTCAGTGAATCTTGAACAGTTCTAATCAAAGATCACTGAGTTGAAATGATTTTTCTCTCCCTCCAGATGCTGCCTGACCCACTGAGCATTTCCAGTGCTTTCTGTTTTAATTTCATGTCTCATATTTTCATGTAGAAGAAGACCAGTTGGCAATTCAAGGTAGAGTAGGCAGGTCAAAATGTCTAATACCAGAGGGCAAACATTTAAGGTGAAAGCTTAAAGGGAGATGCTTGGGGCAAGTATTTTACACAGAGAGTGTTAGGCACCTAAGATGTGCTACTAGGGATGGTGGCAGAGACATGTGGAATATAAAGGCAAGGATGGGATGCTGAAGCTTTATAAGGCACGAGGGAAGCCTCACATGGAGTATTGTGAACAGCTTCGGGCCCTTTATCTAAGAAAGTATGTGCTGACATTGGAGAGAGTTCAAAGGAGGTTCGCAAAAAGGATTCTGGGATTGAAAGGCTTGTCATATGAAGAACGTTTGAAGGCTCTGGGCCTGTACTTTCTGGAATTCAGAATGAGGGGTGACCTCACTGAGACTTATCGAATGGTGAAAGGCCTTGATAGAGTGGATGTGGAGAGGATGTTTCCTATGGCGGGGGAGTCTAAGACCAGAGGACACAGCCTCAGAATAGGGGGGCATCCTTTCAGAATGGAGATGAGGAGGAGTTTCTTTAGCCAGGGAGTGATGAATTTGTGTCATTCTTTGCCACAGGTGGCTGTGTCTTTATGTACACTTAAGGTAGAGGTTGATAGATTCTTGATTGGTCAGGGCATGAAGGGATATGGGGAGAAGGCAGGATGGGCCAAATGGCCTTGATCTTCTCCTATATCTTATGATCCTGTGTATGACAGAGGAATTTAGCATGCATAAGAATATGGAGGGATATGGACCATGTGAAGACAAGGGATTAGGTGTCACTAGCTTAATGAGTTCGACACGACAGCAGGGACTGAAAAGCCGTCCCTGTGCTGTTCTGTTCTTTGTAAATCCGCCGGCACTCAGATGTCAAGATGAGCTGCAAGCTCTTAAAACTACTTTGGTGCAGGCCCGCGCGTGTTCACTATTTGCACGTGCACACACGTGTGTACAACAGCGGCGAGGAACTGGAGGGAGGCTCTCGCGTGAAAATAATCCTCGTTGCGAGATGAGGAACCGCCGAGGCATGGATTGTTTCTCCAGTGAGCTTGGACAACGACCTGCCGGGTTTGCTCATTAATAACATTGTCATTGTAATTACTACAACCCTTTTGTGCTGATCCACAGTAAACATCTTTAATTACTCGGTGTGTCGCTGCATCATCAGAAGACTGATTTGGAAGTAGATTATCGACACATACTATTCTGCCTTTGCAGCCCCCTGTTCCACCTTCTATTCCCATTTATATCCACATCAGAGCACAGAGGACAGGAAGGAAATGTGGTGAGGGACGACGATGGTGAACACTGTGTGGCACCCAAAACAGGACCTCAGACTGGCTATGTGGAGTTTAATTATCCTATGCTCGCTTGTGCTTTATACAATCACCTAAATTCAGGTAATTGTTCAGATAAAAATTCAGTGAATTTTCCAATCGTTATGATGAAGTTGCTTCCATATTTTTCTATAAGCCTCTCAGTTTCTTGTAGCAGGTGTCAGGTCACCAGAATTCGGCTATTTTATAGTTTAATTGTTATCATTAGAATTTTACTTATCTCTAGTTAGAGTATGAGACAACCACAACAGCATTTCAGAATCAGAATTAGGCTTAATACCACTGGCATATTTCTGTGATATAAAGCCTGATTTGTTGTTTTTTTTTGGCAGCTGTACATTGCATAATAATAAAAAATATAAATTACTCTTTTTGTGCTTTCTTAATTAAAATTAATTAAGTACAAAGAGAGAGCAAGAAAAGGATGAAGATAGTGAGATAATGTACATTGGTTCATTGTCAATTCAGAAATCTGACGGCAGAGCTGCAGAAGCTGTTCCTAAAATGTTGAATGTGTGTTTTCTAGTTCCTGCACCTCCTCCCTGGTGCTAGCAATGAGAAGAGGGCATGTCCTGAGTGGTGGGGGTCCTTGACGATGGATGCCGCCTTCTTGATTCATGATTTTTTTGAAGATGTCCTCGATGGTGGGGAGGCTAGAGCTCATGATGGAACTGGTAAGTTTACAACTTCCTGCAGCTTTTTCCAGTCCTGTGAGTGCCCCCTCCCTACCAGACAGTGATGCAACCAGTTAGAATGCTCCATTATAGATATTACTGGAACTATATAATTAATAGATAAAATATAAAAGGAAAAAAAAGGCGCCAAACTTATCAAAGTTCAATCTCTTTGTGCACAAACAGTTGGAGCTCTAGTAACGATCTGTAGAAATTTGCAAGTGTCTTTGGTGACATTCCAGTTCTCCTCAAACTCCTAATAAAATATAGCTGCTGTTTTGCCTTCTTTGTAATTGCATCAATATGTTGGGCCCAGGATAGATTTTCAGGTGTAAGGGGTTTCTTCTTTTATGTTACAGAGTAGGCTAATTAAAATGACTTCTTTGTTATGTTATAATTAATTGGCTTCTTTGTTATGTTAACTGCTGAGAAAGTTCTCTTGCTAGCAGCTTGTTTGGGTTATATTGTTGATAAGAGAGCGAACGAACCAGTTGGGATAGATGTTATTCTTTCTAGTGTGTCTGCAAGCTATTGTGATGTGTAGGTTTTTGAGCAGAAGGCGCGATGGGGAGAGAGAGAATGGACGCGGTGCACTTGTGAGCTGGCTATCGGGGTCGGACCCCAAGCAGAGTCCAAGGTCCAGGGTCTTCGGTGAGGAGAAGAGACAGAGACAGACTCATGTGGAGTGTCTTGTCGACCACTGTGGTTGGTACCAGGTGGATGGTAGAGGTGGTCAGAGGGGATCAAATGGTGAAGAGAGGATCGTTACTAGAGCTCCAACTGTTTGTGCACGAAGAGATTGAACTTTGATAAGTTTGGCACCTTTTATTTTCCTTTTATATTTTATCTTTTATATATTACTGGAACTATATAATTAATACTGGCAAATGACACTTAAAGGATTGACGGTGGATATGCAATGGCAAGCATTTAAGGATTGCATGGATGAACTACAACAATTGTTCATCCCAATTTGGCAAAAGAATAAACCAGGGAAGGTAGTGCACCCGTGGCTGACAAGAGAAATTAGGGATAGTATCAATTCCAAAGAAGAAGCATACAAATTAGCCAGAAAAAGTGGCTCACCTGAGGACTGGGAGAAATTCAGAGTCCAGCAGAGGAGGACAAAGGGCTTAATTAGGAAGGGGAAAAAAGATTATGAGAGAAAACTGGCGGGGAACATAAAAACTGACTGTAAAAGCTTTTATAGATATGTAAAAAGGAAAAGACTGGTAAAGACAAATGTAGGTCCCCTACAGACAGAAACAGGTGAATTGATTATGGGGAGCAAGGACATGGCAGACCAACTGAATAATTACTTTGGTTCTGTCTTCACTAAGGAGGACATAAATAATCTTCCAGAAATAGTAGGGGACAGAGGGTCTAGTGAGATGGAGGAACTGAGCGAAATACATGTTAGTAGGGAAGTGGTGTTAGGGGAGAACCAGTGGATGTGGTATATTTGGATTTTCAAAAGGCTTTTGACAAGGTCCCACAGAGGAGATTAGTGTGCAAACTTAAAGCACACGGTATTGGGGGTAAGGTATTGATGTGGATAGAGAATTGGTTAGCAGACAGGAAGCAAAGAATGGGAATAAACGGGACCTTTTCAGAATGGCAGGCAGTGACTAGTGGGGTACCACAAGGCTCAGTGCTGGGACCCCAGTTGTTTACAATATATATTAATGACTTGGATGAGGGAATTAAATGCAGCATCTCCAAGTTTGCGGATGACATGAAGCTGGGCGGCAGTGTTAGCTGTGAGGAGGTTGCTAAGAGGATGCAGGGTGACTTGGATAGGTTGGGTGAGTGGGCAAATTCATGGCAGATGCAATTTAATGTGGATAAATGTGAAGTTATCCACTTTGGTGGCAAAAATAGGAAAACAGATTATTATCTGAATGGTGGCCGATTAGGAAAAGGGGAGGTGCAACGAGACCTGGGTGTCATTATATACCAGTCATTGAAAGTGGGCATGCAGGTACAGCAGGCGGTGAAAAAGGCGAATGGTATGCTGGCATTTATAGCGAGAGGATTCGAGTACAGGAGCAGGGAGGTACTACTGCAGTTGTACAAGGCATTGGTGAGACCATACCTGGAGTATTGTGTGCAGTTTTGGTCCCCTAATCTGAGGAAAGACATCCTTGCCATAGAGGGAGTACAAAGAAGGTTCACCAGATTGATTCCTGGGATGGCAGGACTTTCATATGAAGAAAGACTGGATGAACTGGGCTTGTACTCGTTGGAATTTAGAAGATTGAGGGGGGATCTGATTGAAACGTATAAAATCCTAAAGGGATTGGACAGGCTAGATGCAGGAAGATTGTTCCCGATGTTGGGGAAGTCCAGAACGAGGGGTCACAGTTTGAGGATAAAGGGGAAGCCTTTTAGGACTGAGATGAGGAAAAACTTCTTCACTCAGAGAGTGGTGAATCTGTGGAATTCTCTGCCACAGGAAACAGTTGAGGCCACTTCATTGGCTATATTTAAGAGGGAGTTAGATATGGCCCTTGTGGCTATGGGGATCAGGGGGTATGGAGGGAAGGCTGATGCAGGGTTCTGAGTTGGATGATCAGCCATGATCATAATAAATGGCGGTGCAGGCTCGAAGGGCCAAATGGCCTACTCCTGCACCTATTTTCTATGTTTCTATGTTTCTATTAATAATTATATAGTTCCAGTAATATCTATAAATTGTAATCAATTAGCCGTATATGGTTTTTGGTCTGTAATTTGGTGGGGTGGGGTACAACCACACAGCATCCACACAAACTTTATTTCCCAGTTTGGCGGGGCCGAGGGCTGCTTTCCCTAGGCAGCAAGTTGAGCGAGCCTGAGGCTCACCAGGGGGCTACGCAGAGATGCTGATACCCAGGAACTTGAAACTGCTCACCCTTCCCACTGCTGATCCCTCAATGAGGACTGGTGTGTTCCCTCAGTTTCCCTTTCCTGAAGTCCACAATTAATTCCTTGGTCTTACTGACAATGAGTGCAATGTTGGGGTTGCAACACCAGCTGATCTCAGTCCCATACGCCTCCGCGTCACCATCTGAAATTCTGACAACAATAGTTGTGTTATTGGAAAACTTATAAAAGCTATTTGAGCTGTGCCTAGCCACACAGTCATGGGAGTAGAGCAGTGGGCAAAGCTCTCATACTTGAGGTGTGCCAGTGTCGTTTGTCAGCAAGGAGATGTCATTTCTTATCTGCACAATCAGTGGTCTCCCGGTGAGAAAGTCAAGGATCCGATTGCAGAGGGAGGTACAGAGATCCAGGTTTTGGAGCATGTTGATTAGAACTGAGAGTATGAATGTGTTGAATGCTGAGCTATAATCAATAAACAGCTGCCTGCTGTGGGTAATACCATTGTCCTGGTGACCCTAGGCAGAGTGGAGAGCCAGTGAGACTTCAACCAGTGCAGAGCTATTCCAGTGGTAGGCAAATTGTAATGGATCCAGGTCCTTGCTTGGTAGCAGTTGATTCTAGCCCTGACCAGCCTCTCAAAGCACTTTATCACAGTGGATGTGAGTGCCAGTGGGCAATAGTCATTGAGGCAGCTCACCCTGCTCTTCCTGGGCACTGGTATGATTGTCACCTTTTTGGAACACGCGGGAACGGCCGAGTGCAGCAGTAGGAGATTGAAGGTGTCCCTGAACTCTCCTGTCATTTGATTGGGATACGTTTTCAGAGCCCTACCAGGCACACATCAGGGCCCGAAGCTTTGCGAGGATTCACCCTCATGAAAGATGTCCTGATATCGGCCTCCATGACAGGGGTCACAGTCACAAGGTTCTGCAGGGATTTGCACAGGTGTAGTTTCATTCTCCCTTTCAAAGCAGGCATGAAAAAATGTTGAGTTCATCTGGGAGTGAAGCATGAAAGCCATTTATGTTGTTAGCTATTGCTATGTAGGAAGTATTGGCCTCCAAACCTTGCCAAAGCTGATGTGCATCCAATTCCATTTCTCGCCTCAATCAGAATTGTTTTATCGCTCTTCAAGTTCCTTCCATAGGTTATAACTGGTCTCCTTGTATAGTTCTGAATCACCAGTCCTGACTGCCATAGATCCAGCCCTCAGCAAACTACAAACCTCCTGGACAAAAAAAAATCTGTAGATGCTGGAAATCCAAGCAACACACACAAATGCTGGAGGAACTCAGCAGGCCAGATAAAATCTATGGAAAGAGGAAACAGTCAACCTTTTGGGCCAAGACCCTTCATCGGGACTAGAGAAAACGACAAGAAGCCAGAGCAAGAAGGTGGGGAGAGGGGAGGAAGAACTACAAGGCGGGGGGGGGGGTGATAGCTGAAACTGAGAGGAGTGAAGTAAAAGCTGGGAGCTGGGAAGCTTCTTCCTCCCCTTCCTCACCTTCTTGTTCTAACTTCACATTTTCTTTCCAATCCTGATGAAGGTTCTCGGCCCGAAACATCAACTATTTACTCTTTTCCATGGATGCTGCCTGGCCTGCTGAGTTCCGCCAGCATTTTGTGGGTCTTGCATGAATCTCCTCGTTCACCCAGAGCTTTTGGTTTGGGTACCTCTCGTATGTTCTCGAAGGCACACACTCATCCATACCGATCTTAATGAAGTCATTGACAATGGTAGCATATTCATTCAAAATGAAGATGAATCCCTGAATATTGACCAACCCACCAACTCAAAGCAGGCTTTCCTTGTCTTTTCTTTGTTCTCTAGGCTCCTCTTTCTTATTTGTATTCCACTGCATTGAGTTGCTGCCACATGATTGGCTGATTAGATTTTTGCAATAACAAGCTGATGTAGCGGTGTACCCAATAAATTGGCCATGGAGTGTATATACAAATGCAAGTCTTTATTTCCACACAAATTATGCCCATTTAATATTTTCACAAGCCTTTCATTCAACTGACCGCAAAGGAGTGAGCATCTCATACTCGCACCACATGTTCTAATATCTTCTGAGTGTTTTTGAAATGCTAAAGAAAATATTAGGCTGTGAAAGCTGGGTCCAGAAGTACTTGAGAGACATTCCTGCAGCTTCCAGCTACTAGGTTAGCTTATCACTGCCTGAGTGTTTACTGTTTCACTCCCTGTCTGCCTACAGACTAACATAACACAAAGAAAGTTGTAGTCTACCTGACGGTTTTATTTTGGAAGAGGCATCATGCATTCAGCTCTTTGGGTCTGTGCAGGGAGCCAGAGAGCATTGGGCTGCAAGGTTTTTAGGGCACCTGAATTGGTTACTTGTCGTGTTATGTGAGTCGTTAATCGTTTAGCGTTCCTTGTGAGTTTTTCTTGAGTGGCTCACTCTTTGTAATGGGGTCTCCTGGTGCTTTCTGTTTAAACTTGTTAAATTTATTTTGATACGTTCTGTGTTAGTTGTATTATCTAAGCAAATACCTAATTAGCACCAAGTTTTAAGAAGGTTACGTCTCGCAGCATCGCTCGGCTGATCCACTGATGTTCTGTTGGAATTATTATGAATAAACTCTCCTCGTCGTCTCTTTATTGGAGTTGGGCTTTCCTCCACACTTGAGTTCTGACATTGCCGATGCACATCGTGACAGTCAGGATTGAACTGTCCAATTGTGCACCAAAACCAAATTCCCTAATCAATAACTGGGCTTCACAATAATGGATCTGCGCCTGAACAGTCCCTTCCTCAATGTTACTGGCTGTTTTAATGATTTTTGAATGAATGAAAACTATAACAGCAGTGAACTCCTCCACCCTGCAGCTGGTCCATCAACCTTATTTCACTCCCGTGATAGCCAGATCAGCAAGGCTAGGCAAATCATTGCGGACACTACCTACCAAACTTTTTTATGCTATGGAGCCTTACCATTAATTGAGGCATCCATGGACCCCATGCTGGGAACTCCTGCTACCCTCCCAGCAAACTGCCTTTCCCAAAAGCTCCTTCTGAAAAGTGCTAAAGGGCTATTAAAAGAAAAACCATGCCATCTTTAATGTTCCCCCAGGCAATTAATCTGATCAACCATTCTAGTTGGCCCCTACCCTTCCCTCCATCAATCACCTCAGTCACTGTACTGCACTGTAAATGTCTTAAAGCGCTTTTTATAATGCTGTAAGTACAGGCTGGTATTGACGTATTTGTACACATTTTATTCCGTGTCTGTAGTTCTAACTTTATTTTTATATTTTTTTCTGTATAACTTTTCAATGTTGTTTCTTGTTGCACTTCGCATCAACACACCACAGCAAATTCAAAGTTCAATGTTCAACTGCCCAACCCTCATCTATTACCCCTGGCACGCACTGCACTGGAAACACTTAAAACTGCCTTTTATAATAGAAAACATAGAAAATAGGTGCAGGAGTAGGCCATTCGGCCCTTCGAGCCTGCACCACCATTCAGTATGGTCATGGCTGATCATCCAACTCAGAACCCTGTACCAGCCTTCCCTCCACACCCCCTGATCCCTTTACCCACAAGGGCCATATCTAACTTCCTCTTAAATACAGCCAGTGAACTGGCCTCAACTGTTTCCTGTGGCAGAGAATTCCACAGATTCACCAGACTCTGTGTGAAGAAGTTTTTCCTAATCTCGGTCCTAAAAGGCTTCCTTCCCCTTTATCCTCAAACTGTGACCCCTCGTTCTGGACTTCCCTAACATCGGGAACAACCTTCCTGCATCGAGCCTGTCCAATCCCTTTAGGATTTTGTACGTTTCAATAAGACCCTCCCACCCCCCCGCAATCTTCTAAATTCCAATGAGTATAAGCCTAGTTGATCCAGTCTTTCATCATATGAAAATCCTGCCATCCCAGAAATCAATCTGGTGAACCTTCTTTGTACCCCCTATATGGCAAAGATGTCTTTCCTCAGATTAGGGGACCAAAACTGCACACAATACTCCAGGTGTGGTCTCACCAAGGCCTTGTACAACTGCAGTAGAACCTCCCCGCTCCTGTACTCGAATCCTCTTGCTATGAATGCCAGCATACCATTTGCCTTTTTCACCGCCTGCTGTACCTGCATGCCAGCTTTCAATGTCTGGTGTACAATGACGCCCAGGTCTCGTTGCACCTCCCCTTTTCCTAATCGGGCACCATTCAGATAATAATCTGTTTTCCTGTTCTTGCCACCAAAGTGGATAACCTCACATTTATCCACATTAAATTGCATCTGCCATGAATTTGCCCACTCACCTAACCTATCCAAGTCACCCTGCATCCTCTTAGCATCCTCCTCACAGCTAACACTGCCGCCCAGCTTCATGTCATCCGCAAACTTGGAGATGCTGCATTTAATTCCCTCATCTAAGTCATTAATATATATTGTAAACAACTGGGGTCCCAGCACTGAGCCTTGCGGTACCCCACTGGTAACTGCCTGCCATTCTGAAAAGGTCCCATTTATTCCCACTCTTTGCTTCCTGTCTGCCAACCAATTCTCTATCCACTTCAATACCTTACCCCCAATACTGTGTGCTTTAAGTTTGCATACTAATCTCCTGTGTGGGACCTTGTCAAAAGCTTTTAGAAAATCCAAATATACCACATCCACTGGTTCTCCCCTATCCACTCTACTAGTTATATCCTCAAAAAATTCTATGAGATTCGTCAGACATGATTTTCCTTCACAAATCCATGCTGACTTTGTCCAATAATTTCACCGCTTTCCAAATGTGCTGTTATCACATCTTTGATAACTGACTCTAGCATTTTCCCCACCACCGATGTTAGGCTAACCGGTCTATAATTTCCCGGTTTCTCTCTCCCTCCTTTTTTAAAAAGCAGGGTTACATTAGCCACCCTCCAATCCTCAGGAACTAGTCCAGAATCTAAAGAGTTTTGAAAAATTATCACTAATGCATCCACTATTTCTTGGGCTACTTCCTTAAGCACTCTGGGATGCAGACCATCTGGCCCTGGGGATTTATCTGCCTTTAATCCTTTCAATTTACCTAACACCACTTCCCTACTAACATGTATTTCCCTCAGTTCCTCCATCTCACTAGACCCTCTGTCCCCTACTATTTCCAGAAGATTATTTATGTCCTCCTTAGTGAAGACAGAACCAAAGTAGTTATTTAATTGGTCTGCCATGTCCTTGTTCCCCATAATCAATTCACCTGTTTCTGTCTGTAGGAGACCTACATTTGTCTTAACCAATCTTTTTCTTTTCACATATCTATAAAAGCTTTTACAGTCAGTTTTTATGTTCCCTGCCAATTTTCTCTCATAATCTTTTTTCCCTTTCCCAATTAAGCCCTTTGTCCTCCTCTGCTGGACTCTGAATTTCTCTCAGTCCTCAGGTGAGCCGCTTTTTCTGGCTAATTTGTATGCTTCTTCTTTGGAATTGAGACTATCCCTACTTCCTTTGTCAGCCACAGGTGACCTACCTTCCCTGATTTATTCTTTTGCCAAACTGGGATGAATAATTGTTGTAGTTCATCCATGCAACCTTTAAATGCTTGCCATTGCATATCCACCGTCAACCCTTTAAGTATCATTTGCCAGTCTATCTTAGCTAATTCACGTCTCATACCTTCAAAGTTACCCTTCTTTAAGTTCAGAACCTTTGTTACTGAATTAACTATGTCACTCTCCATCTTAATGAAGAATTCCACCATATTATGGTCACTCTTACCCAAGGGGCCTCTCACGACAAGATTGCTAATTAACCCTTCCTCATTGCTCAATACCCAGTCTAGAATAGCCTGCTCTCTAGTTGGTTCCTCGACATGTTGGTTCAAAAAACCATCCCGCATACATTCCAAGAAATCCTCTTCCTCAGCACCCTTACCAATTTGGTTCACCCAATCTATTTGTAGTTTGAAGTCCCCCATTATAACTGCTGTTCCTTTATTGTACGCATTTTTAATTTCCTGTTTAATGCCATCCCCAACCTCACTACTATTGTTAGATGGCCTGTACACAACTCCCACCAGCATTTTCTGCCCCTTAGTGTTATGCAGCTCTACCCATATCGATTCCACATCCTCCCGGCTAATGTCCTTCCTTTCTATTGCGTTAATCTCCTCTCTAACCAGCAATGGTAGTCCACCTCCTTTTTTTTCATGTCTATCCCTCCTGAATATTGAATATCCCTGAATGTTGAGCTCCCATCCTTGGTCACCCTGGGGCCATGTCTCTGTGATCCCAACTATATCATATTCATTAATAACAATCTGCACTTTTAATTCATCCACCTTGTTACGAATGCTCCTTGCATTGACACACAAAGCCTTCAGGCTCGCTTTTACAACACTCTTAGCCCTTATAGAATTATGTTGAAAAGTGGCCCTTTTTCATTTTTGCCCTGGATTTGCCGGCCTGCCACTTTTACTTTTCACCTTACTACTTTTTGCTTCTACCCTCATTTTACACCGCTCTGTCTCTCTGCACTGGTTCCCATCCCCCTGTTGTGAACTAACCTCCTCTCTCCTAGTCTCTTTAATTTGATTCCCCCCCCCAACCATTCTAGTTTAAAGTCACCTCAGTAGCCCTCGCAAATCTCCCCGCCAGGATATTGGTCCCCCTAGGATTCAAGTGTAACCCATCCTTTTTGCACAGGTCACACCTGCACCAAAAGAGGTCCCAATGATCCAAAAACTTGAATCCCTGCCCCCTGCTCCAGTCCCTCAGCCACGCATTTATCCTCCACCTCATTGCATTCCTACTCTCACTGTCATGTAGCACAGGCAGTAATACCAAGATTATTACCTTTGCAGTCCTTTTTCTCAACTCCCTTCCTAACTTCCTATATTTTCCTTTCAGGACCTCTTCCCTTTTCCTACCTATGTCATTGGTACCTATATGTACCACGACCTCTGGTTCTTCACCCTCCCACTTCAGGGTATCTTGGACGCGATCAGAAATATCCCGGACCCTGGTACCAGGGAGGCAAACTACCATCCAGGTCTCTGGACTGCGTCCACAGAATCGTCTATCTGATCCCCTTACTATTGAGTCCTCTATTACTACTGCCCTCCTCTTCCTTGCCCTACCCTTCTGAGCTACAGGGCCGGACTCTGTGCTGGAGCACAGCCACTGTTGCTTCCCCCAGGTAAGCTGTCCCCCACAACATTACTCAAACAGGAGTACTTATTGCACGCTGGAGGAACTCAGCAGGTCAAGCAGCATCCGTGGAAAAGATCGGTCGACGTTTCGGGCCGGAACCCTTCATCAGGATCTTGGGTCCTGACGAAGGGTTCCGGCCCGAAACGTCAACCGATCTTTTCCATGGATGCTGCCCGACCTGCTGAGTTCCTCCAGCATGTTGGGAGTGTTGCTTTGACCCCAGCATCTGCAGATTATTTTGTGTTTAGGAGTACTTATTGTCAAGGGGAACAGCCACTGGGGTACTCTCTGGTACCTGACCCTTGCCCTTCCCCTTCCTAACCATGGCCCACTTGTCTGCCTCCCGTGGCCCCAGTATGAGCACCTGCCTGTAACTCCTCTCTATCAATTCCTCACTCTCCCTGACCAGACGAAGGTCATCGACCTGCAGCTCCAGTTCCCTAACGCAGTCCCTTAGGAGCTGCATCTCGGCGCACCTGGCACAGATGTGGACGTCCGGGAGGCTAGGAGGTTCCAGGACGTCCCACATCCGGCACCGAGAACAACAAGCTGCCCTCACACTCATACTGCCCCTCTCCTCAAATAACAACAAAAAATGAATACCAAACCTTCCTCGCCTCGCCTGTTTCCGCCTAAGCCCGCTGAGCCAAAGCCCTTAAGCCTTCACTCTGCTCCCTGCTCACTCTGCCGCCCGCAAACTACGCTGCCCACTGTATAAGGCTCTGTTCCTTTTTAAATCTTCCATGCTTCACTGCCCAATGTCACATGCCTGCGCAGTCCCGCCTCTCTGAATGCCGATGGAAAAAAAAAAGAAAATTCTAAAATGGCTTCCTCTGAATTCCCGCTCCGATTCTCATACTTCCTTCTCCGAATGCTCTTTACATTGCAAATACATGCCGGTATTTATGCAAATTTTATTCCATATCTATGCTTTAACCTCTAACTTTACTTGTTATCTAATTCTTTATTCTGTATAATTGTTGAACGTTGTTGTTTTTCATTGCGTGTCGCATCCTGACCAACACACCACAGCAGATTCCTGATAAATGTAAGTGTATATATTGAATCAAGCTGATGCTTGATAAAGTTGATTGTTGATCTAACTGATTGACTCGATGCATGATACAGAGAGTCACCAGAATTACACCACAGCTAAAGGTTTATCCGTGAGGATAAGTCCAATTTATCACTAATCCCTTGGCTTTAAGAAGTTTGAGGAATGATCTCATCAGGTAAATTCCTAATACATGAAGATGTATGCAGCAAAAGAAGTTGATCCTTGATCTTTCACAACACATCCATTGCTCATTTCGTCAGGCCTTTCACCTCAGAAGCACCAAGCAAATTTCTGAGCGTCTCAAACTAGTATTGTAGGGAAGGAAGCCTCCTCACCTTCTCTCATTCAGATGGTTGAACTCTCCTAGTTCAGGTGATCACATGGAGCACCTGTGAATCATTCAACCTTTACATCATGCATGTACAATGCCAAAGACTGGTCCAACTCCCTCTTGTAAGCAGCAAGTGAGCATCCTCCACGCCAGGTGGAAATGCAATCTCAAGTTTCCATTGTGGGAGGATAAAGAGCATGAAACACCCAGCCCATTCTTGGCTTTGCAAAAGACAAGTGTATTTTTTCCAATCTGTCAAGGTGAAATTTATTTTTCTTTATATTTCCTGAAGAAGAGTTTCAGCCTGAAACATTCACTATTTATTCATTTCCATAGATGCTGCCTGACCTGCTGAGTTCCTCCAGCACATTGTGCGTGTTGCTTTGTTTTTTTTATTATTTAGAGGTAAAACACAGTAACAGGCCATTACAGCCCAATGAGCCCATGCCATCCAATTACACCCATGTGACCAATTAATCTACTAATGTGTTTTATCTTTAGAGTAGCAGAGAAGACCCACACGGTCAAGGAGAGAATGAGCAAACTCCTTACAGAGGGAATAAACAAGATGTCTAGAATCCAACAGGTTGTCATGGTCTACACTGGTCAATGCAGCTCCTCAAAGGCAGTCTGGGTAGCTTGGTTCTTTCAGGCGAAAATTTATTCTCATTGTATCGTCTCTCTGAGCCTTTTTCATCCACTGAGATTCTGCAGATGCTGGAAATCTGAAGAGGCAAACACAAAGTGCTGAAGGAACTCAGCAGATCAGGCAGCATCTATGGAAAGGAAAAAAACATTCAACGTTTCAGGCTGAGACACTTCTTCAGGACTGGAAAGGAAGGGGGAAGATGCCAGAGTAAAAGGAGGGGGGAGGGGAAGCTCGAAGGTGATAGGTGAAGGCTGATGGGTGGAAAAAGTAAAGGGCTGGAGAAGAAGGAATCTGGTAGAAGAGGAGAGTGGACCACAGGAGAAAGGGAAGAAGGAGGTGACCCAGGAGGAGGTGATAGGCAGGTGGGAAGAAGTAAGAGGCCAGAGTGGGGAATAGAAGAAGAGGGGAGGGGGAAAGGAAAAGACCTTTACTGGAGGAAGAAATCAATATTCATGCATCAGGTTGGAGGCAATCCAGACGGAATACGAGGTGTTGCTCCTCTACCTCACTGTGGCTTACAAGGAGGCCAGGCACCAACAGTGAATCAGTGCTTTCTCTGGTTGTATACAGTGCTTCTAAACCCAATACCCTGTTTGCTCTGGTTACATAAGACATAGGGGCAGAAATAGGCCATTCAGCCCCTCAAATCAGTCCTCCATTCCATCATGGCTGATTTATTGTCCCTCTCAACTCCATTCTCCTGCCTTCTCCACATAATATTTGAAGTCCTAATTAATCAAGAACCTATCAATCTCCACTTTAAATATACCCAATGACTTGGCCTCCACAGACGTCTGTGCCAATGAATTCCACAGATTCACCATCCTCTTACTAAATCTATTCATCTTAATATTCTATTTTCGAATGATCCATGAACCCTTGAACTCTACCCCACTAATCCTCTTTTGCACTATTAATTTTATTTTTATTATAATTTACATAGTAAATTTTGTGTCTTTCACTACACCATTGCCCCAAAACAATAAATTTCTCCACACACATCAGCAATAATAAACCTGATTCTGATTTTAAACCTACCTATTATTTGAGTATTTTAACTCAAATGCTTTCTGCTGTCTCTGGTATATTAAAGGCAGAACAGAGAGAAAGAGCTGGTGGTGTTCACTGATATTTTTTAAAGTGACAGCTTTTCTATGATAAATCTGTGGATAAAGCAACGTAAGTGACTTGGAGATTGCAAGTATATTGATCAAGTTTTCAAACAGATTGGAACAGTAGACAGATGGGTCAGATAGATCCTGCAGTGTAAGTGCCTTGAAGAGAAATTAAAGTAGCAATGTACTGATAAACACAAGAGATTCTGCTGATGCTGGAAATGGAGAACCACACACACAAGATGCTGGAGGAACTCAGCAGGTCAGGCAGCATCTACGGAAATCGTTAAACAGTCGACGTTACTGGCTGAGGATCTTCATCAGTCCTGATACAGAGTCTCGGCCCAAAATGTTGACTGTTTATTCACTTCCATAGGCACTGCCTGACCTACTGAGTTCCTCCAGCATTTGAATATAGTGGTAAGATTTTACAGGGCAGGTAATATGAAGATGACTTTTTAAAATAAATGTATTTTTTAGTAGAAAATGTCATAGAATTCCTGCATAAACAACTTGCAACAATGAGTAATGCTTCTGACACGTCAGTCCAAGGCTTCCTCTTTTGCCATGATGAGGCCACACTCAGGTTGAAGGAGCAACTGTCACTACATTCAAATGTAGCCTAAGTGCAGAGCGAGAGACACTGAAGTGGGTCGATAGTTCACAGACTGAGAAAAGAAAACAATAAACACTAGGCCAAACAGGGCCGTTAACTAAAACTCTCAAATGTAAAACGAAGCCAACACTGTGGCTGAAAGAAATAACTAAATAATTAAACAAATACCGCTAGTCTTCAGAGTCAGTTGACTTGACAGTCCAATTTCTCAGACAAGGCCGAATGCAAGAAGGCAGCGAAATGCTGCTGTGCTTTGCTCAAGTCTTGACAAGTGCCACAACAAAAGGAATGGTGTTAAATACCATCACAATGAAATAATAATTAGCTGACATGTGCATATTCACGAGTACAAATGCTGTATCTGCTGTGTTGCCAAACACGTAGTTGTGACAGCAACACCTTATATTCCGTCTGGGTAGCCTGAAACCTGATGGCATGAGCATTGATTTCTCGAACTTCCGGTAATTGTCCTCCCCTCCTCCCCTTCAACATTCCCTATTCTTGTTTCCCTCTCACACTTTCCCTCCTTACCTGTCCTTCACCTCCCTCTGGTGCTGCTTTCCCTTTCCTTTCCTCCATGCCTTTCAGTCCTCTCCTATCAGATTCCCCCTCCTCCAGCCTTCTATCTCTTTCATCTATCAACTTCCCAGCTCTTTACTTCACTGCTTCTCCTCTCTCAGTTTCAACTATCACCAGCCACCTCGTACTTCTTCCTCCCCTTCCCCCACCTTCTTACTCTGACTTCTCCCCCTGATGAAGGGTCTCAGCCTGAAATGTCAACGGTTTACTCTTTTCCATAGCTGCTGCCTGACCTGCTGAGTTCCTCCAGCAGTCTGTGTGTGTTGCTTTGGATTTCCAGCATCTGTAGACTTTGTTGTGTTAATGAGCAATGTTTTATTTATTATACTTTACTATTGTCTACATCTGTATCATTGCTAGTGTATGTTTTTATTTGAGTTATTGTCTCACTCTCTCTGAGTACACATGACATTTATTAATGCAATAACTGGGATGCATGGCAAAGGCATAGCTTCTTTTATTTAAAAACTCGTGCTATTTGAATGAGAAAATTAGCAATTTCTGCCAATTTAGATTTGCTTATGTGGGTAACATTTTAAATATTCGTTAAAATAACTTTAAATTGTGCTGTTCTTAAACATGAAATAGTGTTTGCCATCAGTGCATATGAATAGAACAGAGCTGAGAATTTGCTTTGATGAGCATTTAACAGATTTCAAATTACTTACTGGGATAGCATGCTGCAGTATCAATTAGTTTTTTTCTCTGCTAAATTGCTTCTGTGCTTTTTTGTTTGGAATCTGTCCTAGTCCTTTGTTAGTCAAATTGGTGAATTTTGACTTCCTGCAAGTGGAATATTTAACTATTGACAATTGGTGAAGTCAAATGACAATTTCATTCTATAAACCAACAGCAATAGAGTTTCACAGCTCCAAGTCAAGTAATATACAGACAAGATCCTTGATTTACAACTAAGAGAGAAATCAGAGAGCTGAGGTTCCAAGATATCAAGCTCTACACAGCTATTTTTATCCTGTTAACTTGACAGTTTTTTCATTGGAGAGCGTATCGTAGTCCTGATTGATCTTTGGATCACTTCTGATTTTTGCTCATTTTGATTGTGTAGAGGACCTCTGAAGGTCTATCCTGGACCCAACAAAGAAGGCGCACCAGTGGATATATTTCATTAGGAGTTTGAAGAGATTTAGTACGTCTCCAAAGATACTTGCAATTGTCTACAGGTGTACCATGGAGAGCATTCTAACTGGCTGCATCACCGTCTGGTATGGGGGGGGGTGAGGGTTGGGAAGGGGAGGGAGGGTTACTGCACAGGATTAAAGTAAGCTGCAAAGAGTTGTAAACTCAATCAGCTCCATCATGGGCACTAGCTTCCATAGTATCCAGGACATCTTCAAGAAGCGATGCCTCAAAAAGATGGCATTGATCATTAAGGACTCACATCACCCAAGACATGCCCTCTTCTCATTGCTACTATCAGAGAGGAGGAAGACACACACTCAATGTGCTAAAAGGTAGCTAATGGGGTGTATGGGGTGTCAGGGAGGGGTAGCACCTTTGGTGGGGGAACATGTCGTGTCCTTTTCAAGGCTGTTAGTCCACCTTTGGTCCCCACCTGGCACTCAGCTCTCACCTGTGGCTCCCCGTAGCTGTTTGCATGCGACGACGGCCACAACCCGGGCAAAGGCTTCAACAAGCCGGCTAAACCAGGTGAAGGTAGCCGACGGGTCTCAAACCCTTGGTGAGATAGGGGGTTGCCTATCCCAGCAAGTGAAGACAAACTCCAGCGGATTGAGTGGACGTGGACGTGACCAATGGAAGGTCCAACGGTCAAGAAGGCGGTCTCTGCAAGCGTCGTGGAACGTGTAGAGCAGGACAAGACACAGAAGATGTCCTGGTCATCCACTGCGCCTAGTCCCATCTCCAGCCATCTAGACTCTGTCTTGCCTCTAGATCCAGATGGGAATTGGGAAGAGAGAGTGAGGCCGACATTGCGCAACTCTCCCTCACTTAAACCCAAATCACGCGCTAGTCTCGACACTATGATAATGGTGTCGAGGTCCTCATCAACGTCGATGATGGACGAACACACATGGTAGCTAATGAACCATGTTTGTACAGAAGCCAGGTAAGAGGGTTACAGAATATATTTTATGTACTGCAGTGTACTGCTGCTGCTGCAGAACAACAAATTTCATGACATACATCAGTGATGATAAACCTGATTCTGATTTTGGTCCATTGAAATTAATCTACTCAAAATGAAACCCAAGCCTCACAGAATCTCTGACGCCTGTAGCATTTACTTTCTTCTTTTCATATTGATAACAATTTTTTCCACTCTAATACTGAGACAAACCGTTAATCTTTGTCCTATATTAGCTTCGTGTTGTAAAGGCAAAGGCCGAAGATGAATTTCTGTCCTGTCACTTCATTTGATTTACAGTGCATAGGAAGAAATTCTAAGAACATAGCACTGTACAGGCCCTTTGCTGTACAACATTGTCCTGACCCTTTAACCTACTGCAAGATCAATCGAACAGATTGCTAGTTAGTTTATTTTTGTTATTGGACAATTCTCTTTTGGTAATCTGGCAAAATATTTCCAAGTCCAGATGTTCTGTAATGTGGAAAGAAGCCTGTAGGTGGCGGTGTTAAACGCTTACTGTCCTTGACCTTTCGATGTTCAGGATGAGTTTCTAAAATTTTTATTTTATTATTTTTTTTATTGAGATACAGCAGAGAATAGGCCCTTCCGGTTCCTCGAGTCGCGTCACCCAGCAATCCCTGATTTAATCCCAGACTGATCAGAGGACAGTTTACGATGACCATTTAACCTACCAAACAGCATGTCTTTGGACTGTGGGAAGAAACTGGAGCACATGGAGGAAACCCACGCAGTCACGGGGAGAACATACAAATTCCTCACAGGCAGCGCTGGGGATTGAACCTGAGTTACCTGTACTGTAAAGCGTTGTGCTAACCACGGCTCTACTGTGCTTCCTCAAGATTGTTCATTGTCATTCTTCAGTACCGGGCCGCCCTTTTGAGATTCTGTGCCTGGATGGTGTTGAGATTCTGAGTGTTGATGCTGGTGCATCCATCACTGAGACAGGTGGAGAGAACTATGATTCACTCTGGCTTGAGCCCAGGATTTCGGCAGGCTGGACGTTCACCCTTTGAATCCCAGCCTCTAACCACAGTGTCACGTCAATGACCCCGGTCAAGTTCATGACAAGGGGCTTGATGATGGTGATGCGTTTGCATGTCAAGGGCACAAGGGCAGGAGGTTAAAGATCAGGGGTTTGCAACCGTCTCTATGCCACAGGCTCCTAATATTAACTGAGGGATCTGTGGGACCCTGGGTTGGGAACCTCTATTAGATGATCATTGCCTGTTGTGGCTGTTACTCGTGGAAGGTCAAACTTGAAGGTAAAATACAGGGTTAATGGCAGGATTCTTAACAGTGTAGAGGAACAGAGGAATCTTGAGGTCTACCTCCATAATCCACAGATTCACCAGCCTTTGGCTAAAGAAATTCCTCCTTGTTTCTGTTCTAAAGCAGTGTCCTCCTATTCTGAGGCTGCCGTGGATGCCAGTTCACTGGGTAAATTTAGAGCAACGTTGATAGGTTCTTGATTAGTAAGGGCTGCCAAAAGGAAAAGGCAAGAGAATGGGGTTGAGAATAAGGATAAATCAGCCATGATTGAATGGTGGAGCAGACTTGATGGGCTGAATGTTTTAATTCTGCTCCTATGTCTTATTATCTTACCGTCTTCTTATGATATAATTCAGGCCAGTTTCTAAACTTACCTTAAGTCAGTCAGTGATCTATCATTGTCCAAGATCTGGCACTTGAAGCTCTATGGACCTTAGTATCAGTTTTACCTTAGTGCCACAGTCAATGATCAAGCTGATTGACACTCATTGCTGCTTGGGTGACCTCTAAGGTAGTGACTCGTACCCATGAAATTGTGTTTCAGCAATATGTTCAGGATAAGAGTGGTAAGAATTGGAGAGCTGCCAGCATTGGCCACTGCAAACTATTGGGGAAAAAAATGCACAGAACCGTATGATGTTCTTCGTTATCCTGCCTATGGTGTCCAAATGCTGAATCAGAATCAGGTTTAATATCACTGACATATGTCATGAAATTTGTTGTCTTGTGGTAGCAGTACAGAGCAATACATAAAAACAAACTATAAACTACAATATGAAATATATGTAATATACTTTATACTTTATTGTCACCAAACAATTGATACTAGAACGTACAGTCATGATTATGATTATGAAGACACGTAGTCCTCTTTTATTGTCATTTAGTAATGCATGCATTAAGAAATGATACATTATTTCCTCCGGTGTGATATCACAAAACACAGGACAAACCAAGATTGAAAAAACTGACAAAACCACATAATTATAACATATAGTTACAAACAGTGTAACGATACCATAACTCGATGAAAAAGTCCATGAGCACAGCAAAGTTCAAAGTTTCTCAAATATCCCACATCTCACGCAGACAGGAGAAGGAAGAAAAACTCTCCCTGCCATGCCGACCACAATCCGACTCTGAGTCATCTGAAAACTTCGAGCTCTGATCAGTTCTCCAACACCGAGTACTGAGCGCCATCTCCGTCCGAACGATTCGACCTCCTTCTCGGTCGCCAAAAGCAGGCAAGGCCAGGAATTTTGAGGCCTACCCTCTGAAAGATTCCTGACCACACAGTAACGACAGCAACAAACAGGCGTTTCAGAAATTTCTCCAGATGTTCTTCTGTGCTTTCCCGTCCATTCTCCATCAAATCAGAATTGTCCTCGGCCCCTATTTAACAGATATGATATCATTTTTCACCGGAGGGCTGCGCACACGCAGGCGCCGCCATCTTCTCCTCCCGCCTATCACAGCGATATTTGATTCTGTGCTTCCTGCTCCCTGGATTATAAATATTAAATATTAAAAATAGTAAAAATTAGTAAATATTAAACATTTAAATTATAAATCATAATTAGAAAATAGAAAAATGGGAAGTAAGGTAGTGCAAAAAAACTGAGCGGCAGGTCCGGATATTTGGAGGGTACGGCCCAGACCCGAGTCAGGATCTGTTCAGCAGTCTTATCACAGTTGGAAAGAAGCTGTTCCCAAATCTGGCCGTACGAGTCTTCAAGCTCCTGAACTTTCTCCCGGGTGGAAGAGGGGCAAAAAGTGAGTTGGCTGGGTGGATCGTGTCCTTGATTATACTGGCAGCACTGCTCCGACAGCGTGCGGTGTAAAGTGAGTCCACGGATGGAAGATTGGTTTGTGTGATGTGCTGCGCCGTGTTCACGATTTTCTGCAGCTTCTTTCGGTCTTGGACAGGACAACTTCCATACCAGGTTGTGATGCACCCTAGAAGAATGCTTTCTATGGTGCAGCTATAAAAATTAGTGAGGGTTTTAGGCGACAGGCCAAATTTCTTTAGTTTTCTCAGGAAGTAAAGGTGCTGGTGGGCCTTCTTGGTAGTGAACTCTGCTTGGTTGGACCAAGTCAGGTCATTTGTGATATTGACCCCGAGGAACTTAAAGCTTTTGACCTGTTCCAACTTGCGCACCACCGATGTAAATTGGGTCGTGCGGTCCGCTACTCCTTCTGAAGTCAACAACCAATTCCTTCATCTTGCTGACATTGAGGGATAGGTTATTGTCTTCGCACCGTGCCATGTAATATGTATTTTCATTGTAATTTATAGTATTGCACAGTACTGCTACCGCAAAAAACAAATTTCATCATGTTGGCCAAGTGGTTAAGGCGTTCATCTAGTGACCTGAAGGTTGCTAGTTCGAGCCTTGGCTGAGGCAGCATGTGTGTCCTTGAGCAAAGCACTTAACCACACATTGCTCTGCGACGACACCGGTGCCAAACTGTATGGGTCCTAATGCCCTTCCCTTGGACAACATCGGTGGCGTGGAGAGGGGAGACTTGCAGCATGGGCAACTGCCGGTCTTCCATACAACCTTGCCCAGGCCTGTGCCCTGGAAACTTTCCAAGGTGCAAATTCATGGTCTCATGAGACTAATGGATGCCTATTATATATATATATATTAAATAAGTAATGCAAATAGAGAGCGAACTTAGTGAGGTAGTGTTCATGGGTTGGTTCATTGTCTGTTCAGAAATATGTGGGTGGAGGGAAAGAAGCTGCTCCTAAAATGTTGGTGGCATTCTTGAAACGACTGAGGCTTGGGGAGCTCAATTTGCAGCCATTGTTTCCGCAGAGGTATCTTCAGCCAATCTTTACGGATACTAATCTCACTCTCTAGCATTCTAGGGCTCAGCTAGTTCACTGGTTCTTTAATCAGTATTCTCTGATTAAACCAGAACTTTAAAAAAACTTTAAATTTTAAAGTATGTGCAGTATACTATATACAACCTTGAGATTTGTCTCTTTACAGGCAGCCGTAAAACAAAGAAACCCAACAGAACCCATTAAAAAAGGAGACTGTCAAACACCCAATGTGCAAAAATAAACGTACTGAACTGCAAAGGAACATTACCAGGTTCAGTATGTCAAAGCATTCCCTGAGGTAATTCAGCTGGCTCGACTCCCTCTTTTCTCTTGCATAAGTCCCAGAGCTGGTTAGCAGGTGACACTGGTGTGAGTCACAAGCACAAGGGATTCTGCTGGAGCTGGCAAACTGGAGCAATGCACGTACAAAGGGCTGGAGGGGCTCAGCAAGTCAGGCAGCATCCATGGAGGGGAATAAACAGTCAACGTTTTGGGCTGAGGTGCTTCATCAGCACTGGAAAAGAAGAGGGCAGAAGTCAGAATAAGAAGGTGAGGGGAAGGGAAGGGGAGAGAAATTACTGGATGTTAGAGAAATCAATATTCATGCCACGATGAGGCCACTCTCAGGATGAAGGAGCAACAGCTCATATTCATTGTAGGTAGCCTTCAACCTAATGGTTTGAAGATGATTTCTTGAACTTCTGGTAACTTTTATCCCTCCCCTCCCCAACTCTTCCATTCCCCACTCTGGCTCCCCTCTCACCTCTCCTCATCTGCCCATCATCTCCCCTTGGTCCCCTTCCTTCTTCTCTTTCTCCCTTGGACCACGCTCCTCTCCTATTAGATTCCTTCTTCTCCAGCCCTTTAGCTTTTCTACCAATAACTTTCCTGCTTCTTACTTCATCCCCCACCCACCTGGCTTCACCTATCACCTTCTAGCTTTTACTCCTTCGCCTCCCCCCACTTTCCTCTTCCGGCTTCTTTATCCTTTGTTCCCAGTCCTGAGGAAGGGTCTTGGCCCGAAATGTTGACTGTTCATTGACTTCCATAGATGCTGCCTGACTTGTGTTCTTCCAGCATTTTGCGTGTGTTGCGCTGAATTCCCAGTGTCCACTGAATCTCCTGTGTTTATGAAATGTTACCTGTCTCTCTCACCACAGCTGTTTCCTGACTGGCCGAATGCTTTCAGCATTTTCTATATTTCATTCGGATTTCTAGCCTCTGGAGTTTCATTCCATTTTTCAGATAGTTTCCAGCTTCTTACCCATTCCTGATCTTTGACATTTTGTGGCTTTGAACCATCAAGGTCTGAAGTTCTCGACTTGTCTTTTCAAACCTCTACACCTTCTTCTTACTACTTGGGGCAATCGTTTGATCATCTGCTTTCATACTCCTTTTGTTCGGCTGTAAGAAGCTTGTACATTCTCCCTGTAGCCACGTGGGTTTCTATTGCGTGCTCTGGTTTCCTCCGACACTTTAGTGTTAGTAATTTGTAGGCATGCCCTGTTGGCACCAGAAGCATGGGTGGCCCCCAATGTTGATTTGATTTTACACTAATGATGCATTTCTCAGAACGTTGAGATGTACGTGATTCGGTGATGTGACAAATAAAGCTAATCTGCATAATCTTAAACACAAGAGATTCTACAGATGCTGGAAATCCAAAGCAACGCACACAAGGAAATGAAGGAACTCAGCAGGTCAGGCGGCATCTGTGGAAATTAATAAACAGTCATTGCTTCAGGTCTGATCAGGTGAAGGGTCCCAGGGCTCAGACATTATTTCATTTTCTTTCCATAGATGCTGCTGAACACAAAGGTTTGACAAGGTCTGGGGATGGAAGTGATGGCGGAAGTGACAACGGTCATTCAAAACAAAGCCAAGAGGTTTTACAGCGAATGAGTTTCTCGGTCTGGGAAGTGAAGTGGAGCAGTGAGCAACAGATTGAGGACAGACACTGTTCTTCAGACGTAGCGAATGGGCAGCACAGTAACATGGCGGTAAGTGCAATGCTTTAGGTGCCAGCAATTACCAGTGGGGGTTCAATTCCTGCCACTGTCTGTAGGGAGTTTGTACGTTTTCCCCATGACAGTGTAGAGTTCCTCTGAATGCTGCAATTTATCACATGTACATCAAAATATACAGTGAACTGGTTCATTTGCACCATTAACCAACAAACCCAAGGATGTGCTGGCAGCAGCCACAAGTGTCATTCCACACTTCAGCCAACATAAGCTACAACAACAGCAAAACGAGCCTCTTTCCCACCCTCCCAACCACCACCGCACTCAAGTCAAGTCAAGTCATTTATTGTCATTTAACTATATACAATGCCTATAAAAAGTATCCCTCCCCCCGTTGGAAGTTTTTATGTTTTATTGTTTTACAACATTGAATCACAGTGGATTAAATTTGGCTTTTTTGACACTGATCAACAGGAAAAGTGAAAACAGATCTCTACTAGGTGAACTAAATTAATTACAAATATAAGACACAAAATAATTGATTGCTTATGCATTCACTCCCCTTTAATATGACACACCAAATCATCACTGGAGCAGCCAATTGGTTTTAGAAGTCACATAATTGGTTAAATGGAGATCTGTTATTGGAGACCTGTGACCAGTCAAGGTGTTTCAATTGATTGTAGTAAAAATACACCTGTTTCTGGAAGATCCAACTGCTGGTGAGTCAGGATCCTGGCAAAACTACATCATGAAGGCAAAAGAACACTCCAAGCAACTCTGTGAAAAGGTTATTGAAAAGCACAAGTCAGGAAATGGATACAAGGAAATTTCCAAGTTACTGAATGTCCCTTGGAGTACAGTTAAGTCAATCACTGAGAAATGGAAAGAATATGATAAAGTTATAAATCTGCCTAGAACAGGCTGTCCTCAAAAACTGAGTGATCGTGCAAGAAGGGGACTAGTAAGGGTGACTACCAAGAACCTTGGATAGGTTAAGTGAGTGGGCAAGTTCATGGTAGATGCAATTTAATATGGATAAATGTGAAGTTATCCACTTTGGTGGCAAAAACAGGAAAACAGATTATTATCTGAATGGTGGCCGATTAGGAAAAGGGGAGGTGCAATGAGACCTGGGTGTCATTATACACCAGTCATTGAAAGTGGGCATGCAGGTACAGCAGGTGGTGAAAAAGGTGAATGGTATGCTGGCATTTATAGCAAGAGGATTCGAGTACAGGAGCAGGGAGGTACTACTGCAGTTGTACAATCCTAAAGGGATTGGACAGGCTAGATGCAGGAAGATTGTTCCCAATGTTGGGGAAGTCCAGAACGAGGGGTCACAGTTTGAGGATAAAGGGGAAGCCTTTTAGGACCGAGATTAGGAAAAACTTCTTCACACAGAGTCTGGTGAATCTGTGGAATTCTCTGCCACAGGAAACAGTTGAGGCCAGTTCATTGGCTATATTTAAGAGGGAGTTAGATATGGCCCTTGTGGCTAAAGGGATCAGGGGGTATGGAGGGAAGGCTGGTACAGGGTTCTGAGTTGGATGATCAGCCATGATCATACTGAATGGTGGTGCAGGCTCGAAGGGCTGAATGGCCTACTCCTGCACCTTGTTTCTATGTTTCTAACCTATGACAACTCTAGCAGAGTTACAAGCTTCAGTGGCTGAGATGGGAGAGACTTCGCATACAACAACTCTTGCTTCACCAGTCGCAGCTTTATGGAAGAGTGGCAAAGAGAAAGGCCACTGTTGAAAGAAAAACTCTCAGGAAATCTCACCTAGAGAAGACATGTGGGAGACTCTGAAGTCAGCTAGAAGATGATTCTATGGTCTGATGAAACCAAAATTGAGTTCTCTGTCGATCAGACTAAGCGCTATGATTGGCATAAGCCAAATGCCGCACATCATCAAATACACACCGTTCCTACCATGAAGCATGGTGGTGACTGTATCATGCTGTGGGGATGCTTTACTGCAGCAGGCCCTGGAAGGCTTGTGAAGGAAGAGGGTCAAGTGAATGCAGTAAAATACAGGGAAATCCTGGCAGAAAATCTGATGTAGTCTGCAAGAGAACTGTGCCTTGGATGAAGATTTGTTTTTCAACAAGACAATAACCCCAAGCATAAAGCCAAAGCTACCCAGGAAAGGCTTAAAAACAACAAAGTTAATCTCCTGGAGTGGCCAAGTCAGAGTCCAGACCTCAATCCAATTGAGAATTGTGGCGGACTTGAAAAGGGCTGTACACTCATGATCGTCTTGCAATCTGACAGAGCTTGAGCAGTTTTTGTAAAGAATCATGGGGAAAAATTGTGCAAAGCTGATAGAGACCTATCCACACAGACTCAAGAGTGTAATTGTTGCCAAAGGTGCATCTACTAAATGCTGACTCGAAGGGGGTGAGTAATTGTGTAATTGTTTATTTTGTGTTTAATAAATTTAGACCAGTGTGTAGAAATTTGTTTTCACTTTGAAATGAAAGAGTCTTTTTCTGATGATCAATGTCAAAAAAGCCAAAATGAATCCGCTGTGATTCAATGTAGTAAAACAATAAAACATGATAACTTCCAAGGCGGGGGGGGGGGGGAATATTTTTTATAGACACTGTACGTGTTTACCACCAAATGAAACATAGAAACATAGAAAATAGGTGCAGGAGTAGGCCATTCGGCCCTTTGAGCCTGCACTGCCATTCAGTATGATCATGGCTGATCATCCAACTCAGAACCCTGTACCTGCCTTCTCTCTGTACCCCCGATCCCTTTAGCCACAAGGGCCATATCTAACTCCCTCTTAAATATAGCCAATGAACTGGCCTCAACTGTTTCCTGTGGCAGAGAATTCCACAGATTCACCACTCTGTGTGTGAAGATGTTTTTTCTCATCTCGGTCCTAAAAGGCTTCCCCTTTATCCTCAAACTGTGACCCCTCGTTCTGGACTTCCCCAACATCGGGAACAATCTTCCTGCATCTAGCCTGTCCAATCCCTTTAGGATTTTATATGTTTCAATCAGATCCCCCCTCAATCTTCTAAATTCCAACGAGTACAAGCCCAGTTCATCCAGTCTTTCTTCATATGAAAGTCCTGCCATCCCAGGAATCAATCTGGTGAACCTTCTTTGTACTCCCTCTATGTCAAGAATGTCTTTCCTCAGATTAGGGGACCAAAACTGCACACAATAAGTGAGACCACATTTCTCTGAACCAGGTTGTAAAACACAGTAGTGTATGTAACACACATAACAACTTATGAAAGTAAGGATAAAATCTACAGATGGACAACATATAAATAAACAAAGTGCATAAATTAAATATTGTAAGGTACAGAAGAGATTAGCCAGGACACCTTGAATGTGATGTGACAGGGAGTTCAGAAGCCTAATGACCTGAGGGAAGAAATTGTTTCCCACCCTGACCATTTCTGTTTTTATGCATCGGAGTCTCTCGTCTGATGGTGGAAAGTCAAAGAGTATGCTGGATGGACAGGCACACACAAACAGGCCTCTTTCCCTAGGACACTTCTCCGTCTTCTCTGAAAGTATCAAGTGGATGTGATTGGCATCAAAGATCAGCTTGTCAAGCTGTATGTTGACTTGTAGTAAAAGCCCCATTTACCAGTCAAGGGCAAAACCATTTCTGTTTAATTTCTGAATGCAGTGCTTAGGGATTACTTTAAGTTTCTGATCTGGAGATTGCTGTTATGAAGCACTCTAAAATATTAATGCACATCTCTTCCTCCAGGGCTCAGTTTGAGCAATGTTGCTTTTAAGTTGCTATGACAAAGAGGCATTGATATGCAATTTAATTCTGAATGTCAGGCTCTGAGAGTCAGTGCTGCTAAGAGTTTGAGAAATTGGCTTTGTAGGAAGATCATTTTAAAGGTACAAACTAAAAGAGATCTTTCCTTTTATACTGTGCCTCATCACAGTTCAGATCTACTTGATGACTAAATTAACCATCTTTACCCAGACGTTCAGCCTTAAGGCTTCAGCTTCAAAAGACGAAATGAATGAAGGGGGCAAAGAGTGGGAATAAAGGGGGCCTTTTCTGCTTGGCTGCTGGTGGCCAGTGGTGTTCCACAGGGGACAGTATTGGGACCACATCTTTTCACATTATGTGACAATGATATGGAAGGTGGAATTAGTTGCCAAGATTGTAGAAAATATGGAGATAGGTGGAGGGGCAGGGAGTGCTGAGGAAGTAGGGAGTCTGCAGAAGGACTTGGGTAGATTAGGATCTTCTTCTTGGTATTCAATACTGTCAGTCGTGCAAGTGCCGAAACTCAGGAATACCATCGCACGCAGCTGTTTCTGTAACAATTTTGTTTTACCCGTCAGGGTTGTTGGCCCTGAGGTGACCCCCCAAACCTGGAGGACTGGTGGATCACTCTTAGTCTGACCCCTACCCTTTGACCTGTTTGGCATGGGTGACTCTACCAAGAGCCAAAGCATAAAGCCCTAAATCCAGTCAACACAGCTCTCCAGGTCATTGAGGCACACAAGCCTCCAAACCACAACAAGGTTGTGGTCCTCTAGGAGGAGAAGAAGAAATAAAGGCATAGACTATTTTCTAAACGGGGAACAAATTCAGAACACTGAGGTGCAAAGGGACTTGGAGTCTTAGTGTAGGGTTCCCTAAAGATTAACGTGCAGGTTGAATGGTAGTAAGGAAGGCAAATGTAATCAATTCTAGCTTTCATCTCGAGAGGACTTGAGTGTAAGAGCAAGGATATAATCTTGAGGCTTTATAATAAGTTCACACTTGGAATATGGTGAACAGTTTTGGGCTTCTTATCCAAGAAAGGATGTGCTGGCATAGGAGGGGATCCATAGGAGGTTCACAAGAATTATTCCGAGAATGAAAGAGCTAACAAATGAGGAACATTTGATGACTCTGGGCCTGTACTTCATGGGACAGGGGGGATCTCATTGAAACCTATCGAATATTGCAAGGCTTAGACAGAATGGATGTGGAGAGGATGTTTACAAAAGAGGGGACGTCTAGGACCAGAGCTCAGACTCAAAATACAAGAAAGTCCCTCTAGAACAAGATGAGAAATAATAGCCAGAGGGTGGAGAATGCATTGCCATAGATAGCTGGGCAGGCCAAGACATTGGGTACATTTAAAGCAGAGGTTGATAGGTTCTTGGTTAGTCAGGGTGTCAAGGGTTACTAGGACAAGAGGGATAACACATCAGCCAAGGTGGAGTGGCAGGGCAGACTTGATGGGCAGAATAGCCTTTTTCCTCTCCTATTCCTTATGGTATTATAGACTAGGTCAACATTGTTCACTACTACAGTTGAAATTGACTCAACCTATCCTGCTGTCCAGGATCAAGCCTGGTTGGATGCCAGGAGTCCAATGTCAGCCTTTGTTTGTGTTGGACTGGTGGGGCATTGTGGGGTAGTGGGTATCTGTTTGAGGGTGGCTAACAGGGCAAACATCATGAGGGTCTCTCCCCTCCTAAGGGAATTTGGGGATGGGGGAACTCCCAGCATAAGGAGTCATGCATTCAAGGTGGATAGAAGGCAGAATTTGTTCTAGAATTTTCAGTCCCATGAAGTTGTAAAGCCTGTTAGATCTAGTGATTTTGATCCACAGGTTATTCAGACATCAAAAATGAGGCAAAAAACTTGGTGGTTATGGTTGTTTTATTCAGAGTTACAGGAACAACGCATAGACAAAGAAAGACAAATGAATAAAAAGTTGTGGTCGCCTTATGCAGTACTGTGCAAATGCCTTAGGCACGTATACATGGCTGAGGTGCCTATGACTTTTGCACAGTACTGTGGTAATTTTATGTATTGCACTGTACTGCTGCCACACAAAAAACTTCATGACATATGCGAGTGATGATAAACCTGTTTCTGATATGGGTCTCTATTGTGGTCTGCGAGTGGGAAGGGGGCAGAGAGAGGGGAATCATGGTTGGGAAGGGAGAGGGGAGGGAGCGGTAAGCCCCAGAGAGACCTTCTGCAACCTGATCAATAAATCAATTTGTTTGGAATCAGATGACCTTGCCTGGTGTCTCAGGGCTGGATGTGTCTGTATCTGCACCACCCTCCGTCTCTGGCACACCTTCGCTACCACCTATCCTACACCCCTCCCACAGCACTCCACCCTTGGCATTCCCAACATCCTTGCTCCGGCAGAATTTACAAACTCGTTCTCCACTCCATGTTGACAAATGAAGTACGGTTGAAAATTCTTAGGTACTCTAGCCATATATATGTGCGCCTAAAACTGTTGCACGGTATTGTACTGAAAACTAGCTCAGACTGAAGATAAAGCATAGTCCACTGATAACATGTAATCTATGATACAGCCGGAATCAAATAATGTGACACCTGCTGCAGAAAACTAAGACGCTTCTAGAAAGACATATGGGTTAGTAGGTAAATTGGACACATGGTTGTAATTGGGTGGTGGGGCCTGTTAACGTGCTGTATCACACATATCACTTCATTCATTGTCAATTCCATTGATTTCCTCAAGGAGTTGTGTACTTACTCTTCAATTTATTTACTGGGATCGATACCGACGATCAAAACCTGAAGGTTGATCGGAAGTCCGGCAGTCGAGACCCAGTAGCCGAAGCCCTGGCCTACGAGTTGCGAGTGCATTGGGGAAGTCGGAGGCCCAATGTTTGTTTTTGCTGTTGCCTCTGTTGTTCTGTTGAACAGTGAAGGCGTGCTGTGTTTGCGCCGCAATGTGTGGCCCCAGCCACATCCTTAGATTGTGTTGGTTGTCTATGCGTTTCAGTGCATGTTTTGATGAATATGTAATAAATAAATTCATCTGAATCTGAGCAGAGGAAGGGATTTCTATCTCTGGGGTCTTGCCATAAGTTCGGAGCAATAGAGCTATTTGGGGCTCAATGGTTAAGTAAAGATTGCAGCAATGAGAAACGGGCATGCCCTGGATGCTGAGGGTCCTTAATGATGGGACCATCTCTTAAGGTATCTCCTTCTGAAGACGGTCTCGATGGTTGGGGGGCTTGTGCCCATGATAGAGCTGGCTCAGTTTAGCACCCTTTGCAGCTTCACTGATTCTGTGCAATGGTGTCTTTCTACCCGATGGTGTTTCAACCAGTCAGGATGGTCTCCACTGTACACCTGAAGAAATTTGCTAGAGTCCTTAGTGACATACCAAAACTCCTCAAACTCCTAGTGAAATATAGCCAGTGGCATGCCTTCTTCATAATTATGTCAATCTACTGGGCCCAGGATAGATCTTGACACCCAGGAACTTGAAGCTAGATACATACGAAATTGCAGATGCTGCGATCTGCAGCAACAAACAAGATGTGGAGAATTTTAACTGGTCAGGCAGCATCTGCAGAGGAAAAAGGGTAATCAATGTCATAGATAGAGATCCTTCATCTGGACTGTACATGTGCTTCATTGGACAATTAACAATTGTTCCATTTTAGTCAATAACAAGATGCTTTCGCCTACAGATCTGCCACTCACTGGATGGTTTTTTTTTGTTTGCATACCATTTTCTGTAAACTCTAAAGATGAAAATCCCAGGAGTTCAGCAGTTTCTGAGATCTCAAGGCACCCCATCTGGCACCCACAATCATTCCATGGTCAAAGTCACTTGGGTCACATTTCTTCCCCATTCTGAAGGTTTAGTCTGCATAACAATTGAATCTCTTGACCATGTCTGCATGCTTTTACGCATTGATTTGCTGCCACATGATCGACTGTTTAGATATTTACATTATTGAGCAAGTATACAAGTGTGCCTAATAAAGTTGCCATTGAGTGTATATCTTCAAATTAAAATTACACTGCAAAATTCAAGTTTATTTGTAATGTGTGCATCGAACCATGCAGTGTAATGAGTCATTTACGTAAACAACCAACACACCAGCGGGTGTGCTGGGGGCAGCCCACATGAGGTGCCACGCATTCTGGTGGCAAACTAGCATGTCCAAACTAACATTGATGCTACACACATCAAAGTTGCTGGTAAACGCAGCAGGCCAGGCAGCATCTCTAGGAAGAGGTACAGTTGACGTTTCAGGCCGAGACCCTTCGTCAGGAAGTTAGTCCACACACCACCCAACAGTTCAAGGGATCTAGAGGAACAAACTTGTATTGAGATCGCAGGCTGTTGCAAGAAACATATGGTTGTCATGTTAGGTGATTTTAACTTTTCACCTATTGACTGGGTCTCCCATAGTGTAAAAAGCCTAGATGAGATAGAGTTCGTCAAATTTGTTCAGGAAAGTTTTCTTTATTAGTATGTAGATGCCACAATGCGAGAGTGTGCAATACTTTATCTGTTATTAGGGAATGAGCAAGGGCAGGTGACTGAAGTTTGTATAGGGGAATATTAAAGTAAATATGCAGAAAGATAGGTCTGGTCTGTGGGTTGAGATTCTAAACTGGAGAAAGGCCAATTTTGATGCAGTCAGAAGGATCTGGCAAGTGTGGATTGGGAGAAGCTGTTTTCTGGCAAAGGTGTACTTGGTAAGTGGGAGGCATTCAAAAGTTAACTTTTGAAAGTACAAAGCTTGTATGTGCCTGTCAGAATAAAAGCTAAAGTTAACAGGTTTAGGGAACCTTGGTGTTCAAGAGATATTGAGGCCCTGGGTAAGAAACAAAATAAGGTGCATAGTAGGTATAGGCAGGTAGACACAAATGAGGTGCTAATGGAATATAAAAAATGCAAAAGAACAATTAGGAAGAAACCAGGAGAGTTAAAAGAAGGCATGAGGTTGCCCTAGCAGACAAGGTGAAGGAGAATCCTAAGGTATGTTAAGAACAAAGGGACTGCAAGGGACAAAATTAGTCCTCTGGAAGATCAGAATGAAGCCAAAAGAGAAGGTGTACATCTTAAATTAATTTTTTGCATCTGTATTTACTCAAGACATGGACACAGTCTATAGAAGTGAGGCAAAGCAGCATCAAATTCATGGACCTTGTACAGATTACAGAGGAGGAGATGTTTGTGGTCTTGAGGGAAATTAGAGTGGATAATTCCCCAAAGCCCAACAAGGTGTTCCCTTGGACCCTGTGGAAGGCAAGTGCAGAAATTGCCGGGGCCCTAGCAAAGATATTTAAATCATCCTTAGTGACAGGCGGGGTATGGGAGGATTGGAGGATAGCCAATACAGTATTGTTCCGCTGTTTAAGAAAACCTCTAAAAATAAACCAGAAAATTATAAGCTTGTGAGCCTGACATCATTAGAGGGAAAGTTATTGGAATGTATTCTAAGGAAATGCATATATGAGTATTTGGATAGTCATGGACTGATTAGGTATAGTCAGCATAGCTTCATTCATGATGGGTCATGTCTAACCAATCATATAGAGCATTTTGAGGAAGTTACCAGGAAGGTTGATGAAGGCAAGGCAGTCATCATCATAGCTTGTCACAGCAGACAGCCAGCCACTCTAGTGTTGTTTGGTTGACGTTGAGCAGGTCAGTGTCGGCTAAATCAGGTGAGAGTGGGCAGTTACGCAGAACGTGTTCAATGTTCTGCACCCTTTTGCCACACTCACAGGATTCGCTGGTCTTTTAAACCCCACTTCACCATATTGTCTCCTGTCCTACAAACTCCCGCTCTCGCTCTGTTGAGAGTGCACCACTTCTGTCTGTAAAGCAGTGCCCCGTCTGCTAACATTTGTGTGGGGTCTTGCACTGTATTGTTTGGTGAGGTTCTGGCTTCTGTTTGTTGCCAGAGGTCAATCCTGTATGTTTGGGGGGATGTTCTGTGTGGTGGCAGTGGATGTTGTATACATGGACTGTAGCAAGGCATTTGACAAGGTCTCAATGGGAGTTTGGTCAAGAAGGTTCAGTCGCTCAGCATTTAAAATGAGGTAGTAAATTGGATTAGACATTGGCTCTGTGGGAGAAGCCAGGGAGTGGCAGTAAAGAGTTGCCTGTCTGACTGGAGGCCTGTGACTAGTGGTGTGCCACAGGGATCAGTGCTGGATTCATTGTTGTTTGCCATCTATATCTATGATCTGGATGATAATGTGGTTAACTGGATCAGCAAATTTGCAGGTAACACCAAGATTGGAGGTGTAGTGGATAGTGAGGAAGGCTATTATAGCTTGCAGCAGGATCTGGACTAGCTGGAAAAATAGGCAGTAAAATGGCAGTTAAAATTTAATGCAGACAAGAATGAGGTGTTGCATTTTGGTAGGACCAAACAGGGTAGGTCTTACAGAGTGAATGGTAGGGCACTGAGGAATGCTGTAGAACAAAGGGATCCAGGAATACAGGTCCATAATTCGCCAAAAGTGGCTTCACAGGTAGATAGGATTGTAAAGGAATCTTTTGGCCTATTGGCCTTCATGAATCAATGTATTGAGTACAGGAGATGGGATGTTATGTTGAAATTGTATAAGATGTTGATGAGGCCTAATTTGGAGTATCGTGTGCAGTTTTGGTTATCTACCTGCAGGAAAGATGTAAAGAATGTTGAAAGAGTCCAGAGAAAATGTGCAAGGATGTTGCCAGCACTGGAGGATTTTGCACAGTACTGTAGAGCAAAACGAGAGCAAAAATAGTGAGGTTGTGTTCATGGGTTGGTTCATCGTCAATTCAGAAATCTGATGGTGGAGGGGAAGGGGCTGTTCCTAGAACATTGAGTGTGTGTCTTTAAGCCCCTGTATGTCCTTTCTGATGCTCATAATAATAAGAGAGCACATCCTGGGTGATGGAGGCCCTTAATGATAGATGCCACCTTTTGAAGTTATTGCCTTTTGAAGATGTCCTCGATCGTGGGGAGACTAGTGCCCGTAATGGAGCTGGCTGCGTTTGCAACCTTCTGCAGTTTTTTCCACTCCTGTGCCTTGGCCCCTCCATACTAGATGGTGATGCAACCAGTGAGAATATAAACCTTAAACTTTCTTTACTGCAAAGCACGGTAATGCAAAGTTTACTCAGTTCATTGCTGATCTTCTAATTTTATTCTTCCTGCAGCTGTATGTATGAAAATATGATTGCATTCTGCTTTAGTATTCATATTAAACCATTATTTGTGGCAGTATTTCTACTGACGCAGCAGAGTGGGAAGTGTCTGTCATAACCACAGCGGTACAGCAGGGGACCTTTCAAAATCAGCGAATGTCCTAGTTTGTAAGCTTGGCGTTTAATCAGGTCTCTGCAGATTGTGTCACTGTTGTAATAATTTCCATAACTTATACCTAAAGTTTAAATGGATTATCTTATTGAGTGCTTAAAGACAATAGCCAGATTTCTATTTTTTATGACTGCCTTATTCCTTGGAGTGTAGGTGACCGAGGAGTGACCTTATAGAAGGCTATAAAATCCTGAGGGGCATAAATAAGATGAATGCACACGGTCTATTTCCCAGGGAAAGGGAATCAGAAATTTAGAGGGCATAAGTTTAAGGTGAGGGATGGATTTAAAAGAGACCTTGGGGGCAACATCTTCAAGCAGAGCATGGTGGATGTAATTGGTTTATTGCTGTTGCATGTACTGAGATACGGTGAAAAAGTTTGTTTTACATGACAAATCATTCCAAACATAAGTACCTCGTGTAGTACAAAGGGAAAATAATAGGATGCAGAATATAATGTTAGAGTTTCAGTTATAGAGTCATGGAGTCATAGCTCAGTAACAGGCCCTTTGGCCCATCTAGTCCAACCCAAACTGTTATTCTATGTGGTCCCATTGACCTGAACCCGGACCATAGCCCTCCATACCTCTCCCATACCATGTATCTATCCAAACTTCTCTTAAAAGTTGAAATCAGATCCCCCAATCGCTACTTCCGCTGGCAACTCATTCCACACTCTCATAATGCTCTGAATGAAAAAGTTCCTGCTCAGGTTCCTCTTAAGTGTTTTTCATTTCACCCTTAACCCATGACCTTGAGTTCCAGTCTCACCCAGTGTGGAAAAAGTGTGTTTGCATTTATCCTATCTATAATCCTCATAAATTCTTCTGCTACTATAAGATATCCCCTCATTCTCCTATGCTCCAGGAAGTAAAGTCCTAACTATTCTATATTCTATGTTCTATTCAACCTTTCCCCATAACTCACATCCTTAAGTCTTGGCAACATCTGTGTAAGTTACAGAGAAAGTGCTCTGCTGAAATGGCCATGGTGAGGTAGATTGTGAGGTCTAGAGTTCATCTGTATCAGACAAGAGCTCCACTGGCAAGTCTTACAACCATGGGACGGAAGCTGTCCTTGTGTCTGGTCATTCTTGTTTGCGTGCCTTCTACCCATCGTAAGGGAGGAGACGAGAGAATGTCCGGAGTGAAGAGGTGAGGCAGGCCCGTTAGCAATACTTAAAGCACATTTAGACAGGTACGTGGATAGGAAAGGTTTAGAGGGAGATGGGCCAATGGACAAATCAGACTTAGATGAGCAGCTTGGCCAGCATGGATGAGTGAGGTCAAAGGGTATGTTTCTGTGCTATATGACTCTACAATACATCTGCAAGCTTTATGATATTGTACCACCTCTATTGTCTATCCCCACCCAAATTTTATTGTCTGGCCGTGACTGACTGCCGTTTACCACCAAGTTCAAACATGCAGAAGCCTGGATGAAGACTGTGAGATAGTCAAAGCTCAGACCTCATCTGATATCCAAGAGGCAGCAGGATCGCTCCAGAGTCACCAGGGAGGGAGGAATCCCCAACAGGTAGAAGTCTCTGTTCACTACTACTGACAGCTGTTTGGGAATAGAATTAAAATCCAACCCAATTATGGCCAACTTGAACCCTAGTACTAATAATTAATTTTCTAACTCAGTCCACACTGGATAAATTGTTATTTAGTACATGCTAATGATGACAAACAGGGGGACGGTGGTAATATAGAAACATAGAAGCACAGAAAACCTACAGCACAAATCAGGCCCTTCGGCCCACAATGCTGTGCCAGACATCTACTTACTTTTGAAATTTTGGGCTTGTCATCCTGTCCCCATCCCATGTCTACACTATTTTCATCTGGGTTGAAACCTTAATGGTCTAGAAACTCTGTCACCTAGCAAACACCATGCAGTAGTCTTTTGTTGGAGAACCAAAAACTAATTGTAGATATAGGAGACTGCAGATACTAGAATCTGGACAAAATACTCAGTGTTATATTTGAAAGCACGGAATATAGGGAATAAGATAGATAATCTTTTAGTGCATTTAGTGATTGGAGAGTATGATGTTGTGTGCGTCTTTGAGTTGTGGCTGAAAGAAGATCATAGTTAGGAGCATGCCATTGTATCAAAAGTAAAGGCATGTAGACAGAGGGGTTGGGATGGATCTGTTGCTAAAAAATCAAACCCTTAGAAAGAGATGACATGTGATCAGATGATGTTGAATCCTTGTGGGTGGAGTTAAGAAATTGCAAGTGTTAAAAGACCCTGGCGGGAGTTATATACAGGCCTCTGAACAGTAGCCAGGATGTGGGCCACAAGTTACAATGGGAGATAGAATAGGCATGTAGAAAGGACAGGGTTGTGATGATCATGGGGGATTTCAATATGCAGGTACATTGGGAAAATTAGGTTTGTGTTGAATCCCAAGAGAGGGAATTTGTAGAATGCATACAAGATGGCTTTTTAGAGCAGCTTGTGGTTGAGGCCAGTAGGGAAACACAAATTCTGGATCGGGAGTTAAGTAATGACCCAGATTTAATTAAGGAGCTCTAGGTAAGTGAACCCATAGTGAGCAGTGATCATAATATGATAGAATTCATCCTGCAGTTTGAAAAGGAGAACTGAAATCATATGTATCGGTGTTATAGTGGAGTAAATGGAGTTACAAAGGCATAAGAGAGGAGCTGGCCAAAGTTGATTGGAATAGGAGACTAGCAGGGATGATGGCAAAGCACAGGAAAGATACATCCCTACGATCAAGTATTCTAAAGGGAGAATGGGGAATCTGTGGCTGACAAGGGAAGTCAAGGACAGCATAACAGCAAAGTAGTGAGTATATAACATAACAAAGATTAGTGGGAAGATAGAGGATTAAGGTTTAAAAACCAACAGAAGGCAACTAAAATATTTCATAAAGAGAGAAAAAATGAAATATGAAGGTAAGCTAGCTAATAATATAAAAGAGGATTAAAAAAGGATATTTTCAGATATATAAACTTCCGAAGAGAGAGTGCAGAGGAGATTTACAAGGGTGATGCCTAGATTGGAGGACGTACCTTATGAGAATAGATTGAGTGTACTTGGCCTTTTCTCCTTGGAGCGACGGTGGATGAGAGGTGACCTGATCGGGGTGTATAAGATGACGAGGGGCAATGATCATGTGGATAGCCAGAGGCTTTTTCACCAAGGCTGAAATGGCTAACATGAGGGGGCAGAGTTTTAAGGTGCTTGGAAATAGGTACCGAGGGAGTTTTTCTCACAGGGTGTGGTGGGTGCGTGGAATGCACTGCCAGTAGCAGTGGTGGGAACGGATACAGTAGGGTCTTTTATGAGCCTCTTAGATAGGTACATGGAGTATAGAAAAATAGTGGGCTATGCGCTAGGGAAATTCTAGGCAGCCTCTAGTGTAGGTTACATGGTCAGCATAACATTGTGGGTCAAAGGGCCTGTAATGTGCTGTAAATTTCTATGTTCTATGTTCCAGAAATAGTAAAAGAAAGAAGAGAGTAGGTATTGGACTGCTGGAAAACGATGCTGCAGAGGTACTAATTGGGGACAAAGAAATGGCAGATGAACTTAACAATTAGGACATAGAACATAGAAATTTACAGCACATTACAGGCCCTTTGGCCCACAATGTTGTGCCAACCGTGTAACCTACTCTAGAGACTGCCTAGAATTTCCCTACTGCATAGCCCTCTGTTTTTCTAAACTCCATGTACCATGCAATTATTTTGCAACGGACTTCGCTGTGAAAGACACTACAGGAATACCAGAAATGAGACCGTGTCAGGGCACAGAAGCAGGTGTCACTGCTGTTACTAAGGAGAAGATGCTTGGGAAGCTGAAGGATTTGAAGATAGGTAAGTCACTTGGACCAGATGGACTACACGACAAAGTTCTGAAAAAGGTAGCTGAAGTGGTGGTGGAGGTATTAGTAGTGATCTTTCAAGAATCACTAGATTCTGGAATGATTCCATAGGACTGGAAAATTGCAAGTATCACTCCACTCTTTCAGAAGGGAGGGAGGTGGAAGAAAGGAAGTTATAGATCAGTTAGCATGACGTCAGTGGCTGGAAAGATTTTGGAGTCTATTATTAAGGATGAAGCTTCGGGGAACTTGGTGGCACATGATAAAACAGGCTAAAGTGAGGATGGTTTTCTAAAGAGGAAATCGTGCCTGACAAATCATTTGGAATTCTTTGAGAAAATGGAAAGTAGGGTAGACAAAGGAGAGTCAGTGGATGTTTTGTACTTGGATTTTCAGAAGGCCTTTAACAAGATGCTGCACAAGAGGCTGTTTAACAATTTAAGAGCCCACGGAAAGACACTGGAATGAATAGAGCATTAGCTGATTGACAGGAAACAAATATAAGAATAAAAGGAGCCTTTTCTGGTTGGCTGCCGGTGACTAGTAGTGTTCCACAGGAGTCTGTGTTGAGACCGCTTCTGTTTACTTTATATGTCAATAACTTGGATAATGGAATTGATAGCTTTGTTGCAAAGTTTGCGGACAAGGTTCACAAGAATGATTCCGGGAATGAAAGGGTGATCACGTGAGTATTGATTGAAGGCTCTGGGCTTGTACTTGCTGGAAATTAGAAGAATAATGGGGATCTCATTGGAACTTATCGAACCTTGAAAGGCAGAGATGGAGTAGATGTGAAGGGGCTGTTTTCTATAGTGGGTGAGTCTAGGACCAGAGGACACAGCTTCAGAGTAGAGTGACGTTTATTTAGGACAGAGACGAGGAGGAATTACTTTTGCCAAAGGTTGTTGAATCTTTGGAATTCATTGTCACAAACAGTTGTGGAGGCTAAGCCATTGAGTATATTTAAGCCCTTGCAAGCAGAACCAGTGCTACACCTGCCTCTGCACCTCCTCCCTCACTACCATTCAGGGCCCCAAAACAGTCCTTCCAGATGAGGCAACAATTCACCTTTGAGCCTTTTGCGGTCATACAATGCATCCGTTACTCCCAGTGAGGCCTCATATATATTGGTGAGACCTGACGTAGATTGGGAAACCATCTCACTGAGCTCCATTTGCCAGAAGAAGCGTGATCTTCAGTGGCCACCCACTTTAATTCCACTTCCCATTCCCATTCTGATATGTCAATCCATGTCCTCCTCTACTGTCGCAATGAGGCCACACTCAGGATGGAGGAACAACACCTTATATTCCATCTAAGTAGCCCTCAACCTGATTGCATGAACATATAGAACATAGAATAGTACAGCACAGTACAGTACAGGCCCTTCGGCCCACAATGTTGTGCCGACCCTCAAACCCGGCCTCCCATATAAGCCCCTACCTTAAGTTCCTCCATATACCTATATAATAGTCTCTTAAACTTCACTAGTGTATCTGCCTCCACCACTGACTCAGGCAGTGCATTCCACGCACCAACCACTCTCTGAGCAAAAAACCTTCCTCTAAAATCCCCCTTGAACTTCCCACCCCTTACCTTAAAGCCATGTCCTCTTGTATTGAGCAGTGGTGCCCTGGGGAAGAGGCGCTGGCTATCCACTCTATCTATTCCTCTTATCATCTTGCACACCTCTATCATGTCTCCTCTCATCCTCCTCTCTAAAGAGTAAAGCCCTAGCTCCCTTAATATGAGCATTGATTTTTTGAACTTCCAGTAATGCTCCCCCTTCACTGTTCCCCATCCCCTATTCCCTCTCTCACCTTATCTCCTTGCCTGCCCATCGCCTCCCTCTGGTGGTCCTCCCCCGTTTCTTGCTTCCATGGCCTCCTGTTCTCTCCTATGAACTTCCCCTTCTCCAATCCTGTATCTCTTTCACCAATCAACTTCCCAGCTCCTTACTTCATCCTTCCACTTCCCGGTTTCACCTATCACCTTGTGTTTCGCCATTCCCTCTCCTGCCTTTTAATTCTACTCCTCATCCTTTTTTTTTTCTCCAGTCCTGCTGAAGGACATCGGCCTGAAACGCTGACTATACTTTTTTTCCATAGATGCTGCTTGGCCTGCTGAGTTTCTCCAGCATTTTGTGTGTGTTCCTCGGATTTCCAGGATCTGTAGATGTTCTCTTGTTTAAGGCCGAGGTTGATAGGTTCTTGATTAATTATGATGTCAAGGGTTATGAGAAGAAGGCAGCAGAATGGGGTTAAGAGAAATAATAAATCAGCTGTGATGGAACGATGGATTAGGTTCAATGGGCTGAATAACCTAATTCTGCTCCTATATCTTAAGGTCTTATAGGTCAGGCAATTTTTGTGAAGGGAAAGGTACTGGCAACATCTCAGGTCAAAATTCTTCAAAGTCAAAAATCATACGTATATGTTACCATATACTACCTTGAGATTTTTTTTCTTGCAGGCACTTAGAAGAAAGTAAAGAAATACAATAGGATTTATGGAAAACTATACCTAAACAGAGACTGACAAACAACCAATGTGCAAAAGAAGACAAACAAGAGAAAATCTGCAGATGCTGGAAATCTGAGCAACACACACAAAATGCTAGAGGAGCTCAGCAGGCCAGGCAGCATCTATGGAAAAAAAGTACAATCGACTTTTTGGTCTGCAACCCTTTGGCAGGACTGAAAAAGGAGACAAACTGTGTTTCTGGACTGAAAGGGGATGCAACCAGTATAAAGTGCTTGTCTACCCTCTATCTTTCAGTCCTGATGAAGGGTCTCAGTCTGAAATGTGGCTGCACAGTTGCTGCCTAACCCATTGAGTTCCTCCAGCACTTTGTTTGTTGTGCGGTAACTGTAACCAGCCTTTATTGCATCTTTAAGTTCATTAAATTGTTTTTCTCCTCCCTGTACCTAATGCATTGTGCTCAGAGATGGCCAACTTCATCAAGGTCACAAACCCTATAAGAGTTAACTGTTCACAGAAACACCCTGCATGGGACCCATAAAACAATAACGTTTCCAAAGTTACAAAGCTTGTGACCATCAGGATAGAGCTTACTACGATCAGGAGCCTGTAGGTCCACACTCAGTGATTCAGGTGCAGCTTCTTCACGTCAGTAATCAGATTCCTGAACACTCCATGAAAACCACCCTGTGATTCCCTTTATTTGCTCTTTTTTTGGGTAATTCATAGATTTCTATGACTTTGTACTGTACTATTGCCACAAAAGAACAAATTTCGCCTCATATGCCAGTGATAATGATGAATCTGATTCTGATTGTGAGACTATTTTTTCCCTTGCCAGCTCCTTGAGAGATTACACGTTTGGTCCCAGACCCACTTGTCCTGAGGCGCTTTCTTTACAAGCTGTTATTAATTTTTCTTATAAAACCAGCAGGATGTTTAGACATATCTTCTTTGTCCAATGTCTGATCAGATTACAGAAGCTAGCAGTAGATCAAATGCTGGGGGAAGGGAAGAAGAGGTGGTAAGTGTCAGCCTCTCCAAAATGTCCATATCACTGACAAATGTTCAGATTTTCAAAAATGGGATATTAGTGTGAATGAATGGTTTTGATCATCTGCATACAGGAAAGATATCAATAAAATTAAAAGAGTGCAAGGAAAATTTACAAGGATGTTGCCAGGACTTGAGGACCTGTGTTATAGGGAAAGACAGGGTGAATGCAAGCAAGCTTTTTTCACTAAGGTTGGATGAGACTTGAGCTAGAGGTCATGGTTTAAAGGTGAAAGATGAAATGTTTAAAGAGAACGTTGGTTGTTTGCATGGATGGGAGGGGTCTGCAGGGCTATGGACCAGGTGCGTGTCAATGGTACAAAGCAGAATAATAGTTCAGCATGGGCTAAGTAGCCCAAAGGGCCTGATTCTGTGCTGTAGTGTTCTATGACTCTATAACAAAAAATGTTTGGAAAACAAACTATTCCTCTGCCGGCTGGTGGCGCAACGACATCGGCGCCGGACCCAGGAGCGGAGGTTCCCGGGTTCGAAACTAGCCGGATCTGCTCCCGAGTACGCTTTCCATCTGTGCCAGGTTAAGTGTCGAGATCGCAACTCGACCTTGTAAAATAAAGGGAAAATGCTGCGAAAATGTCTGTGTGGGGAGTGGTGTGCCACACAGTCTCTCTCTCTCTCGCTCTGCGCCTTGTAAAAAGCATGAAAAAGACATCATCACGGACACACGCACGGACATGCAGACGCACACGCACGGACTTGCATGCACGCAGGCACACGCCAAAAAAAAGGGAAAACAATCTATTCCTGTAATGAGTTTTTGGGCCCATGCAGGGCACCAGAAAACTCTGGGCTCTGAGTTTTTTGGAGTACCTGAATTGGTTAATTGTTTAATGACAGTTATTAATCATTCAGGGTTTCTTGTGCTGTTCTCGAGTGACTTGCTCTTCGTAATGCGGTCACCTGGTACCTTCTGTATAAACTTGTTAAATTTACTTTGATAGGCTCAGGGATCCTGTGTTACTTGGATTATTTAAGTAGATGCTAGATTTGCACGAATCGCAGGGTTCGAGTTTTGAGAAAGATACCATTTGTGATGTCGCTAGGCCAAGCCACCAATGTTCTTTTGGAATTTTTATGAATAAACTTTTGCCGCCGTCTCTTCATCAGAGTTTGTTTTTCCTCTGCACTTGGGTTCCGATATTTCCAGCGCACATCGTGACGGATCTTTTCCATTTGGAGACACGAGAGACTGCAGATACCGGAACCTGGAGCAAAAAACAAGTCTGCTGGAGGAACTCAGTGGGTCAGACAGTGTCCATGGAGGCAAAGGGGTGGTCAGCATTTCAGGACCCTGCTGCAGATGCTTGACTCAAAGTGTTGTCTATTCCCCTGCCTCTGCAGATGCTGCCTGGCCCACTAAGTTCCACCAGCAGATCTTTATTTTGCAAAATTATTAATATTCAGGAGGAGAAGATGGCGACGCGACACAGTGCGTGCAGCTCTCCGGTGAAATTATATTGTATTTGTTTGTAGGATGCTGTGCACAAACGTGAGAAGCACGGAAGAACATCTGGAGAAACTTCTGAAATGCCCGGTTTGCTGCCGCTGCTACTGTGTGATCGAGAATCTCCGGAGGGAAGGCCCCAAAATCCCCGGCTTTGCCTGCTGCTGGTGGCCGGGGCTGGGGTCGAGGCACTTGGCAGAGATGGCGCTCGGTGCTCGCTGTCGGAGGGCTGGTCGGAGGCTCGACGTTTTCGGACGGACTGAGAGTCGAACTGTGGTCGGGCATGGCAGGGAGAGTTTTCTTCCTTCACCCGTCTGCGTGAGATGTGGGACTTTCGAGAGATCTTGAACTTTTTTCACCATGCCCATGGCCTGTTCTTCATCAAGTTATGGTATTGCTTGCACTGTTGTAACTATATGTTATAACACTCAGGTTGGAGGAACAACACCTTATATTCTGTCTGGGTAGCCTCCAACCTGATGGCATAAACATCGACTTCTCTAACTTCTGCTAATGCCCCACCTCCCCCTCATACCCTATCTGTTATTTATTTTTATACACACATTCTTTCTCTCACTCTCCTTTTTCTCCCTCGGTCCCTCTGACTATACCCCTTGCCCATCCTCTGGGTTCCCCCCCCTTGTCTTTCTTCCCGGACCTCCTGTCCCATGATCCTCTCGTATCCCCTTTTGCCAATCACCTGTCCAGCTCTTGGCTCCATCCCTCCCCCTCCTGTCTTCTCCTATCATTTTGGATCTCCCCCTCCCCCTCCCACTTTCAAATCTCTTACTAACTCTTCCTTCAGTTAGTCCTGACGAAGGGTCTCGGCCTGAAACGTCGACTGCACCTCTTCCTAGAGATGCTGCCTGGCCTGCTGCGTTCACCAGCAACTTTGATGTGTGTTGTTATATGTTATAATTATGTGGTTTTTGTCAGTTTTTCAGTCTTGGTCTGTTCTGTGTTTCTGTGATATCACACCGGAGGAATATTGTATCATTTCTTAACGCATGCATTACTAAATGACAATAAAAGAGGACTGTGTGTCCTCATAATCTAAAATTACGGGTAGTGTGATGTATATAAATAAAAATTTAACATAAAAGTAGGGTGTGGTGAACTTTTGACACATTGTTGTGCCAGCACTGCTATTTTATTGGGAGTTACTGCCTTCAACAAAGGTTGTTCTTTCTGGTTGGAGATTGCAAGTCATTAAGTGCATAGTTTGTCAGGTATCGAGTGTTTGGACCATAAGACCATAAGATATTGGAGCAGAATTAGACCTTTTGGCCCATCGACTCTGCTCACCATTTCATCATAGCTGATGCATTTCCCTCTCAGCCCCAATCTCCTGCCTTCTCCCCATATCCCCTCATGCCCTGACTAACCAAGAACCTATCAACCTCTGCCTTAAATATACATAAAGACTTGGTCTCCATAGCCACATGTGGCAATGAATTCCACAGATTCACCACTCTCTGGCTGAAGAAATTCCTCTTCATCTTCATTCTAAATGGAGGTCCCTCTATTTTGAGGCTGTGTCCTCTGGTCTTAGACTCTCCTACCAAAGGAAACATCTTCTCCACATCCACTCTTTCAAAGCCTTTCAATATTCAATAGATTTCAATGAGAGCCCCTCTCATTCTTCTGAATTCCAGTGAGTACAGGCCCTGAGCCATCAAACGCTCCTCATATGATAATACTTTTTTAATAATAATAATAATAAAAAATCATCCTTGTGAACCTCCTTTGGATCCTCTCCAATGTCAGCACATCCTTTCTTGGATAAGGTCCATATGCTAGACTGCATATTGAAGAATATGCGCAGACTTACTGTCGCTATGCAGATAGTGTTTAAAAATGTATGGCGATTTTGCTTGAGGCATAATTTCAAGATGCAAATGATGTTCTACCTCCATCATCTCTCTTGCTATGCAGCAACAACTAGTGACCCCCCCAACATTATACTGGGATCGAGTTTGGAATGATGTCCCCCCAATATTATATTGGGATCGAGTTTGGGACGATGGTCCCCCAACATTACACTGGGATTGAGTTCGGGATGATGTTCCCCCAACATTATACTGGGATCGAATTTGGAATGATGTTCCTTCAGAACACTGATCCAAAGAGATAAAGAATGGGATTTTGCAGGTTCAGAGTTCAAAGGTCAAAGTAAATTTACTATCGAAGTATGTATATGTCACCTGAGATTCATTTTCTTGCAGGCATTCACAGTAGGATAAAGAAATACAATAGAATCAATGAAAAGCTACACATAAACAAAAACTTACAAACAACCAAAGTGAAAAAGATGACAAATTGTGTAAATGAAAATAAATAAATGATAGGTAGACAGATAAATAGATAATGAAACAGATATGATAGATAAATAATACTGAGAATGCTACAGTGAGTTGTAAATGTGACAATGGCAGGCAATGGGCATAGTGGGTACAAGGGGAAGCCCAGAGACAGAGTGGATTCAGCCACTCATCGTGAATGTGGAATAGTGAGAACATCCCTGAAGACAGCTGATATCGGAAGATCCCAAAGAAAGGTAATAGAACAGAGCAATGCAGCCATAAATGAGAGGAAGAAAATGGTATGGTTATAGGTAACAGTGAGAAAGATGTGCAGTGTGCGAGGTGGTGGCGAGTTTATGATTGCCACAAATCAGATCTGAGACATTGAATCGAGTTCAGTATTCAAGACTCGTTTATTTGTCACATGTACATCAAAACATGCAGTAAAATGTTTTGTTTGAATTAACAATCAACACAGAGCACAGCACCACTAGCCATCCTTGTAGAATATCTACAACACAGACCCTCTGCAGCTTGTGGCCCTTTCCTGAGGGATGGATCAGCAAACCAGTCACCTAATCTGCATTTGGTACCCCAGTGTCGTTATCTTATTGGCACTTGTGACGTCTGGGTCTGCCCATGCTTTTATCTAGAGCTGAAGCATGATAGCTACCCTTCTGTGGATTTAAACTGACGTACCAGGCTGCGGTGCCACCTGGGCACAGCGAAGCTGTGATGTGATTGTTGGCACATAACTGAACGACCGGATATCACATAACACTTCCCTTCATTCTTCACCAGCTCTAGAGCATTCAAAGCAAGAACGTTGTGCCCAGACTTACCCTGAGCCTCATTCAGACATTCACCTCTTGTGTTTGCTGACCTTTATTAAACTGGACTTTGTAGGACATGGAAGTCGATGAAAGCCCATTTTAAAGTTGAGAAGTCTATGACTGAAGAATGAACAAACTCCATACCCTCCCCTTTTACATTACACATACACCCTCTAGTACACTCTAAGACACTCTTTTCTGGGGAAAAAAGACAGTGTCCATCCACCGTATATATGTCCCTCATGATCTTATATACCTCTATAAGGTCACCCCTCAGCCTCCTACACTCTGGGGAAAAAAGCCCAGTCGATCCCACCTCTCCTTGTAAATTCAGCTACCCATTCTCGCTAACATCCTTGTGACTCTTTCCTGCATCCTTTTCATCTGAAAGACACAATACTTCATGCAGTCTCATCAACATCTTATACAAGTTAACCGAAGATATAGTTGTACACCTAGTGGCCACTTTATTACACAGAGGGGGTACCTAATAAGGTGGTCACTGAGTGTATGTGTTGTTAGGACACTGATGGTTCATTGACAAAGTTCAGGGTGCTAAACTGCCTCCTCCTCCTCCTCCTCCAACTGTTTCTGGTAAAGTGGAAGTGGTGAAAGCAGATACAGGAGGAAGGGGTCTCCAGCCCTGAGCCAGGTGCTTGACACTTCCTTGTCCGCTCAGATCGTGTGGATGTCTTCCATGGGTGGTCCCCCTCCTGTATTTGCGCCCACCACTTCCGCTGGTAATGTGTTCCTAACACCTCCCACACTTACTTCACACATCTCCGCCTCTCACTGCCACCCTCTTACCATAAAGCCATGCCCTCTAGCATCTGATATTTCCAACCTGGGACAAAGACTCTGGCTGCCTATCCTATCCATTCCAAGGTAAAGGTATTTCACCACAGAAAAAGGAATTCTTTTCAATTTTTTTTTATTTAGAGATACAACATGGTAACAAGCTCTTCCAGCCCGACAAACCCATACCACCCAATTACACTCAGGTGACCTATTGGCCAACTAACCCATATTTCTTAGGGATGTGGGAGGACACAGTTGTTTCCCCAAACAGTAGTAAGGATGTGGTCTATCTGGTGATATCATGTGCAATGATGTGCCAGTACATGATTGGACAGAGCACTGAGCATGCGCGGGATTGCCGGAATGTTCCAGCACGTGGCTGGGTTAAGATGTGTTTGTTTATTACTGTAAATAAAAGTTCTCTAATTCTTCCAGAGTATGATTCTTTACTGTTAACCCACGGTGCGTTTAAACAGAAGTAACATAACATGGTGTCAGGAGTGGTTCTGGAAGAATGATACGGAACAATCGAGAATCAAAGATAATCGAGAAAAAAAAAAGAGAAGAAAAAAATTCGAACTGTAAATGGTAAAATGGAAGGTTTACAACCCCCACCAAAACTTCAGCTGACTGACAATGCAGCTGAGAATTGGAGGATATTCAAGCAACAGTTTGAACTGTACTTATCAGCGATCGATTAGGAAGAAAAACCGGAAAAAACCAAAGCTGTGCTTTTGCTCCATGTAATCGTGAATGACGCAGTAGAGGTATATCATAATTTTGTCTTTGAAGATGGAGAGAATTTCAGTTGATAAAGTTGATAATGGACAGATTTGAAGTATTTTGTGTACCAAAGCGTACTTTAACCTATGAGCGATATAAATTCTTCACATGTGCAGAGAGCCGCTGAAACAATTGATCAGTCTGTTACTGAGTTAAGAAAGCGTAGTAGAACATGTGAGTTTGGATTGCTCACGGACTCTCTCATTAAAGATAGACTTGTTTGTGGCATTCGAGATAATGCTCTGAGAGAAAGGCTGTTGGGAGAGCAAGATTTAAATTTTGAAAAAGCTTTGGTGCTTTACAAAGCTTCTGAGACCGTGACGTTGCAGGCTGAAGAGCTTTTTGTCGAAAACTGCAATGTAAATGCTGTAAAAAAGCGCGAATGCATCAAGGAATATAATAATACGTCGACAAAACCAACAGAGAGCAAGACGGCATTGGAAAGAAAAAAGTCATGTGATCGCTGTGCGCGGGACCATTGTCCAAATCAGTGTCCTCATATGGCAAGTTTTGCAATGGCTGCAGTAAGATTAATCATTTTTCACGCTTTTGTAAAAGTAGAAAGACAGAAAATAAATTGAAACAAGTAAATGCTGTGCTTGAAGATGAACATGAGGAATTTTATATAGATGTGCTTTGTGAAAATAAACAAAGTAAGACTGGCTGGACTATTCCGTTGCAAGTGAATCAAAACAATATTCTGTTTAAACTTGATACGGGAGCGCAAGTAAATGTTCTTGCAGAATCGGAGTTTAATGCTTTAAAGCCAACACCGAAGTTACATCAGACAAATATAAAAGTGACTGGGTATGCCGATGCAGACATAAAGTGTAAAAGAGAGGCAACAGTGGATTTTGGACTGCAGGAAAATGATGCCAGAGAGGTAGTAATGAGGGACAAGGAAATGGCAGACGGACTGAGTAAGTATTTTGCATCAGTCTTCACTGTGGAAGACACTAGCAGTGTGGTGGAAGTTCCAGCTACCAGGCATCTTGAAGTGTGTGAAGTTACCATAACTAGAGAGAGGGTTCTTGGGAAACTGAAGGGTCTGAAGGTAGATATGTCACCTGGACCAGATGGTGTACACCCCAGATTCTGAAGGTGCTGGCTGGAGAGATTATGGAAACACTAGTAATGATCAAAAAAGGATCTAGTGCTCTCCCAGCGTATATGATGAATAAACTTTTCTCGGGCTCCCAGCTGGGTATAGATATCAATTATAACCAACATTTCAATGACAAACTCTACCACCTTCATCAGGGATGATGCCTGGGCATGTCTAGTCCAGTGGTATTTATACACCAGTGGTCCATCCCTCCTAATTGGTCAGTCATCATCCAATCAGGTTTCCGCTCTCCCACCTTTTTATGAATGCCTGTCTTCCCTATATTTCTGTGGTTTCTGGAAGGATCACCAGGATCCTGAGGAAATACCAGATTAGTACCATCCACAAATCTGCAAGGAAGCACAAATCACAGCTTATGCGGGTCAAATATGACCTGGGACTCAGGTCAGCTGGTGTTTATAGGGTTTCTTCTGAATGCGGAGCAACATATATCGGCCAGACAGGACACACAGTGGAAACCCGCATCAAGGAGCACAGGAGGTGTATCCATTTGGGTCACCCAGAGAAATCAGCAGTAGCAAAACACTGCATTCACAATCGCCATAGGATTGACTTCAACAGCACAAAAATACCGTGCCATGCCAATGGCTTTTGGGACCGCCTGATAAAGGAAGCCATTGAGCTGTGTACATACATCTACTGATGCTTCTGGACACATCTTCAGTGATGTTCCTGGAATCATCGGGTGTTTCAGGTCTTTCAACATCATACAACCTCCTCCAGGTGACCCAGCCGGGGCTGATCAGACCCCAGCTTGTGTCCTGATGGCTAGCTACTTATGACTCCATGGCTCCCCTCTTTTGAGCCGCAGCCATCTTGAGGCCCTCTCTGCTGCATCGGTGGTACTGCGGATGGCTCTCCTCTTCCTCTCTCCCTCGATGCCTAAAATGCTGAAGGCTCTAACTAAAGAACGGGCTACGAATCCCCTACAACCAACCTCCACTGGGAGACACCTCGCTCTCCATCCAGCCTGCTGACAGTTGCTGACCAGTCCTGCGTACTTGGAGAGCTTCCTTTCAAAGGACCCTTCCAAACTATCTTCCCATGGGACTGTCAGCTCCAGCAGCACCACTTGCTTAGTAGACTCAGACACTAGGACAATGTCTGGTCGCTGGGTGGCGGCTGCGATATGGTTGGGGAACTTCAGCTGCCGTTCGAGGTCCACCAACAGCTGCCAGTCCCTTGCAGAGGTCAGGATGCCTGCAGATGTTCTTTTGGCAGGTATTGGCTGCTCCCCAGCTCTGACAAAGGCAATGGTCTGCTTGGAGGGTCGGGACCGCTTCGCCCACTCAACTCCTGCACTGACGGCTTCAGCGATGGTCTTCAGGACCTGATCATGCCTCCACCTGTACCGTCCCTCACCCAGTGCCCTTGTGCAGCTGAAATAAAACAAGAGAAAAATAATTTTAACAAAGGTGAAGATCTCACTCTAAGTAAGAACTGGAATTCAACTGTAAACAAGTTGGGGGGTGGAATGATTAGAAGAGGACTAACCAATCAGCAGGGACGGTCCTGGCTAGACGCCCGAAAAGAGCTTATTCATTAGTAACGACCTTTCAAGAATCAGTAGTTTCTGGAAGACTGGAAAATGGCAAATATCACTCCACTCTTCAAGAAGGGAGAGAGGCAGAAGAAAGGGAACTTTAGGCCAGTTAGTCTGACCGCAGTGGTTGGGAAGATGTTGGAGTCGATTATTAAGGATGAGGTCTCAGGGTACTTGGAGGCACATGATAAAATAGGTCGTGGCAGTAAAACCATGCAGTCTCAGGGAGAACGTCCAAACTCCTTACAGAAGCAGCAGGAATTGAAGCCAGGTTACTGCCACTGTAATACTTACCCTAACTGCTGCACTGCAACTCATGTTCTCAGTATCATTTATTTATGATCTTACTTGTATAATTTGTCTTCTTTTGCACAGTGGTTGTTGTCAGTCCTTGTTTATGTACAGATTTTCATAAAATTCTATATCATTTCTTTATTTTCCTGTAAATTCCTACAAGTAAATGAATCTCGTAGTAAACGGTGACTTATAGTAAACTTACTTTTAGTTTGACTTTCTCGCTACTTTGGCTCCTCGCATATTCTTCCCATTTGCTTCGCGCTATGACTGTCTCTTCAGGAAGGTTCTTATTTGTTTTCACAGCGCTTTGCTGTCTCCCAAGGTTATGGATGTAGTGGTAACTCACTTCTTTGTCAGCCAGCCCTGGGAGCTAAGTGAAACTTGGTCTGCTGGCTCTGGATGGAATCAAGTGCTCAGGACCAGCTGGAAACACTGCTCCGGTCCCAGTCTCAGAGGAACACCACTCTGACATTTTTCCTTCCATTTCCACCACCTGCCTCTCGTTCAGCAACTGCGTGTTTGGAATATAGAACAGACCTCACGTGAGATGTTTTGGGTTAAACAGATGGAGCAGAGCACGTGGGTCCTGGAGTCTGCGAGATCACAAGCCAACGGGCAAGGAAGTCAGATGGAAGACATGCTGGTACCTCCAAAACTGCTGGCTTATTACCTCTGGCACACGGTATGTCATGAAATTTGTTGCCTTGCAGCAGCAATACATCGCATTACACAAACAAATGCTATAAACTACTAAAAAAAACAGATGCAAACATCTTCGGCACATAATATAACTCAGAAGCCCAAGGCTTTTGCATAGTACTGTAGTAATTTTATGTACTGAACTTTACTGCTGCCACAACAAAAAGCAAATTTCATGACATATGTAAGTAAAGACAAATATGATTCTGATATGGGTCTCTATTGTGTACTGAGGGTGGAAGGGGGGTCGGGGGTCGGGGAGAGGGGAATCATGGTTGGGAAAAGGGAGAGGGAGAGGGGAAGGAGCAGGAAGCATCAGAAAGACATTCTGTAATGATCAATAAACGAATAGTTTGGAATCAAGTTACCTTTCCCAGTGTCTCAGGGCTGGGTGTGCATCAACCTGCATCACCAGTCTGCCCTGGCATCCGTCTCTGCCACCTGTCCCACACCCCTCCTGCGGCACTCTGCTCTCGCCACTTCCAACATCCTTCACTCCCACCAAGTTTACAAACTCACTCTCTGCTCCACATTGACAAATGCAGTAATGTATGTATATATGCATTATTTAATGTAGCATATTTATTTATATATTAATATAAAATTAATTTAAATTAAGTAGTGCAAAAAGAACCAAAATAGTGAGGTAGTAGTGTACATGGGTTCATTGTTCATTCAGAAATTTGACGGTGGAGGAGAAAGAGGTGTTTCTAAATCACTGAATATTTGTCTTCAGACTCCTGTACCTCCCCCTTTGATGGTAGCATTAGGAAGAAGGCACATCCTTAATGATGGATGTCGCCTTTTTGTGCCATTGCCTTTTGAAGAAGTCCCTGATGCTGCAGAGGCTAGTGCCCATGATAAAACTGGCTGAGTTGGCAACCTTCTGCAGCTTTTTCTGATCCTGTGCATTTGCCAACTGTTTACCACTCACACAGCTGTACAGTCCATTGGTTGGGCCACTGGTGGAATATTGTGCACCACTATCGAAAGGACAAGGAAGTGTTGGATGTTAGCTGGAATGGAGAGCCATCGTTACAAGGAGGGACTGGATAGGATAGGATTAGTCTTACCACACCACAGAATTGACTTTATAGAAGTTTACAAAGTTATAGATAACATAAATGGTCACAGTCTTTTACCAAGACTAAGGGAATCTGAAGCCTGAGGACATAGGTTTAAGTTGGGAGGGGACATTTTGAAGTGAATCAGTGGGGCTATTTTTTCACACACAGGTTGATGGGTATATGGAATGAGCTGTTAGAGAAGGTGGTGGAGGCAGGTACAACTGCAGCATTTAAACCACATCTGGATAGGAAAGGAAAGAATTTGCAGCGCCAGTGACTGCAATCACGGGTTCAATTCCTGCCACTCTGAGGAGCTTGTACATTCTCCCTGTGACCGTGTAGCTTTCCTCCAGGTACTCTGGATTCCTCCCACATTCCAAAGATGTACGGGTTAGGGTTAGGGAGTTGTGGGCACGCTATGTTGGCATTGAAAGCATGGAGAGTCTTGCGGGCTGCCCCCAACACATCTTCGGACTGTGTTGGTTTCTTTCTTTCTTTCTCAATCTTTTTATTAATTTTTTTAAAAAGTACATATATACGATCAAGAGGAGGATTATCTCAGTTATCTATATCGATAACAATACATACAAAAGGTAAAATAAGTATTATCAAGTATTATCAAGATCATACATAGTATTAATCTAATAGTATATAATAAAAATAAAATATTCCTCTTATCATTTCATAAAAAGAGAAAAAGGATAAAGAAACTTTTATAATTTTATATATGGGGGAGAAAAGCACCATTCTCTATAAACAAAAACAAAAAATAATAAAAAAGAAAAAAAAGAAAAGGAAAAAAGAAAGAAAGGGGGACTGGGCAGTCCATATTGAGAATAAAGTAAGAAAAAAGAAAAACTTTCTGATCAAATCCAAAGTTTCGAGAGAGTAACTGGGAGAGCAATAGATCAAACTATATGAAAATATTGAATAAAAGGTCGCCAGGTTTCTTCAAATTTAAAGGATGTATCAAATGCCCGACTTCTTATTTTCTCTAAACTTAGACAGGACATAATGGAGGAAAGCCAATAGAAAACAATATGTGGACTAGAGTCCTTCCATTTAAGCAAAATGGCTCTCCTAGCCAATAAAGTTGCAAATGCTATAATCTGTTGAGCGGAAACAGGAACATATCCTGCTTCCGGTGAAATGATCCCAAAAATTGCTGTAAATAAATTCAATTGTAGGTCCAAATTCAAAACTTTTGATAAAGTTTTAAAGACATCTTTCCAAAAGTTACCTATCTTGATACAAGACCAAAACATATGAGTTAAAGTAGCCACCTCAATATTACATCTGTCACAAGTAGGATTAATATTAGGAAAAATACAGGCTAATTTATCCTTTGACATATGTGCCCGGTGTACTACCTTGAACTGTATCAAGGAATGACAGGCACAAATAGACGAGGTATTTACCAAATGAAAAATTTTAGGACTGTGTTGGTTGTTGATGCAAACGACGCATTTTGCTGTATGTTTCGAAGCTTTGTTGTACAAGTGACAAATGGAGATATTCTTTATCTTTGTCTTTAGAGGGATGTGGGACAAAGGCAGACGAAAGAAATTAGAGTAGATGGACACTTCGGTCGATATGGACAAATTGGGCCGAAGTACCTGTTTCCAACCTGCGTGAATTTGAGTCTCTACTGATACGGAGGCTGCTTATCCTCTCAGAGCTGTGTGCAATCTGGATGAAGTAAACAGCTAGCCAGGGTGCCACGGTAACGTAGCGGTTACCGCGACGCTATTACAGCTCGGGGCTTTCTGGAGTTCAGAGTTCAATTCAGGCGCCATCGGTAAGGAATTTGTATGTCCTCCCATGGAATGCGTGAGATTTCCCCAGGTGTTCCAGTGTCCTCCCACATTCCGGTTATTGCAAATTATCCTGTACTTGCATTAGAGTTCAATTGGAGCTGTCAGGGGTTGCTGAGGCAGTGTGGCTCAGGATGTTGGAAGGCCTACTCTTTAGCTGTATTGCTAAATCAATTTAAAACCCAGGCCAAACAGAAAAGTGAAAGATCTGATAAACACTTCCCAATATAAAGTCTTTATATTGATTGAAAATATTCTGTGAAATGCATTGGTCTTTGATGGAATGTTATTTTCCCATTCACAGTGTCAATGTCAAGGCCACTAGTTATTGCCCATCCCTAACTAGCCTTGAGAAGATTGTAGTGAGCACTATTTTGTACTGTTATCATTTTACCTCAATGCACTGTGTAATGAATTGAGCTGTATGAACAGTATGCAAGACAAGTTTTTCACTGTACCTCGGTACGTCTGACAATAACATACAGACTCCATTTCCAATTTCGATTACTGGACTAATACCCAAAATGAGGAGATTATTTTATGAGAAAAACTTGGACAGTCTAGACTGGTGCTTGTCGAGAGTTTAAAAAAAAGGAAGACGCAATTTAAATGAAACATGTCAGATCCTGAGGGGTCCTTTCAGGGTGGATGTGTAGGCAATGTTTCCTTTTGCAGAAGAACCTAGAATGAGGATTCATTATCTAAAAGTAAGGAGTCAGCCACCTAAGACAAAGATGAGGCAAATCTTCCTCTGAGGGTGCTGAGTCTTTGAAATCTTCTTCAGAATGGAGTGGGAGAAGCTAAAGGTGGTCCCAGAGGTTTTTGTGAGCCTTAGCAAATTCTTCAGTTCATCTGCGAAACAACTTAAATCTCTTGTTCTCATGACTCTTTTTACCTTTTCAAAGTGGCTGGGGTCCTGTCAGAGTCCACGATCTACAACAGAACTCAAACTACATTCTTCACAGGCAGTGGGTTCTTTCTTGCTCTTTGAAACTCGCCAAGTGGCTTTGAGTCTCAGGATCTCCAGGAGCGGCTCAGAAGACGTGCGTCTTCGGGTGTGGCCCTATGGACGACCTGATTCCTCGCTGATGTCGCCGACTGAAGTGGCGTGGGAGATCGAAACACCAAGACAGGGGGCGCAGCTGACAGAGGCCCTCGCCGTCCAGCAATCTCTCTCACTTTGCTTTGATGGTGAGGGAGTGTCTGCTGATTCTCGAGTCAGGAAACTCAAACAAATGCAGATTGTAATATCGAAACAGAGAGCTGTCGCTGTGGCAGGAGCGATCTCTCTCTCTCCCTCACTAGTGAAAGCCTACTGTGATGCTGAGGTGTTGGGACAGACAGTAGTTTTTGGTGGACTCTAGGTCATGTCTCTGGGGGCTTGCTAATCCATGGTGGGTGGTGGGAGCGATGCTGATGCTCTTTGCTGGGGTAAGTGGGTGGAGGGGGAAAGGTTGGTGACCTGTGCATAGGGAGGGGGTCTTTGGGGTTCTAACTTTTTTCTGTCATTCTTTTTTTCTCTCTGATTTGTAGACATCTGCAAAGAGTAAGGATTTCAGGTTGTATACCCTGTACATTTTCTGATTTTAAGTTGAACCATTGAGCCTTTGCATATTTTTCAGTTACTGGTAGCAAAGGAGTGAAATGTTACCGCAGATAGACAAGAATGAAGAATTAAAATTGCAGTCAGAGGAGCTGCGACACTATCAAATGGCGGAGGAGATTCCAAGCAGCCTATCCTTGATCCTAATTTGAAAGTTAGTAAGAAAGTCTTTGAATCATTCTGGTCTGGAGTCTAAACCAATGGCCCATTAAAATTCCCACCCACGTTCTGTTTGACTGTGTAAACTATAGCAGTTTGTGGTTTAGGAGAAGTGTTAGAGGGTTGAAAGCCGGCATTTCCTCTGTGCTCTGTTCTTTTGCAAGCTGTGAAGGTATTCCAAAAGGCTGGTACGTGGACTTGTAGGTACAGAAACCTGTCGTCCCAGCCCAGCCGGTTCAAGCATTCTGCTCTTGAACCAATCGGCACAACCGTAATCAATGCAGTTTAGCAACATTGTGATCACTTTGCTGTACGATAGACTTTTTTTGTTCTGCCTGTGTCCTTTCTTGTAAAAATTGTGTATCATTTATATTTAATTTATGTTTTTCTTGAGAATGCTGTTGACATGATGCTATTTGCCCCTGGTGTTCCCGCAAGTAAGGTTTTCATTGCACCTGTGCATACGTGGATTTGTGCAGACGTTATGTTTCTCTTGAGAACGCTATTGACATGACACTATTTTCCTCCGATGTTCCTGCAAGTAAGGTTCTCATTGCACCTGTGCATATGTGGATTTGTGCAGATGACAACAAGCTTGACTTTGACTGACTTTAAGCTTCTCAAACACATATTCTGATCTATAACATCCTCCTAGTGATTTCAGTCCTTAATCGGGACCATTTTCGTCACTCCACCGAACAACAAGAGCCTGTCCCTTGAGGCAGAGATGTGTGGAGTAAGATCTCCAATTCAGAGCTTGTCTCCTTAGGGAGGAGGATATGACACAAGGGATATGAACTGCTGAACCTTACTGGTAAGAACCTGAAAAATGTTTTTTCAGAGTTGGGTTGTTTATTTCAGTTGGATGTGTTTGAATTTCCAGGTCCCTGGTCTCCCCATTCTCCGGAGATTTTGCGTGGTTAATTTCCAGTTCATATCCCATCCAACCCTACAAATGAGAATCAGACTTTGAGTTACTCTCACTGACCATGGACGTTCCTCTGAGCCCATAGAATCACAGAGAGGTACAGCATCAATTCAAGCCATTCAGCTCACCAATTCTGTACCAACCACTAAACAACAATTTGCAATAATTTTATCTTAAACCTCATTTTTATTCCCTTTACAATCTAATCGACTCCCCCCAGATGTCAACCTGTGTTAATCATTTCTGAATCTCTCTCAGAACTGTATTCTGAGAGAAACCTCCTCACTTTCCTCAGAACCTTCTCCATGGTAACCACACTGCATGCTCTGTCCGGTTTTCACCCACAAGCCTGGAGACATTTAGAGTCCCATGAACTTACCAACTTCACCTGGAGAAAATCGACACAGACAAAGGGAGAGTGTGCACCCTCCATACAGACTGCACTGGGAGTGGGAGCTAATGAAAGGAAATAGTGTGAGAAGATGGAAGGTGACAGTCAGAAGTGACAAAGGGCTGAAGAAAGAATGGTTGCTCTTCTTCAGTCCTTTACCTCTTCCACTTATTCCTTCCCAGCTTCTTACTTCTTCCTCCCCCCCCCACCTCATACATCCACCCACCTTCCCCCTCACTAGTCTTCTCAGCATCAAGGACATCTTCAAAAAGCACCATCTCAAAAAGGTGCCCTCTGTAACAAAGGAACCCCACCACCCAGGACATGCCCTCTTCTCTTCACTAGGGAGGAGGTGCAGGAGCCTGGAGACACAAGGTCAACATTTTAGGAACAGCTTCTTCCCCGCCACCATCAGATTTCTGAATGGACAATGAACCCACAAGCACTACCTCACTATTTTTTGCAATATTTATTTAATCTATATATAATGAATGGTTGTCCTTTGTATGTGATAATTACAGATTTGTGCAGTTCTTTTGCGACTGCTAAGTCCGAGTTGTGAGCCGCAACAATGTCCACAATAAGGAGATAAAAACTGTGCTGGATCTGGAAATGGATCTGATTTTTGTTCATTTGTTGAGATACAGCGCGGAATAGACCATTCCGACCCTCCCAGCCACGCTGCCCAGCAACTCCCTGAGTTAATCCTAGCCTAATCATGGGACAATTTACAAGGACCAATTAACCTGTCAACCAGTACATCTTTGGAATGTGGGAAGAAACTGGAGATCCAGTTAGGAAGCCCACAGAGTCACGGGGATAATGTACAAACTCTTTACAGGCAATGGTGTCAATTGAACCTGAGTCATAGATATATATAGATGTAGAAATAGATATAGATACATTTTATTATAATTTATGGTATATCTTATGTATTGTGTGGGCACGTGGCCAAGTGGTTAAGGCATTCGACTAGCGATCTGAAGGTCGTGGGTTTGAGCCCCAGCCGAGACAACGTGTTGTGTCCTTGAGGAAGGCACTTAACCACACAGTGCTCTGCGATAACACTGGTGCCAAGCTGTATCAGCCCTTGGACAACATCGGTGTCGTGGAGAGCGGAGACTTGCAGCATGGGCAACTGCCGGTCTTCCATACAACCTTGCACAGGCCTGCGCCCTGGAGAGTGAAAACTTTCCAGGCGCAGATCCATGGTCTCGCAAGACTAATGGATGACTTATATATCTTATGTATTGTTCTGCTGACGCAAAACAACAAACTTTATGACAGATGTCAGTGATAATAAACTCAATTATGATTTTGATTCTGAACTTCCTATGACCAGGCTGGCAGTCAAAAACATTCACTTCCCATTAATACTGAGTAGTTTCCTGATGGCATTAATTCATTTCTTACAGCCTATCTCTGGTTTATGTCATTGCCTGGGTGACCTAAACTCAGGTTCAACATAACACGTATTGCAGTAACATCCAAGTAATTACAAGTACCAGTTAAATTGTGAGCACTGTCTTTAGAAAACAGATTTTCTACTATGAGATAATTAATCGTGGTAAAAAGCATGGATTAAAATGTGGCAGTGAAGGTCACCATCCTTGTTCTGTGAGAAAAGCATCTGCTCTGGCAATAGTGACCTAAAATTATCATAAATGCTTCATTATCAATCCCATTCTGCAACCTTAACAGACGCTGAAGATAAATTAGCTTTGTCTCTGGACGATTATCTCTCCTCAGAATACATGAACACAGAACAAAACCAGGCCTAATTCTTGCCCGACCCAAACAGGGAGGAATTCCTGTCAAGGTTCAAACTGCACTCACCCTGATTAATCTGATGTACTGTACGTGTGACTGCATGGTGTACCCCAGTGTGGTATAGGAAATTGGTTTGTCGTTATGATATGTACATATCGAAGTGCATTGTAAAACCTGCTTTGTGTGCCATCCACACAGATGAGTACATTGAGGTAGTGCAAAGGAACGCAATAAGAGAATGCAGAATAAAGTGCTCCATTTATGGGGAGAGTGCAGTGCAGGCTGAGAAAGAGAAGGGGTCACGGTAGTGTAGCAGTTAGTGGAATTGCTTTTCAGTGCCTATGATCACTGACCAGGGTTTGATTCACTCCTCTGCCTGCAAGGAGTTTGTCCCCATGACCACGTGGGCTTTCTCCGGCACTCTGGTTCCTTGCCTCATTCCAAAAACGTAGGGGTAGAGTTAGCAAGTTGTGGGCATGCTCTGTTGGCACCAGAAGCACAGCAACGCCTGGGGGTCGCCCCCAGCACAACCCTTGCTGACGGGATTTGACACAGAATGACGCATCTCACTGCATGCTTTGATCTATATGTGAGAAATAAAACTAAATTTTAATCTTTATCTTCAATGAGGTGCAACAGCATGAAGAGGTAGATCGCGAGGTCAAGATTCTGTCTTTAATTACAGGTAGACCATTTTGTGGTCTTATAACAGCAGTATAGAAGATGTCCTCCAGTCTTCTGGGTTTTTGTATCTTCTACCTAAGGGAGGAGCTGAGAAGAGAGATGATCCAGGTGGCTGTGGTCTTTGATTAGATTTGATTAGATTATGAGGTCACGCAGTCCTCTTTTATTGTCATTTAGTAATGCATGCATTAATAGTCAAAGTCATAGTCATAGTTTATTGATCCCGGGGGAAACTGGTTTTCGTTACAGTTGCACCATAAATAATTAAATAGTAATAAAACCATAAATAATTAAATAGTAATATGTAACTTATGCCAGGAAATAGGTCCAGGACCAGCCTATTGGCTCAGGGTGTCTGATCCTCCAAGGGAGAAGTTGTAAAGTTTGATGGCCACGAGCAGGAATGACTTCCTATAACGCTCTGTGTTGCATCTCGGTGGAATGAGTCTCTGGCTGAATGTACTCCTGTGCCCAACCAGTACATTATGTAGTGGATGGGAGACATTGTCCAAGATGGCTTGCAACCTGGACAGCATCCTCTTTTCAGGCACGACCGTCAGAGAGTCCAGATCCATCCCCACAACATCACTGGCCTTACGAATGAGTTTGTTGATTCTGTTGGTGTCTGCTACCCTCAGCCTGCTGCCCCAGCACACAACATCAAACATGATAGCACTGTCCACTACAGACTCGTAGAACATCCTCAGCATCATCCAGCAGATGTTAAAGGACCTCAGTCTCCTCAGGAAATAGAGACGGCTTTGACCCTTCTTGTAGACAGCCTCAGTGTTCTTTGACCAGTCCAGTGTATTGTCAATATTGTTTATTGTCAAGAAATGATACAATGTTCCTCCAGAATGATATCACAGAAACACAAGACAAACCAAGACTAAAAAAACTGACAAAAACCACATAATTGTAACATATAGTTAAAACAGTGCAAAACAATACCGTAATTTGATAAAGAAGAGACAATGGGCACAGTAAAAAAAAGTCTCAAAGCCTCTCGAAAGTCCCATCATCTCACACAGACGGTAGAAGGAAGAAAAACTCTCCCTGCCATGAACCTCCAGCGCCGCAAACTTGCCGATGCAGCACCCTGGAAGCACCCGACCACAGCCAACTCTTGAGTCCGTCCCAAAACATCAAGTCTCCAACCAGACCTCAATGCCCTTATGTTGGCTACTTCACTGAGGCAGTGGGAAGTGTACACGGAGTCCATGAAGGGGGAGGCTGGCTTCCACGGTGTGCAGACCTGAATCCACAACTCTGCAGCTTCTTGCAGTCACAGTCAGAGCAGTTGCCATACCGACCGTGATGCGTACAGAGAGGATGGTTCAGTTCTTCTGGAAGTAGATAACTTTGGGGATAAAAATAAGTTTACAGATGGTTGAAATTAAATAATGAAAAATGTTTGGAAACACTTGGCAGATCAGGCAGTATCTGTGGAAAGAGACAAGATAACCTTCCAGGAGCAACGAGCCATTTACTGCAGGAAATCAGCAGGTCGAGCTGCATCTGTGGGAGGAATTAACAATGTTTTTACTCAAAACCCCAGGAAATGACAACAATTTCTTCCCCCCCCCCCCCCAACAATGGTGCTTGACCCACTGTTCCTCTTGCAGATAAGTTATTGCTCCCAATTCCAGCATCTGCAGACTCTGGTGTCTTCAGATAACATGCCAGCAAACATTTTCAACATCATGAAATCGACAGAACATGTTACAACATGGTTTAACTTGACAAATGGCCATTCATATGTAGGATTGCTCTGAAAGACTGACTTAGCCAGTTTGGATGTTCTCAGCTCTGGCACCCTTTGTCAGAACTGTCTGGGCTGTTTCCAGCATTTGCTGTTTAATTTCAGATTTCCAACATCTGTAGTATTTTTCATTCTTACTTCCTGACGGTTGAGCTGGGATCATTTGAGTAGTTGGAGGTGTGTTCCTGTAACACAGGAAAGCTGGTGAAATCCAGCAGACATCTGCAGCTGTGATCATAGACACAATCGTTAACTGTTTCTCATTTTCGCTTCCCCATCTCCACTTCTCTCTCCTCCCTCCCCACTATTTATTTCTCAAGGGATGCGCTCTTTGCAGCATTTAACTTCTTTTCAAAAATAGACTTTATTCATGATAAAAAATATATGCAAAGGAAGAAACTGTGCGAAAGAAAAAGCCTTTACATTCGTGGTCGGTACTTTCAGCAGTGTAAACTTTAAAAGAAAGAAAATACAATCAAACACATCACCCAGGTCATGCCCTCTTCTCATCGTTACCATCAGGAAGGAGGTACAGGAGCCTGAAGACACACACTCAGCGATTCAGGAACAGCTTCTTCCCCTCTGACATCCGATTTCCGAATGGACATTGAACCCATGAACACTACCTCACTATTTTATAATTTCCATTTTTTCACCACTTATTTAATTATATATACAGTGTGTGTGTGTATATATATTGTAATTCACATGTTTCTATTATTATATATTGCATTGTACTGCTGCTGCAAAGACAACAAATTTCACGACATATGCCAATGATATTAAAACTGATTCTGATTCTGACTCCATTGTCGCTCAGTTGTCTCCCTGAGGTGACATTATACTGATTTGAAGGACAACCCCTCCCAACTCTTCCCCTCCACATGCAGTAGTGGAAGGAGCTGAGACACCAAGCCTTTGTGTAGGCTGCACCGAACTTCTGTGCGTCTCACAGCATCTACTCCTGTAGCCTGGGCGGTGGCAGAAGGCAGCATTCCCTTGCAGACATCTCACAGTGCTGGGGGGGGGGGCGACTAGTTACAGGCAGACCAAAGGGCATCTTCCACTGGGTTGATTATCTTCCAGCAGCACTTGTTGTCCATCCCAGGTGCACATCGTAGGACGCAGCCCATAGATAGAGTCATCTGTTTCACAGCTATTGGGGTGAACTGGGTCATGGACCCTTGCATCGATCTCCACACCCTTGTAGTAAATCTAGTCTGCAAAGAGATGGGTGATCCCATTTCATCCCCACTGCAGCCATCCCAAGGGTAGCATATATTTATGGAAGTATTAATTACCCATGAGAAGATGGTAATGGGTGGCTATCTCGAACTGCTGCAGTCCCTGGGGTATGGGTATACTGCTGTTTGTTCAAAGTTCAAAGTAAGTTTATTATCAAAGTACATGTATGTCACCATGTACAACCCTGAGATTCATTTTCTTGTGGGCATACTCAGTAAATCTGTAGAATAGCAGAATCAATGAAAGAACCCACCAAATTAGGATTTCAACCAGAGTGCAGAAGACAACAAACTGTGCAAATACAAAAATAAAGAAATAATAATGATAAATAAATAAACAATAAATATTGGGAACATGAGATAAAGAGTTTTTAAAGGTGAGTCCATAGGTTGTGAAAACATTTCACTGATGGGAGAATTGAAGTTGAGTGATGTTATCCCCTCTGGTTCAAGACTATGATGGCTGAAAGGTAGTAACTGTTCCTGAACCTGGTCGTGTGAGTCCTGAGGCTCCTGTACTTGCTTCCTCTTGGCAGCAGCGATGAGAAAGTACGTCCTGGGTGGTGAGGAGCCCTGTGATGGATGCTGCTTTCCTGCGACAGCTTTTCATGTCAATGTCCTCAATAGTGGGGAGGGCTTTACCCATGATGGACTGGGCCTTATCCTTTACTTTTTGTAGGATTATCCATCCAAGGACATTAGTATTTCCATATCAGGCTGGGATGTAGTCAGTCAATATACTCTCCATTACACACCTACAGAAGTTTGTCACCTTATAGATGTCATGCCAAATCTCCGGTTTATGATTATGCTCCAGTGACGATGAAAGAGCAGCGATGTATTTCCAATGTATAACTAGAGAGAAAGTGCTTGGGAAGCTAAATGGACTAAGAATAGATAAGTCTCCCGTCCCGGATGAGGTGCACCCAAGGGTTCTGAAGGAGGTGGCTTTGGAGATTGTGGAAGCATTGGAAATGATCTTTCAGGAATCAATAGACTCTGGCATGGTTCCGGAGGGCTGGAAGGTCGCAAATGTAGTTCCGCTATTTAAGAAAGGAAGGAGGCAGCAAAAAGAAAATTACAGACCTATTAATCTGACATCGGTGGTTGGAAAGATATTGGAGTCAATCTTCAAGGACGAGGTTATGAAATACCTCGAGGTGCATGACAAGATAGGCCAAAGCCAGCATGGTTTCATGAAGGGAAGATCCTGCCTTACCAACTTATTGGAATTTTTTGAGGTAATCTCAAATAAGGTTGACAAGGGAGAGGTTATGGATGTTGTGTATTTGGATTTTCAAAAGGCCTTCGATAAGGTGCCACATATGAGGCTGCTTAATAAGATGAGAGCCCATGGAATTATAGGAAAGATATTGAAATGGTTGGAGCATTGGCTGATAGGCAGAAAGCAAAGGGTGGGAATAAAGGGATCCTATACTGATCGGTTGCCGGTTACTAGTGGTGTTCCGCAGGGGTCGGTGTTGGGGCCGCTTCTTTTTACGATGTATATCGATGATTTGGATTATGGATTAAATGGTTTTGTGGCCAAGTTTGCGGATGACACCAAGATAGGTGGAGGAGCAGGAAATGTTGAAGAAACGGAAAGGTTGCAGAGAGACTTAGTCAGTTTAGGAGAGTGGGCAAAGAAATGGCAGATGAGATACAACGTTGACAAATGTACGGTTGTACATTTCGGAAGAAGAAATAATCGGGCAGATTATTATTTAGATGGGGAGAAAATTCAAAAATCGGAAGTGCAAAGGGATTTGGGGGTCCTCGTGCAGATACCCTAAAGGTTAACCACCAAGTTGGATTGGCAGTAAGGAAAGCGAATGCTATGTTGGCATTCATTTCAAGAGGAATAGTGTATGAGAGTAAGGAGGTGTTGATGATGCTGTATGGGGCATTAGTGAGACCTCATTTGGAATACTGTGTGCAGTTTTGGGCTCCCTATCTTAGAAAGGATATACTGATGTTGGAGAGAGTTCAGAGAAGATTTACGAGGATGATTCCTGGAATGCAGGGGCTAACATATGAGGAGCGTCTGTTGGTTCTTGGATTGTATTCATTAGAGTATAGAAGAATGAGAGGGGATCTCATAGAAATGTTTCGAATGTTGAAAGGGTTGGACAGAGTAGATGTGGAAAGGTTGTTTCCCTTGGTGGGTGAGTCCAGGGCAAGAGGCTACAGTCTTAGAATTAGAGGATACCCATTTAAAACAGAGATGAGGAGAAATTATTTTAGCCAGAGGGTCGTGGATTTGTGGAATTCGTTGCCACATATGGCTGTGGAGGCCCGATCATTGAGGGTGTTTAAGGAGGAGATTGACAGGTATCTAATTAGTCAGGGTATCAAGGGATATGGGCAAAAGGCCGGAAATTGGAACTAGATGGGTGAATAGTTTAGCTCATGGGGGAGCTGCGGAGCAGACTCGATGGGCCGAATGGCCCTCTTCTGCTCCTTTGTCTTGTAGTCTTGTGAAATCAAGTATATGGCTTGGAGGCAATTTCCAGGATGTGGTGTTCTCTTGCTTTTGCTGCCCTTGAGCTTTTAGCTGGTGATTTACTGGGTTAGGAAGGAACTGTATAAATACTAAATACAACAGACTTTGCAAAGACTGGAAATCTTGAGCAACATACATAAAGTCCTGGAAAAACACAGCAAGTCAAAATTTAAATAATTATGTGCCATTACATTTGACACAGAAAGCTTTGCATGCCATTGGACACTTCAGGGAGGAAAGGAAGGAGGAACCATTGGCCAGATGCTTTGATCAAGAAAATTCCTGGCCAATAAGAATTCAAAGTTGAGTTTATCATCATATGCACAAGTACTTGTATGCCACACCCACCACTCTCTGTGTCAAAAAACTACCTCTGACATATCCTCAATACTTTCCTTCAAACACCTTAAAATTATGCCTTCCGTAAGGACAGCGGTGGGAATCAAAACCACATCCGTGCCCACTGGTGCCGTAAGGCAATTGCACTAACCACTATGCTACCATGGGATATTTAAGTCTGGTGTATTTTTTGGGCTAATTACTCACAAAATCAACTCTTTCTTTCTGCCTGTAGAGTAGGGGTTCACAACCTGGGATCCTCAGACCCCCTCGGTTAATTGTAAGGGTCAATGGAATAAAAAAAGGCTGCTTTAGTGCATTCTGGCTATCTCAGGGTTTGTCAAGTGTTTGTTCATAAGTTGACCTTTTCATGGTCACCCTTCATCTCCCATATTTCATGGAATAAAGTCCTAGCCTGCCTACTCTCCAAGGAATGAAGCCCTAGCCCAATGTATTCCCATCTTCTCCTCAAGATAGAAGCCTCTCTGCCTTCTCAGCCAAATTAATCACTCGTTTAATATCATTGGCATATTTGCTGTTTATGTGGCAGCAGTATATTACAGTACATAATAATTAAAAACTGTAAATTACAGTAAGAGGTATATATACATATATAAAAAGTTAAATTAAATAAATAGTGCAAAAAGAGAAAAAAAAGTAGAGAAGTAGTGTTCATGGGTTCAATATCCATCCAGAGATTGAATGGCAGAGGGGAAAAGGCTACTCCTGAATTATTGAGTGTGTGCCTTCAGACTCCTGTATCTCCTCCCTGACAGTAACAATGAGAAGAGGGCATCTCCTGCGCGATAGGGACCTTAATGATAGATGTCGCCTTTCTGAGACATTACCCCTTGAAGGTGTCCTGGATGCCCATGATGTAGCTGACTGAGTTTACTCCTCCGTGCAGCTTAATTTGATCTTGTGCACTCCCCCCCCCGCCACACCACCCACCACCCCCACCACAACCAGGCGGTGATGCAGTCAGTTAGAATGCTTTCCATGACACATCTATAGGAAGTCGCGAGTATCTTTGGTGACATACCAAATCTCCTCAAACTCCTAATGAAATATAGTAGCTGTTGGGCCTTCTTTGTAACTGCATCAATATGTTGAGCCCAGGACAGATCCTCAGGGATGTTGACACCCAGGAACTTGAAACTGCTCGTCCTTTCCACTTCTGATTCTTCAGTGAGGACTGGTGTGTGTTCCTTTATCTTACCCTTTCCGTAGTCCACAATCAATTCTTTGGTCTTACTGACGTTGAGTGCAAATGGACATTCAGGGTGAATTTGGCTGGACAAGAGAGTGAAGGCTACCTTCCTGCAATGGGTCAACAGGTCTGGAGGATATAGATGTATCCCTCAGACCTGTACTGGTTTTAAATTGTCCTCTCGTATATTTTAGAGAGGGGAATGTACACTTAGTAGCCACTTTGTCAGGTACACCTGTGCACCTGCTTGCTAATACAAATATCTAATCAGTCAATCACGGTAGCAACTCAATGCATGGCCAAGAGGTTTAGTTGTTGTTCATTCCAAACAGCAGAATGGGGAAGAAATGTGATCCAAGTGACTTTGAACGTGGGATGAATTTTGGTGCCAGATGGGGTGGTGTCAGGAAATGTAGGGGAGGCTTGACACAAATGCAAAGCAGCGGAGATGATTTTACAGTGAGTGATAACTTTAATAATCATCTGAAAAATTACATGCCACAGGGGGCCACAAAACAAGAGAGAACAGATACTAGATATGCAGGTAACAATGTAACTGAAGGCCAACCTTATTAAAAAGAGATGTCAGAGGAGAGTAGCCAGACGAGTTCAAGCTGACAGGAATGTGACAGTAACTTAAATAACCACATGTACAACAGTGGTATGCAGATGAGCATCTCTGAATGCACAACACGTCAAACCTTGAAGTGGATGGGTGACAGCAGCAGAAGAGCATGAACATACAGGAATACACTTAGCGGTGACTTTATCAGATATCTCCTGTACCTAATAGAGTAGCCACTGAGTGTAAAATCATTATCGATCTAAGAGATACAAATGTGTAATAGAAGAGGCTTTGAGATGATTCGATGATCACTGACTTTGGCTTTCACGTGGCCGACAAAGTGTAAATTATTGCACCAGCAATGTAAAAAGATGTTTTTGGTTGTAACTTGTTCTGAGGATGCATAATGTTCTATTCATAAACACAAGAGGTTCTGCAGGTGCTGGAAATCCAGAGCAACACACACAAAGCGCAGAAGAAACTCAGCAGGTCAGGCAACATTTCTGGGGAGGAATGAACAGTCAACATTACGGGACGAGACTCTTCATCAGGGCTGGAAGGACAGGGGGAAGAACCCAGAATAAGAAGGTGGAGGGGAAGGAGTACAAGCCAGCAGGTGATAGGTGAGGCCAGGTGAAGGGGGAGGTGTGTGGTTGGGGTTGGGGATGAAGTGAGAAGCTGGGAGTTGATAGGTAGAAAAAGTAAAGGGCTGAAGAAGAAAGATTCTGATAGGAGAGAAGAGTGAACCATGGGAGAATGGGAAGGAGGAGGGGCACCAGAGGAAGGTGCTCGTAGAGCATTTAATATTTCAGTACTATTTGAGTAATATTGTAAAATATTGCTTTCTTTACATAATTCATTACGGGTTATATGTAAAAGTACATGAATGGCACGTCCTTACACCACCGCGTCATATTTCAGCTGCTTACTAAAGAGAAGAATCTAAGAAGACATGTATCCAGGCTCCAGTCTTTTTCTTTTAATTAGTTTTCTGGAGTTACAAAGTATAATAACAATAGGTAGGTTAGGAGAAGAGGGTGGTTGAGAGAGAAGAAAGATTGGGCAATGGAAAAAGAAGAAGGGGAAAGGGGAAGGGGGGGAGAAATTAGATAGATTGATACTTTATTGATCCCAAAGGAATTTACAATGTCACAGTAGCATTACAAGTGCACAGGTATACAGGTATACAGGTATAGATAATTTGATGTTGATCAGGCTGTAGACTACCCAGATGGAATATAGGGTGTTGCCCCTCTAAGCTGAGAGTGGCCCCATCGTATTTGACAGTCCATTCCTCTCCATAGATGCTGTCTGTCTTGTGTGTGTTGCTAAGGTACTATTTAAATGTGTATTTCTCTTCATGCCAACTCATTTCAGTCACCATGAACTGGTGGTGGTGTCAACCAATACCTTTTACACATTTCACCAGAACTGCCATCAGAATTTGAAGTTTTATACACTCCAATTGATTTTTCAAAAGACCAGCTATAAACTTCAGATGTAATAGTTGGAGAGAATCAGAGGGAGGGGTTTGCCACCTGGGACATGGAGCTTCAGGGCATGTTCCAAAAAAAGACAATGAGCACAGCTGTTATTCAATGCACACGGGACTTGCCACCATCCAGCTCTCCGCCCCCCACAAACATCTGAATCTTCGATGTGGTCCTAAAGCAGCAGATTCAGATTCAGATCCAAATTCAGATTAAGATTCAGATCCAGATTCAGGTTCGGGTTAAAATTCAGTTATATATGCAGATTCATTACCCAAGGTGCAGGACACAGGAAACTGCGTTAACAGTCAGGAAGGAAAAAGAGCTTGAACAGCCTGTGCAGAGTGTGGCTATCTTACTCAACTCTTTTGATACTATTGGGTGGGGGGAGGTGGGGAATGACCTAGCAGTCACAGTGGTTTGTGTATGTTAATAGGGGATATCGTTCGTTAGGAGAACAGAAAGGAGGTTCTGTGGATGAGTATGAGATTCCCAGAGTACCCTAACTGGTTGCATCACCATTTCCATCATTGTGTGGAAACGCCATTTCCCAGGAATGGAAATCCTAGTGAAAGTGGTGGATACAGAACAGCCATCACAGGCAAAGCCCTCCCCACTATTGAACATATTTACAAGGAACGTTGCCACAGGAAAGCAGCATCCATCATTAAGGGCCCCCACCATCCAGGCCATGACCTCTTCTTATTTCTTTCATCAGGCAAGAGGTCCCACACCACCAGGTTGAGGAATAGTTATTACCCATAACCATCAGGCTCCTGAACCAGTGTGGATAACTTCAATCACCACAACTCTGAACTGATTCCACAACCTACAGGCTCACTTTGAAGGATTCTTTACAACTCATATTCTTGGTATGATTTATTTTCACGGTTTGCCTTCCTTAGCACATTGGTTGTTTGGCAGATCTTGTCTGTTTATGTATAGTTTTTCAAAACCGAACCCACTCAGAGGAAACCCAGGTGAGGAGAAGAAGTAAGAGGCCAGAGTGGGGAATAGAAGCAGAGGGAAGAATATAATTGGATCAATAAATCAATCAATAAATATATGGATCAATAAAATAACTAGAAACTAAATAGATCACAGATGGAGTAAATGGTGTTTTTGACCAGGACAGTGGTAGTCTATAACATTCAGTTGTTCTGTAAGTGCACACGTTTATCAAGCTCATTCATACACTCAGTTTTCCTGTAAAGGATTTTCACAGAGAAATATAAGGATAAACCTCTTCAACAATATCCGGCCAATCAAAAATGTACGTGACAGCAGCCTTGCCCCAGTTCAGCTCATTATTTTGGTTCCCTTCAATGCTGGCAGCTAGCTCCCTACCTGGCAGAGTGCTGGGGTGAGTGTGCCAGGAATCCTAACACATGAACTGTCTTGTATCTCAACCTTTAGACTTCATCGCCTGGCTCTGTCCCATTCCACCTTTGCCAGTCTACTCTCTGGCCCATTTTCACATTCTTTACTGCCTTTTCATTACCAGGTCCAACTATTTTATCTCACTCAGCATTAATAAAGTGGTTAATCTGATCATTCTGTCATTGTTTGTGTGGCCATGCTCTGAAAATGGATAGCTGCGGTCTATTCCCCCTGGTATTGATCACACTGTGGGTATATCTCATTGGCTGTAAAACTTTCTGGAATAAGCAAGGTTCCATAGAAATGCAATTCTTTCATCTACCAGTGACAATCCCTGCTTTTAACTTGTCAGAATCACCTCTTATCCTCCTTCACTCCAGAGAGAAAAGCCTTAGCTCACTCAGCCTTTCCTCATAAGACATGAGCTCCAATTTAGGCAGCATCCTGGTACATATATCTCTTCTCACCCTCTCCAAAGCTTCCACATTCTTCCCATAATGAGGGGACCAGAACTGAACACAATACTTCAAATGTGGTACATAATTCACATGAGAAAATACCACACAAGAAGCCCTAAACTAAAACACCAAATTCATCCTTAATGTTTTTGTTTTCCCAGTATACCTCCATTGATATTCACTAATATGAATTCTCTGGAAGAAAAAACATCTGAACCATTTTTCAGGTTACTTTCTTACTTACTGCCCATTATGCCACTGGCGTTCAGGGCAGCAATGACGGTCCTCCATCTCTGCCATGTTCAGGGCTTCTTTCATCATGTCAGTAGCTTGCTTTTCAGTACTGCCAGCCATGCAAGTCCTGGGTGGAGACTCAGGAATACCGTCACACTCAGATGTTGAAGGATTCTTCATTGCTGTTTCCATAACAATTTTGTTTAACCATTCGGGGTTGTTAGCCCTGAGCTGAACCCCTGAACCGTGGAGGACTGGTGGACCATCTTAGTCTGGCAACTACCCTTTGACCCGTTTGCATGGATGACTCTACCAAGAGTCAAAACATGAAGCCCTGACTCCAGCCAACGTAGCACTCCAGGTCACTGAGGCACACAAGCTTTCAAACCTTACGAGAAGATTGTGTTCCTTTTGGAGGAATTTTCAGGTTGCCCCTTTGCAAATCGAGTTCTTGCATCTCTCATGGAATGTACATACAGATTTTGTTTTGCCCTCAGGAATTTACTGCACCATAAAGTATTGGTACAATCTTACAACTCAATTGCATAGCAATTAGTACAATGTTCATATAGTCAGCACTTTACGAGAGCGGTAAAACATGAAAAAGAAATTAAAGACAGAATCCAGGGTGCCAACAGTGCATATCTTCAAAACAACAACAGATCGTTAATAAAATTGTTGAAGGTTACAAAAGAAAACTCAAAGAATACCTAGGAAGGGAAGGGGAACGTCGACTCAGACCTTGAGGCCTGCGTCGGGCATTTTCATGCCTTACAAGGTGCAGATTGAAAGTCTGTGTGGGACGCCACTCCTCACACAGGCACTAGAGCAATGTGTGGTTAAGTGCCTTGCTCAAGGACACAAACACATTGCCACAGCTGAGGCTCGAACCAGTGACCTTGAGATCACTAGACGAACGCCTTAACCACTTGACCACGTGCCCAGACAGAATTCAATATTTATGTAATCTTTCAAATCTTGCAAGTGATTATGATCTATGGGCTTTCCTCTAGCATACACTGTTGTGTTTGTTTAAGGAGTACCCAACTATCGAAGAGATGGGGCAGTCTACTGCTACACACCACTTAAAGGTACGTCAGTGGTTGAGGGACACTTTGGGTCATCTGGAGGTTGAATTAGGCGCTTCAAAATGTGGTTCCCACTTCCATTAAAAATATGTATTCTAATTGATCAGATTAAAAATTAAGAAAAGCACACCACAGGCTGCAGGTGCTGGATAAACAAACTGCTGGAGGAACTCAGTGGATCAACTGCTATACTACTGTGATGCCCTTAAGGCTGATTTATACTTCTGCATCAAATCGACGCCGTAGGTACGGCGTCATTGCGAACCCTACACAGAGCCTACACGGATCCCTACGCCGTACCTTGACACGCACCTCTCCCAAAGCGTAACTGTACATCGTGGCAACACAGACTGCAACAACTGTGATTGGTCTGCTTGGTAGCATCGCATTTCCTCCTACGCTGCAATAGCTTCCCATTGGGTGACTGAAGGGCAGGGAAGGAACTCTGGCTGCAGTGCTTTCCATAAAGCTTTACAGACCTCCGAAATTATGGAGGACACATTTCGCTTTTACGAAAAAAGACGCTCGCTTTAAACTTGTTTACCCCAAGGAAGACTACCATGACCATGAAGACTTGCACGGGCAGGTGTGTGCGCATGCGCGACATGCCCGAATTGCAGAGCGACGCAGACACACCAACGCACAAGTATAAATGTTCACAACACGCGTCGACCACTTGCGTAGGTTATGGCGTCGAGCTGACGCACAAGTATAAATCAACCTTCAGTGCTAGAGGTCATTAATTTGGGAGGCACTATGAGTGTTTGAATAAGCTTTTATTGAAATATCACTTAACTGTCTGCTAATAGTTATATCAATCAAGTACACATTGAGAAATACAGTACTGTGCAAAAGTCAGGCACCCTGGCTATATATATCTGTGCCCATGACTTTTGCACAGTACTGTATGTTGGCACTAGAAACATGGTGACACTTGTGGGCTGCCCTCAGCACATCCCCAGACTGTTTTGGTCATTGACAGAAGTGACACATTTTACTCTGCATTTCAATGTTTCGATGCACATGCGACAAATAAAGCTAATCTTTTAAATACACAGAAGGGTTTGTATTCCTAAACTGTCTTTGACCTTTTGACATACCACAGTGCTTTAACCTCTGTCAAAAATTGTTAGTGTTGTCTTACTTACTTACTGCCTGTTATACCGCTGGTGCTTAGGCCAGCAATGGAGGTCCTCCAACTCTCTCTCTGTCCTTGGCCGTTTTCCCTGTCGTACCCCAGATGATGTTCAGGGTCCTCATTTCTGCCTCTACGGCACAGCACCAAATTGTCTTTGGCCTCCCGCATTTCCTCCACCCTTCAGGGGTCCAACGAAGTGCTGTCTTGATGAAGGAGTTGGCTTCCCTTCTCATCGTGTGCCCAATCCATCTCCAAAGTTCAGAGTTCAAAGTAAGATTTGTTATCAGACTTGAGCACAGACATAGTGTGGCGTGTGGCCAAGTGGTTAGGGCGTTGGGCTCATGGTCTGAAGGTTGTGGGTTCGAGGCTTGGCCAAGGTGGTTTGTTGTGTCCTTGAGCAAGGCAGTTAACCACATACTGCTCCAGTCCACCCAGCTGAAAGTGGGTACCAGCAAATGCTGGGGGTTAACCTCGTGATAGACTGGCGTCCTATCCGGGGTGGGGGGGGGGGGGCGTCTCATACTCCCAGTCGCTTCACGCCACAGAAACTGGCATAAGCACCGGCCTGATGGGCCATAAGGCTCGGAATAGACTTTAACTTTAACTTTTAGAGCACAGACATGCCACCACATACAACTCTGAGATTCGTTTTCCTGTGGGCATACCTAGCAACTCTATAGATCAGAAACTGTAAGCAGGAACAATGAACAAAAAAAAACAGTGCAAATGCAAATATAAATAAATAGCAATAATGAAAGAGTATGAAATGACAAAATAAAGAGCCCTAAAAGTGAGACCATCGGTTGTGGGAACACCAGGAACAGAATGAGTGTAGTTTTCTCTTTTTTTCTCAACAGTTTGATGGTTGAGGGACAGTGAACCAGGTGGTATGAGTCCTGAGGCATTTGCACCAATGTGTCCTCATCATGATTATCGCATTGTCCTCATGAAGACACTGAAGGAGGAGGGCATGGTTGAAGATCTTTCTTGGCTAGACGTTAACCTCATCTCCGCTCTAACAAATGAAACTCACCAGCTGCTCTGTGTACGGCTAACTCCCACAAAAAGGAACATGACAACGATGCGATATTCCAATGTGGGCACGTGGCCAAATGGTTAAGGCATTGGACTAGCGACCTGAAGGTCGTGAGTTCAAGCCCCAGCCGAGGCAACATGTTGTGTCCTTGAGCAAGGCACTTAATCACACATTACTCTGCGACGACACCGGTGCCAAGCTGTATGGGTCCTAATGCCCTTCCCTTGGACAACATTGGTGTCGTGGAGACTTGCAGCATGGGCAACTGCTGGTCTTCCATACAACCTTGCCCAGGCCTGTGCCCTGGAGAGTGAAGACTTTCTAGGTGCAGATCCATGGTCTCGCAAGACTAACGGATTCCAATTTTTAATGGTCAGTTAAATATTGGATATCTCTCATCCACAAATGGTGTCATGTAGTCTTTTATGATCACATGAAAAAACCTGGCTGGTTCTTGGTGTTGTCTAATAGTGCAACAAGTAGTCAACTATCTCTGGTGCAGATCTGAGGGACTCAGATTTGCATTGGAGTGTCAGTGTTCATTATATCAATGGAATGGAATTGCAACCTATGAGGATGTCAGTAACTGATCCTCAAATGACTCCTTATCATATTAGGCTGGTAACTTATTAGACATAGAATTCTTCATCCAATCACAAGCGACATTTGGGATTGAGGGTGTACTTGGGTCATGTCAGTCAGCAAATCAGCAAATCATTCCAATGATATAAAGCTTCCAGAAGTCATTTTTAATGGGTCTAAGCAAAATCTGTAGACATTAAAGCAATTCACTCAGTGTCCTTCATAACTGCCTAATGTTATATAGTCATATAATCATTCCTTGGAATATTTCAAAGCCATAATCATAAACACTAATGCCTCGTCAAGTTAATTGCTTTCAATTGATTTATCGCTTCTTATTGAAGGTTTAATTGAAATTCTGTAAGTAGGACATAAACCGGAAGGGGATGCAATATTAATTAAACTTCAACTGCCTTGATTACTTACAGCAGTAATTGCTCATTTTAATCCCCTTGCTCTGTCCTTAAGCAATGGTTACTCTGCTGCTAAATAATGCCATGTTGGCAGAAATTGCTTCTTTCTGTTATTTCCTTGCAGACAATCAGCCTGATGGTGCCTACACATATTATTTACAGAAGTACTGTCAAGACCAAGAGCAATGGCTCGTTTGAACACAGAGATTTTACTTTAATGGAAAAGTAAGCTCAAATGGAACTGCATTGTACCATATATCTCTTTGGATTCTCCTGGGTGTCTGAGTTAGCGTTATTTAAGTTCAAGTTTAATTCTCATTCAACCATACACTTGTATACAGCTAATCAAAACAGTGTTCCTTCGGGGTCATGGTACAAAGCACAGTACATATAGTCACACACAGCACACAGTTACAAAGCAACATTAGCACAAGTCCCTGTGTGGCATGGCCTGAAGATTGATGGTGCTTGGGATGTTGTCTGGGAGCCATGTTTCTGCAAGATCAAGCACGCAGCAGTTGCTCATCTCCCACAGACGTAGGCAATCGAGCTTGTCTTCCAGGAGTTAATGCTGGAGAGCCAGCCTACAACCCAGCACAGATTGTCCCTGTTTCCTTCCCCATTGCCTCCGGCCTCCGGTGCCTCCTCTCTGGGGTGGCTGTAACAGATAATGCTGTGGCATGAGGGCTCAGTCCTCAGGCATGGATTCCGGTGCACCTGAAATTACTGTTAATGCGTCAGGGTTAGGGAACTCCTGATTGCTAACAACTGACTCTTACTGAAAAATTCTTTATATATAATTTGACTCTATGTTTAGGTTCAGTTGTCACATCAAAGTTCCAAGTTCAAAGTAAATTTATTATCAAAGTTCATAAATGACACCATATACAACCCTGAGATTCATTGTATTGTGGGCACACTCAATAAATCCATAGAATAATAGCCATTACAGAATCAATGAAAGACTGCTTCAACTTGGGCATTCAATCAATGTGCACAAGACAACAAACTGCAAATACAAAAATAAAGAAATAATAATAAATAAATGAGCAATAAATATCGAGAACATAAAATGAAGAATCCTAGAAAGTGAGTCCATCAGTTGTAGGAACATTTCAGTGACTGGGCAAATGAAGTTGAGTGAATTTACCCCCTCTGGTTCAAGAGCCTGATGGTTGAGGGGTAATAACTGTTCCTGAGCCTGGTAGTGTGAGTTTTGAGGCTCCTGTGTCTTCTTCCTGATGGCAGCAGTGAGAAGAGAGCATGTCCTGGGTGGTGATGACGGTCCCTGATGATGGATGCTGTTTCCCTACGACAGCAATTTGTGTAAATAAACATCATTCATTGTTTTAAAGTTCATGCCCTGTCCAGAAAAATAGGTCAAGATTCAAGATTCAGGGTTATGTATTAAATAGAACATAGAAGCACATAAAACCTACAGCATAATACAGGCCCTTCAGCCCACAAAGCTGTGCCGAACATGTCCTTACCTTAGAAATTACCTGGGGTTACCTATAACCCTCTATTTTTTCTAAGCTCCATGTACCTATCCAGGAGTCTCCCAAAAGACCCTATCGTATCCATCTCCACCACCATCGCCGGCAGCCCATTCCATGCACTCACCACTCTCTGCGTAAAAAACTTACCCCGACATCTCCTCTATACCTACTTCCAAAACACCTTAAAACTGTGCCCTCTCATGTTAGCCATTTCAGCCCTGGGAAAAAGCCTCTGACTACCCACACAATCAATGCCTCTCATCATCTTATACACCTCTATCAGGTCATCTCTCATCTTCCGTCACTCTAAGGAGAAAAGGCCGAGATCACTCAACCCATTCTCATAAGGCAGGCTCCCCAATCCAGGCAACATCCTTGTAAATCTCCTCTGCACCCTTTCTGTGGTTTCCACATCCTTCCTATAGTGAGGCAACCAGAACTGAGCACAGTACTCCAGGTGGGGTCTGACCAGGATCCTATAGAGCTGCAACGTTACCTCTCGGCTCGTAAACTCAATCCCATGATTGATGAAGGCCAATGTACCGTATGCCTTCTTAACCACAGAGTCAACCTGCGCAGTAGCTTTGAGTGTTAGAACCATAGAACACTACAGCACAGAAAACAGGCCATTTGGCCCTTCAAGTCTGTGCTGAAACTTTATTCCTCTAGTCCCATTGATCTGCATCCAGTCCATAACCCTTCAGACCTCTCCCATCCATGTATCTATCCAATTTATTCTTAAAACTTGAGAGTGAGCCTGCATTTACCACGTCACACAGCAGCTCGTTCCACACTCCCTCCACTCTCTGAATGAAGAAGTTCCCCCTAAACCTTTCCCCTTTCACCCTAAAGCCATGTCCTCTTGTATTTATCTCTCCTAATCTAAGTGGAAAGAGCCTATTCACAGTTACTCTGTCTATAACCCCATAATTTTGTAAACCTCTCTCAAATTTCCCCTCAGTCTTCTACGCTCCAAGGAATAAAGTCCTAACCTGTTCGACCTGTTCTACGGACTCGGACCCCAAAATCCCTCTGATCCTCCACACTGCCATCATATTTGACCCACCTCACACTTATCTGGGTTGAACTCCATCTGCCACTTCTCAGTCTAGTTTTGCATCCTATCAATGTCCCGCTGTAACCTCTGACAGCCCTCCACACTATCCACAACACCAACCTTTGTGTCATCAGCAAATTTACTAACCTATATCTCCACTTCCACATCCAGGTCATTTAAAAAAATCATGAAGGGTAGGGGTCCCAGAACAGATCCCTGAGGGACCACCACTGGTCACTGACCTCCATGCAGAATATGACCCATCTACAGCCACTCTTCGCCTTCTGTGGGCAAACCAGTTCTGGATCCACAAAGCAATGTCCCCTTGGATCCCATGCCTCCTTACTTTCTCAATAAGCCTTGCATGGGGTACCTTATCAAATGCCTTGCTGAAATCCATATACACTACATCTACTGCTCTACCTTCAACAAGGTGTTTAGTCACATCCTCAAAAATGTACATCAACATATACAGTGAAATGTGTCATTTGCATTAACAACCAACACACCCGAGGGTTTGCTAGAGGCAGCCTGCAAATATCACCACATCCCAGCGCCAGCATAGCAAGTCCAAGTACAACAACACAGAACACAACAAGCAGCAGAGCAACAGCAAAAATAAGCCCTTTTCCTTCCTCCTACCTGGCCACCCACTCACGGAGAGTCCTCCAACCCCAGGCCTGTTGACAACAGGCCTCATATTTCCCCAGAAGACTTCAGACTCACAGACACAGGGCTTTGGCCATCAGCCCTTCTGATCGACAACAATCTTCAATCTTCAATATAAACCTCAGAACTAGTCGACGACGGGTCACCGAACTCCGGTCTTTCCAACCCATGTACCTAGGAGGTCACTGGCTCTCATTCCCACTGCTCACATGGTACATCTGATTTCGTGATCCACTGACTTGGAGGGAGACCAGCTGACTGTGCATCTCTGTAGAATCTCCTCTGCTGTCTATGCTTGTGATCTGTTAGTGTGCCAGGGGAAGGAAAGTGGCAAGTCAGTCTCCTTATTATTAACAAGTTGTGATGCACAGCGCTGTGTCCACAATTCACTATATCCCTCTATGTCTTCATAAAATCTGTAAAACCAAATAGCAATATACAAGTAACAGAACTGCAGGTTTATAGGAAATAGGCTGACATATACATAATTCACACTGACTGACCCTGAGTAGTACTTCCCCTCTCAGAGTAACTTAACCCCAAGTCCTGGACTGAGAGGAAGCTACTGACATGATGACAGAAGCCCTGAACACCACTGGAGATGGAGGACCTTCATTGCTGTCCTCAGTGCCAGTGGAGTAATGGGCAGTAAGTAAATATGTACTTTGACAATAACGTTACTTTGAACTTTGAACTGAAATGGGCAGTGTCTAAACTGCCAGCCTAGCCCTCAGATGGCATCATCGTTGAGAATCAGAATCTTATGGATTCAAATCCACCTTCAGGTATGTGAGTACAAGGGTTTAGGCTGAGTCTATCTGGCCTCGGGAGTTCTGCACTGAGTGCTGTATTTTGTCTGTGGCAGTAAGTTGTAAGTTAAAAGGTCCCAAGCCACTAACTCACAGAAAGAGGAGAAACAGGCTTGGCACTTCTATTGCTCTGGCTAAAGTCTATCGATAGTTATACTAAAATGAAAGAGAATATCAGATCATTACCAGATCATTGGAGCTTGATAACCACAGACGAGGGGTATCTAGGCATGCTTTCCACGTTTAGTCAGCGTGCTTGCTGTCTAAGCAATAGGCTCCTCCTCACAACAGTGCCATCCGTGACTCATCAGTGCCTCAACCCTGTGACTGGAAGTATCAGTCTGCAAACCAATACTGTCAAAATGCACCAACTACGTCTCAGTATTGTGGCTTTTCTCACACAGATCGCATGACTTTTGCTCATCTTCCCTTTGAGTGCTTGGCCTTCTATTGATCAGGGTCAACCATGGATGTTGTGTCATAGCTGTCTATGTGTTGACACACAGTGCGATACGGAGAACAAGCCTATGTTGCCTATGCAGCAGGCTCCCCCTCTCCACGCAGCTGATGAATCCAAAGGAACTGCAGAGACCGATGCACTTTGGTGCAGCAGAGTCACAGCGGTTGCCAGTCAGGGTTGAAATCAACACAGGACTTCATTAGGGACTCCACCTCCACATCCTTCCTCGGGGTTTACTCCCCCATGAGTGTGAATAGCCGCAAGACAGTGGAAGTTTGAGATCAGAGTTTTCCTTCTCCTAGATAAGCTGCCAACTAAAGGTGGGAGGAGAGAAAGCAGCGCGCCGCGCGTTCGCAGCCCTCCGGTGAAAAATAATTTCATATCCATTAAATAGGGGCCATGGACAATTCTGATTTGATGGAGAGGGACGTGAAAGCACAGAGGAACATCTGGAGAAATTTCTGAAACGCCCATTCGCTGCTGTCGTTACCGTGTGGTCGGGAATCTTTCGGAGTGTAGGCCTCAAAATCCCTGGCCTTGCCTGCTTTCAGCGACCGAGAAGGAGGTCGAATCGCTCGGATAGAGATGGCGCTCAGTACTCGGTGTCGGAGAGCTGATCAGAGCTCGAAGTTTTCGGATGACTCAGAGTCGGACCGTGGTCGGGTATGGCAGGGAGAGTTTTTCTTCCTTCTTCTGTCTGCGTGAGATGTGGGACATTTGAGAGACTTTGAACTTTTACTGTGCTCATGGGCTTCTTCATCAAGTTATGGTATTGTTGCACTGTTGTGACTATATGTTATAATTATGTGGTTTTGTTAGTTTTTTTCAGTCTTGGTCTGTCCTGTGTTTTGTGATATCACACCGGAGGAAATATTGTATCATTTCTTAATGCATGCATTACTAAATGACAATAAAAGAAGACTGTGTGTCTTCATAATCTAGAAAAAAACTACGGCTGATGGATCCCCATCTGCGTGAAGCAACTGGTTTTAAGGTACCAGTAACCCACCTTTGTCCTTCCTTCTGTCAGTAGAAACAATTCCATCAGGCTTAGTAGCTAAGGCACACATGAAGGCCAGGAGCAGGACTTGGTTGTCAGAGACTATTTGGGGTGCACACCATTGGGAGCATTTAGTAGGTAGTGGGAGCTCATCCCCACTATCTACCCCTCTGTCCTATTGTCAGCGTTAATCATACAGCATGGAGACAGGCCCCTCAGACGATTGAATCCACACCGACCTCGACCACCCATTTACCCTCCTCCTGCATTACTCCCTCTTTTTATCAAAGATCAGGGTCAAGTTGATTCACCGTATACATTCACATGTTTTACGAGCTTGCTGTGGTGTGTTGGCATGACATGCAACAAAAACAACATTCAACAATTATGAAAAACAAAGAATTTTTTAAAAAGTTAGAAGTACTGATATGGAATAAAATCTGCACAAATATATAAATACCAGCGTGTATCTACAATACATGCAGTATAATTATAAACAGTGGTTTAAAGTGTTTACAGTGCAATCCAGTGACTGAGATGACAGAGGGAGTGGAGGGAGGTAACTACAGATGGTTGACCAGATTAACTGCCTGGGGGAAGAAACTTTTAAGATGGTGTAAAGTTTTTGTTTTAATAGCCTTATATCGCTTTCCAGAAGGGAGCTTCTGGAAGTTTGCAGGGTGGCAGTGTCCATGGTGGTTTTGCCTGTCCGCTTCTTTGTCCTGGACACATACAAGCCCTGCAGTGATGGTAGACTGTAGCCAGTGACCTTTCCTGCTCACCTGACAGTTCGCTGTAGCTCTCATATATTCTGAGAGGATGCCGCACCAAACCAGACGGTATTTTCCCCACATTTGCTCCATCTTCCCCCAAATTCTGTCGCTCACCAACACACTAGGGACTGACAGACCGATACATCTTACGATGCACACAGACACATCATCGGTGGTGTAACCCGGGGGTCACAGGGTGTTTCGGATCTTTCAACATCAGGCACCCTCGCCCAGGTGACCCAGCCGGGGTTGATCAAGCCCTGACTTGTGTCGGGGAAGCATTCTGGCACAGGTCACTCCTGCTGAACCACAGCTATCTCCAGGCTCGCTCTGCTGCCACTGGGGTGTTCCCGATGGCTCTCCTCTTCTGGGCTCCCGAGATGCCCGTCCAGCTGTTGGCTCGGCAGAGGGACTGACCCACCTCTGCGGGCATACAGTGTGCCCGTCACCCCTTGCTGCAGCACTCCTCCACCAAGTCTTGGCACTTTGTCTTTTCCCTTTCATGGGCCTCCTCCATCCTGTCCGCCCAGGGAGCAGGCAGCTCCAACATGACCACCTGACTCCATGACTCTGACAGCAGCACCATGTCTGGCCTAAGCATTGTCGAGGAGATGTGCTCAGGGGATCTGAGCTGTTTCCCTGGGTCGACTCTCAATTGCCGGTCCTTTGCTGCTCCTAGGAGGCCGGCATGCTCCTTGGATTGGGTTTGAGCCTTCTCTCCTGCCTTGATATAAAAAAGAATTGTTTGATTTGCTGGGCGAAGGCTGTGTTCAAGGTGTCAGCCACTGTCTTCAGCACCCGATCATGATGCCAACGATAATGCCCATCCCCCAGGGCTTTTGGGCAGCAGCTGAGGATGTGCTCTATACTGTACCCCTTCTTCGATGCAGGGAGCATGTTGGAGCTTCAGCCTTGCCCCAGCAGTAGAGGTTCTCTGGGCTCGGCAAGACATCACAGACCAACTGGGGTTCAGCTCAATGCGATAGGGTTCAGCTGGCCAAATTTACCTCCACGAGAGGCGCTCCATTACCTGGTCCCATCCTGTCCATTTGTTGCCAGAAGCCATCAATCTTGCTGGCACGTAGCTCCTCCACAGCAGCTCACACCTCACACTGGGCCAACTGGCGCCTCGCTCTTCCCTGTTCCTTACCGTAGCGGACTGTTGGGAAGCAACCCAAGCCCGCTCGTCTCAATGCCACTGAGCCCACCAGCACCCTATGTCTTGTTCAGCTGCATCCTGCGCCCTCCACCTCCTGCCCATTCTCACCTCAGTGCCAGCGTGTGAGACCTTTGGGTCCCTGGACTCTCTGTATCGCAGCACCGCTCTTGCGCTGGTGATCGTGTTCTCCTCGCTCACACGGCCGTTGGGCAGTTTCAGTCTGTTTTCCTTCCGGGACAAGGCGATGTTGTTCAGGCTCCTAGGGAGACCCAGCCACCTCCATAGGTGCCGGCTGATCTTTTTCTCTCAAAGTCTCCACTGTTGACATCATAGACTAGCAGAGGCCACAGGATCCAAGGGGGAATACCATGCTGACAAATCCAAGCCTTGAATTTACCCGGCTGCCCTGACTTGTCCACAGCAGCCAACCATTGCTGCAGCTCTTCCCTGGCTGCTTTGATGGGTGCTGTGCCCATCATTGAGCTGGTGAGCACCTTGCCAAGGTCCTTCACCGGCTTCTCTGATAGGCTTGGAATTTGGGCATCTCCCAGGAAAGAGTGGGATTTGTCAACCACCTTTCCTCTCTTAAGTACTAAGGATTTGGATTTCTTCAGATTGAAGCTCATCCTTGCCCAGAGCAGTGAGCTTCTGGGGGGTCCATCTGCACTCTGGCACTGACGTTGTTGTTAAAGTCGGGTCATCCATGAATATTCTTACAGGTGGTTGACGGGCACCAGAGCTGGCCAACGGGCCTCTGCACTCCAGCGCTGCTGACTTAGCCAACATGTTCCTCACCAAGGGGAAGCTGATCACAGACACTATTATGATCCCCTTCTCAAAACAATGCCTATAAGATGCAACTGTCCCAGAGGTGACTCTGAGACTAAAATTACTATAGTAGTCCAGACTGATTTCCCTGGTCTGATTGGGATATAGTGGCACTCGAGGGTGACTTCAACCAGCTCATGGAACCATACTCATTCGTGAGGTCCAGCCAGAGCACAGAGAGATCTCCCTTGCCTTCCTGTGCTTCTCTGATCAACTGAGTGATCACTCCTGTTTGCTCTAAGCACCCTGGAAAATGCGCTATCCCACTCTTCTGCATGGAGGTGTCAATATAATAATTTATAATGAGCAATTAACCTACCGAATGCCCATCTCTCTGGGATTTGGAAAGAAACCGGACAACCCAGGGAAACCCACGCAGTCACAGTAAGAACATGCAAACTGCACACGGTCAGTAGCCAAGTACAGGACTGAGCCCCAGTCTTAGGTATGGTGACACAGTCAGTGGCTCTACTGGCCATGCAACAGTGCCACCCATAACACCCTGGCAAACACTGATTGTAATCTAGAGTAGCATTGGATCAAACCTGGAATAGACCACAGCTCAGTCATACAGTAACAAAAGTCTTAGGCACCTTAGCTATATATATTTCAGACCATGATTCCCCTCTCCCTGTCCCCTTTCCACTCTCAGTCCACAATAGAGACCCATATCAGAATCATATCACTCACATATGCCATGAAATTTATTTTTTCTTTTGTGGCAACAGTACAGTGCAATTCATAAAATTATTACAGTACTGTGCAAAAATCTCAGGCACCCTAACTATATATGAGTGGGCAAGTGGCCAAGTGGTTAAGGCATTGGTCTAGCAACCTGAAGGTCGTGAGTTCGAGCCCCAGCCGAGGCAACATGTTGTGTCCTTGAGCAAGGCACTTAATCACACATTGCTCTGCGACGACACTGGTGCCAAGCTGTATGGGTCCTAATGCCCTTCCCTTGGACAACATTGGTGTCGTGGAGAGAGGAGACTTGCAGCATGGGCAACTGCTGGTCTTCCATACAACCTTGCCCAGGCCTGCACCCTGGAGAATGAAGACTTTCCAGGAGCAGATCCATGGTCTCGCAAGACTAATGGATGCCTTATTTATTTCTATATATGTGTGCGTGTGTGTGTGTGTGTGTGTGTGCGTGTGCGTGTCTAAGGCTTTTGCACAGAGCTGTACTTTCACACCGTTAGGCCTGAAGGTGCTCTCAGATTTCTCTTTAACTGGCTCTAAGGGTCAGCCAGTACCGTATGTGGAGTTTGAGCCGAGAGTTCAGTGACCAGTCATCAGCTAGTACGGGATTAATACCAGAGAGTGAAGTCCGAAGGTCAGTCAGAAGTCCAGAGGTTAAAGTCCAATGGCAAAAGACTGGAGACTGGGCGCGGGAGACCTGTCCTGAAGTTGGACTGTCCGTGTATGTGTGGGTGGGTGGGAGGGAGGGGGGCAGGAAGAAAAGGGATTTCTTTTGCTGTTGTTGCTTTGCTGCTTGTTGTGTTCTATGTGGTTCTGCCGAGCATTGTGGACATTCTATGTTGGTGTCAGAATGTGTTCCAACACGTGCGGCTGGCCTCAGCACATCCGCAGGTGTGTTGGTTGTTAACGCAAACGGCACATTTCACTGTATGTTTTGATGTGCGTGTGATAAGTGAACCTGAATCAAACTACTCTCAATCTCAAACAGATCACAAACCACAGCTTTGCGTTCAGTCACATTTTCCAACTTTTCCAAGTGTTCAGACACTGATGCCTGATCACTTCTCCCCAAACAATTGGGATATTTACCTGATTGTACAAACAACGTGGTATCTCTGGCATAGTAATCTGCCGGTGAGTGAGTACAACCCATTGTGAAGTTAATTGCCAAATAGCTTTGGCATTTTCTGACTGACCAGATGTATTGTGAGGTCAAGAGATTATCTAATCATACTAGGGGACCATTCAATAGTCTTACAACACCAGGATAGAAGCTTTCTCTCAGCCCAGTGATACACGCTTTCAGAATTTTATATCTTCTGCCCGATGGAAGAGGGGAGAAAAAAGAATGTCTAGGGGTGGTTGTGGCCTTTGATTATGCTAGCTGCTTTACTGGGGCAGCGAGAAGTAAAGACAGATGTCCATGGAAGGCAGGCAGATTTCCAGGTTCTGCCGAGCTGCGTCCTCAACTCTGTGCGATTCCTTGTTGTCTTAGGCAGTATAGTTGAATTCCAGGGTGGCTGGGGTCTTTGATTATGGTGGCTGCTCTTCTAAGATAACAAGAAGTGTAAACAAAATCCATGGGTGGGTGCGGGAACGGCTGATTTCCACGATATGCTGAGCTGTGTTCACACAATTCTCCGCAGTTTCTTGCAGTCCTGGGCAGAGCAAGCCATGACACATCGGGATAGAATCAATTTTTCTGTAATGGTAACACTATATTCTGCATTGTTATTGCTTTTTCCTTTTACGACCTCAACATACAGATATTGCAAAATGATCTGAATGGAATGTTATGTAGAACAAAGTTTTTCACTGTAGCTCAGTACACATGGCAATAAAACAATTACATAGTCACAATAGATAAATTACAAAATACTCTGGAGGCCATTGGGTATACTTAAAGCGGAGGATGATAGGTTATTGATTAATCAAGGCATCAATAGTTACCATGAGAAGGCAAGAGAATGGGATGGGTGGTACAATAAATCAGCCAACACTGAATGGTAGAGCAGTCTTAATGGACTGAATGGCCTTATTCTGCTCCTTTGCCTTAGGACTTATAAAATCATGCTAGGTAACACCCTTTGACTCAGAGATACTTTCACCGATGCCTTTTGTCACTGATTCATTTAGTTGATCTAACTGGACTTTCAGTGCATAAGGATTTTGCTTTACAATTGATTGGTTTGGCAATTGTATTATTATGTAAATGAACCCTTTTTACGCCCTTGCATGAACCAATAAGAATATTTCAATATTGTTCTAAATAACTTCTTTAGAAAATGGTAACTGTTTCCCAGACCAACCTCAATCTAATCAGTCATTTTTGATGGGTAGTATGCCTTTGTTCATATAATCGGTAGAATCTATGGAGATTTGCAGCCTCAATTCCCAAACCTCTTTCCTATTGCTTTTATGGCAATCTTATAAGCCTTTCCTTTTGATGTAATACTATCTTTATGTTCTTTTGTTAGCCATGACTGGATCATGTTTCCTCTTGTGTTTTGAAACCATAGAGGGATATATATTTGTAAGACATGTTCGTTAAGTAAATGTCAGCTATTATTTATGTGAAGATGTATTTTATAACGTAGTTGCCCATTTTACTGTGGGCAACTTATACATCATAATCAACACCTGGGTACCCTCCAACCTGATGCTAGGAATATTGATTTCTCCTTCAGGTGAATACAATGTCCCCCCACCTTCTCTATTCCCCACTCTGTCCTTTTACTTCTTTTCAGCCTATCACTTCCCCTGGGTCCCCTCCCCCTTCCCTTTTTTTTATTGTCCACTCTTCTCTCCTATCAGATTCTTTCTTCTCCAGCACTTGTCCTTTCCTACCCACCTGGCTTCACCTATCACCTCCCAGTTAGCCTCTTTCCCCTTCCCCTCACCTTTTAATTCAGGCATCTCCCCACCCCGTCCCCTCCCGTTCCCCTCTCAGTCCTGAAGAAAGGTCTCAGCCCAAAACATAAACTGTTTAATCATTTCCACAGATGCTGTCTGACCTGCTGAGTTCTTCCAGCATTTTGCGCATGTTGCTCATAATTTTACAGCTTACTTTGTTTAGTTTTAAGACCAGGTTCCAGGTTAGACAAAATAACTTGCAATCTTGGTATCAATTATACAATGATCACTTATTTACCAATGCCCAAGAACAGAAAAGCTGACAAAAAGTGATCGATAAAGCCCAGTACATCACAGGAAAAGCTCCTGCTGAAGGGTCAAAGCCTGAAATGTCGACCGTACTCTTTTCCATAGGTGCTGCCTGGCTTGCTGAGTTCCTCCAGCATTTTGTGCGTGTTGGCAGGAAAAGCTCTCCCCACTATTGAGCACAGCTACAAGGAGTGCCACAAGAGAGCAGCATCCATCATCAAGAACACCCACCATTGAAGCCATGTTCTCTTCTCGCTGTTGTTATCATGAAGGAGATGCAGGAGCCCAAGGCCCAACACCACCAGGTTCAGGAACAGTTATCATCCTTCAGTTATCAGTGTGGTTAACTTCACTCACCCATCAATGAATTAAATCCACAACATATAGATTCACTTTCAAGGACTCTACAACCCATGTTCTAAGTATTATTTATCTGCTTTGTTACTTTTTTGTATTGACACACTTTGTTGGCTTTTGCACATTGGTTGTCAGGTTTTGTTTGTGTGCAGCTTTTTCATTGATTATGTTGTATTTCTTTTTTTCCACTGTGAATGTCTGCAAGAAAATGAATCCCAGGGTAGTATGTGATGACATAGACGTACACTGATATTAATTTCACTCTGAACTTTGAACTTTAAAGTCTCCTTAACTGTCAGATTACACTGGACAACAAACTTTGAAAGCTTTGCTTCATTGCATTTTTTTTATTGTGATAAATCACTTGAAGCTGACCACAAATATAATTTTTCACTACTTGTATCACATAAGAATTTGGAGAAACAAGAAATTAACTTTTATTGAATCTCAGGTATTTATTTACATAATGGTGCAATAGATCAAGTAAGCTAAAAATGCTTTGCTGATGAATTTCATTGCTTCTCAGCATCTGAAGCTTCTTGCTTAAGTTTCCAACAATAATCAGCCAGCATTGATGGATTCCAGTTATCCTGATACCATTTCTCCAAGACCACAATGGCCTGGGGAAACCTTTCACCACGCTCATCACTGACGGTGCCAAGATTGCGGGGAAGAAATCTAAATGGGAATGCAAAAAATGAATCCTCAGTGACATGTACTTCATAGTTTTATATACTTGAAGCATGTTGTCAGCCAGCTACACATTGTTTAGTGCTCTGTAGTTGCCAAGAAAAATTTGAACTATGTCCTTGAATGCCTTCCATGTGATTTTCTCTGGTCCCTCTAGAAGTTCTTTGAATTGCCTGTTATTAATGTTGTGTTTGATTTGTGGACCAACAAAAATGCCTTCCTTAATTATGGCATCAGTTATTCTGACTTGAATTATGAATTAAAATAACAAGTATAGGCAAGTTCAAAAAATAATAGGGAAACTTCATCACATAAACACGAGGAATTCTGCAGATGCTGGAAATTCAAGCAACACACATCAAAGTTGCTGGTGAACGCGGCAGGCCAGGCAGCATCTCTAGGAAGAGGTACAGTCGACGTTTCGGGCCAAGACCCTTCGTCAGGACTAAATGAAGGAAGAGCTAGTAAGAGATTTGAAAGTGGGAGGGGGAGGGGGAGATCCAAAATGATAGGAGAAGACAGGAGGGGGAGGGATGGAGCCAAGAGCTGGACAGGTGATTGGCAAAAGGGATATGAGAGGATCATGGGACAGGAGGACCAGGGAGAAGGAAAAGGGGGAGGGGGGAAACCCAGAGGATGGGCAAGGGGTATAGTCAGAGGGGCAGAGGGAGAAAAAGGAGAGAGAGAGAAAGAATGTGTGTATATAAATAAATAACGGATGGGGTACAAGGGGGAGGTGGGGCATTAGCGGAAGTTAGAGAAGTAAATGTTCATGCCATCAGGTTGGAGGCTACCCAGATGGAATATAAGGTGTTGTTCCTCCAACCTGAGTGTGGCTTCATCTTTACAGTAGAGGAGGCCGTGGATAGACATATCAGAACGGGAATGGGATTTGGAATTAAAATGTGTGGCCACTGGGAGATCCTGCTTTCTCTGGCGGACAGAGCGTAGGTGTTCAGCAAAGTGGTCTCCCAGTCTGCGTCGGGTCTCGCCAATATATAGAAGGCCACATCGGGAGCACTGGGAAACTTCATGTTGATTTTCATGATCAGCAGCCCGAAATCCATATGATACACTGAAAAGTATTCAGGAAGAAAAGTCTGTGTAGGCCAGTGTTAGTAATCAATCCTTTCCCATGCTCAATACCAGATCTAAAATAACATGATGCCCCAGTTGATACTTCAACATATTGATCTCGGAAACCATCTTTTATATATTCCATGAAATCAATAATTATTGTCCATAACTGATACGAAATATACAGTACGCTGTGGTTTAAATGGTTTTTGACATGTCCTGAAGTTAGTCACACAGGATGCTGGAAGAGCTCAGCAGGTTTCGCATCACCTGTGGAGGGGAATGGACAGTTGACGTTTCGGGTCAAGACACTTCGTTAGGACTGATGAAGGGTCCAGATGAGCGGTCCCAGTCCAAAGCACCTACTGTCTGTTTCCCTCTTAGAATTCTGCCTGGCCCATTGAGTTTCTCCGGCTTTTTGCGGGCTGCTCCACATTCCAGCAGCCTCTTGAGTCTCCAATGTCCTGAAGTTTATCTGTTTAGAGATACAATGTGGAACAGGTCCTTCTGGCTCAATGAGCCAGACTGTCCAGCAGCCCCCCCTGTTTAACCCTAGCCTAATCTCAGCATAACTTACAATGACCTACTAATAACCTACTAATCGGTATGAGGAAACCAATGTGGTTCAGGTGGGGAACGTACAAACTCCTTACTGACAGCACCACAATTGAACTCCCAGCTCCGGGACGCCCTGAACTGACATAGTGTCGCACAAACCGCTACACTACTGTGGCACCCAGTTTTATCACCTTGTTTGTTGCCCAGTGTCACAACTGGATGGAGCCAGGACATAAAGCAATAATATAATCTGAAGCTTTGACAGTTACTATTAGGGAGGCACGGAAGCATAGTGGTTAGCACAGCGCTTTACAGTACCAGCAACCCGGGTTCGTTTCCCACCGCTGTCCTGTAAGGAGTTTGCACATTGTCCCTGTAACAGTGTGGGTTTCCTCCAGGTGCTCTGGTTTCCTCCCACAGTCCAAAGACCTATCGGTTGGTAGGTTATCTGGTCATTTTAAATTGCCCCATGATTAAATTGGGGCATTGCTGGGTGGTGCAGCTCAAATGGCTGAAAGGACCCATTTTGCTTTATATCTCAATAAATAAATAAATGCAACTCTTTAAATATTGCTGCAACTTCTTAGTCTCTAGCTTTGAAAAAAACATAGCCTTCAGAAGCCTAGAGTGATGCTGCTTCCACAGTCGGGATTATTCTAACATCTCATTAATTTTGTCCAGTGAGCAGAAGAATTGTCTTCTTTGATAGTTATAACGACAAGTGTTTTGATCAAGCTTTCTTTATTTACTGATTAATACAAGCAGGAATCCAATATTACTTGTAATTACTCATGTTCCATGCAAATCTATTATGTTAAATCTAGATCAACACTATGATACATAATCTGGGATGATAATAAGTGAAAAAAGGATCTAGACTGAGACACAAGGGACAGCAGATCTGTAATTTGGAGCAAACAGGTGTAGAGGCACAGTGGGTCGAGGAGATAGTCCAGGTCGAGACCTTGCTTGAGGACTGAGAGTGTAGATTGGATTTAGCAGGTAGAGTGAGGAGTGAGGTAAAACGATAATAGTCATAGACATAGTCATACTTTATTGATCCCAGGGGAAATTGGTTTTCGTTACAGTTGCACCATAAATAATTAAATAGTAAAAAAACCATAAATAATTAAATAGTAATATGTAAATTATGCCAGGAAATAAGTCCAGGACCAGCCTATTGGCTCAGGGTATCTGACCCTCCAAGGGAGGAGTTTTAAAGTTTGATGGCCACAGGCAGGAATGACTTCCTATGACGCTCTGTGTTGCATCTCGGTGGAATGAGTCTCTGGCTGAATGTACTCCTGTGCCCAACCAGTACATTATGTAGTGGATAGGAGACATTGTCCAAGATGGCATGCAACTTGGACAGCATCCTCTTTTCAGACACCACCACCAGAGAGTCCAGTTCCATCCCCACAACATCACTGGCCTTACGAATGAGTTTGTTGATTCTGTTGGTGTCTGCTACCCTCAGCCTGCTGCCCCAGCACACAACAGCAAACATGATCGCACTGGCCACCACAGACTCGTAGAACAAGGCACAATTAAGTGGAAAAGCTACCGAAAGAGTGCAGGGCAAGTTCGAAGTTCAAAGTACATTTATTATCAAAGTATGTATACTTCATACAACCTTGAGATTCGTCTCCTTACAGGCAGACCTAAGGAGCCCAATAGAACCCAATAAAAAAACAGAAGAAAACCATCGAACACTCAAGGTGCAGAGAAATTAAAAAAAAACAAATTGTACAACAGTAAAGCCAGCAAACAGCATTCACAACTGAAATTCACAACACCAGGTGTCCCTGCAGCAAATAAAGGAAAATGTGCAAAATTATAAATAGCTAGGTTGTGAGGCTACCTTATCGTACAAGAGGTCTGTTCAACAATGGAACAGGTGATGTCCTTGAGTCTGTTGGTGTGAGGCAGGTGATAGGTGGAACCAGATAAAGAGGAGATGGTGGGTTGGAAAGGAGGCAAAAGTGGTAGAGGCAGACACGTTAGGGTCATTTAAAAAACTCTTAGATAAGTACATGGATAATAGAAAAATAGAGGGCTGTGTAGGGGGAAAGGGTTAGATTGATCTTAGAGTTGGCTACACGGTCGTCAAGATTTTGTGGGTCAATGGGCCTGTACTGTGCTCTAATGTTCTAAGGTCTAAGTTCTCAAAGAGGCTGCAGATGCCAGTATCTGCAAGTGAGGGAGGTGTTAGTGGAAACACAAGGGAGGATTAATAGGCAGATAGAAAACAGTTCAGAGTCACCTCCTTCCACCATCCAATCTTGCTCCATCTGCCCACAGATCCTGCCTGAACCATTGAGTTCCTCCAGCAATATGTTTTTAGTTGAGGAAGGATATGTTTGCTTTACAAGCAGTAGTTCTCAGTTCTGGGATAATCTAGAAAATAGGTACATTGATTCATAATTATCACATGTAATGAGGTACAGTGAAAAACATAAACATATGAGATTCTGCAGATACTGGAAATCCAAAGCAACACACTCAAAATGCTGGAGAAACTCAGCAGGTCAGGCAGCATCTATGGAAATGAATGAACAGCCAATGTTTTGGGCCGATGTCTTTCTTCAGGACTGGAAAGTAAATGGGAAGATGCCAGATTGAAAAGGTGGGGTGAGGGGTAAGGAGGATAGCTAGGAGCAGGTAGGTGAAGCCAGGTGGGCAGGAAAGGTAAAAGGCTGGAGTGGAAGGAATCTGATAGGAGAAGAGAATGGACCTTAGGAGAAAGGGAAGGAGGAAAGACTCATTCCACCAAGATGCAGCACAGAGCGTCATAGGAAGTCATTCCTGTCTGTGGCCATCAAACTTTACAACTCCTCCCTTGGAGGGTCAGACACCCTGAGCCAATAGGCTGGTCCTGGACTTATTTCCTGGCATAATTTACATACTACTATTTAACTATTTATGGTTCTATTACTATTTATTATTTATGGTGCAACTGTAACGAAAACCAATTTCCCCCAGGATCAATAAAGTATGACTATGACTATGACTAACCAAGGGGGAGGTGATTGGCAGGTGAGAAAAGATAAGAGGCCAGAATGGGGAATAGAAGAGGGGAGAGAGAGGGAATTTTTTTCCAGAAGGAGAAATTGATATTCATGCCATCAGGTTGGAAGCTACCCAGGGGGAATATAAGGTGTTGCTCCTCCACCCTGAGGTACTATTGAGGTAGGACATCAATCACTGCACAGCACATCACAGAAACCAGCCACCTACCCCAGAATGATTTGTTCAGCCCCGTTACTCCATGCCAGTCCTGATTCCCCCGTCCCTGTCTGCCTGCATTTGACCCATCTCTCTCTCCTTGCCGCTCCCATCGGGTGGGAGGTGCAAGAGTCCATGTTTAGACTAAAGCTGTGATTCGGACTGGAGCTGAGATGACCTGGCAGACGTGAAACTGGGCATTGGTGTGTAGGTTAGAGAGTGAGTGTGCTTGACAACAGGGTGAAAAACTCCATCGCTTGAAAGTGAATCTATAGGTTGTGGAATCAGTTCAGAGTTAGCCATATAACCATATAATCATATAACAATTACAGCACGGAAACAGGCCATCTCGGCCTTTCTAGTCCATGCTGAACTCTTACCCTATCCTATTCCCACCGACCTGCACTCAGCCCATAACCCTCCATTCCGGTCCTGTCCATATAGCTATCCAACTTAACTTTAAAAGACAACATCGAACCTGCCTCAACCACTTCTGCTGGAAGCTCGTTCAACACCGCTACCACTCTCTGAGTAAAGAAGTTCCCCCTCATGTTACCCCTAAACTTTTGCCCTTTAACTCTCAACTCATGTCCTCTTGTTTGAATCTCCGCCACTCTCAATAGAAAAAGCCTATCCACGCCAACTCTATCTATCCCCCTCATAATTTTAAACACCTCTATCAAGTCCCCCCTCAACCTTCTATGCTCCAAAGAATAAAGACCTAACTTGTTCAACCTTTCTCTGTAATTTAGGAGATGAAACCCAGGCAACATTTTAGTAAACCTCCTCTGTACTCTCTCAATGTTATTGACATCCTTCCTATGATTCGGTGACCAGAACTGTACACAATACTCCAGATTTGGCCTTACCAATGCCTTATACAAATTCAACATTACATCCCAACTCCTATATTCAATGCTCTGATTAATAAACGCCAGCAAACCAAAAGCTTTCTTCACCACCCTATCCACATGAGATTCCATCTTCAGTGAACTATGTACCATTATTCCTAGATCCCTCTGTTCTAAAGCATTCTTTAATGCCCTACCATTTACCATGTATGTCCTATTTTGATTAGTTCTACCAAAATGTAGCACCTCACATTTTTCAGCATTAAACTCCACCTGCCATCTTTCAGCCCACTCTTCTAACTTTCCTAAATCTCTCTGCAAGTTTTAAAAACCTACTTCATTATCCACAACAACACCTATCTTAGTATGATCTGCATACTTACTAATCCAATTTACCACCCCATCATCTAGATCATTAATATATATTACAAACAACATTGGACCCAGTACTGATCCTTGAGGCACACCGCTACACACCGTCCTCCAATCTGACACACAGTTATCTACCACTACTCTCCGGCGTCTCCCCTCTAGCCACTGCTGAATCCATTTTACTACTTCCATATTAATGCCTAACGATTGAACCTTCCTAACTAACCTTCCATGTGGAACCTTGTCAAAGTTGAGATAAGTGAATTTATCCACACCAGTTCAGGAGCCTGATGCTTGACAGACAATAGCTGTTCCTGACCCTGGTGGTGTGGGACCTAACGCTCTTGTACCTTCTTCCCAATGGCAACAAAAGAAGGGAGCATGGCCTGGATGGTGAAGGTCCTTGGATGCTGCTTTCCAAGGAAGGCAACCTCTTTGTGGACGTGCTTAACTGTGGGGAGAACTTTTCCTGTAATGGACTAGGCTGTATCCACCACTTAGATTAGATTAGATTATGAGGACACGCAGTCCTCTTTTATTGTCATTCAGTAATGCATGCATTAAGAAATGATACAATGTTTTTCCAGAATGATATCACAGAAACACATGACAAACCGACTCAAAAACCAACAAAAACCACATAATTATAACATATAGTTACATCAGTGCAAAACAATACCGTAATTTGATAAGAACAGACCATGGGCATGGTAAAAGTCTCAAAGTCTCTCGAAAGTCCCATTATCTCACGCAGACGGTGAACCTCCAGCACCGCCAACTTGCTGATGCAGCATACTGGAAGCATCCGACCACAGTCCGACTTTGAGTCCGTCCAAAAACTCCGAGCCTCCGACCAGCTCTCCGACACCGAACACCGAGCGCCATCTCTGCCGAGCGCTTCGACCCCGGCCCCGGCAACAGGCAATAGGCAAAGCCGAAGATTTGGGGCCTTCCCCTCCGGAGACTCTCGATCGCACAGTAGCAGCGGCAGCGAAGTGGGCATTTTCCGAAGTTACTCCAGGTGTTCCTCTGTGCTTCTCACGGCTGTCTCCATCAAATCAGAATTGTGCACAGGCCCCCTAGTTAACACATACAATATTCATTTGGAACGGCCGCGTGCGCTGTATTGCGCCGCCATCTTCTCCTCCCTCCCTTTTTGCAGGTTTCACAATCAGGAGCTGAAGGGCCTGTTCCTGCACTGCACTCTTCCATTCATTGCTGAATGTGGATGACTGGGCAGTAATTAATCCAGATTTGGATTGCCATTGGTTTTTGTGACTTGGCTATCTTGTTGCATTGCTGTACAGATATCAGTGTAGCACTTGTACTGGAAGAGATTGACAAGTGTCACAGCAAGATTAATGAAGAAGAGGTCAAGTTGATTGAAGCTTTGTTAGTTTGCTTCAGTTCCCAGTTGGCAGAGGCTCTACACATCCACTCTCAGTGGCTGGTACTGAAATCCCACACATAGTGTATCTTCCTTGCCCTCACTAATTTCAGCTCTTCCCATTGGGTACAGAATTGCCTGTACAGGGGGTGGGGGGGGCAAGAAAATTCTCATCTCTACTTTCAAATTCTCCACAGGGTAGGGGGGCTTTGAAAATAAGGATGAGAATTTTTAAAACTAGTTCTTTTCGACTCAGGGTCTTGACCCAAAAGATTGACCACGCCTATCCCTCCAATGATGCAGCTTGATCCACTGAGTTTTATCTATCTATTTATTTATTTAGTTAGTTAGTTTAGTCAGTAATTGATTTATCGAGATACAGCACAGAATAGGACCTCCCAGCATTTTGAGCCATGCCGTCCAGTAACCCCAGATTTAAGCCTCGCCTAATTATGGGACAATGTACAATGACCAATCAACCTACCAACTAGTACATCTTTGGACCGTAGGAGAAAAACAGAGCAGCCGGAGGAAACCCACGCACTCCGCAAAGAGGACGTACAGACTCCTTAGAGGTGACATTGGGACTGAACTCTGAATTCAGACACCCCCCTCACCCCAGCTATAATAGCATTGTGCTAACCATTACGCTACTGTGGAGCCTCCAGCAGTTTGTTTTTTCACTCCAGATTCTGGCTCCTGCAGTTTCTCGTGTTCTTACTGAGAGGCTCAGCGTGCGGTTCAGCAGGACCTGAGCCTAATGGTAGTACAGGACCTAATATGTATAAAGGTATGGGTGGCAGAAATCACAAACCCAATAGCTTCTGTAAATCTGAAGAGGAATTCCAAGAAAGAAATATCCAAAAAAAGAAACAGTTAATATTTCAGGTCACAGTCAGAAATTTTTATTATGTTTTACAATTTACCTTCTTTTGCTCATCAGCTGTTTGCCTGTCTATATTTACCTGCAGTCCTGTGCAAAGGTGGGACGGTAGCACAGAGGTTAGCACAATGCTTTACAGTACAGGCCACCCGGGTTCAATTCCCACTGCTGTCTGTAAAGGGTTTGTACTCTCTCCCCGTGACCATGTGAGTTTGCTCCGGATGACCCGGTTTCCTCCCACAGTCCAAAGAACTACCAGTTGGAATGTTAATTGGTCATTGTACATTTTCCCATGATTAGGCGAGGGTTAAATCAGTGGATTGCAGGGCACTGCAGCACAAAGGGACAGAAAATCCAATTCCGCACTGTATCTGAATGAACAAGAAGACTTAGACATAAATACAGCTAGGGTGACTGTAGTAATTTTATGTATTACACTGTACTACTACCACAAAAAAAAGCAGATTTCATGAAAAACGTGAGTGATGATAAGCCTGATTCTGATCTGGGCCTCTATTGTGGACTGAGAGTAGGAAGGGGACAGGGAGAAGGGAATCATGGCTGGGAAAAGGGGAAGGGAGAGGGGAGGGAGGGGGAAGCACCCGAGGGACATTCTGTAATGATCAATAAGGCAATTGTTTGGGATCAGATGACCTTACCTGGTGTCTCAGGGCTGGGTGTGTCTGCACCCACTCCACCCCCTGTTCCTGGCACTCCTTCTCTGCCACCTGTTCCACACCCCTCCCATGGCGCTCCACCCTCACCAATCCTAACATCCTTTGCTCCCGCCAGATTTTCAAACTCACTCTCTGTTCCATGTTGACAAATGCAGTACAAAAATCTTAGACGTACTAGCTGTATACATATATATGTACCTGCGACTTTTATACAATACTAGGTATAGTTCTTCATAAATTCTATTATATTTCTTTATTTTCCTGTAAATGCCTGCAAAAAAAAAATCTCAAGGTGACAAATGTGTACTTTGCTACTAAATTTATTTTGACTTTGGAATGTGACTGTTTATTTTTCTCCCCAGTTGCTGCCTGACCTGTTGAGTTCCTCCAGCATTATGAGTTTCTCTCTCATGAGATAAACTGTTTCACTCTCCACAGATGCTGTCAAGTCTGCTGAGTGTTTCTAGTTGCTTTGTATCAGAATTCTTCTATCTTTTAGCTTACGGAGAGCGGAAAAAGAATGTTTAGCCAGATAACACAAACACAAGAGATTCACGAGTTAGCCAGCTATTTGGAGCCTTTATTTAAATGCAGTGGAGAGGGGGGAATCAGCTGAAGGATCTAAAATAACGGGAAAAGCCAGTGAGGACTCTTTGAGTTACACTTCTCAAATAATTCTTGGTAAAATTTCAGAAGTGAAATTGTGATTCAGAGACAGCCAATCCCTTACTTTGATGTGAAGCTTGCTGAAACTCATACAAGTAGTGCAGAGGTGATCTGGGAATATTCTTCTTGATCTGCAAATCACCGTTACTGCATCGGAACTTGGAATTGTGGTGGAGTTAATCCGAGGAAGAAGTATTTTGTCACTTGCATGAGATTGCGCATAGCATGTGTTCAGTAAAAGTCGAGAGGAGAAAGGCAGCACCCGAAGGCTTGAAGGTTGAAGATTACAGCTGTCAGAGAAAGTGTACCAGGGAGATATAAATGATTCAGCAAGGTGTGTTAACTGTATAATTATAAAGGTTAATTTTATATGAAGATTGCAGTTGGTTTCTTGAGACATTTGGAGAGAATGTTCAAACACGCAACACTTGCATGAGCTTTGGTTGCATCATTTGCCTGCATGACTTCGCAGTATTGAGAGATCACGGGCTCTTGCAGACAGAGAGAACGTTAACCCTTTAATTACCCTAAGAAAGCTGGACTCCCTACCTAACTTCTCTGCTTCTGCCCTGTGATATTTCCTGCACAGAAAATGGCCCCAAGATGTTTGTGTGTCCTCTTATGCACCATTAGAACTAGTGAGCCCAGAAAGTGGGGTCCGTCAAGCTATTCGGCTGCGGGAGGATTCACACACCAAAGCTGAGGCTAGTCCTCATCTCTGCAAGATCCACTGATTCAATGGCTCTTCTGTCCTCTGGAGTCCTGGGGTACTGAAATAGTTGCTACATCTAACAGCTCAGTGATTCATTAGGCATTGCTTCCAGAAGAGAACATGTTGTGGAACCTTCAGTAATTCACGGCACAATTATTAAGAAGAAGTAAATCTGGCTGAAGTCAACTCTAGATGCACTGGGGCACATAGGCCAGGGAGGAATAGGGGCTCCTTCCCCTGGAGTAGTGCACCAAGAGAGAGTCCCAGACGTAGAACTGTGCCACAGCAGGGGCCTTCATCTCTGGAAGTGTGCCCCTGCAGGGCCACTATCTGTGGGTGTGTGTTCCAGCACGGGCCACTACAGTACTATTTATATACATATATATATGTGTATATATATATATATATATATATATATAGCTAAGGAGTCTAAGACTTTTGCACATTACTGTAGTAGTTTTATGTATTGCACGGTACTGCTGCCACGAAAAAAAAGTCATGAGATGTGTGAGTGATGATGAACCTGATTCTGATCTGGGTCTCCACTGGGGACTGAGAGTGGGAAGGGGACAGGGAGAGGAGAGTCATGGTTGGGAAAAGGGGAAGGGAGTGGGGAGGAAGCAAGAAGCATCGGAGAGACATTCTGTAATGATTAATAAACCAGTTGTCTGGGATCAACTGACCATGCCTGCTCTCTCAGGGTTGGGTGTGTCTATGCCCGTGCCAACCCCCACCCCTGGCATTCCTTCTGTGCCTCCTGTCCCACACCCCTCCCGCAGAGCTCAACCCTCATCATTCCCAGTATCTTTTGCTCCCATCAGATTTACAAACTTTCTCTCCACTCCACATTGACAAATACAGAACTGGGCAAAAGTCTTAGAGGCACCCTAGCTATATACATATGCCTAAGACTTTTGCACAAGACTGTATCTGTGGGGGGTTGTCCCATCTCAGGCCACTCTCTGTGGGAGTTTGTCCCAGCAGGGGCCACTATCTGGGGGAGCATGTCCTAGCAGGGTCTCCAAATCTCTTGATGTGAAATACAGTACAAGGGCCATTTAGATTATAACATATTTTTGGAATAATTTATACGCAATTTCTGCCACCCACTTTTTCTCAGATTGTAAGATAAAACACGGACCCGCCCACAGTCTATTACTGATTGGGATTTCAACATTTGATTTAGTGCAGGAAATGTTTTAATTATTAACTTCTTACTGTTGTGCATTTATTTGTGTGGAATGGACAAACTGCCTCTTTTCCTGTCAGTCGTCTTACAAACCTCCTCCACCTGTTTTCTCTTTGGCTCCCTCCTCTTCCTAGACTGCAGGAGCAGTTAGAAATGCAAGGGCAGATCAGGAAGTAAAGCAGTACAACAGTGTGTGTCATACACACACACACACACACACACACACACACACACACACACCACACATATACACACACCACACACAGACACACACACACATACACACACACACACACACACACACACACACACACACACACACACACACACGCACAGCACGTGCACACACTACTTCAGAATTACTACAGGTAGAATTAGCTTGGAGCCGACAGATAATTCGATTGGCATGAAAGTGGACGAGCAGGTAAGTCCACTGTCATTCTTAGATTTCATGGTGTGTGATCAAGAGTATCAGTTGTGCCCTCTGTGAAACTAACTTGTTGCTCTGCGTGTCTGCACAACTGTAGGAGATGGACTGGCTTTCCTTCCGTTAGCTCTAGCCATGTACTTCCTCGTGTCTTTAACGCTTTATGTTAATAGTCTCGGAGGTTGCTGGTAAAAAAACAATTTCTGTTCTCAGGTCTGTGTTAAGACAGTGTCTGTCAGTGGCTGTGGGTTTACTGAGAGGATAAAGTCACCCTTCGAGGTGCACAGGCTTCTTGGAAAGACAGATCTGTGATTCTGTAGCACCCTTTTCACCCTCAGTCTGTCCACAGCTTTTTAACACGTAACAAGAAGCCTTTCGATCCAAAGTGCCATTACTCATCTTCTCTGTAATCTCCTTGAGGGGCAGAACCCTTCAGAGTGTTAGATCAGCAATTCCACTCTTGCCCTCTTTCAATTCTATCGCCTGTCCTCCTTCAATTCCATCCCACCACACTCCAATTCTGCCCCCTCCCGCTTCAGTCCCACCCTTGTTCTCCTCAAACACCAGCCCTCTCTCGACCAGATGCACTCCTCTCTGTTTCTACTCTGGTTCTCCTGTTATTCCTCCCCCTTCCCCTCGTTGATTCCAGCCCTTCTCTCTGCCTCTGCCTTCAATTTCACTCCTACACTCCTCTCGTCCTCCTCCCCTGATGTAAAAGCTCCACAACTGGTGACTCTGTTTACAGCAGCCAAGGCCCTAAACTCTGAGAGAACTCCCCAAAACTTTCAATGTCACTATCATTGAAGAGCGCAGCACAGTACAGGCCTTTCAGCCCATGATATTGTGCCAACCCTTAAACCTACTCCAAGATTAATCTAACCCTCCCCCCCCCACATAGCCCTCCATTTTTCCTTCATTCATATGTGCCTATCGAAGAGTCTCTTAAATGTCCCTATCAGCCTGTACCATTACCCCTGGCAGTGTGTTCCACGCACACATCCCTCTCTGTGTTTAAAATAAGCATCTCTAATATCCCTCTATACTTTCCCCCAATCTCTTTAAGATTATACCCTCTCATATTAGCCATTAGCACCCTGGGAAAAGGCCCTGCTTCTTCTCGGCTCACTTTCATCTTCCTTCACTACAAAGAGACCTCTCTCTTTGTCTACACTTTTGGCCAACTCACCAAATCTGTTTTGATACCTTTAGTCTTCTGGAGCAGCTTCAGATGTTTTTCCAACAATACTGAAGCTTGTTGAAACGGAATGAGGTTTATTATTACTGACATACAGTATAGCTCCATGCAAAAGTCCGAGGCACATACGTATATATATATAATACGATGATAAACCTGATTCTGATCTGGGTCTCTTTTGTGGGCTGAGTGTGAGAAGAGAGCAGGGAAAGAGGATTCATGGTCAGGGAGAGGGGAGGGAGCGGGAAGCACCAGAGAGACATTCTTTAATGATCGATCAACCGATTGTTTGGAACCAAATGACCTTGCCTGGTGTCTCAGGGCTGGGTGTGTCTGCACCCACGCCACCTCCCTGCCCCTGGCGCTCCTTATCTGCCCCCTGACCCACACCCCTCCCACAATGCTCCACTCTTGCTGTTCCCGACATCCCTTGCTCCCGCCAGATTTATAAACTCACTCTCCGCTCCAAGCTGACGAATGCAGTACTGTACAAAAGTTTTAGGCACCCTAGCTATATATATGCGCCTCAGATTTTTGCACAGTACTGTATGTCATGAAATTTGTTGTCTTGTGGTAGCAGTGAAGTGTAAGACGTAAAAATGATGATAAGTTACAATAAATAAATACGTGGATAAATAGATAGTTACATAGATAGAGAAAAAGAGGAATAGTGAGGTGCTGTTCATGGGTTCATGGACCATTCAGATATCTAGGGGAATAAGCTCCTCTCAAAATATTGAGTTTTCGGGCTCTTAAGCCTCTCCTTTGATGGTAACAAAAAGAAGAGGGCATATTCTGGATGGTGAGGGTCTTTAATGGTGGATGCTGCCTTCTTGAGACATTGCATCTTGAAGATGTGCTGGATAGTCGGGAGGCTCGTGCCAATCCTCTGCAGACTCTGTTTACAATCTTGTGCATTGGAGTCGCCATACTTGGCCGTGATACATCCAGTCAGGAATGGTCTCCACTGTACATCTGTAGACATTTGCTGTCTTTGGTGACACACCAAATTTGGTCCTGCAGTTTGAATATAGAAAGCTCCCACAGCCAGCACTGAGTTCATGACCAGAAATTTTGCTGTTTGTGGTGTTTCTCAAAGGACAGGTATCGGCCCGAGAGAATTCACCTGCTCTTCTCTGATGAAGTCCCTGTGGCACTTGCCGCATCCACCTGACAGGGTCTTAATTTAGCATCTCATTCGAAAGACAACACCTCCCTTGGTCACATGCCTGGGTGCTTGCCTGGGTTTTGTGCTGAAATAATTGGATGGGAAACCAGCTCCTCCCAGCCCCCACCCACCTACTCAAGTGAGAGTCTTATCCACTGCACCACACCTGACATCTCTTGGTTTGGATCTTGTTCCAGCTCAGAATAATTTTTGGACTCAAAGTGATTAAACAGGCCAGCCAAGAGATAACTATCATCCTTCTGCAGAATGCACTGTAATAGTGTTTCAGAGTTAACTCCACCCATGCTACAAAACGCTGAAGGATTTCAGCAGGTCAGGCAGCTTCTATGGAGCGAAATGAACTGATGATGTTTTAGGTCAAGACCCTTCATCAATGCTGGAAAGAAAGAAAGGGAAAATCTAGAATAAAAGGGTGTGGGGAAGTGATGGACAAGATCTGGCAGGTGATAGGTGGATCCAGGTGAGGGAGGTTGATAGATAGGTGAGGGATGGGGAGTGTGGGAATGATGTCGAGAGATGATAGGTGGACTTGCCAAAGGGCAGAGGAAGATGGAATCTGAGGGAAAATGGCAGTGGTCTGTGGCATAAAAAGGAAGGAGGTGGGGAGGAGAGCAGGTAGGAGGAGTGGGTGAGTGATGGGCAGATCGAGAGGGCAGGAGAGGAGAAAGGGATGGGGTGATGGAGTGGGGGATTAAGGAAATGGAAGATGGAGGGGGAAGGTTACCAGGTTAGAAAAATCAATGTCCACGCCATGATGGTTGGAGACCACCAAGGCAGAATAGAACATAGAACATGGAACATAGAAGAGTAAATCATGGTAGAGTCCCTTTGGCTGTTCTATGTACACCTTCTCTACAATCAATCTATGACTTCCCTCCCACACAGGCCATAATCCTCCGTTTTTCTTACCATACATGTATGTGCCCATCTAAGACTCTCTTCAGTGTCCTTGTTGTATGACCTCCTACCACAACCCCCAATGCTCCAGACACCCACCCGCTTGGTGTATAAATTAAAAAAAATATGCTTCTGCCATCTCTTTTAAACACTTCTTCACTCACCGTAAACTGCTGTCCTCTGATCTTGGCCCTTGTCATTCTGGGGTAAAGGTGCTGGCTGTCCACTCTATACTTATTCACTGTTTGTTACGCTGCTGGCATCAAGGGCGGCAATGAAGGTCCTCCATCTCTGGCGGTGTTCAGGACTTCCTTCATTGTGTCAGTAGCTTCCTCGCACTACTGTCAGTCATGCAAGTCCCGGGCAGAGATTCAGGAATACTGTCGCCCTCAAAGTAGAAGGACTCTTTGTTGCTGCTTCCGTAACAGTTTTGTTTTACCAGTCAGTGTTGTTAGCCCTGAGTTGAATCCCTGAACTTGGAGGACCGGTGGACTACTCTTAGTCTGACCTCTACCCTTTGACCTGTTTGGCATGGGTGACCCTACCAAGAGTCAAAGCATAAAGCCCCGACTCCAGCCAGAATTGCTCTCTGTGTCATTGAGGTACAGAAACCTCCAAACCCTACGACAAGGTTGTGATCCACTTGGAGAGTCCACTCTATCTATGCCCCTTAAACTTGTACACCCCTCATCATCGTTTGCTTCAGAAAAAGTCCTAACTCGCTCAACTTCTCCTTTTGATAAGAGGTCCTGGACCTCCAGTCTGTGTCCTGGCAGTGGAGGACTAGAGTTCAATAGGTTCAATAGGTGCATTAAATGTCAGAGAAATGTATACAATATACATCCAGAAATTCTTTTTCTTTACAAACAGAGGAGTGCTCCAAAGAATGAATGACAGTTAAACGTTAGAACCTCCCCCCAGCTCCCCCCTCCTACGCACAAACAACAGCAAGGCAACGACCACCCCCCTTCTCCACCAGCAAAAAAGCATCGGCGCCCTTCACTGAGCACTCAAGCGTGCAGCAAAGCAGCAACAAAGACATAGACTTGCAGTACCCCGAAGACTACTCGTTCACCTGGTAATTGGACATAACACAGGCTCTTTCTCTCCCTAATAAGGGAAAAAGAGGTGTCCCCGTTTCACAGCGAGAGGTAAAACATTACAAACGACTCGCTGATTTATGGTGCGTTGCTTTTTCCGAGCTCTGCGCCAAGAGCTCAGGTCTCTGGACACACACCCAGCAGCTAACTCGCAGCTCCCAATGTTCTGTGTTCTCCCAGGGCGCCTCAGTCAGAGGCACCAGCCTTGAATCAGCCCATCGCTAGAGAGACGAAAATCCGGCACCCTGAAGTCGCGCTAGTCTTCCAGGCCACATCCTTGGCCTATCGAAAAATGGCCGGTCGTGAGGCCCAGAGAGCGGGCCCCATTCACACAAACAACCGAAGTCAGTGTGTTACTCCAGGTCACTTTCAGTGTGTAACTTGAAAAGGAAAAAACAGAGATATCAAAGATAGAAATAGAGTTGTTTCAGAAGATGCAAGCGAAGGAGTTGCCGTTTAGCGCCATCTTGACTTTGCTCTGCCCTCCGTCATATGGAGTTCTGTGAGTATACACTGAAATTTCAGTTGATAAGGTCTGCCACTTTGCCTGGAGGTTTGTGTCCCAAACAGATCTGTGCTGACCAAACCTTTTCACACCAGTAACAAGCCTACCTCTTTAGCAGAATTCTACTTCCATGTATCTCCTAGCTCAGTCCTTAATGGTTTCCCTCCAACGCCTCCTCCCCGTCCCTGCCCAGGCTGGAAGAAAGAAAAGGGGGTGCCAGGGTAGCCTGGTGGTCAGTCAAAACACTATTACAGCACAGGGGTCGGAGTTCAATTCCAGAGTACTCTGGAACAAAGTGTGTACGTTCCGCCCGTGACTGGGTGGGTGTCCTCTGGGTGCTTTGGTTTCCTCCCACAGTCCAAAGACGCAGCAGTTAGTTGGTTAATTGTTCATTGTAAGTTGTCCTGTGGTTAGGCTAGGGTTAAATAGGTGGGTTGATGGGTGGTGCAGCTCGTTCAGCTGGAAGTGCCTGTTTCATGCTTGTTACTCTTGATCAGGCTTTCCCAACCGGTGGTCTATGGACCCTTTGCTTAACAGCATTGGCGCATGGCATCAAAAAGGTTGGGAATAACCCCCTTGCTCTAAATAAATAAATAAAATACGAGGTGTTAGATTTCCTGCAATCACTTGCACCAAATCTGCCTCAGCTGAAGCTTTGCCTGCAGAGTTACTTTGTAACTTCAGTGACTTTGAGTACTGTTAAGTGCAGTTAATCAGCAGTGAACTGCTTGTGCGGCTGTGCATAAATAGGCGAGGTGCAACACTGAACCACCCCCGCTCTCTTTCACATAAAAAGGTTTCTCATTGTGTCCAATTAATTGCAAGAATTAGTGAAATAGATCGAAGAAGATAAGCTCTATTTGTCCCATGTATGTTGAAGCATACAGAGATATATGTCAATAGACAATAGGTGCAGGAGTAGGCCATTTGGCCCTTCGAGCCAGCACCGCCATTCACTGTGATCATGGCTGACCATCCACAATCAGTATCCAGTTCCTGCCTTATCCCCAGAACCTTTGATTCCGCTATCTTTAAGAGCTCTATCCATCTCTTTCTTGAAAGCATCCAGAGACTTGGCCTCCACAGCTTTCTGGGGCAGAGCATTCCATATATCCACCACTCTCTGGGTGAAAAAGTTTTTCCTCAACTCCGTTCTAAATGGCCTACCCCTTATTCTTAAACTGTGGCCTCTGGTTCTGGACTCACCCATCAGTGGGAACATGCTTCCTGCCTGCAGCGTGTCCAATCCCTTAATAATCTTATATGTTTCAATAAGATCCCCTCTCAGCCTTTTAAATTCCAGAGTATACAAGCCCAGTCGCTCCAATCTTTCGACATATGACAGTCCCGCCATCCCGGGAATTAATCTTGAGAACCTACGCTGCACTCCCTCAATAGCAAGAATGTCTTTCCTCAAATTTGGAGACCAAAACTGCACACAGTACTCCAGGTGTGGTCTCACCAGGGCCCTGTACAGCTGCAGAAGGACCTCTTTGCTCTTATACTCAATTCCCCTTGTTATGAAGGCCAACATGCCATTAGCTTTCTTCACGGCCTGCTGTACTTGCATGCTTGCTTTCAGTGACTGATGTACAAGAACACCTAGATCTCGTTGTGCTTCCCCTTTTCCTAACTTGACTCCATTTAGATAATAATCTGCCTTCAAATCAGATCAGCAAGGATTGTGCTGGGGACAGCCTGTAAGTTTCATCATACATCCAGCGCCAACAGAGCTCGTCCACAATTCACTAACGCTAACCCGTAACGGTTTAGAAGGTGGAAGGGAACTGGAGACCTGGAGGAAACCGAAAGAGTTTGCAGGCACCTCACAGACAACAGTGGGAAATGAACCCCAATCTTAAAGCCAGTGCTGTGAACTGCTGCACCAACAACTATGCTACCATGCCACCCTCCAAAGTCCACGATCTAAGATCTTTGATTTCCAAATGCTCCAGAAGATACTGACAGAAACCTCGAAGATCAAATTCTAAAGATTGGCACAGCTGACTAGATGTGACCCAGTTAAGTCTGGAAGTTACAGCTTCAAATTCCTCTGCTGAGGCTTAAAGGGAAAGTTTCTAAAAGAGAGCCACACCAGGGGGGATAGATGATCTTTCGAAGGGAATACCAAGCCGAGATCCTATGTGGGTGGGAAGTCCGTAATGCAATGCTCTTCATCATTCCTCAATTCATGTTGGGATCTGTTCTTGTCAAGAGTAAAATTGCAGGTACGAATTGCAGGCTGAGGTATGTTTTGGAACCGTGTATTCCTGTTTATGGAAGATAGGTACTATTCATTCCAGTGAAGTGCAAGAGAATGCTTTTAAATTGAGGAATCAGAAGCAGGTTTATTATCACTGATCGATGTTGTGAAATTTGTTTTTGCTGCAGCAGTACAGTGTAAGGCGTAAAAATGACTATAAATTACAACAAAAATAAAGCAAACGAATAGAGCAAAAGAGGAATAGTGAGGTAATGTTCATGGGGCAATCAGAAATCTTAATGGCGGAAGGGAAGAAGCTGTTCCTAACACATTGAGTGTGTGTCTTCAGGCTCCTGTACCTCCTCTCTGATGGCAGCAACGAGAAGAGGGCATGTCCTGGATAATGAGAGTCTTTCATGATAGATGCAACTCCTTGAGGCCTCACCTTTTGAGACGCCCTCAGTGGTGGAGAGGCTGGTGTCCGAGATAGAGCTGGCTGAGTTTACAGCCCTCTACATTTCCCTCCGTAGACGGCGCCTCCGGTCGGGTTCCTCCAGCTTTCTGTGGGTAGCTCCCGATTTCCAGCATCTGCAATTCTCTTGCATCTCCATACTAGTATGCTGGAGATACTTAATTACCCAAATTTAAATTGCCTGGCTGTCATGCTAAAGATCAAGCACACAAGGGCTGGTTTCTGCCTTGGCATTTTAACGCCAAAAATCCTATGATTTTCAGCAGAACATTTGCTGTTGCCAATAGTGGTGCATCCGGGTAGGATGCAGTCTCTGGTTTATCTGTAGAAACTGGTGAGGGACATGAAGAACCTTTAGAACCCTGGAAACACCGTGCATGGAAAATTATCTCCATGTGACAGCAATGTGGTCTGTATTGTGTGTTGCATGTGAGTTACAGTACTGTGCAAAAGTTCTAGGCACACATATATGTGGGTAGGGTGCCCAAGACTTCTGCGCAGTACTGTATTGTCCATATAGAACAGAGAGGGAGCTTATAAAGCTGGCAAGGGCAAGGCATGTAGGGAATGGTGAGGGCAAAGCACCATAGGAGAGGTGTGGGACAGGTGGCAGAGAAGGTGTGTCAGGGGGTGGGGGGTGGCCCAGGTAAATTCACACTCATCCCTGAGACACCAGGAATGACAATGGATTCCAAACAATTGGTTTATTGAACATCAGTGAATGGCTCTCTGGTGCTTTCCCCTCCCTTCCCTCTCCCTTCCCCTTTTCCCTATCATGGTTCCCCTCTCCCCGCCTCCTTCCTGCTCACAGTCCACAGTAGAGACCTATATCAAAATCAGGTTTAGCATCACTCACATTTGTCATGAAATTTGTTTTTTTATGGTATAAGATTACTGCAGTACTGTGCAAAAATCTTAGACACCCTAGCTATATATATGTGCCTAAGAATTTTGCAGGGTTCTGTATATGTACTGTGTTGTGCACCTTGGTCCAGAGGAACGTTGTTTTGTTTGGTGGTATACATGTGTATAGTTGCATAAGAATAAACTTGAACTGGAAACTTAAACTTGGCAGGCCCCCTATGCCCGAGTCGACGTAGTAGTAGTAGTGAGCTGGAACTAGAACTTGAATAATTGGTTTGCGTGTTGGGGATAAGAACAGAGGGATGGTGATGGGAAGAAGGAGGGAGGTGACCAGGACAATAAACACCATTAGCATTGAATTACCTCCTTGGATTCATGTTAAAGAGAATGAATCCATTATTTGTACTAAGCTGTATGGTTTGCCAGCCTTTTTAACTCTCTTTGGAGTGCTCAAATTTCTTCTGTTAATAGTTAAATATCTCAATAAGTTGATGATTGCTTTGTGTGTGGGATTTGTTCCCAAGTTTTGACCCGCCAATACCTTAGTGAATAATTACATCCCTTCTTGGTTTATATAGAATTCTATATCACTGGAATGTTCTACGACAAAGTGGTAGGTTAAATTGAAGTCAGTAAAACATGATGAAAGCATTCCTGTCTGCCGAACATTATCATTAGCGTCTAATGCAAACTCTGGTCGAATGGTAAGGCAGGAGTTGCTTGTAAAGCTTGTTTTCATTCGCAGACAGGAATCCCTCACGTAGAAGCCCACTGATAGGACAACTGTTGTTGCCATGGAAACTGTCCACTGAAAGGGCTGGAGTCTTCAGAAGGAGAGGGGAAAGGGAAGATAGAGGAGGAATGAGAAAGTCTGTAAATGTTTCAATATTCAAATAGTCCTGGACATTTACTCTCAGTGGCAACTTTATTCACTCAAGGGAAGTGTTTTCTTCAACATAGGAAGCCAATTAAACTGGTGTTAATACTAATTGAAGTATGCTGTCCTTTCTAAAACATGATACACTCAGTGGCCACTTTATTAGATACACCTGTACCCCTGCTCGCTAATCCAAATATATAATCAGCCATTCATGTGGCAGCAACCCAATACATAAAGGCATGCAAACATGGTCAAGAGGTTCCATTGTTGTTCAGGCCAAACATCACAATGGGGAAAAATATGATCTATGTGACTTTGGCTGTGGAATGATTGTTGGTGCCAGACAGGGTGGTTTGAGTATCTCAGAATCTGCTGATCTTCTGGAATTTTCACGCCCAACATTCTCTAGAGTTTACAGAGAATGGTGCAAGAATCATAAACCTCCAGTGGGCGACAGTTCTGTGGGCGAAAACGCTTTGTTAATGAGGGAGGTCAGAGGAGAATGGCCAGACTGGTTCAAGCTGACAGGAAGGTGACAGTAGCTCAAATAACCACGTGTTACAACAGTGGCATGCAGAAGAGCATCTCTGAATGCACAACACATCAGACCTTGAAGTGGAAGAGCTACAGCAGCTTAAGACCACAAACATACACACAGAGTCCACTTTATTAGGTACAGGAGGTGTCTGGTAAAGTGGCTACTGAATGTAGAGGTTAACTTTAATTTTTTCAATTTGAATACGGCAAAATTGTCCCAAACTACTTCCCAAAAGTACCATGTATTAAAAATTTACAACAGCCCAATTATTGGATCCTCCATACCAGACGGAGATGCTACCAGTCAGAATGCTCTGCACGGTACATTTGTAGAAGTTTGCTCGAGTCTTTGGTGACATTTGGTGTCCTCTTATTATCTTGGTAATACTGATAACTGGTATTGAGTGAATATTAAAGCTACATTTCTATACAGACTTATGCCCATGCAAATACGGTGGATTATGGTCAATTGAAACACTTGGGACCGGTATATTTTGACCCAGACCAGTACATTTTGACCCAATAAGCGGCTACCCCAATTAGCCAAAGTTTCATGAAAATAACTAAAAATGTATGAAAACGACAAACTGCTGTTCAACTGAATAAAAAAATTATGCATTTAACTAAAATACAGAGCAAATTAGAACACTACCAATACTACTGGTGGTCGTCCGTCATATTAAATTAGATTAGATTAGATTATGAGGACACTCAGTCCTCGTTTATTGTCATTTAGAAATGCATGCATTAAAAATGATACAACACTCCTCCAGAATGATATCACAAGAAAACATAGGTCAAACCAAGACTAAACCTGACAAAACCACATAATTATAACACATAGTTACAACAGTGCAAAGCAATACCATAATTTGATAAAGAGCAGACCATGGGCACGGTAAAAAAAAGTCTCAAAGTCCCGATAGACCCATCATTCCACGCAGGCGGCAGAAGGGAGAAACTCTCCCTGCCATGAACCTCCAAGCACTGCCATATTTCCAATGCAGCACCATTGGAAGCACCCGACCACAGTGGACTCTGAGTCCATCCGAAAACTTCGAGCCTCCAACCAGCCCCTCCGACACAGCTTCTCCAAGCACCATCCTCTGCCAAACGCTTCGACCCCACCCCAGCTGCCAAGCAACAAGCAAAGCCGAGGACTCGGGGCCTCCTCCTCCGGAGACTCTGGACCACACAGTAGCAGCAGCAGTGAAGCAGGCATTTCGGAAGATTCACCAGATGTTCCTCTGTACTCTCATGTCCTTCTCCATCAAATCAGGATTGTGCACGGCACCGTACTTGACAAATAACAGACATCACCACTGGAGCTGCAGCTGAGAGCTGTGTCGCACCGCCATCTTCTCCTCCCACCGAGCATATCCAATGATGACAGGAAACTCTTTCTTCAGGAGAGTACTTAAAGTGGAAAAGCTGTTGCACTGGGGCAATTCCATTCTTTCGATCTTGGAAGTTTGGGTTCAGTGGAATGAGTAGATGTCACAACATGGGTCTTCCCTTGTTGCAGTGGATGACCACGACTGTTTCTATGCCTTTCATGCCCTTCACTCTCCACCGAGCATTGCAGAACCACCTTACTGGCCATTGGATCTCACTGTAGATCTCATCTGCCCAGACCGCCGGAGATGACTTCACATACTAGGACAGGCATGTCTCTATCTTTCCGGAGTATGAGACCTGCCAGCTACTCTCACCTGGTTTAGCCCAGCTGTTGAAGCGGTATATCGAGGTGTTGCTGCTGTCACATGCAAACAACTACTTGAAGTCATGGGTGAGAGCTGAGTGTCCAGTGGGGACCAAAGGTAATATTCAAGACAATTGTCAGTATCTTCAAATTTCTCATAGTTCGAAACTTGTTGAGATAGGGAAATAGTTTCATTTTCACTCCCAGTTGTTTCTAGCATCTCCAATCCTGAGCAAAACAGTTCAAAATTCTCTTACTGCTTATTTGTCTCCAACAAAAGATCACTGTTCTTTGAACACAAACACATGCAACTGACACTATTTAAAAACTGTTTTCTCAAAGCGCGGTGTAGTGCCTAACGGCCACGCAGGTACGTGCGACTGACGCCAGTTAGAACCTGTTCAGCGAGTCTCCTGCCCCAATTAAGTGGCATAGTGTCCCAAATAAGTAAAAGGAATCTTGTCATTTTTTTCAATTTGTGTTTGTTCTTTTAAGAGTTGTCCCAAATAACCGGCTGCCCCATTTAACCGATAGCTCAATAAACCAGAATCCACAGTATCTGCTTAGTTCTTACATGATTATTTAAAGACTTTAGCTTGCAAATCATAAAGATACCTGCTGTGCAACCTACATCACCCTCCATATGCTCCACTCCATGTACTAGTTTGTGAGACGAGGTAAGCTCTGATTTCCATTTTCTTTCTCACCTGCTTTCCCACCTCCTTTACAGCTGAATAAAGCTGCCCCCCACCTTGACCCAGCATCCCAACAGTTATCATAACACCTCCGTAGGTGACTTGGCATCAACGTTTGTTTATAATCACTCAGGGTGAGGTGTTTATGACACTTCGTTAAATGCTCACCATAAACAAGTGTTTTGGTTTTAAGAATCTAAACCACAGGGATTAAGCCTCAGTGATATGAACTGAATTTTGTATTTAAGGTGACCCTTAACTTTGGTGTCATCTTCCCACCTTCCATTCATTTTCCTTCTCTCTCAAAATGGAATAAAATTGTCCCTTAATACCATGAGAGGTAGGAGCAGAATTAGTACAATCAGCCAATCAAATCTGCTTCGCTATTCCGTCATGACTGATTGCTTTTCCTCTGCTTTAAATATTTCCAATGACTTGACCACCACAAAAATATCTGCAGCAATGAATTCCACTGATTCACCACCCTCTGGCTAAAGCATTTCTCCTCATTTCTGTCCTGAGGCTGTGCCTTCTAGTCCGAAACTCTTCCACTCCTGGAAATATCCCTTCTACATCAACTCTACCTAGGTCTTTCAATATTCGGTAGGTTTCAATGAAATCCCCCCCTCACCCCCTCATTCTTCTAAACTCCAACGAGTACAGTCCCAGAGCCAGCAAACGCTGTTTGTAAGTTAATCCTTTCATTCCAGGGATCATTCTTATGAACCTCCTCAGAAGCCTCTCCAGTGCCAGCACATCCCAAATCTACCACAATACTCCGAATGAAGTCTGATCAATGCTTTTTAAAGCCTCAGCATTATGTCCTTGATTTTATTTTCTATTCCTCATGAAATGAATGTGAACATTGCATTTGCTTTCCTTACTATTAACTCAACCTGCAAGTTGAACATTAAAATATCCTGCACTAGGGCTTCCAAGTCCCTCTGTACCACCATTTTCTGAATTTGATCCCCGGTTAAAAAGATAGTCTATGCTTTTATTCCTTTGACCAAAGTGCATGACCATACACTTCCCACACTGTATTCCATCTGCCAATTCTTTGCCCATTCTCTTAATCTGTCCAAATCCTTCTGCAGGCTCACTGCTTATACATCCCTAAGTCCCTCTACACCCCTGAAGTGCATCAACATCATCCCTTTCTAAGAATCTGTACCAGTAATCTGGTATCTAGTGTTGACACTGAAACCAGCCTTGAATTTAATTAGGTGATCAATAAAAATCAAACCATTGTTGATTCTGTAAATGCACTACATCCCGAATAACCATTAATTCTTATGAAAGACAAGTAAACAATTACTCGTAAAAGAGGATTGCAAAAGTAAGGTGGGGGTAAGATGTAGAATGTGATTGGATACAAAGGTCATTTGGAAGAGCCCTGAGACACAGCCCAGTGGAGCAGCTCAATATTCTAAAGACAAAGATAAAGTTTCTTATATTCTGTCTGGGTGGGTAACCTCCAACTTGATAGTATGAATATCAATTTCTCCTTCAAGTGTAAAAACTCTCCCCCCCCGCTCTATTTCCCACTCTGACCTTTCACCTCTTCACACCTACCTACTATTCCCCCTGGGTCCCCTCCTCCTTCCCTTTCTCCTATTACTCACTCTTCTCTCATGTCAGATTCTTTCTTTTCCACCCCCTGACCTTTCCAATCCACTTGGCTCCACCTATCACCTTCCAGCTAACACACTCAAAAATTGCTGGAAGAACTCTGCAGGTCAGGCAGCATCAATGGAAAATAGAAAACCCTTCTTCAGGACTCGGCCAAGACGTCGACTGTTTACTCTTCTCCACAGATGCTGCCTGATTTGCTGAGTTCCTCCAGCAACTTGTGTGTGTTGCTCTGGATTTCCAGCATCTGTATATTTTCTCCTGTTTGTGATGTAATTTCCGGTTAGCCTGCTTCACCTCCCCCCACCCTTTTATTCCGGCATCTTCCACCTTCTTTCTCAGTACTGAAGAAGAGTCCGGCATGAAACGTTGACTCTTTATTGGTATCCATAGATGCTGCCTGACCTGCTGAGTTCCTTCAGGTATGCCATGTAGGACTAGGTGTTAATATCCCTTACTTGCACTCCTGAGACTTGCTGCTTAGACTCTGTGGGGTGGCCAAGTGAGTGATGGCACCTTCTGGGTTATCAAGTGGGCTCCCTCTTTCCTCAGTGTTTCACTGATAGGCCCACAACACCTCCGGAGGGTTCAGCAGTGAATCCCGGCGTTCTGGGCTCACCCCCTAGATGCCTTTCACTCACTTGGGGGCCCAGGTGGAGTCCTTTCTCTTCATCCAGAGCCACTGACTACCCTTTTCAGCAGTTCTGGAGAGGTCTTTGACTGCTTGTCGGTGTGTCTTCCCTCGCACTCCCGATTCCCGGAGTAGCCTTGATGTTGACGTGACTACAAATCCTCTGCGGCCTACTCCGACCGGTCGGACCCTTGCTTCCCAGTCACGTTGTTGCGTATTGGCTGCAAGCTCAGCATACCTCAGCTTCTTGCGCTCGTGGGCCTCCTCCACCGCATCCTCCTAGGGCACTGTAAGCTCGGTGATGCGATGATGTAAACATGATGGAGTGAGGCCAACCATAGCACAAGGTCTGGTCTGAGGTTGGTTAACGTGATTTCAGTTGGGAAACAGAGCCTCTGGCCTAAGTCTGCCACCATCTTCCAATCACGTGCCCCGCCTAGCCACCCAGTGTCCGGTCTCGATGTATCGAGTCTGGCTTGACCCTCACCTTCCTGGACAAATGCTGTTAGCGGCCAGCGGGATGAAGGGGGAGGGAGAGCATTGACGCTCATCCGCCGATTTTCCCGCACTGCTGCAAGACACCGTAGCACCTGGTTGTGCTGCCAGGTGTATCGGCCTTGAGTAAGGCTGGTCTTGCAGCCCACCAGGTTGTGTTTTAGTGTTGCTGAAATGCTTCAGCGCTTTGTGTGTGTTGTTCTGGATTTCCAGCATCTGCAGACTTCCTCGTGTTTAAGATAAAGATTTGCTTTATTTGTCTCATGTACATTGAAGCATGCAGTGAAGTGCATCACTTGCGTCACGAATGTACTGGGGGTAGCCCGCAAGTGTCACCGCACGTTCGGGCACCAACATAGCACGCTCACGATGTCTGGCAGAACTAAAAGCAACAACAGCAAGACAGAATACAGTACTTGTGTCATTGTTCCCAGACAACCAAGGATACACGCCTATACAGTGACTACAAACTCCACCTCACGTGTTTGTCTTGTAGTGGTGTCGTGAGTCATGAACCCAATTGTTTTATATGCAATAAGTGACAAGCGAAATCTGCTGACTGTACCAGAGACACTCCCAGCCTTTGTTGAGAGTGAAGGGAGGGGATGCTGGTGCAGGGAGTTCGCACCAAGCGCTACTGTCTTGAGCAAATATTTATTGTTCCATGATTAGCAGGTTACTGAGAGCAAATCACTTTCAGCAGTTACACAAGCATTTAGTAACATGTGCAATATTAGAAGTAAACTCTACCCTCCTCTTAATTGAGTCAGAGAGCATTCAGACTGATTGAGTCTCCACTAACAAGCACCTAGCTACATTAACTTTAACTTTATTTTTTAATATAGTCATAGAGCAATACAGCTGGAGGCAGACTCTTCAGCCCATCTAATTCCCTTCAGCCCATACATACCCTTCAGCCCATCTAGTCCCTTCAGCCCATCCAGACCCTTCAGCCCATCTAGTCCCTTCAGCCCATCCAGACTCTGCAGTCCAGCTAGTCCCTTCAGGCCATTCAGACCCTTCAGCCCATCTAGTCCATGCCTCCCATGATGCCCACCCAGCTATTCCTATTTTCCTGCATTCTGCCAATAACCCTCTTCGCCCTGCCCTTCCATGTGCCCATCCCAATGATGCTGTTGTACTCGTTTCAACCACTTCCTCAGGGAGCTCATTCCCTGTATCCAGCACCCTCTGTCTGAAAACTTAACACTTCAGCTTCTTGTTGAATCTTTCCCCTCTCGCCCTAAATCTCTGCCCACTAGTTATGGACTCCCCTCATCATCGTCAGCATTCCACGGGAGTTGCCCGGGCTGCTGAGTTTCTTCCAGCAGTTTTTATTTTGATGTTAATGTTGTTTATTGAGGGATAAATATTGGCATTCAGGAGATCTTCTCTTTCCCCGTTCAGCGTTGCGTTCGCATAGCCTGGTCTAGAGTCCCAGCCATCCAGCATGCTCAGGCTCTGCGCCAAATTGCCGGCCTGTGTCAACCTGAGAGGGCATGCACCCAAAAGCTTCTGAGCCAGGGGTGAAAGGTGTCTAGCTGAGATGCAGCACACAAGAGCCAGATGTAACCGCTGGAGAAAATAACACCAAGCTCCAGTGTCAATCTCAACTCTGCGTAATCTTCATTCTTTTTAATAATGTAGTGTGGTTCGGCGATCAATTGAATCAAGTATGTTGTTCTCCTGAGGCAGGGGTGCCCACCCTGACTTCCCCAGACCCCGTGCTTAATGGTATTGGTCCACGGCATAAAAAGGTTGGAAGCACCTTTCCTAGGGGGGGGTTTCCCTTAATGTAGAGTGCCTGTGCGTGACTTTGCTTAACGTGGGGAGTCTGATGTACAGTCAGCCACCACACTGTGCTTGACAGATCAGAGTCAAGGTTCAGAGACATGGAATGCAAGACGACTGGAGACCCTTCACTACTGCAGCCTTCCTCCGCCTTCACTGCCAGTGTGATGTGTCAACATCTTCTGCCAGCTCCACCACTGAGGACTTGGTTGGCTCATTCTTTGTCCGGAATACCCCCTTCCCCCCCGCAACCTGACTGCCATGGGTGACCCTACCAGGAGTTAAGTTACAAATGGCTTCGCTCTTGGAATCTCAGGAACTCACAAGTTCCTCCACCACAATCCTTGGAGGTGACACATGCAAGGTGGGGCCTATTGAGGTGCCTGATGGAAAACCACACCTCCCCTAAATTTTATCAGGTTCTTGCAATCAGGGTTAGCTTTCTCATTAACATGGTTAAAGGGACATGGCTGTTTTAGCCACAACTTGAAATGGTCCAGAAATAGTCACCATTTCAACACAGGTTAGGATAGGAAATCTTGTAGGATGATGAAGGGTGTCAGCCCAGAACTTCAGCGCTTTATTCCTCTCCATAGATACTACCTGACCTGCTGAGTTCTCCCAGAATTTTTTGTCTGTTACTCAAGCTGTTTCACCCCTTCTATACCCCAAAAAAAGGTGTAGCCTTTACCTTTTTTACCTATCACCTCCCAGCTTCTCCCTTTGTCTCTATCCCCCATCCACTGATTTTCCCCCTCACCTGGCTTCACCTGTCACCTGCCGGCTTGTACACCTTCCCCTCCCCTCACCTCCTTAACCCTGGCTCCTAACCCCTTTCCTTTCCAGTCCTGAAGAAGGGCGTCAACCCAAATGGTGACTGTTTATTCCCTTCCATTGATGTTGCCCGACCTGCTGAGTTCTTTCAGCGTTTTGTGTGTGGGCTGAAGGTTTCCAGTATCTGCAGAGCCTCTTGTGTTTACGATTAATTCTGTAGGTTTTTACTTTGATCCTCAAAGGATCCAGAAATGACAGGACTGTGGCGACCCACTTTCTAGCACACACGAATCGGCTCACAACAGCGCGCGCAGGCAGTGGGCCGGCCCCAAAAATGGCGCCAGGCCATCTTCACCAGCGGGGGAAAATCCCGCGCACGGAAAGGGTCTGGGAATATGCATTCCCCACAGCAATCCCGCCCAGGGAGGGCGGGAACGGGAAGGCTTTAAAGCAGGCCACGAAGTTTGAATAAATCTCTTTCATCGCAACTCTAACTCACCGACTCTGTGTGGTTATTCTAGCGCTGTGTGTAGCACACCGCTACAATTGGTGACCAGACGGCCCAAACGATATTTGGACCAGAGATGACCGACGCTGCATCTGTTCACGCAGTTTCGTTAAAACTGCCAAGCTTCTGGACGCTGCGACCCCAATTATGGTTCGAACAAGCAGAAGCACAATTCCACATTCGGCAGATAACCTCGGAGTCCACTGGCTACTACTACGTGCTGAGCTCACTCGACCAAGAGACTGCTGCACAAGTTGAGGAGTTTATACAGTTGCCCCCGGAGGACGGCAAATACACAGCATTCAAAGCCCTGCTCATAAGGACTTTCGGACTCTCATGGCGCAAATGAGCACGCCACTTAATGCACCTGGATGGTTTGGGAGACAGGCCGCCGTCAGCATTAATGAACGAGATGCTGGCCCTGACTGAAGGACACAAACCCTGCCTCATGTTTGAGCAGGTGTTCCTAGAGCAACTGCCCGAGGAGATATGCCTGCTGCTGTCCGACGCAGATTTCAGCAACCCCCGGGAGGTGGCAGCCCGAGCAGATGTGCTGTGGAATGCCAGGAAAGAGAGAGGGGCATCCGTTGCACAGATCACCAAGCCGCGAGCCCAACGAACAATGGTGCTTCTACCACCAGCGGTGGGGCACAGAGGCCCGCCACTGCAGACCACCCTGCAAATTCCCGGGAAACGCCAGGGCCAGCCGCCGCTGATGGCTACGGTGGCTGGCCATCAGGACAGGCCCCTGTACGTCTGGGACAAGCAGTCGGGACGCCGCTTTTTGGTCGACACCAGAGCGGAGATCAGCGTCTTACCTCCAACAAGTTATGACACCCGCAACAGAGAACCGGGACCCACCCTGAGGGCCGCTAATGGCAGCACAATACGAACCTACGGCACCCGCACGGTGCGGCTACAGTTCAGCTCCAGCCGGTTCACGTGGGACTTCACACTGGCCGCCGTGGCCCAACCACTGCTGGGGGCAGATTTTCTACGAGCCCACAGCCTGCTGGTCGACCTGCAAGGGAAGCGATTAGTCCATGCCAAGACTTTTCAAACGTTCTCCCTGGGTGAAACACAGTTGCCTGCCCCACACCTGGACTCCATCACGCTGTCCGACGATGAATTCACCAGGGTCCTAGCGGATTTCCCATCAGTACTGACACCGCAGTTCACGGCAGCCATGCCCAGACACGGAGTACAGCACCACATCCCGACCCAGGGACCACCCCTCCACGCCCGTGCTCGAAGGTTTTCCCCGGACAAGCTCCGACTGGCGAAGGAGGAGTTCAAGAAGATGGAGGAATTAGGGATCATACGACGGTCTGACGGCCCATGGGCCTCCCCCCTTCACATGGTGCCCAAGGCAACGGGGGGCTGGAGACCATGCGGTGACTACCGCAGACTGAACGAGGCTACAATGCCAGACCGCTACCCTGTGCCGCACATTCAAGACTTCGCAGCAAACCTACACGGCGCAAGGATCTTTTCCAAGGTAGACCTCGTCCGGGGATACCATCAAATCCCTGTACATCCGGACGACATCCCCAAAACAGCACTTATCACCCCGTTCGGACTTTTCGAATTCCTCCGAATGCCGTTTGGTCTAAAGAATGCCGCACAGACTTTCCAGTGGCTAATGGACGTGGTGGGACGCGACCTGGACTTTGCATTCATCTATTTGGACGACATCTTCATAGCCAGAAGTAGTCGGCAGGAGCATCTGTCCCACCTCCGCCAGCTCTACTCCCGCCTGAGTGAATTCGGCCTTACAATCAATCCAGCCAAATGCCAGTTCGGACGCGACACCATCGACTTCCTGGGCCACAGGATTACTAAAGACGGGGCAACCCCGCTGCCTGCCAAGGTAGACGTGGTCCGCCACTTCCCCCGACCCAACACAATCAAAGGCCTGCAAGAATTCGTGGGTATGGTGAATTTTTACCACCGTTTCCTCCCCTCAGCAGCCCGAACCATGCGCCCCCTGTTCACCCTGATGTCGGGTAAGGGCAAGGACATTACCTGGGACGAAGAGGCCGCAACTGCTTTCGTTAAAACCAAAGAAGCCTTAGCAAACGCCGCGATGCTAGTGCACCCCAAAACGGACGTTCCTACTGCCCTCACAGTGGACGCATCCAACACAGCGGTCGGTGGAGTGCTGGAACAACTCATCGAGGGTCACTGGCAACCCCTGGCATTCTTCAGCAAACACCTACGACCACCCGAACTCAAATACAGTGCTTTTGACCGGGAGCTATTGGCACTATACCTGGCAATCCAGCATTTCAGGTACCTCTTAGAAGGTAGGCCCTTCACTGCGTTCACAGACCACAAACTGCTTACCTTTGCATTCACTAAGGTGTCCGATCCCTGGTCGTCCCACCAGCAGTGACATCTGTCCTCCATCTCCGAGTACACGACGGACACCCGGCATGTCTCTGGAAAGGACAACGTTGTGGCGAACGCACTTTCCAGACCTACCATACAGGCCCTGTCCCGGCAGTGGACTATGCACCGCTGGCAGAGGCACAGCAGGCAGATGCTGAGATCCCCAGTTACAGGACTGCGGTCTCCGGTTTGCAGCTCCAAGACCTCCCCGTAGGCCCAGGTGCGAGGACCCTACTATGTGACATAGCTACCGGCCAACCCCGCCCCATCGTCCCAGCAGCCTGGCGCCGGCGGGTTTTCGAGTCCATTCACAACTTAGCGCACCCTTCCATCAGGACAACTGTCCGGCTGGTCGCCAACAGGTTCGTGTGGCATGGACTTCGTAAGCAGGTCAGTAAATGGGCCAAAATGTGCATGCAGTGCCAAATGGCTAAGGTGCAGCGGCACACCAAGGCTCCGCCGCAGCGGTTTGAACCCACCCGCCGGAGGTTCGACCACATCCATGTGGATATCGTGGGGCCCCTGCCAGTGTCGCGAGGAGCGCGGTACCTCCTAACGATGATAGACCGTTTCACCAGATGGCCAGAGGCAGTCCCGCTCACCGACACCACCTCCGAATCCTGCGCCCGAGCACTGATCGCAACCTGGGTAGCCCGCTTCGGGGTACCGGTCCACATTACCTCCAACAGGGGCGCCCAGTTCACCTCCAGCCTGTGGTCGGCTATGGCCAGCCTTTTAGGATTGCAGCTACACCACACAACTGCCTACCACCCACAGTCGAACGGACTAGTGGAGCGTTTCCACCATCACCTGAAGTCGGCTCTCATGGCCCGCCTGGAGGGGCCTAACTGGGTGGATGAACTTCCCTGGGTCCTGCTCGGAATCCGCATGGCGCCCAAGGAGGATCTACACATCTCGTCGGCCGAGTTGGTGTACGGTGTGCCCCTGGTCGTCCCAGGAGAGTTCATACCAGCCCCAAGGGGGCAAGAGGAAGAACCCACAGCAGTCCTGGACAGACTACGGGAGAGGCTCGGTAACCTGGCCCCCATACCCACTTCACAGCACGGACAGAGCCCGACCTGCGTACCCAAAGACCTGCAGAACTGTGTTTCTTTTTGTACGACAGGGCGGACACCGGGCACCGCTACAGCGGCCCTACGAGGGCCCGTTTAAGGTGATCAGGAACAATGGGTCCACGTTCGTGCTGGACATTGGGGGGAGAGAGGAGGTTTTCACGGTGGATCGACTCAAACCGGCCCATGCGGACTTGGCGCAACCGGTCCAGGCTCAGGCTCCGCGGCGCAGAGGCAGACCTCCCAAACAGAGGCCGATCCAGACTGTGGACACTGGGGGAGGTATCGCCAGTTCTGGGGTGGGGGGGTTATGTGGCGACCCACTTTCTGGCACACACGAACCGGCTCACAACAGCGCGCGCAGGCAGAGGGCCGGCCCCAAAAAGGGCGCCAGGCCATCTTCACCAGCAGGGGGAAAATCCCGCGTGCAGAAAGGGTCTGGGAATATGCATTCCCCACAGCAGTCCCACCCCAGGGAGGGCGGGAACGGGAAGGCTTTAAAGCGGGCCGCAAAGTTTGAATAAATCTCTTTCATTGCAACTCTAACTCACCGACTCCGTGTGGTTATTCCAGCGCTGTGTGTAGCACACCGCTACAGGACTTCTTTTGTAACATGCCTCAAAGCTGATTGCTTGCATCCCAGTGATGCCATTCCCATGGCCGAGCAACAATACTACAGAGCATTTAATTATTTTTGCCTGGATTTATTTCTCTCTGACCTTGACACTGCTCAGAATCTGGCCTGTGTCCAGCTCCTACACATGTACATTAACATGGCCTCATCCTTTTTCAGAGAGAGCCTTTTCCATTGATTCCAGGAAAAAAATATTCATTCCAACCTTTGACCTGAGATCTGCTAATTGAGCAAGGCAGGGTAAGAGATAATTGTCAGGGGAAGTCACGGTGTTACACAGCAAGAAAGCGGGCTCTTCGGCACACCTCATCCAGCGCGGTAAAGCGGTCAGCATAGTGCTTTACAGCATCGGCAATCACCAGTCGGGGTTCAACTCCCACCGCTTTATATGTTCTCCCCGTAACTGCATCGGGTTTCCCCCGGAAGCTCTGGTTTCCTCCCACATTCCAAGGGTGTTCGGGATAGGGTTGGGTTAGTGAGTTGTGGGCATGCTCCCTTGGTGCCAGAGCACAGTGACAGTTGCTGGCTGCTCCCAGCACGTCCTCGGACTGTGTTGGCTGTTGACCCAAACAATGCACTTCACTAAATGTTTTGATGTCTTGATATAGGTGTGACAAATAAGGCTAACCTTTAAATTTTTATATCATGCATGCCAGCCAAGGAGCCCATCCTGAGCTGGTCCCATTTAAGTGCATGTGGCCCACATCCCTCTAACCTTTGGGAGGGGGGGAAAGGAGGAACGTCGACTCAGACCTTGAGATGCCTGCGTCGGGCATTTTCATGCCTTACAAGGTGTAGATTGGGGCGCCACTCTTTGCACAGACACTAGAGCAATGTGTGGTTAAGTGCCTTGCTCAAGGACACAAACATGCTGCCACAGCTAAGGCTCGAATTAGCGACCTTCAGATCACTAGACAAACGCCTTAACTACTTGGCCACATGCCCAACCTTTCCTACCCATAAACTTGTGCAATTGTACGCGTCTCTGCCACTTCTTTTTGAAACACATTTGGACGGGTACATGGACAGAAAAGGTGAGCAAATGGGACTGACTCAGATGGGCACCTTGGTCAGCATGGTCAGTTGGGCCGAAGGGCCTGTTTCCGTGCTCTATGCCTCTAATTCAGCAGTCTGCTTCTTGTAATGATGGATTACAACAGCGCAGAAATAGGCCATCAGCATATCAGCCCACCTTGTCAGTTCTGTCTAGTCCTGTCAATCCACGCCTGTACCACAGCCCTTCAAATCTCTCCACTTAATGTACTTATCCAAACCTTTCCTACATATTACAATCAAACCCACAACCACCACTTCTGCTGGCAGGTCTTTCCACACTCGCAATACCCTCTAAGTGAAGTTCCCCCTTAGGATCCCATTAAATATTTCCCTTTTCACCTTTAATCTCTAACTTCTTGTTCTAGTCTCACCCGACCTCAATGGAGGTTTAGGTTTTCCTGTGCTCCAAGGAATAAAGACCTAACCTATTCAACCTTTCCCTGTAACTCAGGGGAAGTGTTTTCTTCAACACAGGAAACCATTTAAACTGGCTTTAAATAGTAATTGAATTCTGCTTTGCTTTTTAAAGCACAATTCATTCAGTGGCCACTTTATTAGGTACACTTGTACACTGCTCATTAATGTAAATATCTAATCAGCCAGTCATGTGGCAGCAACTCAATGCATAAAAGCATGCCGATATCGTCAAGAGATTCAGTTGTTCAAACCCAACATCAGAATGGGGGAAGAAATGTGATCTAAGTGACTTTGGCATTAGAATGAGTGATGGTGCCAGACAGGGTGGTTTGAGTATCTCAGAAACTGCTGATCTCCTGGAATTTTCACACACACCATTCTCTAGAGCTAACAGAGAGTGGTGCAAGAATCAAAAACATCCTGTAAGCAACAGTTCTTTGGGCAAAAAGTGCTTTGTTAGTGAGAGTGAACAGAGGAGAATGACCAGACTGGTTCAAGCTGTCAGGAAGGTGACAGTAACTCAAATAACCACACATTACAACAGTGGTGTGCAGAAGAGCATCTCTGAATGCACAACACATTGAATACTTTGAACCTTGAAGTGAATGGGCTACAGCAGTAGAAGACCACACCAGTCACCACTCCTGTATCTAATAAAATAGCCACAGAATGTCCATAGGTGCATTATGCTCCTCTTAGCCTCTCTACCTTTGTCTGTGGGAAAAGTTCAAATTACATTTATTATGGAAATATGTATATTATATAGAACCTTGCGATTTGTCTCCTTACAGGCAGCCACAAAGCAAAGAAACTCAATAGAACCCATTAATAAAGAAGACCGTCAAACTCCCAGTGTGCAAAAAAGAAACAAATCATGCAGATAATTAAAAGTAAGCAAATAACATTCAGAACTAAAGTTCACGAAGGTGAGTTCACAGCCAAGGTCAGTTCAGCGCAGTGATCAATATACCTCACGGAGCAGTGAACTGAACAGTAGCCCGTCCCTTGCCTCCAGCCCCATCACCCTGACCCTTTTAACATGGTCCAGCACTTAATTTGGCCAAACATCAGCTTATTCCTCGGTCTCAGACCCAGGCCCTGCCACTTCGATATACTCTGAAACCTAAGCCCTGCTGCCTCAATTTGGCCTGTTTCCGATCTGTCCAATCTGGCTCCACACTTAAATCGGTCAACATCGGCTCATCCCTTGCTCTCAGGCTAGAGCTCTACTGCCTTAACTCTGCCTTGTCAAGGCACACCTCGCCTCAGAACTACCGGTTTGAATCAGCTACATGTCCACTCCACCAGTGGCCAAATATTGGTTCATTCCTCGCTCTCAGGCCCGGGGCCCTGCAGCTCTGATTCAGCCCATGCAGGCCACGCCACAACCGTCCTGCACCTTCGAGACATCAGTTCACACCACAAAAATGCCAGGTCATACAGGTGGTTCAAAACCTCAGCTCCCAAAAGGAAGTTACAGGCTATTGATTGCGGCGATCATTGTCCAGAGGAAGTGTGATTCATAGAGTAGCTAGTAGATTTGTCTGCTGCCAGTAAGACATCACTGTGTTTCACCAGCGCCATCTTAAAACGGAATTTTTATTAAAACAACTAAAGATGAGTAACGGTCACTTGATTCCTCATTCCCCAGTGCACAGATTATCTCTAACAACCCTTTGTTGCTGTACCCAACTCATTCTGAAATGAGATCAGAAGAATACAAGGAAATAGGAGAGAAGTTAGTGGCACTGATCCTGGCAGCGAGGAGGAACAGAAGGATATTCGGGTCCTCATTCATTGATCCCTTAAAGCTGCCGCACAAGTTGACAAGGCATGTGATATGTTGGCCTTCATTAGTGAAGGGGTTGAATTCAAGAGCCGTGAGTTAATGATGCAGCTCAATAAAGCTCTGGTTAGCTCACACTTGGAGTTTTGTGTTCAGAGGAGATTTACCAGGATGCTGCCTGGATTAGAGAGCATGTCTAATGAAGATAAGTTCAGTGAACTAGGGCTTTTCCCTTTGGAGCGAGAGGTTGAGATGTGTCTTGATAGAGGTGTGCAAAATGGTGATCAAGTGGACAGCCAGAGATTTGTTCCCAGAGCAGAAATAACTAACACAAACGCACTGGCCAAGCCTGAGGGCTACAGGGGCATAATTTTAAGCTGTTAACTTTTAATAACTAATACAAAGGGGGCATAAGTATCGGGGAGATGACAGAGGTAGGTTTTTTACATAGATGGTGCATGAAATGCATTGCTGTGGTTGGTGGTAGAGGCAGATGCATTAGGGGCATTAAAGAAACTCATATATAGGCACATGAATGAAAGAAAAATGGAGGGCTATGTTGGAGTGAAGGGTTAGATTGATTTTGGAGTACGTTAAAAGGTCAGTATAACTTTGTGGGCTGAAGGGCCTGTACTCTGTTGTAAAGTTCTATGTTCTGGGTACCTACTCTACCATTCAATATAATCAAGGCTGATATACCCAAGAAATCAAGTGCTTCTTTGATCCCCAGAGCCCTCAATACCACATCTTTAATGCCTCTATTTTAAGTGGTTCTAATGAGCAGGTCTCCACACTTTTCTAGGGCAGTGAATTCCAGAGATTCACTGACCCATCATTATAAACTGGGATCCATTGCGAATTACTTACCATTCTGATGGCTGGTAACTAAGGGGAGCCTTTTCTGATTGGATGCCGGTGACTGGAGGTGTTCACAGGGGTGGTGTTGGGAACACTTCTCTTTACCTTGTACGTCAATGACGCCCTTGAGGCCAGGTTTGTGGATGATATGAAGACTGGCGAAGGGTCAGGTAGTGTTGAGGAAGTAGGGAAGCTACAGAAGGATTTAGATAGATTAGGAGGATGAGAAAGAAGTGGCAGATGGAATATAGTGTCAGGAAGTGTATGGTCACACACTTTGGTAGAAGGAACAAAAGCATAGACTATTTTCTAAATGGAGAGAAAATACAAAAACCCAAGATGTAAAGGGCTTGGGAGTCCTTGTGCAGGATTCCCTAAAGGTTAACTTGCAAGTTGAGTCAGCGGTGAGGAATGCAACTGCAATGTTAGAATTCTTTCAAGAGGACGAGAATATAAAAGCAAGGAGGTAATGCTGAGGCTTTATAAGGCACTGGTGAGCCTTCTCTTGGAGTTGTGGGTCCCTTAATTAGGAAAGGACATGCTGATATTTTGAAGAAGGAGGTATAGCTACTTTGACTATACCTCTTCCCACCCTGTCTCCTGTAAAAATGCTTTTCCCTTTTCTCAAGTCCTTCGTCTCAACCACACCTGTTCCTAGGATGCTGTTTTCCTTTCCGGGACATCAGAGATATCCTCATTCTTTAAAGAAAGTGATTTCCCTTCCTCATCCATTGATGCTGCCCTTAGCTGGATCTCCTCCATTTCCCAAAAGTTTGCACCCAGCCCATCTTCCTGCCACCTTGATGCTGATAGAGTTCCTCTCGTCCTTACCTACCGCTCCACGAACCTCTGCATCCAACAGAACATTCTCCGCAACTTCCGCCATCTCTAAAAGGATCCTACCACCAAACATATCTTTACCATCCTCACCACCCCTCACTTTCCACAGGGATCACTCCCTCTGTGAATCCCTGTTCATTCCCCTCCCTCCCAGGATCAACACTTATTATTCCCTCTTGGTGGCCTCCAACCTGGCGGCAAGAACATCAATTCCTCTAGCTTGCAGTAATTTCTCCCACCTCCCCTTTCTCTCTTGGTCCAGTCCCCATTCTGGCTCCCCTCTTACCCTTCTCTTCTCCTCACCTACCTATCACCTGTTTCTGGTGCCGTTCCTCCTTCCCTTTCTGTCATGGTCTACTCTGCTCTCCTCAGCCCTTTACCTTTTCCACCCATCACTTCCCATCTTCTTACATTATCCTCCTCCCCCACCCACCAACCTTATCCTCACCTGGTCTCACCTATCACCTTCCTCCTCACCTGGCTTCACCCGCCAGCTGCCAGTTTGTGCTCCTTCTCCTCCCTCCCAATTTCTTATTCTGGCTTTTTTCCCTTTCCCTTCCAGTCCTGGTGAAGGATCTCAGCCCAAAACATTGACAGTTTATTCCTTTCCATAGATACTGCCTGATTTGCTAAGTTCCTCCAACACTGTGTGCGTGTTACTCTAGATTTCCAGCATCTGCCGAACTTCTTGTGTGTCTAATGGAGCTCAAATGTGCATAGAAAATTGAAAGAATATTTGCTTACATTTGGTAAACATTCCTGTTATCTTCTGGGCAGAGATGTATTGGAAGTTACAACCTGAGTGAGCATTTGATAATCAGCCGAGTTCAATGTCAGTGATAACCTGTGATGAGAGTCAGCCATAGATTAATTAGTAGCATTTTTGCCCCTGACTGCGAAAGCTGTGGTTCAAATCCGTTTTCAGTCATACAAGGACAAGGTCTAATCTGGTGGTGAAGTGTGTTGATTTAATGGTATACTGGATGTGTTAAGATAAGGCTTGTGGCAGCAGAATGAGATGGAGAGGGATTGGGGGAGCATGGTATCATTGTGATTAGCACAATGCTTTACAGTACAGGTGATCTAGTTTCAAATCCCACCACTGTCTGTAAGGAGTTTGTATGTTCTCCCCATGATCACGTGGATTTCCTCTGCGTGCTCAGCTTTCCTCCCACAGTCCAAAGATGTACCAGTTGATAGGTTACTTGGTCATTGTAAGTAGTCTCGTGATTAGACTCAAATTAAATTGAGGGATTGCTAGGCAGTGTGGTTTGAAGGGCCAGAAGGCCTTATTCGGCACTGTATCTCAATAAAAAAATAAAATAAATCAGATCTGATGGGGAATGGCGAAGCAGACTCGATGGGGTGAATGGCCTTGCTGTGCTACAAACTCTGCTCTTTCCATTGGGCTTTGTGTTGATCAACATTTGCCCTGCCAACTTTATCACTGAGAGAGATAATTGTCTGCTTTCCACTGTTGTTTGTGAAATCTTGTTGCTGAGTGACAATTGCACCATGTCTAAACTCTGCTTCGGCATTGAAAGGCCCGGAAAGAGTGGAGTTTACAAGAATTGGGTGGGGGGAATCTCATTGAAACCTATTGAATATAGTAAGTCCCAGATAGAGTGGAGGTGGAGAGGATCTTTCCTGTTGTGGGAGAGACAAGGACCAGAGATCACAGCCTCAGAATAGAAAGACATCCCTTTAGAAAAGATGATGAGAAAGAATTCCTTTAGCCAGAGGGCGGTGAATCCATGGAATTTATTGCCACAGACGGCTGTGGAGGCCAAGTCATTGGGTATGTTTAAATTGGAAGTTGATAGGTTCTTGATTAGTAAGGGCATCAAAGGTTACGGGGGGAAAGCAGGCGAATGGGGTTGAGGGGAATAATAAATCAGCCATGATGGAATGGCGAAACAGACTTGTTGGGGCGAATGGCCTAATTCTGCTCCAACGTCTTATGGTTTCAAGCCGAAGCTGGTAAAAGTCACATAGAATTTCAAATTCACTCTTTTTCTCTCCAGCAAAGAAAGGAGCTTATTAAGCAGCTGTCAGGGACAGCCGTGCCCTATTCAAGTCAATTATTATGTTGGCAAAAGTGGATTGTTGTGGTAACATCACCCAGTGTTGACCCCACATGCATGTTTGTATTGTGAACAAAGGATAAAAGAATGGTAACTAACTGGTTCCGTAATTACTCAAAGAATCATAATCAAAATATAAGAACTGGCTACCTAACTGAACAAGGAAAATAACGGAACCACAAAAGTCAGCAGGCGCTGGAATATTGAAGAGAAAACAAACTGTGAGAGGAAATCAGCAGGTTGAGCATTATCTGTGAGGCAGAGGGATAGCGGGTGTTTTGATTGTGACCCCAAATCAGGACTCAGGTGACAGTGATGGTGGCATATTAGCAGTTGGGTCTTTGTTCCAGGAAGATTCCCCAAGACTTTTCTGATAGGGTTGGGGATGGAAGTGTATAGAGACTGGAAAACCAAGATGATTGGATGAGTGCTTTACGACTCTGTTGTGAACTTCTGGAAGGCATGCGAACTTTGAGGAAACAAACAATCTGCTGGAGGGACTTTACAGGTCAAGCGGCGCTTGTTGGGGGTGGGGAAGAAGCAATTGTTGAAGTTTCAAAAAGAAACGCTGCATCAGGTCTTGATGTAAGCTTTCAACCCCAAACACCGAAAATTCTTCTCACCTCACAGATGCTGCTAGACCTTGTGAGTTCCTCCAGCAGATTGTTCCTTCTACCATGTTCCTCCAGCCTCTTGTGTCTCAAGTTTGAAGAAGTTCTCCTCCTCCCTTAGAGGGGAGTTCTGTGAGTCCCTCTCTCGATGTTCTCCCATTGCTGTTTTCTGCTCAAGACGGCCCAGAGTATACCAGGCTTCTCTGTTCTACGGTGTTAAATCTACCTTTCTTTATTCCTGTAGTGGGATGCTTCTAACACACACCTCCCCTCTCTACTTGCCTTAAGAGGCAGGTAATGATGTGCCTCCTTTAATTGCTGCACTTTATAAAACTCTGGTTAGGCCACATCTGGAGTATTGCACACAGTTTTGGTCACCCCACTATAGGAAGAATGTTGAGGCTTTGGAAAGGCTGCAGAAGGGGTTTACCAGGATGCTTCCTGGTCTAGTGGGCATGTGCTATCACAAGAGGCTGGATAAACCTGGGTTGTTTTCACTGGAGGGCTGGAGGCTGAGGGGAGATCTGATAGAGTTTTAGAAGATTGAGAGGCGTAGATAGAGTGGACAGAGAGAATCTGTTCCTTAGGGATGAAATGTCAAATACCAGAGGACATGCATTGAAGGTGAGAGGGGGTAGGTTCAAGGGGGATGTGAGAGGTAAGTTTTTTACTCAGAGAGTGGTGAATGCCTGGAATGCACTGCCTGATATGGTGGTAGAAGCAAATACATTAGAGGTGTTTAAGAGACATTTGGATAGCCACATGAATGTAAGGAAGATGGAGGGATATGGTTGTGGTGTAGGTAGGAGGGATTACTGTTTGGGTGTCTTCAATTTGCATTCCAGCTGGTTCAGCATAACATTGTGGGCCGAATGGCCTGTTCCTGTGCTGTACTCTTTAATGCTCTATGTTCACTCTCTCTGGTGAAGGTACCTGAACATTTCCTCATTTTCTTCTTGACAGATTCTGTTTGCTAAAACTCCTGCGAACATTTTGCAACATTAAATGCAATAGTTAGATACAAGCTGTTGACTCAATATAGTTGCCAAGAGGTTTGCCAATTGCCTTTGGCAAGATACATTAAGGTATTTTACAAGTTAACTCTGCAGGCTTATTGCTGGATGATGAGAACATTATTTTCCCACTGACTGAGATTAATTTGTAACTAACACAGAGTTAAGCCATTAACAGAATTTCAGTATGACTAGAAATGGTTTGTTTGACCTTTGGGAATTATTCTACTTTCTCCCCTTAAGTAGCAATGTGTGGAATATTACATTGCAAAAACAGGAAAATATTTAAACTTGTCATAAACAGAAGCAGAGTGAAACTGTAAACACAAGAGATTCTGCAGAAATCCAGAGTTACAGATGCAAAATGCTGGAGGAGCTGAGCAGGTCAGGCAGCATCTATGGAGAGGAATAAAGAGCCGACATTTTGACACTAAATCCTTCTCCAAGACACTTCCTGAAGAAGGGTCTCAGTCCAAAAGTTGATTCTTTTTTCCTCTCTATAGATTGTACCTCCTCCAAGATGACCACAAACTTGGCGTAGGGTTTGGAAGCTTGTGTGCCTCAATGGCCCAGAGAGCTGTGTTGGCTGGAGTCGGGGCTTTATGCTTTGACGCTTGGTAGGGTCACCCATGCCAAACAGGTCAAAGGGCAGAGGCCAGACTAAGAGTGGTCCACCGGTCCTCCAGGTTCGGGGGTTCAGCTCAGGGCTAACAACCCCGACTGGTAAAACTAAATTGTTATGGAAACAGCAATGACAAGTCATTCTACATCTGAGCCTTGCATGACTGACAGTACTGAAAACCGAGAGGAAGCTACGGACATGATGAAGGAAGCTCTGAACACCACCAGAGATGGAGGACCTTCATTGCTGCCTTAGACGAGTGGCACAACGGGCAGTAGATATACATAGTACCTGACTACTGACTTCCTCTAGCATTTTGTGTGTGGAACTGTTCCAGAGGTTTACTAACAGGAAAGCATAATTTGAGAAGAAGTGTCTTGTTTTGATGTTGATTTTGTATTGAGCAGCACCCCTGCTTTCTTAGAAGTTTGCGTAAATTTGGCATGTCATCGAAAACGTCTCTCATGCACAATGGACAGTATCCTAACTGGTCCCATCACAGCCTGCCATGGAAACAGCAATGTCCAGGAATGGAAAAGTCTACAAAAAGTGGTTGATACAGCCCGGCCCATCACAGGCAAATCCCTCTCCGCCAATGGGCATATTTACAAGCGTTTGTACATGAGAGCTGCCATAAGAAAGCAGCATCCATCATCAAGGCTCCCCAGCAACCAGGGCATGCCTCAAAAAGGTGGTGTCCATTATGAAAGAACCCCAGCACCCAAGACATGCCATCTTCACATTGCTACCATCAGGAAGGAGGTACAGAAGCCTGTAGGCACTCACTCAACGATTCAGGAACAGCTTCTTCCCCGTTGCCATCCAATTTCTGAATGGACATCGAACCCATGAACACGACCTCACTGCTTCTTATTTCTGTTTTTACAATACTTATTTAATTTAACTGATTAATATACATATATACACTTACTGTAATTCTCAGTTTATTTTCTATTTATCATGTATTGCATTGTACTGCTGCCGCAAAGTTAACAAATTTCACGACTATGCTGGTGATATTAAACCTGATTCTGATGCCCTCTCCTTGTTATTATCATCAAGCCGGAGGTACAGGAGCTTTAGGTCCCACACCACAAGATTCAGGAAAAGTTATTACCCTACAAACATCAGCATGGATAACTTTACTCACATCAACTCTGATTGATTCCACAAACTATAAACTCATTTTCAAGGATTCTACAACTCACGTTCTCAGTATTATGTATTTGTTTCTCCTTAATTGCACAATCGGTTTTCTTTTGTTTGTCAGTCTTTGTGTGTGTTTTTCATAAGTTCTATTGTATTCCATTGTTTTCCTGTAAATGCCTGCAAGAAAAAATGAACCTCAGGGTAGTGTATGGTGACATACCTTCAGTGGCCACTTTATTGGGCAAACCTGTACACCAGCTCGTTAATGCAAATATCTAATCAGCCAATCATGTGGCAGGCTCGCAATGCATAAGAGCATGCAGAAGTGGTCAAGAGGTTCAGTTGTTGTTCAAATCAACTTTCAGAATGGGGAAGAAATGTAATATAAGTGATTTTGATCGTGGAATGATTGTTGATGTCAGATGGGGGTGGTTGGCGTATCTTAGAAAGTACCGGTCTCCTGGGATTTTCATGCACAACAGTCTAGAGCTTACAGAGAATGGTGCAAAAAATTTTTTTAAAACATCCAATAAGCAGCAGTTCTGTGGCAAAAACACCTTGTTAATGAGAGAGGTCAGAGGAGAATGGCCAGATTGGTTCAAGCTGACAGGAGGACAACAGTAACTCAAATAGCCATGCATTATGACAGTGGTGTGCACACAGCACATCGAACATTGAAGTGGATGGGCTACAGCAGCAGAAGACCATGAATGTCCACTCAGTAGCCACTTTACTGGGTACAAGGGGCACCTAATATTGAGGCCACTCAGTGTATTGCATCGTAAGTCATGGCTGTAATGGTGATCACAGGTAACCTCTAGTGAAGGGGACCTATCAAGCACTTTGACCTTCATTTCCCCAACATGTTTAGGAATGTCTCTCTGTTGAGTCCTAGCCTCAAACATTTTGAAAGTAGCTCTGAATGCACAACATGTTGAACCTTGAAGTGGACAAGCTACAGATGCAGAAGGCCACAAACACACACACATTAGGACGTACCTAATAAAGTGACCACTGGGTGACCCCTCTTTTACTATTCCCCACTCCGGCCTCTTGCCTCCTCACACCTACCTATCATCTCCTCTGGGTCCCATTCTCCTTCTCTTTCTCCTATGCTCCAGTCTCCTCTCCTATCAGATTCCTTCTTCTCCATGCACTTTTTCTACCCACGCGGCTTCACCTATCACCTTTTGGCTAGACCTCCATCCCCTCCTCCATCTTTTTATGCTGACCTCTTCCACCTTCCTTTTCAGTACTGAAAGGGGGTCTCTGCCCAAAACATTGACTGTTTATTCACTTCCACAGGTGCTGCCCAACCTGCTGAGTTTTCCAGCACTTTGTTTGTGTTGCTCAGTATCTTCACGCTGGCAGGTTTGGGGTATGGGCATCAGATAGGAGGGTAGAGTTGATCAGCTGTGGAGGTGCATGCTAGGGGACCTTAGAGTCTGATATGCTTCCTACTCCTTTCCTGGATTAAAGGGCACGAGTTATACGGAAAGGTTGGACAAAGTTGGGTTGTTTTCTCTGGAGTATTGAGGCCAAGGGAAAAATCTGATAGAAGTTTATAAAATTATGAGGACCATAGATAGGGTAGGCAGCCAGAATCTTTATCCCAGAGTCAAAGGGTCAAATGTAGCTTAAAGTGAGAGGAGGAGTTGTTTAAAGGAATGTGTGGAGAAAGATTTTTTTAAAGACTAGCTTTATTTGTCACATGTACAGCAAAACATACAGTGAAATACGTTGTTTGCGTCAAATCAAATCAGTGAGGATCGTATTGGGTAGCCTGCAAGTGGTGCCGTGCTTCTGGCCTCAAAATCACACGTCCACAGCTCACTAATCCTAACCCTTACACTTTTGGAATGTGGGAGGAAACTGGCACACCAGGAAGAACTCTACATGGGGAAAACGTACAAACTCTTTGAAGACAGCAGCAGGAATCAAACCCCATTCTTGCTGCTGGTGGACTAGCATTAAAAATTCTGAACATCATTGTTACTGTGATATTGCTATATCTGTTTAACCATTACATAGAGTATAGAACAATACAGCAGAGGAATAGGCCCTACCACCCATCATATCTGTGCCAACCATGATGCCAATCCAGCTATTCCCATCTGCTGTGAGAGGGTTTGTATCCCTCTGTTCCGTATCTGCACAATATGCCTGTCCAAATGTTTCTCAACCATTGCTACTATATCTGTTTCTACAATCTCCACCGGTAACACTTTTAATACTGTGGGCACTTTTAATACTGTGCAAAAATCTTAGGCACATAAACAGTATATATAGCTAGGGTGCCTCAGACTTTTGCACAGTACTGTAGTAAGTTTATGTATTGCACTGTACTGCTGCAAAAAAAAAAGGAAATTTCATGGCATATGTGAGTGATGATAAGCCTGATTCTGATATGGGTCTCTCTTGTGGACTGAGAGTGGGAAGGGGGCAGGGAGAGGGGAATCAAGGGGAAAGGGAGAGGGGAGGTAGCGGGAAGCACCAGGAGGACGTTCTGTAATGATCAATAAACCAATCGTTTGGAATCGAATGACCTTGCCCGGTGTCTCAGAGCTGGGTGTGTCTGCAGCTGCACCATCCCCCCTGCCCCCAGCACTTCTTCTCTACCACCTATCCTATACCCCTCCCACGGTGCTCCACCCTCACTATTCCCAACATCCACTGGCGTTGCCAGGCTTACAAGCTTGCTGTCCTGCCCCACATTGACAAATAGAGTACTATGCATAAGTTGTAGGCACCCTAACTCTCTCTCTATATATATATATATATATATACTGTATATGCGCTCAAGACTTATGCACAGTACTGTACCACCCCGTGTTAAAACAACTTCTTTGTAAACTTCCTTTAAACTTTATCTCTCCCATCCTCAGCCTAAGCCCTTTAGCATTTGACATTTCCACCCTGAGGAAAATATCTCTGCTTCTCAGTATTTCATAAAATTCTATCAAGTTATCCCTCAGGGGACCTGGCAGTATGTACAGTATAGAGAGAGAGACATTGAGTTGAAAGTTAGGGTTTCAGAACTGGAAACTACGAATGATTTAAATTTTTAAAAAGATGTTAATAATCATTCCATCTTGGCTTTCCAGCAGTGCTGATAAAGAGTCATGAATCTGAATGGCTTATTTTTTGTTCGTCAGTCTTTCTTTATACAAATGTATATAGTTTTCAGAAATTCTATTGCATTTCTTTATTTTCTGTAAATATCTGAAAGAAAATGAATCACAGGGTAGTATATGGAAATATATATGCACTTTGTTAATATAATTTATTTGACTTGGACTTTGGCTAATTCTTTTTCTCTTCCTATAGACGCTGCCTGAGTTACTCAGTATTTGTTAGAGTTTCTGGTTTGATATCAGATGTCAGGCATCTGCAGTATTTTACTTCTATCTCATGCTTTGAATTACAGCAATGTTCCAAATGTGCTTAATTGGCAGCCTGACACTCTGAAATCTGAAAGAGGCGTGAGAAGTATTGAAAAAGCACAGAGCAGTTTCTTCTTCGGCAAGTTTGTAATTGCATCACAAAGCTTATTGTCCAATCCAAACCCAACCAAGCTTGTGTAACCAGCTATTCTGCTTTTAACTTTGTGACTTATGTTCTGTGCAAAAGAATGTGGCTCATCTGGTAGCATGTTTGAGGCCAGGATTCAGTAAAGCAACATTCCAAAACACAATGGGGTAACGGACATCAGTTTGATGGGACCCCTTGATAGTGAGTCCATTGATGGTGAAACATTTCAAAGATGGGCAAGTGAAGTTGAGTAAAGTTACCCAATTTGGTTCAAGAGCCTGATGGTTGAAGGGTGATAACTGTTTCTGCACCTGGTGGCGTGTGTCTTGAGGCTCCTGTACCTTCTTCCTGATGGCAGCAATGAGATGTCCTGGATGCGGTTTTCCTTGTTTCATGCAGATGTGCTCAAAAGTTGGGAGGGCTTTACCCATGATGGACTTGCCTGTATCCACTACTTTTTGTAGGATTTTCCATTCAAGGACATTGTTGTTTCCATTCCAGCCTGTGATGGTAGCCAGTCGATGTACTCCCCACCACACAAGTACAGGAGTTTGTTAAAGTTTTAGATGTTATTCCAAATCTTCACGAACTCCTAAGGAAGTAGTGGTGCTGCTGTTTCTCTATAATTGCAATCAAGCACTGCACCAGGACAGGCCCTTAAAAAATAATAGCAGCGAGGAAGCATGGTAACTGTCCCTTCTGGCCCAATCTGCATCGCTGTGGCCAATTAACCCACCAACCCACAAGTCTTTGGAATGTGGGAGGAAACTGGAGAACCCGGAGGAAACCCACAATATCATGGGGAGAATATACAAACTCCTTACAGACATCGGTGGAATTGAACCCAGATTGATGGCACTGTAATAGCATTACCCTAGCGGCTATGCCACTGTGCCGCCATGTGATACTAGAAAATATAAGAACACCAGATGAACATGTATAACAACCAAACAGGTTTCTTCAATAATTAAGCTACATATTCTCTATCTGTAATAAATGAACTGAATTTAGATTCCTTAATTATGGAGTGAGTTTTGAAATCAGCACTGAATTATTCACGCAGGCATCTTGAACACTTAGGGTGTTGACTTAATCCCAATGGTGCCAGTCACCAGTTACACTATGGCCAATTTAATTGAAGACCCTGTACGTTCTGACTGAGAAAACAAAAACTGATTCCAGCCAGAGAGAAAAGAAAAATATTAAAGTTCACTAATATCTTTTTTCAAGAGAAGAAATAATTACCAACACTTTGAACTAATGGTGTCAATGTGACACCATCACATGGGTCATGAATGAAGTCTAATTTGTAATTGAGGAGAAATTGAACGTTCTTTTTTAATAGACCTTAAGACCAGGCCTGTCAGGAAATGTTTTGAGGTCACAAGTATCTGTGAATCTTCTTGCATCTCAATGTTTCATTGTATTTCTTTAAAGGGAGAGTACCCACTTGTCAAACATGGATTAAGCTAGTTAGCTACGAGCAGCTGGCATATATCACACGTCCTGGTTATGCAACCACTGATGCCAGGCAGGCAACCTCTGAAGGGTATTGATAATGGCTGGGATCACCTGTCTTGTAAAGACACTGCCCAGAAGAAGGCAATGGTAAACCCAGTTCTGTAGAAAAATTTGCCAAAAGCAATCATGGTTATAAAGACCATGATCGCCCACATCATACGACATAGCACGTAATGGATGAATGAATGAAGCTAGCCAGGAAGAGAGATGAACTTGCAACTCTGGCAGTATTAATGAAGGGGAATAAACAGTTGACATTTTGGGTTGAGACCCTTCATCAGGATGGACCACACTCCTCATCTCTGTTCTAAAGGGATATCCTTATATTCTGAGGCTGTGCTCCTGGTCCTAGATTCACCCATTATTGAAAACACCTTCTCCATATCTACTCCATCCAGGCCTTTCAATATTTGATAAGTTTCAATGAGATCCCCCTCATTCTTCTAAACTCCATTAAGTACAAGTCCAGTCAGTAAATGCTCCTCAGACATTACTGGTATGGTAGCGTACACAACACTTTACAGTTCCAGAGACCTGGGTTCAATGCTGTAAGGGGTTTGTACGTTCTCCATGTGACCACATGGGTTTCGTCCAGGCGCTCCAGTTTCCCCCACAGTCTGAAGACGTATCAGTTGGTAGGTTAATGGGTCATTGTAAATTGTCCTTTGATTAGACTAGTGTTAAATCAGAGGTTCCTGGGTGGTGTGGCTCGAAGGGCAGCAAGAGTCTACTCCTGCTGTATCTCAATAAATAAATAAATTAATAACCCTTTCATTTCCAGAAACATTCTCGTGAATCTCCTCTGGACCTTATCCAATGCCAGCACATCCTTTGTTAGGTCATTCGTTCATTATGTGCTTTCCATGAGCATGATTGTTCTTGGCAAATTTTTCTACAGAAGTGGTTTGCCATTGCCTTCCGCTGAGCGGTGCCTTTACAAGATGGGTGACTCCAGCCATTATCAAAACTCTTCAGAGATTGTCTGCACGGTGACAGTGGTCACATGACCTGGACTTGTGATCTGCACCAGCTGCTCATATGACCATCCACCAGCTGCTCCCATGGCTCCATGTGACCTTGATCAGGGGAATAAGCAGGTGCTACACCTTGCCCAAGGGTGACCTTCAAGTTAGCAGAGGGAAGGAGCTCCTTACACCTACTTTGGTAGAGGTGTATATCTACCCCAGCACCCTATTAGATAAGGGACCCAAATCGACTCATCCCTTTGCCTTCACAGATGCTGCCTGACCCAATAGGTCTTCCCAGCAGTTTGTTTTCTGCTCCAGATTCCAGCATCTGCAGTCATCTTGACACCCCACAACTTAATTCCTCTCAGGTACCAATCATCCTCCTTTTACATTCTTCTCCCCATAGCTAACTCACCTACTTGTAAATGAATAACAATAGTAGGTACATAGGTTAGCTGCTCAAGTTAGCAGCCTTAAGCAGAAGAGATTTAGTAGATGCTTCAAATCCTGAGCAATACACACAAATTACTGGAGCAACTCAGCAAGTCAGACAGCATCGACGGAGAGGAAAACAGAGTGGCGTTTTAGGCCAGGACCCTTCAGCGGGACTGGAAAGGAAGCAGGAAGAAGCCAGAATAATAAGTTGTGGGAAGGGAAGAAATACAAGCTGGTAGGTGATAGGTGAGACCATGTGCATGGGAATATGTTCTGAGGAAGGGTCTTGGCCCGAAACGTCAACTGTTTATCTATTTCCATAGAAGCTGCCTGACCTGCTGATTTCCACCGGCATTGTGTGTGTGTTGCTTTGGATTTGCAGCATTTGCAGATTTTTTCACGTTTATAAATGAGAAGGTGGCTCTGTGGAGAAGGGGTGGGGGGAGATGAAGTTAAGAAGCTGGGCCAAAGAAGAAGGAATCTAATAGGATGGGACGGTGGAAGGAAGGTAAGGTGGAGGGTCACCAGAGGGAGAAGATGGGCAGGTGAGAAGAAGAGAAGGGATGAAGGACTAACTGGAATGGGGAATTTAAAAAAAGAGTAGGATGGAGGGGGAGAAATTATCAGAAGTTGGAGAAATCAAAGTTTGTGCCATGGGGTTGGAGGCTACCCAGACAGGAAATGAGGTGATTTTTCTCCAACCTGCGAGTGGTCTCATTATGGCTGTAGAGGAGGCTGTGGACCGACATGTCAGAATGGAAATGGGAAGTCAGATAGTAATGGGTGGCCACCAGGAGACCCTGGCTTTTGCCGCAGATGGAGCAAGGGTGCTCGACGAAACGGCCCCATTTCCAGATCATTATCCAGTAATCTGAGGCAGGTTCGATGTTGTCATTTTAAAGTTAAACTGGATAGATATATGGACAGGAAAGGAATGGAGGGTTATGGGCTGAGTGCAGGTCGGTGGGACTAGGTGGGAGTAAGAGTTTGGCACGGACTAGAAGGGCCGAGATAGCCTGTTTCCGTGCTGTAATTGCTATATGGTTATATCTATGCAGTTTTAATGGGGCAGGCTCACTGCAGGAGAGGCTGGAGTAAAGGCAACAACTCTCTTTGAACCAAGCAGGAGTGCATAGCTTCAGGACAGAGAAGGAGTTAATTTCCTCAGCAATTGCTAGCTTTTCTGTGCTTAAACTATTGCCCTTTAATCAAGGCGCAATGACTTTCATTATCTCATGCATTTTTTTTGCATTTGGAAGGCATTCCCTGCCATTGGGACGAAACCCTTTCACATGCAGTGTGACTGAGCCATGAAATGCTTCTGAACATTCTAACCGTCTGCACTTGACCCTGGCACCAGCCCGAGCCGGTGGCAAGGTTGGAGGGACGTAGAAGGCTTGCGGATGTGCTGCGTCTTGACTGCTTTGCAAAGTGACCCCTGACTAAGTGTAGCTGTGAACTGCAAAAAAACAGGGGACAAAGGAGAAGCTGTTTGCCGGGACTCGGAGTCTCGATGTAGATGACACACTCCAGTAAAGAACTGGCATCTGGCCAGGCACAAGTCTGCCGAAGCAAGCCATCACTCCATACATTGGCACAGCATGGAAGCTGTGGGATCTGTGGCCCTTTAGCAGCTTAACTTCCGGTAAGAGAAAGCAAGAATCTGACAGCAAGAGAAAAACAATTGCAAAAAAGACCTCTAATGGGTTAACTGAGAGGTTCTGTTTTGAGATTCTCATCTTCCTTTGGATAGGTTCATGGGTGGTAGGGGCATGGAGGGCTATGTTCTGGGTGCAGTAGGTAGTTTAAATTGTTCGGCATGGACTAGATGGGCCAAAGGGCCTGTTTCTGTGCAGTACTTTTCTATGACTATGACTTTATATATGTCATTTCGAGAGAACTAGAATATAAAAGCAATGATGCAATGCTGAGACTTTATAAGGCACTGGGGTGACCTTATATAGGTGTATAAAATCTTGAGGGACTTAAACAATGTGAATGCACAGTCTTTTTGGGAATCCAAAAGCTAAATAAGGCACTGGTCAGACTGAACTTGGAGCATCGTCAGAAAGGATGTCCTGCCATTGGAGAAGATCCAGAGGAAGTTCATGAGAATGTTCCCAGGACTGAAAGGATTAACATATGAGGAGCATTTGATGCCTCAAATGGAATTTAGAAGTATGACGGGGAGATCTCATTGAAACCAATCGAATATTGAAAGACCTAGATAGAGTTAATGCAGAGAAGCGGTATACTGGGGGAGCCCAGGACCAGAGGGCAGAGCCCCTCAGTACAAGGATGTCCCTTTAAAGCAGAGATGAGGAGGATCGTCTTTAGCCAGAGGGCGGTGAATCTGCAGAATGCATTGCCACTGATGGTTGTGGAAGCAAAGTCATTGGTACATTTAAAGCAGAGGCTGATAGGTTCTGGATTATCAAGTTTGTCAAAGGTTATGGGGAGAAGGCAGGAGAACAGGGTTGTGAGGAATAATAAGTGGGGAGACACAGTCACATGATGGTTAGCAGAACATTCTACAGCACCAGTGAACCAGGGTGACTTCCCACTGCTGTCTGTTAAGGAGTTTGCTCATTCTCCCCATGACTGTGTGGATTTGTTCCAGGAGCTCCAGTTTCCTCCCACAGTGGAAAGACTTACAGACTAGTAGGTTAGTTCTTCACTTGGGTGTATTTAGTTGGTGTTGGCTCGTTTGGCTGGAAAGGCCAGTTACCGTGCTATATCTCTAAGTAAAATAAATCAGCCATGATCGAATGGTGGAGCAAACTCAATGGGCCATATGGCCTAGTTCTGCTGCTATTTCTCATGGTCTTCTGTTGCGCAGTGTCTCCCCCTTAAAGGGGCTGTGTAATATAGATTGTTTATCATGCTTTAATTTCTCAGCACAGGCATTTTTCATCCACAAATGTAAATTCTTTTTCAAGCAGTTCTGCAAAAACGTGCATGACTAGTTTCCACTCCACAGCCGTGGGCTATGAGGCAATTGATATGCTCAATAGACTAACTATAAATAGCCAGGAGCCTAATAAGATGGGCGGGGGTAGACTGTAAGGTCCTCACTCACTCTTCGTCACACACTCTCAATGTCTTAGGAACAGCTTCTTCCCTTCTGCCATAAGGTTTCTGAGCGGACCATAGACGCATAAATACTGTCTCGTTTTTGCTCTATTTTTGCACTACTTATTTATTTTTTAATGTATTCTCATTGTAGCTTATACTTATGTTTCTCCTATTGCACTGTATTGCTGCCACAAGGTGACAAACTTCACAACGTACACCCAGGGGCCACTTTATTAGGTACACCCGCTCGCTAGTGAATATCTAATCAGCCATTTATGTGGCAGCGACTCACTGCATAAAAGCATGCAGACATGGTCAAGAGGCTCAGTTGTTGTTCAGACCAAACATCGGAATGGGGAAAGAAATGGGATCCAAGTGACTTTGAGTGTGGAATGATTGTCGGTGTCCGACGGGGTGATTTGAGTATCTGAGAAACTGCTGACTTAACGTGATTTTCACGCACAACTGTCTCTAGCACTTACAAAGAATGGTGTGAGAAACAAAAACATCCAATGAGCAGCAGTGTGGGTGAAAATACTTTGTTAATGAGGGAGGTGAGAGAAGAATGGCTAGACTGGTTCAAGCTGACAGGAAAGTGACAGTAACTCAAATGACCACGTGTTACAACAGCGGTGTGCAGAAGAGCATCTCTGAATGCACAACATGTCGAATCTTGAAGTAGATGGGCTACAGCAACAGAAGTCCACAGTCAAACACACAGTGGCCACTTCATTAGGTATAGGATGTGGCCACTGAGTGTATGTCAGTGTTATTAAGCCTAATTGTTTCTGCCACTCACTTCAGGCCTCTGTGTGCTCCTGATTCCTGGACTTGAAATCTACAGTGACAAACTTGTTTCCCTTCTCCATCTTGAGTAGTCAAGGTTTGGGGTTTCCCAGAAGTCGTTGGAGATGATTTTTTTTTAAGGAAAATTGTAGAGCACCCACCTTTATCCACCAAGTAACGTCTTTTTGTGACAGAGCTTGGAATGGAGTACCTGATCCTGCTGTTTTAGGTCTTTGATATGGTCCATCTAACAGAACCAACTGGGTTGAAGATTGTCCTCAGTGCTGGGAATGTTGGCCCTGGGACATGATGTTAATATCGGTTCACTATTAACTAATGCTAATATAGGTTTAGATGGTGCTGGCGAATCATGGCAACACTTTACTGCCTGCAAACAAAGCTATTAATTATCCTATTAATTACACTTTTTCCGGACTACGTTCACTACAATCCATGGTCTGTAGTTTCCCTTTGGGAGTTGTGCTTTTGAACCATTTGTACGACCTGGCGTTTCTGCGGTACCCTGAAGGATCCATCGAACTGGACTCTTGCGAATATAGGTGTGGCCGTGGCGGCCATTGCTGGAGTGGACTTAGTGCCGGATCTGTCCCATTGCCCCCATCTTATTTCCCTGTAGCCCATCAACCACCCTTCGAATCCTTTGCCACAAAAGGGTAACTTTTATTGGCCAGTTTAGAGAGGCACAGTGCTGCAGCTTGTAGACCTGCTGCCCCTCAGTTCAAGTGACTCTGGTTCAATGTTGATCTCTGGTGCTGTCTTTGTGGAGTTTGCATGCTCTCCCAAGTCAGAATCCCCCAGGTGCTTTGATTTCCTTCCACATCCCAAATACACACAATTTGGTAGGTTAATTGTACAAAGTACAAAGAACAAGTTCAAATTAAATTTATTATCTAAGAAATTCATTTACTTGCAGGTATTTACAGGAGAAAAAGGAATACAATAGAATTTGTGAAAAACTATACATAAACTGACAAACAACCAAAGTGCAAAAGAAGACACGCTATGAAAATAAAAATATAATGAAAGCATGAGCTGTAAAGAGTATTTCAAGGTGAAGCTGGAGGTCGTAGAATCACTTCAGAGTTGTGGTGATTAAAGTTACCCATGCTGGTTCAGGATCCTAATGGTTGAAGGGTAATAACTGTTCCTGAACCTGATGGTGTTGACCTTAGGATTCTATACCTCCTGCCCAATGGTAGTAGCGAGGAGAGAGCATGCTTAGATGGTAGGGGTCCTTGATGGTGGATAATGCTTGCTTGTGTGCAGCACACCATGTAAATGTACTCAATGGTGGGGAGGGCTATGCCTGTGATGGACTGGGCTGCATCCACCACTGTCTGCAGCCTTTTCAATTCCTGAGCATTCCATCTCGGGCCATGATGCGACACGTTAAGATATTCTTTAACGTGCATCTTTAGAAGTTTGTCAAAGTTTTTGGTGACATGCCGAATCTATGCAAAGTTCTTACCTCCCCAGCATGTGTCTCCAAACCAATAGGAATGTGGGTGACTCTAAAACGATAAAGTACTGTGCAAAAGTCTTCAGCACATATATATAGCAAGACTTTTGCACAGTACTACCTGTACCCAAGGGCTAGGTAATTTCTAAAGTAAGTACTATTCCGCACAGCATTGTGGGCCGAAGGGCATGTATTGTGCTGTAGGTTTTCTATGTTTCTATATACTTGTATTTATCAACATAGAACGGAGCACGAGCTTATAAATACAGCAGGAGCAAAGGATGGTGGGAATGTTGAAGGTAGAGCGCCATGGGAGGGGTGTGAGACAGGTGGCAGAGGAGTGCCAGGGGCAGGAAGTGGCACGGGTACAGGCACACCCCACCTGCGACACCAGGCAAGGTCACTTGCTTACTGATCATTACAGAATGTCTCTCTGGTGCTTCCCACTCCCCCCACCTTTTCCCAACCATGATTCTACTCTCCCTGCCCCCTTCCCACTCTCAATAAAGACCATATCAGAATCAGGTTTATCATCACTCACATATGTCATAAAAATTTGTTTTTTTTTGTGGCAGCAATACATGAAATTACTACAGCACTGTTACTAAAGTCTTAGGCATCTTAGATACATATATATATGTGTCTAAGACTTTTGCACGGTATTGTTTATGGGCAGTTAGGGATACACACTAAGTGCTGCCCTTGCAAATGATATCCATGTTCCAAATACAATGAATACATAATAATGTAAAAGGCAATGGGCAAGTCTCACACAGGTGGATTTTCTAACAATCCTGGGTCCTAAACGTTATGGTTAATATTAGTGACCCGTTAACCAACAATCCAGTTTAAAAACAGCAGCGATGTTTGGAATTGGAATTGGTTTGTTACTTTTACTTCAACTGAGATACAGTGAAAAGCTTGTCTTATATACACTTCCTACAGATCAGATCATTTCACAGTGCATTGAAGTAGAATGAGTTAAAACAATAACAATGCAGAATAAAGTGTATCAACTACAGAGAAAGGGCAGTGCAGGTAAGGTGCAGGAGATAACAAGATAAATTGTGAAGTCAAGAGTCCAATTTATCATAGTAAGGAACTATTTTGTAATCTTATAACAGCAGGATAGAAACTGTCCTTGAGCCTGGTGGCTGTGTTCTCAGGGTTTTATATTCTCTTCTCAATGGGTGTGGGGTGGAGATAGTATGTCTACCAAAGGAAATGTAAGGTGCTCCTTCCCTCCACTAGCCTGCAGACCACTCTTTGGCAAGGTGCAGCACCTGCTTAGCCCCCCAGTCAGGGTCACGTGAAGACGTGGGAGCAGGTAGTGGATGGTCATATGAGCAGCAGGTGCAGATCACAAGTCCTGGTTATGAGACCTCTGATGCCAGGCAGACAATCTCTGAAAAGTATTGATAATGACTGGGGTCACCCGTCTTATAAAGACACTGCCTAGAAGAAGGCAATGACAAACCACTTCTGTCCAAAAATTTGCCAAGAACAATCATGGTCATGATCATGATCAACCCATGTCATACGACACGACACATGATGATGATGCCCAATGAAAGAGGTTTTTGATTATGCTGGCTTCTTTACTTAGGGATTGAGAAGAAGAAGCAGAGTCCATAGAGTGAAGGCTGATTTCTCTGATGTGCAGAGCTATGTCCACAATCCCTACAGTCTGTTATGGTCACATGCTGAGCTGTTGCCATACCAAACTATTCTGCATCCAGATAGAGCACTTCAATGGTAGCTCTATAAAAATTGGCAATGGTTGGTGGGAACATGCCAAATTTCTTTCGCTTACTCAGAGAGTGGAGACATTGGTGAATTTTCTTGTTGTGACGTCTACATGGTCGGTCCAAAGCAGGTTATTGGTGATGATAACTCCTGGGAATTTCAAGCTCTTCACCTCAACACTGTCGATGTAGGCAGGAGCATGTGATTTGTTTTTTTTTTGGTCAAGTTTAATAACCGCCACAGTTTTGGAGAACACTGGATTCCATAGTACTTCAATGAGATATTGCCTGACATGAGTAACAAATTGAGCAACACTCACATGACAATATTATAATGTCAATATAAATTATTATCATAAGGTTAATTGTCCACATGGGTGCAAGTGGGTGGTGCAGGCTCATCGGCCCACCCAGTGCTGTTATGCTGTATCCCTAAAAACAAACATTAAAGGTTAGGATGGTAGACATTCTGTGACTAGCTGTGAAAGAAATAATAACTGACTTGTAATAATCGTACATGCCTTTATGCTACAAGAAAACAACAGGGAAACCACTAATTTTGGGGAGGCACGGCAGTGTAGCGGTTTGCGTAATACTATTACAGGTTCAATTCCAGCCACTGTACGTAAGGACTATGTGAGTTCTCTCCACAACCGCATGGGTTTCCTCCGGGTGCTCCAGTTTTCTCCCACATTCCGAAGGTGTAAGGGTTAGCAGGTTAATTGGGCGGCGAGGGCTCGATGGGAAGAAGGGCCTGTTACTGTGCTGTATCTCTAAATAAATTTTATTTTAAACATGTTCTATCTCTAAAATGCCGATAAAGTGAGAGGTATAACGAACAGACCTTTGAACCAGAACATATTGGATTGATGTTATTCAATGGATAAACTCTCCTGACAAGCAGCATTCAGTCAGAAACATAAACCCACTTCTCGTCACACAGATGCTGCCTGACTTGTTGGGTATTTACAATGCATCTGCTTCTTTTTTGGATCCTGAGCTGCTGCAGATGGCTGCTCTTAATTACACATTTCTATTACTGCTTCCTGCCCTCAATCCTCTGCCTAATATTGCTTTCTTGTTCTGGATTCCCAGCCAATTAAATGTTTCATCTTCTCTGCCATTTATCATATTATGTAAGCATTCTGCAGGTTGCTCGGGATTGGAAAATGGACATGGACTTGGAAAAAAAGCTTGTGCTTCCCCCAGACATTGGGGCTACAACACTCCGGCCAGACATGGTCCTGTGGTCCACAACAGCCAAGCTGGCATATGTTGTGGAATTGACAGTACCATGGGAAGATGGTGTCAAAGAAGCTTATGAGAGGAAAAAGACCAAGTACTCTGAACTGGCAACTGAAGCTGCCCAGAATGGCTGGAAGACCAAGATTTTTCCAGTAGAAGTGGGATGCAGGGGATTCATTGCTACATCTACGACCAGTCTATTGAAGAAGATGGGGGTGAGGGGTCACTCCCCCCAACAAGCAATCAAGTCCTTGTCAAATGCAGCAGAAGAAAGCAGCAATTGGATTTGGATTAAAAGGAAAGACAACAACTGGGCTGCAAGATGAAGACAAGAGGGTATGGAACTGAGGGGGGTGTATCTGGGACGCCAGGTAGAACCGTTGAGCCCTCTGGAGACATCGTGGGCTTATCAACGAAATGTCAAAGAAAGAGGGTACCCACCTGATGACCTCGATGACGTACCTACCCTCCCTCCTTGTCACCACTCCAAACCCACTGCCAACATCGAGAGTGCCGATTTACCATAGGGATTGAAACATCAAGTCCTAGTAGCTCTACTACTATATTAAATATATACACTCAGTGGTCACTTTATTAGTTACCTCCTGTACTTAATAAAGTAACCACTGTGTGTACGTTCATGGTCTTCTGCTGCCGTAGCCCATCCAGTTCAAGGTCTGACATCTTGTCCATGCAGAGATGCTCTTCTGCACACCACTGTTTCAGCGTGTGGTTATTTGTGTTACTTTCACTATCCAGTAACAATGGATTCTCCTCTGACCTCCTCCCATGAACAAGGTGTTTTCGCCCACAGAACTGCCCCTCATTGGACAAGAGAAAATCTGCAGATGCTGGATATCTGAGCAACACACACAAAATGCTGGAGGAACTCAGCCGGCCAGGCAGGATCTAGGAAAAGATCACAGTCGACGCTTTGGCCCGAAATTTCAACTGTACTCTTTTCCTAGATGCTGGCTGACTTGCTGAGTTTATCCAGCGTTTTGTGTGTATTGGTGCTCGCTGGATATACTACCATTTTTCTGCACTATTCTCTATAAACTCTGGAGACTGTTGTGCAGGAAAGTCCCAGGAGATCAGCAGTTGCTGAGATACTCAAACCACTCCATCTGGCACCAATAATCATTCTGCAGTCCAAGTCACTTGGAGCACGTTTCTTTCCCATTCTGACATTTGCTCTGAACAAGTAACTAAACCTCTTGACTATGACTGCATGCTTTCATGTATTGAGTTGTAGCATTGATTTGGCTGATTAGATATTTTTATTAACAAGCAGGTGTACCTAATACAGTGGCCACTGGGTGTAACTTGTACAGAAATTCTCTTTTCTAGACCTTTGGTAGCTGCATTTTCAGTGTCTGTCTCTTTCTCATTTAAGACACTCCTTAAATCCTTAATGTTTAACCTAGCTTTTAATAATTTGATATCTTATGCGAAACAGTATCAAATGGTATTTGTTTAGTGCCTTGTGATCCACCTCAGGTATTTTACTCGGTTAAAGGAGTTTTATAACTACAAGTTATGGGTCAAGAAATATAAGATATTTATGTAGCCAGTCCTCATAATTTAAACCTTTTAACACTCACTATAGCCATTCTATCAGTAAGAAATCCCATGACTTCCATAGTGTTAAAGAACACTACAGCAAAGAAACAGGCCCTTCAGCCCATCTAGTCCATACCAAACTATTATTCTGCCTCGTCTCATGGACTTGCACCTGGAATAGAGTCATAAAACATTACAATTTCTCCTCAGACAGTGAAAGTTGCAGACAGTTTGAATGATTTGGCCATTTGATGAACGCAAATTTACGGGGAATTTCTACATTCCACCAAAACCACTTCCTTTAAATGGATGCTATGTAGATATCTCGTCGCATAACCTACAGAGGAATAATAATCTTCAGGGCCAAGGAAGGATATCTTCAGTGCACAAGATAAATGCTCTCTCAGAGGGAACTGCAAGACCAGAATCCAGAAGGCTCTCAGTAAATCTGTAAGACTTAGCCGAGGGAGCATAAGTGACTGGACAAGTTCTCTTTCAAACAGTTTTATCGTTTCCAGACCTCATCTGTGTGAGTTTACATTTACTGTAAAAAAAAAAGCAGAAAATAGAAGCAAGCATGGATCAAAATTGTGGGAATTATGGGAAGAGCATGATTGTGGCGGCAGAGTAATTTTAGACTTCCTCGCCCATCACAGATACGCTGCTCCTCTCTGGTGTAATGAGTCACTTGCAAAGTAAATTTGAAGTAAGTTTCTTATCCAAGTATGCATTCATCACCATGTATGACTTGAGATTCATTTTCTTACAGACATTCACAGTAGACAGAGACATACAATAGCGTCAATGAAAAACTACACGCGATCAACCAAGATGCAAAATAAGGCAAATTGTGCAAATAAAAAAACAGAAAAATAGATAAGTAGATAACTGAGAACATGAGTTGTGGAGTCTTCAGGTTGTGGAATCAGTCAGTGTTGCGGTGAGTGAAGTTATCTGTGCTGGTTCAGAAGCTTGATTGTTGAGGGATAACTGTTTCTGAAGCTGGTGGTGTGGGACCTGAGTATTCTGTACCTCCTGCCCGATGGTGCGAGTGAGAAGGAAGCATGTAAGATCTGGAAGGGATGTTATAAGCAGTCCTCTTGGACCTACCCCAGGAACCATTCTTTACGAGAATACACAGTGAATGTCAAGTAGTGTGTGCTTCTGAAGACCAAATGTTAAAAATCTGACCCTATATTGACCACAGATATAGATCCCACGGTGATCAGGGTCAGGAAACTTGGCAGGTCACCATGAGAGCACAATCTTAAAACTGGGGCCAGATCATTCAAGAGCAGCTTAAGGGAAGGATTTTCAGACAGAAGTGAGTCGAAATCTAACACTCTCCCTTTAAGTATTTTTATCTTTTCATGGAACACGGATGCAACAGGCTAACACCCAAATTGTCTTTTAGAAATGATTGGTGATCTGCATTCGTGAACTCCTATGGTCGAATGTTGAGGCAGGAAATGAATTCCATGGGTTCCCAACCTTATTTATGCCATGGACCCCTACCATTAACTGAGGGGTCTGTGGACTCCAGGTTAGGAACCCCTTACTTAGATGAAAGAAGAGGGTGAGAAGGTTGTGTAAAAACTGAGGATCAATTTTATAAACTTATTCAGAGATACAGCGCAGCAACAGGACCCTTCTGCCCAACAAGCCCATGCTATCCAATTACACGCATGTGACCAATCATCCTACTGAAACCCATTTTTACTGCGCGTCTCTGGAAGTGCGGCTCACTCGCCCCTCGTTAACAGCCACTGGACTCCGCAGCGAGAAACCCACCTTTTTCAGACATTGTATGTCTAAGATGTATACGACTTACGTCCCATCAAATCCATGAGGTGGGGATGTCTCGCCCACCCAAACCTCAGTTTCTGTGAATGCCATGTGATTTACCGCCCCCCCGCCAAAAAATCGCCCATCTGCTTGAAATGACAGACCGTATACTGCATCCAATTATAAAGAAAGTATATTTATGAGCATTAACTTAACCGAAGAGTTAATAAAGAAAAGAAAAAAAACATTAAGAGCCTATTACAACTAAACAAACAATTGTGTGCATGTCGGAGTTCAAATCTTCCAAAAGTCATATTCACTGATCCTTGGTAGACCTCCGTGCCTTGGGCTCCATCAAATCGTGCATTCCCACCGGAATGAATCCTCCATCTGGCTCTCTCCAGCATCTTCTCTCCTCATCTCCCGCTGAACAAAGCCCTCGACCTACACTGGTATCAGTCATAAAACCCACTCACTCAGTCTTCTGTAGAACCTTCTGCCAGTTCCACTCTCCTGATTGGAGAGCACACATGCCTAATTATCCCTTATCTTTAATGGTAATGCAAACATTGCCAGCAAACACACACTTCAGTGGTAAGAACAGGAAGGCAGATTATTATCTAAATGGAGTCAAGTTAGGAAAAGGGGAAGTACAATGAGATCTAGGTGTTCTTGTACATCAGTCCCTGAAAGCAAGCATGCAAGTACAGCAGGCAGTGAAGAAAGCTAATGGCATGCTGGCCTTCATAACAAGGGGAATTGAGTATAAGAGCAAAGAGGTCCTTCCTCAGCTGTACAGGGCCCTGGTGAGACCACACCTGGAGTACTATGTGCAGTTTTGGTCTCCAAATTTGAGGAAGGACATTCTTGCTATTGAGGGAGTGCAGCGTAGGTTCACAAGGTTAATTCCCAGGATGGCAGGACTGTCATATGTCGAAAGATTGGAGCAACTGGGCTTGTATGCTCTGGAATTTAGAAGGCTGAGAGGGGATCTTATTGAAACACATAAGATTATTAAGGGATTGGACACGCTGGAGGCAGGAAGCATGTTCCCGTTGATGGGTGAGTCCAGACCCAGCGGCCACAGTTTAAAAATAAGGGGTAGGCCATTTAGAACGGAGTTGAGGAAAAACTTTTTCACCCGGAGAGTGGTGGATATATGGAATGCTCTGCCCCTGGAGGCTGTGGAGGCCAAGTCTCTGGATGCTTTCAAGAGATGGATGGAGCTCTTAAAGATAGCAGAATCAAATGTTGCGGGGATAAGGCAGGAACTGGATACTGATTGTGGATGATCAACCATGATCACAGTGAATGGCGGTGCTGGCTCAAAGGGCCGAACGGCCTACTCCTGCACCTATTGTCTATTGTCTATTCTACAGAAAACCCATTACGTGAAATACCCTACAACATTAGCAGTAAAACCTCTACCAGGGCATGACACTACTAAGTCATACGTCTTTAGAATATAGGAGGAAACTCAAACACCAGGAAGATACCTACAGGGTCACGGGACTACTAACATCGTCTTAAATGCGCTGGTACAGCTTTTGGACGTCTCCGAACAAGGGTCTTTGATCGTGATATCTGAACGGACACCAAAATGTTAGTGTACAAAGCAGTGGTAATCCCAGCGCTCCTGTATGCATCAGAAACCTGGACAACATACCGACCACATCTGAAGGCACTTGAAAAGTTTCATCAACGCTGTCTTCGAAACATCTTAAATATCAGCTTGGAAGATAGAAGAACCAACATCAGTGTGCTAAATGAAGCAAAAACAACAAGCACCGAAGCCTACGTCATCAAGAACCAACTAAGGTGGAGCGGTCATGTTGTTCGGATGAAAGACAAACATCTGCCGAAACAAATCTTCTACTCCCAGCCTAAAGAAGGCAAACGTAAAAGAGGTGGACAACAGAAGAGATTCAAAGACGTCTTAAAAGCCAACATGAAGAAATGTAACATCGACATCAACAATTGGGAAACCAATGTCAAGGACAGGAAACTCCGGCAAGCCATCATGCGGGAAGGAACAGCAACTCTCGAAGCCAACAGGTGTGCAGAATTAGAAGAAAATGGAAAGAGAGGCAGCAACAACCAAAGCCCGATCTGCCATCTGGAACTGCCTGTCCTGAATGCAGAAGAACTTTCAAAGCCAAGATTGGACTCATAAGCCACTTGAGAGCCCATAAGTAGATGAACAGAACGAAGACCATCATCCTCGACCTCGAGGGATAGCCACGACGACGATGACGACGACTACTACTACTACTACTACATCGACTCAGGCCTAGGGGGCCGGTGTCGGGCATGATGACGGACTCTCCACTTCTCCCCCTCCCTCATCAGTGTGTTCAGTTCATTTACATTAGCCGCGCCGCTGTCTTCTAGGAGCATGTTGATCATAGTCTTGGGAGGGCGCCCAGGGTTCATCATCCCGTGCTTGGGCTGTAGAAACTCCTTACAGACAGTGGTGGGAATTGAACTTGGGTTGCTGGTACTGCAATCACAACCAGAATCAGATTTAATATCATTGGCATATGTCATGAAATTTGTTAACTTTACGGCAGCAGTACAATGAGGGGGAGGGAACATCAACTCAGACCATGAGAGGCCTGCGCCGGGCATTTTCATGCCTTACAAGGCACAGATTGGAAGTCTGTGTGGGGCGCCACCCCTCGCACAGACACTAGAGCAATGTGTGGTTAAGTGCCTTGCTCAAGGACACAAACACGCTGCCACAGCTGAGGCTCGAACCGGCGACCTCCAGATCACTAGACGAACACCTTAACCACTTGGCCACGTGCCCAACAATGAACACATGATAAATAAATATAGAGGAGAAAACTGAGTTACATTAAGTATAGATATGCCTATTAAGTCGTTAAGTTAAAATAAGTAATGCAAAAAACAGAAATAAAAAAGTAGTGAGGTAGTGTTCATGGGTTCAATGACCATTTAGAAATCGACGGCAACACTAACTGCTACGCTACAGTGCCCTCCTTGTTCAAAAAATATTAGTTATTGAGAGTTTATGGAGCGAAAATGGGGAATGAATTTTTGAGCAGTTCAGCAAGATCCAACGAAATGATCTTGTGGGGCCAGATCTAGATTCAGATTCAGATTTTATTTATCGTACGTACATGGAAACATACAGCGAAATGTGTCGTTTGCATTTAAAGTGGCCAATGAACCTACTGACCGTTGGCCCAACTTGACCACGTCAATCAAGATATCTATTTTGCGTTAGCGACCAACACAGCTATGGATGTGCTAGGGGTCACACATTATGGTATCAAAACAGCAGTCCCACTCCACTCAGCAGAACAACACTGAACACATAAAACAGAACACAACAAGCAACAAATCAGCAACAGCAAAAACAAGCCCCCTTCCTCCCTCCCACACATACTGACAGGCCTCGGTCCTCCAGTCTCCAGGCTTTGGACATCGTGCTTCAACTTCCTTTCTTCTGGTTGACTTGCTGATGATAGAACCCCGTACTCCAGGCACAAAATGGCTTCCTTCTGCCTGAAGTCTTAGGCCCTGTGAGGGACCAGCACAACTAGAACCCCAAAGTTCACCACAGACTCCAAGTTATGGAGTCTAATCTATACAGTTGAATACTTCATCAGTATTTCTCTCACTGACTAGGCCGTTGTGAGGAATGAGAGCAAGAAATTTAAAGTCATTGTTGGAAATAGGTTCACTGCCAAGAACTGAGCCACCATCGTACACATTTGAGAGTTCTGTTCAAGAAACACTCGTAACTTAATACATGACAGTTATAAATTGTGGGTGGACTGTAAAATATAGTCTTTGTGTAGCTCTCAGTTCATTATCAGGAAACAGTCAAACTATTAATTTACATTCCCTGGACTGCCATTGGCCCTGTTATCTTGGCATGACAAAGCAGGTTTTGTGCAGAGACAGCGATGCAAAATGGAAGCGATAAAGCCACTGAGAATGAGTACAGGAGTGGCTTTTTGGTCAGAAGCTAAAGTGCCTCTGATAGTCACTTATATCTGCGTTGCCTTGACGATGACATATGTATGCTTTTTCCCTTAGTGCTGATGTGCTGTGGTCAGGGTCAAGTGCCCGAGGCGGAACGAATGAGAAGGACGTGGGGGACAGGCTGCTGAGGCAGGGAGGGAGCCGCCAGAGGACCTGCGGACATCGGCACACATTCAGTCTGTCTACACTGGGCCAAAAGACCAAAATAACTTCAGGAATGCTGAGCTTAAAATTACCTCGTCTCCTCAGCATCAATCAAGTGCCCAAAGTAGGTGCATTTCAATTAAAGTTTTATATCTGTAAATGCTTCCAACACTCTGGTTAGGCTTGCCAAGTGCTGCTAAATGATAGTATGGACATGGAGGGCAGAAAGGCCAGTTTCTGTCCTGTTTACCTCTGAGTCTATGATTCAGCAAATCATGCTGCATCTGCAAGACAGAGAAAAACTCCTTTTCTTTCCACAGTTGTTGACTGACCCCTTGAGTGTTCCCAGCATTTTCTGTGTGTGTATGTGTTTTTTTTTGTTTCAGCTTTCTAGTATGTTTGTTTATTTATTTATTGAGATACGGCGTGGAATAAACCCTTCCGGTCCTTTGAGCCGCACCTTCCGGCAATCCCCCAATTTAATCCTAGAACAATTTACAATGACTGATTAACCTAGAACCGGTAGGCCTTCGGACTGTGGGAAAAAACCAGTGCACCCAGGGGAAACCCACATGGTTACGGGGAGAACGTACAAACTCCTTACAGCAGCAGCGGGAACTGAACCCACGTCATTGAAACTGTAAAGCGTTATGCTAACCACTACGCTACCGTGCTGCCCCTGCACAGTATCTATCTGCAGTAGCTTTGACGCTCAAGGTTATGAATTGGTAAATTGGTGTATCATTGTCATGTATACCAAGGTGCAATGATAAACTTCATTTTGCATGCCATTCATTTGGATCATTTCATCAGAGCCTCGAGGACATACAAGAGACAAGCAGCAACAATATGCAACAGTTACAGCTAATAATGTAGATTCTGAGGTCTTACACAACATGCTGGACCCTGATGAAGAGTCTCGGCCCAAAATGTCCACCGCTTATTCCTCTCCGTAGATGCTGCCCGATCTGCTGAGTTCCTCCAATATCTTGTGTGTGTTACCCTGGATTTCCAACATCTACAGATTCTCTTGTGTTTAGGGCTATGAGATCAACAGTCCATCTTAACAGAATTCTTAGATTTAAAGGAGTGGAGTGATTACAATGGAAGCAATGAGAAGATCTGCAGAGAGCATCTTGCAACAAGACTGGTGCCATCTTGCAGCCATGTTCATCAACCTGCTTCGTGAAATTTCTCACCTCATATTCCATCAGAGTAGCCTTCTCTTCTCCTCACCTCCCTCTGGTGCCCCTCCTCCTTCCCTTTCTCCCATGGTCCACTCTCCTCTCCTATCAGATTCCTGCTCTTCTCCTCTTCCACCCAACTTCCTAATTCATCCCCCATCCCTCACCCACCCACCTTCCCCCTCACTTTGCTATCATCTTCCAGCTTGTATTCCTTCCCCTCCCCCCATCTTCTTATTCTGGATTCTTTCCCCTTCCTTTCCAGTCCTGATGAAGGGTCTCAACCGGAAATATTGACTGTTTATTCCTTTCCATAGATGCTGCCTGGCCTGCTGAGTTCCTCCAGCATTTTGTGTGTGTTGCTCTGGATCTCCAGCATCTGTAGATTCTCTTTTGTTTCTGAAATTGGGACAGGAGAGACCTCGTATCTGTGTTTCTTTCTTTGGAACTTAATTCTTGTATAAGATTCAGAGAGGCCCAAAAAGAACAACCAGAGAAGACCCATTCTTCTAAGCAGAGATGTCAGTGATAGGAGGCATAGATTGGATTCTATTAGCGGAAGAGTGGGTTCAGAAAAGAAGTATTTCCCTCAGCAAAGGCAGGGGTTTGAACTCACTGGTGAAAGCCACATTCATATTGATGCCCAGTTTAAGAGCTTTAGCTGGAAGGTGTATGGTCAAATACTAAGTAGGATTACTTTATTTTATTTAGAGATACAGTATGGGGAACATGCCCTTCCGCCCCGACGAACAGCACTGCCCAACAACCCACCTAATCACAGGATAATTTACAATGACCAATTAACCTATTGACTGCCTTTGGACTGTGGGTGGAAACCAGAGCACCCAGGAGAAACCCACACACTTCATGGGGAGAACGAAAATCACTGGAATTGAAATCCAAACTCCAAAGCCCTGAGCTGTAATAACCTCGCGCGGCCGTGGTGCCTCTGAAGTCCATTCCCTGCTAGCATGGAAATAATGGGCGGAGTGGCCTCCTGTGCCATAAATTCCTATGACTCTAGTTCCGAAAGTGAGGAAAAATATTATTTTTGCTTTTGCACAGTCTCCTGTTTGCTGTAATTGGCTCAGAGTTCAATGGGGCGGCACGGTTGTGTAGTGGATAGCACAATGCTTTATAGTAACAGTGACCTGGGTTCAATCCCAGCCACTGCCTGTAAAGAGTTAGAATGCTCGCCCTGTAACTGTGCAGGTTTCCTCCAGGTGCTCCAGTTTCCTCCCACACTCTGAAGACGTACCGTCTTTTAGTTGGACATTGCAAATGGTCCCACGATTAGGCTAGAATTAAATTGGGGGATTGCTGGGTGGCTTGACTCCACATTCTATGTCAATAAGTAAATAAATATGAATGGAAAAACAATTCCAATAACACAAGCGGTACTGCAGGTGCTGGAAATCTAGAGCAACGCACACAATGTGCTGGAGGACCCCAGCTGGTCAGGTGGCATCTGTGGATGGGAATAAACAGGTGACATTTCAGGCAGAGACCCTTCATCGGGACTCCATCCAATGGTCAACCTCTGAATCTGGTTTCTGCCTTCTAGTTTCTGATGACTGGGGTTATTTTTGGGCAGTATTGTCCTGCCTGACAAAAAAGCCCGACCAACTTCCAAAAACAAAATGAGAAAATAATTCTGTAGTCCCACAGAGGGAGAGGGAGAGGGAGAGGGAGAGGGAGAGAGAGAGAAAGAGAGAGAGAGAGAGAGAGAGAGCGAGATGGAGTGAAGTACTGTTGTTTATTGCAATCAATGCCGTGCTGGAATAAATGATGTAAATGTTATTCCTCTGAGACTAGAGTCTTTAAATGAAGAGCCAAAAAAAAATGTAGAGCACCTGTGTGAATGTCACTTTAAGCAAAACAATATCATCTTGATGTAATATAACTTCATTTGCATTGTAGTGGGAGTTAACCCTGGCACTGAGATGAACTGCATGTGGTTTTGGTCATCTTATTTAAGGGGCGGGTGGAGGGGGAATTTCTCCATTTCTCCATTGAAGGCTCAGTGAGTTGTTTCCTGGGATGATGGGCCTTTCTTATTAGGAAAGCTGGAGTCTGTATTAATTAGAGTTAGATGAATAATTTTATTGAAAAATATAAGATTAAAAGGAGAACATTCATGGGAGACTCTCGAGCAAAGGGACATAATTATAAGGTAAGGAATGGTTCATTTAAAACTGAGATGCTTAGATACTTACTGCAAATCTTTGGAATTCCCTACTCCAGAGGGCTGTGAAAATTAGATCACTGGGGGCATTTAAAAGGGAATAGATAAATATTGGAAGTTTAAAATTCTGAGTGGATGCGGACAGAGGGTTCCCTCTTGTAATGCTAAAATTAATGAGCACTGTTTCAGAATAAACAGTTGCCCATTTGAGACGGGGGAGGGTTTCTTCTCTCGAGGGTGGTGAATCCTCTTCCTCGGACGTCTGTGGAGTCCGAGCCAGGGTATATGCTCATGGCTGAGGTCAACAAGTTGGAAAATAATGGTACAGGAATGTCCGAGCTTTAGCAGGAACTTAGCAGGGTCAGTGAGTTGTTGGTGGGCTCCGGATATGGAGTTCCATGCGGGCAGGGGGAGCGAGGCCTGATGACCCCCTAGGTTCATGGATCAGTGATAACGGAGTTCGAGGCTTGTGTTCAGCGTCCCGTCATCGGCGAATCCGGAATTCGAGGCCTAGAGTTCGGTGATCAGCAGGTCCTGGGGTCGATGCTGAGGATCGAGACCCAGGGATCGAATCAGAAGTTTGGAAGTCTAGGCCCATTTGCCAGAATCCCAAGCCTTGCAGATCTCTGTGAGTTCTCTGGGGAAGTCAAAGCCCAATATCTGCAAGCCCAAGGCTGGAGGCGAGGCTAAAGAAAGCAACCTGTACTGGGGTTAGAGGACTGTGTGTGTGTGTGTGTGTGTGTGTGTGTGTGTGTGTATATATATGTGTGTGTGCAAGGAGGGGGGAGGAACGCGGCCTGTTTTGCTCTTGTTGTTTTGTTCCTTGTTGCGTTCTGCGTTGTTCTGCCAAGCATTGTGGGATTGCTATGTTGGCACCAGAATGTGTGACGACATTTGCGGACTGCCCCAGCGCACCCTTGTGTGTGATGGTTATTAACGCAAATGACACACTTCACTGCACGTTTCAATGTGCACGTGATAAATAAACTTGATTCCTGAATCAGAGACGATCATGGCGTATTCTTACCGACAGGCCTCTGAAGATTGTAATGCATAAGAGGAGCCTAGCTCAAAACAACTCTTACAATCAGTCTTCAAACCTCTACTCAATGTTGAAGGGCTTTGTATATTTACTTAGACCTTAAGACCATAAGACATAGAAGCAGATTTTTAGGCCATTCAGCCTGTCAAGTCTTCTCTGCCATTCCATCATGACTGATTTATTATCCCTCTCAATACGATTCTCCTGCCTTCTCCCTGTAACCGTTGATATCCTTATTAATCAAGAACCTACCTCACAGGGATTGAGAAGGAAAATATAGGAGCCATCACTGAATGGCAGAGCAGACTCGATGGGCCAAATGGCCTAATTCTGTTCCTATGCCTTATGGTCTATCGGGAGAAGATGGTGGCGCGACGACAGCGCGTGCGGCCTCTCTGGTGATGAATATCTGTTATCTGTCAAGTAGGGGACCATGCACAATCCTGATTTGATGGAGACAGACGTGAGAGCACAGCGGAACATCTGGAAAACCTCTGAAATGCCTGCTTTGCTGCCGCTGCTACTGTGTGGTAACCGGAATCTCCGGAGCTGAAGGCCTCGAAATCCTCGGCTTTGCGTGATTCAGCGGCCGGGGAGAGGTCAAAGGCGCTCGGCAGAGGATGGCGCTCGGGAGGCTGTGTAAAAAAGGCTGCTCGGAAGCTTGAAGCTTTCAGACGGACGGACTCAGTATCGGCTGCGGTCGGCTGCTTCCAAGGCATCGGCAAGTTGACGGTGCCTGGAGGTTTATGGCAGGGAGTTTCTCCCTTTTGCCGCCTGCTATCGGGGACTCGGGAGTCGATCGACTCGGGACTTTGAGACTTTTTTTTACTGTGCCCATGGTCTGTTCTTTATCAAATTATGGCATTGCTTTGCACTGTTGTAACTGTATGTTATAATTATGTGGTTTTGTCAGTGTTAGTCTTTGGTCTGTCTTGTTTTCTGTGATATCATGCCGGAGAAACATTGTATCATTTCTTAACGCATGTATGCATTTCTAAATGACAATAGAGGACTGAGTGTTCTCATAATCTAAAAAAAAAATGCTGTTGCTGCCAATATTTAAAACTTACTCATGAGATGTGTGCTTTGCTGACAAGGTAAACTCCACTCCACAACAAAGGAGGGAGGGAGAAGAAGGGCAGTTAAGTCCAGTTTGCCAGAATTTAAAAGATGTTATTATTATTAAGGATGAGGTTTCAGGATATTTGGAGGTACATGATTAAATAGACCAAAGTCGGCATGGTTTCCTTGAGGGGAAATCTTGCCTAACAAATCTGTTGGAATTCTTTGAAGAAATAACAGGCAGGATAGACAAAGGAGAGTCAGTGGATGTTGCCTACTTGAACTTTCAGAAGGCCTTTCACAAGGTCCCACGTGAGGAGCTTAACAAGAAAAGAGCCCAGCGCATTGCAGAAAAGATACCAGCGTGGATAGAAGATTGGCTAGCTGGCAGGAAGCAAAAGTAGAAATAAAGGGGTCCTTTTCTGATTGGCTGCTGATGACTAGTGGTGTACCACATGGGTCAGTGTTGGAACCAGTTCTTTTCACATTATATGTAAATGATTTGGAAGACAGAATTGATGGCTTTGTAGCCAAATTTGCAGATGATATAAAGATAGGTGAAGGGACAGGTAGTGCTGAGGAAACAGGGACTCTGCAGGACTTAGACGTATTGGGAGAAAGGGTGGGAAAAGAAGTGGCAGATGGAATATGACGTATGGGCATGGTCATGCACTTTGCTAGAAGGAGTACAGGCATGGACAATTTTCTAAACGGGAAGAAAATTCAAACATCAGAGGTGCATAGGGACTTGGGAGACCTTGTACAGGATTCCTAAAGGCAAACTTGCAGGTTGAGTTGGTGATTCGGAAGGTAAAAGCAATGTTAGCATACATTTGGAAAGCACTAGAATATTAAAACAAGAATGTAATGCTGAGGCTTTATAAGACTTTGCTTAGACTGCACTTGGGAATATTGTGAGCAGGTTTGGTCCCCTTATCAAAAAGAAACCATATGCTGGCATTGGAGAGGGTCCAGAGAGGTCTCACAAGAATGATTCTGGGAATTAAAATATTAATGTATGAGGAGCATTTGATAGCTATGAGCGTGTACTCACTGGAGTTTAGAAGAATGAGGGAGGATCATATGAAACATATCCAATATTGAAAGGCAAAGACAGAGTGGGGGTGGAGAGGATGCTTCCTATTGTGGGGACCAGAGGGCACAGACTCAGAATAGAGGGACATCCCTTCAGAGCTGAGGTGAGGAGGAATTTCTTTAGCCTCAGGGTGGTGAATCTATGGAATTCATTACCATTGACGGCTGTAGACGCCAAGTCATTGGGTCTATTTAAAGCAGAGGCTGATTGGTTCTTAATTAGCACATCAAAAGTTACAGGGAGAAAGCAGGAGAATGGGGTTGAGAGGGGTAATAAAGCAGCCAAGATGGAATGGTGGGGCAGATTCAATAGGCCAAATGGCCTAATTCTGCTCCTACTCTATGCCTTATTGTCTCCTGCCGGTGCCCCAGTCAGATTACACTACCCCACTTCTAAGCACTTGCCTGGATCCATGCCAGTCATAGTCCCTGCCCAACCAAGCAATGGGCCAATCACAAACACAAGAGATACTGCAGATTTTGGAAATCCAGATCAACATATACAAAATGCTGGAGGAACTCAGCAGTCAGGCAGCTTGCATAGAAAGGAATAAGAGGCTGAGTCCTTTCATCAGGACCAGAATGAGAGGGGGAAGAAGCCAGAATAAAAAGATAGGGAGAGGAAATGGAGTACCAGCTAGTAGGTGTATGGTGAAGCCATGTGTGGGGAAAGATAGGTGGGTGAGGGAGGGGGATGGAGTGAGAAGCTGGGAGGTGATAGGTGGAAAAGTTATAGGGCTGAAGATGAAGTAATCTGATGAGAGAGGAGAATGCATCGTGAGGGAGAAGGAAGGAGGGAGGTGATAAGCAGGTTCTGAGAAGAGATGAGGTGGGAGGAGAGCCAGAATGGGGAATGGAAGATGAGAGAAGGGGAAGGCGGAGAAACTACCCAAAGTTAGGGAATGGATGATCATGCTATCAGCCAAGCACAGAGTAGCTTGGCCCGCAGAAGGAGCAAAATGAACATCTTTGTCCGACGTTGGCTGAATCAGCTCTCAGAGTGGCCTGGCTGTGGGCATGTCGGAGAATGCTGGGATTTCATGGCATAAAGTTCCAGCACAGATGCCTTTCCCAGGACATTCTGCCTGGCACTGGACTCACAGTTTATATTTTGAGAATGTTCCAATTAAGGATAAGTGATCACTGTCAACGTCCTACCACGGGCAGTGGTCGAGACTCAGAGCCCGGACAACGGTAGATAGACATGAGAGGCAAAGATATTGCAAGGGGGTAACATGGTAGAAGTGACCGAGATGTGCAACTATGGCTCAAATGCCATGAGCCGATCAACAGTTCCGTGATTTTTAATAGGAAGAGTGCAGAAATAAAGGAAAAATAATAAAGGCTAGGCCAACTGTGCTGTTTGCTGGCATCCACACCAGACTGGGAAGCAAGCGGTTCCGGGTTTGAATTTGGCCGGATCCTTGCACACACTTTCCGTTCGTGCTGGGCTAAGCGTCGAGCTACCAACTCGCCCTCATGAAAGAACAGACAAAATTGCAGAGAAAAATTGCCACCCAACGTGCCACAAGGCGCGGAGAGGAACAACAGGGCCGCTAACTAGAACTGTCAAACTCAAGCCGACGCCGATACAGCAGCTCGGCAGTAGTAGCTTAGCACGAAACAAATACCGCTCAGTAACAGCACCAGTCTAAATGGTAGTCTTCTTTCTGGAACCAAGACAGCGGTAAGCAGGGAGCGTTAACATTGCTGAGCTTTTAGTCAAGCTCAGACTAGACGAAAACAAGAGGAAGAGAGTTAAATACCACCACAATGAAACACTGATTGGCTGCAACGTGTGTACACACCAATGTGTTTACTAAACACTTCTCACAGCCCATCTGCGACAGAGTCCATGATTGTGACAGAAAGTCCCTCAGCTGCAAAATCACCAGCATAAACCAAGTAGTTTTGCCCATGGGTTACATATTGCTTGGTGGTCAGTGTTTATGTATAATATTTCATAAATTCTGTCGTATTTATTTATTTTCCTGTAAATAAAGAAACGGAATCTTTGGGTATTATGTGGTCATATAGACATAGTAAAATAATAAACTTACTTTGAAATTTGAAGTGGGTCACATTAATTAGTCAGACCGCATTTAGATTATTATGAATAGTTTTGGGCCCCATATATTTTTAAGAAAGGATGTGCTGGCATTGGAGAGGGTCTAGAGGAAGTTTACGAGAATTATCCCAGGAATGGAAAGGTTAACATATGAGGAGTATTTAATGGCTCTGGACCTGTACTGACTGGAGTTTAGAAAAATGAGTGGTGCTCTCATTGAGGCACCCTCCAATATTGAAAGGTGTTCATACCGTGGATGTTTCCAATAATCGGAGAGCCTGGGACCAGAGAGCACATTCTCAAAAAACAAAGACGTCCCTTTGCAACAGAGGGAAGGAGGAATTTCGTTAGCAGAATGGTAGTGAATCTGTGAAATTCATTGCCACAGGATGGCTGTGGAAATCAAGTCATTAAGTATATTTAAAGTGGGGGTTGATAGATTTTTAGTCAGAGTGTCAAAGGCTACAGGGAGAAGGCAGGAGAACGGAACTGAGGGATAATAAATTAGCCATGATGGAATGGCTGAGCAGGCTCCATGGTCTGAATGGCCTAATTCTGTTCCTACATCTTATGGTCTTATGTTCTAATGTGTATATTTAAAGTGGAGGTTGATAGATTCTTGATTGAATTTGAATTGAATTGAATGGAATGATCTTTATTGTCATTATACATAGGTACAATGAAACTCTGTTTGGCTTCCTCTCAGGAAATTAAATAAGGCGGTAGATAAAAACAAGACAGTAATAGAAAAACAGTATGAAATAGCTAAGTTGCAGCAGCACCAGAATATCACAGTGATGCACAAAGTGCCATTAGTGCAAGTATTTGAGCCCTTGTGTGTGCATGTGTGTGCTCACAGTGTGAGTCATTGTTCTGTGGGAGTGGTGTGATGGAGACCACAGCTCTGGGATAGAAGCTGTTCCTTAGTCTATTTGTTCTGGCTTTTAGTGTCCTGAACCTTTTGCTGGATTTCAGCGGGTCAAACAGGGAGTGGCCAGGGTGTGTGGTGTCTCTGGTTATGCTGATTGCTTTCCTCCTGAGTCTGCTGGAGTAGATGGTGTCCAGTCCTGGGAGCTCCATCGTGACCATTCGCTGGGCCGCCTTCACCACGCGATGCAGGTCTTGTCGCTCAGCGGCTGTGCAGCTGGCATACCACGCTGTGGCGCTGTCGGTCAGGATGGTTTCAGTTGTGCTTCTGTGGAAGTTTGGCCTGTTTCAGCTTTCTGAGGAAGAAGAGCTTTTGTTGTGCCTTTTTTACAAGCAGCGAGGTGTTGGTGGTCCATGTCAGCTATTTTGACAACGTAACTGCAAGGAACTTTAGGTTTTCCACACCTCTACCATGTATATGGAGGGGGGTGTGTACTCTGTCCTTTGATCTCCTGAAGTCAATGATCATCTATTTTGTTTTAGAAGTGTTAAGGAAATAGTAAGCAAATCAAAGGCAATGGAGAGAAGGCAGGGGAACGGGGTTGAAAGGGAAGATAAGTCAGCTATGATGAATTGGTGAAGAAGATCCATAGGTTGAATGGCCTAATTCTCTCCCATGTCCTACGGGCTATAAATGGTGGGAAAAACTAAATAAATAGTTCAAGAGAGGAATAATGAGGTAGTGTTCATAGATTCATGGCTTGTTCAGAAATCAGATGGAAGAGAGCAAGAAGCTGTTCCTGATGGGCCAAATGGCCTCCGCTGGCCACTTTGATTCCCTGCACTGAAATTACGTCACCAATTTACGAGCTTTTTTTTTTTGTCATTTTGTCTCCATGGCTACTCATCTAAAAATAACATCAGCTTCACCACCAAGGGAATATTTTGTTTATTGTGTTCAATTCCTTGCTGGCGTGTCGTACAAATGCTTTACAATATTTTATCTGTGTTAAAAAGTGATACTTATTTAATGGCGCTAAAACTGACACGTCCATCCAAGTTCCACATATCGGTTTAAAAATATAGAGCTTGCTGTACCTAGGGAACAGAGAATACTCTGAAGTTGTCTCCAGTTCTGGGCTCTGAGAGGAAGTAAAGAGAAAAGCCAGGTATTCCAAACTAGATGGAGGAAAGGAGACACAAGAAACTGCAGATGCTGGAATTCTGGAGCAACACACAAAATGCTGGGGGAGCTCACTGGGTCAGGCAGTGTCTACACCAGGGGTTCCCAACCTGAGGTCCACAGACCCCTCAGTTAATGCCATAAAAAAGGTTGGGAACCCCTGATCTACATTCAGTGGCTACCTTATTAGCTTCAAGAAGTACCTAATAAATTGACCTCTGAGTTGACTGCTGTTTGTAGTCTTTTGCTGCTATACCCATCCACTTCAAGGTTCGATGAGTGAGATACCCTTCTCACTGTTGTAACACGTGGTTATCTGAGTTACTGTCGCTTTCCTGTCAGCTTGAACCAGTCTGGCCATTGTGCTCTGACCTCTCTCATTAATAAGGCTTTTTCACTCATAGAACTGCCACTCACTTGATTGTTTCTGTTTCTCGCACCATTCTCTGTAAAATCTAGAGACTATTGTCCATGAAAGTCCCAGGAGATCTGCAGTTTCTTAGATACTCAAACCACCCCATCTGGCACCAACAATCATTCCTTAGCCGAAGTCACTTATATCGCATTTCTTCCCCATTCTGATGTTTGGTCTGCACAACAACTGGAGCTCTTGACCATGTCTGCATGCTTTTATGCACTTGAGGTGCTGCCATGTGATTGTCTGACTAGATTAGATTAGATTAGATTATGAGGACACACAGTCCTCTTTTATTGTCATTTAGTAATGCATGTATTAAGAAATGATACCATATTCCTCCGGTGTGATATCACAGAAACACAGGACAGACCAAGACTGAAAAACTGACAAAAGCCACATAATTATTACATATAGTTACAACAGTGCAACAATACCATAACTTGAAGAACAGGCCACAGGCGCAGTAAAAAAGTTCAAAGTCTCTCGAAAGTCCCACATCTCATGCAGACAGGAGAAGGAAGAAAACTCTCCCTGCTATGCCCGACCACAGTTCAACTCTGAGTCATCTGAAAACTTTGAGCCTCTGTCCAGCCCCCCGACACCAAGCACCGAGCACCATCTCTGCCGAGCGCTTCGACCTCAGCCCCGGCCGCCAGCAGCAGGCAAAGCCGAGGATTGGGCCTTCTCTCCAGAGATTCTCGATCGCACAGTAGCAGCAGCAGTGAACCAGGCATTTCAGAAGTTTCTCCAGATGTTCCTCCGTGCTTCTCATGGCTGTCTCCATCAAATCAGGATTGTGCACGGTACCTTATTTAACAAATGTGATATCATTTCACCAGAGAGGCTGCATTAATGAGCAGGTTACAGGAAGTGGCCGCTGAGTGTATAGAGAGAAATAGACAGTTCATATTTTGGGTCGAGATTCTTCATTTGGTCTGACTTGGTGAGTTCCTTCAGGAGGATGGAGAAAAGATTGGCTTTAAATGAATTATTGGTAAATTGATTTACTGTTATCTCATGTACTGAGGCACAGTGAAAATATTTGTTCTGCAGGCCAACATAGATTCATAGAAAAATACTGCACAGATATAGGCTCTTCGGCCCGTCTAGTCCATGCCAAAACAATTTAAACTGTCTACTCCCTACCTGCACCCAGACCATAGCCCTCCATACCCCTATCATCCACGAACCTATCCAAACTTCACTTAAAAGTTACTATCGAGCTTGCATGCACCACTTGTGCTGGCACCTCGTTCCACACTCTCATCACCCTCTGAGTGAAGAAGTTTCCCTTCATGTTCCTCTTAAACTTTTCACCTTCCACCCTTAACCCATGACCTCTGGTTGTAGACGCACCCAACCTCAGTGGAAAAAGACTGACCAATACAGTACATGGAGGTAGTAGAATGGAAAAGCAGTAACAGAACGCAGAATATACTCCGGTTACAGAGAAACGGCGGTGCAGGCAGACACTAAGATGTAAGGCCAAGGCCAAGGTAGATTGTGAGCTTAACAGTCTACCCTGCTGTACAAAAGGTCTGTTCATGGAACATTGTTCAAAGTTCAAAGTAAATTTATTATCAAAGTACATATATGTCACTATAAGCTACCTTGAGATTCATTTACTTACGGGCATTCAAAGAAACACAAATTCAGACAGATAACCAGTGTTCGAAAGACAACAATGTGTGCAAATACAAAAAAAGAGAAAACAGTAATAATAATTAAATAAGCAATAAATATCGAGAACATTGGTCGTAGAGTCCTTCAAAGGGAACCTATAGGTTTCCATAGGTTGTGGAATCACTTCAGTGTTGGGCTGAGTGAAGATACCCCCTCTGGTTCAGGAACCTAATGGTTGTGGGGTAATAACTGTTCCTGAACCTGGTTGTGTGGAACTTGAGTCTCTTGTACCTTCCTTCTGATGTCAGCAGCAAGAAAAAACCATGGAGTGGATGTTGGGGTTCTTAATGATGATAAGACATAGAACAGTGCAGCACAGTACTGACCTTTCAAACCACAATGTTGTGCCAACCCTTTAATCTACTCCAAGAGCAATCTAACCCTTCCCTCCCGCATAGCCCTCCAATTTTCTTTCATCCATGTATCAATCTAAGAGAATGTTAAATGTCCCCAGTGTATAGTATCTGCCTCTATCATCACCTCCAGCAGCGTGTTCCAGGCAGTTACTACCTTCTGTCTCAAAACTTACCTCTGACATCCCCCCCCCCCCATTCTTTTCTCTGATCACCCTAAAAGCACGTTCTCTCCTATTAGCCATTTCCACCCTGGGAAAGAAGTACTGGCTGTCCACTCTCTCTATGCTTCTTCTCATCTTATACACCTCTATCAAGTCACCCCTCATCCTCCTTAGCTCCAAAGATAAAAGACCCTATAGGATGGTGGTGAATATTGGTAGGTCAGGTTGAGGCATTTAATGGTGTTCACCAAACTTGGCAACTAACTCCTCTCTCATACCTCTGTAATTCCCTTTACTCCACTGTCATACTGATATCTCATGATCTGTTCCTCACTGGCAGTTAGGGGCAGACAATAAAGGCTAGTCTTTCCAATTGTGCTCACATACAAAGAAATGAATAAACATAAAAGATATGTGACAATGTATCATCAGGTTTAAGGATAGCTTACACCTTGCTGTCATAGGACTACTGAACACTTCATTAGTTGTGGGATTGAGTTCAAAAGCCATGAGGTAACGTGCAGCTCTATAAAACCCTAGTTAGAGCACACTTGAATACTCTTTTCAATAGATGCTGCTTGGCCTGCTGAGTTCCTCCAGCATTTTGTGTAATATTGTGCTTGTAATATTGCGTTCAATTCTGGTCGCCTCATTATCGGAAGGATGTGGAAGCTTTAAAGAGGGTGCGGAGGAGATTTACCAGGATGCTGTTTGGATTAGAGAGTATGTCTTATAAGGAAAGATTGTGCAGGCAGGGGCTTTTACTGATGTTGTGGTGTTCGCCGAACTTGGCAATTGGCTTGCAGACATTTTATCACCAGTCAAGGTGACATACTCAGTGCACAGTTGTTGGTGTTTCTCTCTGGGAGTACTCGCGTTTATATAGGCCCCCGTTCGCTTGCCTTGGTCCTGATTGGCTGCCCCTTCAGTTGACCTTTGAGTTCTATTGGCTCGCACTTCTTTCGCTTTTCAAAGTTTTTAGATAGCATCTATTTCAATTTGTTTGTTTATGGAGTTATCTGAAGGGAAACACTGTAAATCGCCAAGACCAAATGGTGTACACACCAGTGTCCTGAAAGAGATGGCTGAAGAGATTGAGGAGGCATTAATAATGATCTTTCAAAAATCACTAGATTCTGGAATGGTTCTGGAAGATTGGAAAATTACAAATGCTACTCCACTCTTCAAGAAGGGAGTGAGGCAAAAGAAAGGAAACTATAAGCCAGTTAGTCTGACCTCAGTGATGGGGAAGATGTCAGAGTCAATTATCAAGGATGAGGTCTCAAGGTACTTGGAGGGACATGATAAAATAGGCCATAGTCAGCATGGTTTCCTCAAGGGAAAATCTTGCCTAACAAATCTGTTGGAATTCTTTGAAGAAATAACAAGCAGGATAGACAAAGGAGAATCGGTTAATGTCGGGTACTTGGATTTTCAGAAGGCCTTTGACAAGGTGCCACATGAGGCTGCTTAGCAAGCTACGAGCCCATGGTGTTACAGGAAAGATTCTAGCATAGATAAAGCTGTGGCTCATTGGGAGGAGGCAAGGAGTGGGAATAAAGGGAGCCTTTTCTGGCTGACTACCAGTGACTAGGTGTTCCACAGGGGTCTGTGTTGGGACCGATTCTTTTTACATTATATGTCAACAATTATTTAGATAATGAAATTGATGGCTTTATTGTTGCAAAGTTTGCAGACAATAAGAAGATAGGTGGAAGGGCAGGTAATTTTGAGGAAGTAGAGCGGTTACAGAAGGACAGAGATTAGAGGAATGGGCAAAGAAATGGCAGATGGAATACAGTGTTGGGAAGTGTATGGTCATGCATTTTGGTAGAAGAAATGGAAGTGTTGACTATATTCTAAATGGACAGAACATTTAAAAAAACTGAGGGCTAAAGGGATTTGGGAGTCCTTGTGCAGGATTCCCTTAAGGTTAATTTGCAGTTTTAATATGTGTTGGCACGTGGCCAAGTGGTTAAGGCATTCGTCTAGTGATTTGAAGGTCGCTGGTTCGAGCCTTGGCTGAGGCAATGAGTGTGTCCTTGAGCAAGGCACTTAACCACACATTGCTCTGTCACGACACCGGTGCCAAGCTGTACAGGTCCTAATGCCCTTCCCTTGGACAACATTGGCGGTGTGGACAGGGGAGACTTGCAGCATGGGCAACTGCTGGTCTTCCATACAACCTTGCCCAGGCCTGCGTCCTGGAAACCTTCCCAGGCGCAAATCCATGGTCTCATGAGACTAACGGATGCCTATTTAAATCTGTGGTGAGGAAGGCAAATGCAATGTTGGCATTCATTTCAAGAGGATTAGAATATAAAAACAAGGATGTAGTGTTGAGACTTTATAAAGTACTGATGAGGCCTCACTTGGAATATTGTGAGCAGTTTTAGGTCCCTTATCTTAGAAATGCTATGCTGAAACTGGAGAGCTTTCAAAGGAGGTTCACGAAACTGATCCCAAGATCGAATGGCTTGTCATATGAAGAGTGTTGATGGCTCTGAGCCTGTATTCACTAGATTTCAGAAGAATGAGCTTATTGAAGCCTGTTCAAATGATGAAAAGCCGAGATAGAGTGGATGTGGAGAGGATGTTTTCTATGTTGGGAGAACCTAAGACCAGAGGACACAGCTTCAGAATAGAGGGGCGTCCTTTTAGAACAGCGATGAGGAGGAACTTCTTTAGCAAGCGAGGTGAATCTGTGAAATTCTTTTCCACAGGCAGCTGAGGAGGCTAAGTCTTTATGTTTATTTAAGGCAAAGTTTGATAGATCCTTGGTTGGTCAGACCATAAAGGGATAAGGGGAGAAGGCAGGAGATTGGTGCTGAGAGGAAATTTGGATCAGCCATAACAAAATGGCAGATCAGGCGCAACGGGCCAAATGACCTAATTCTGCTCCTATATCTTACGGATTTACGGTCTTCTTAAACTATGGCAGCATTTCTGGTGGAGATACCCCCGAGGTGGTGGTATCAGCTGGGCTGATCCAGGATTTGGACCCTGTGATGACAATCAGATTAGTGTATGCCATTGAGGGGAACCTGAGAAGGTGGTGTCACGAGGCTCCTGCTGTGCTTTTCCTTCTTGGTGCAGTACTGACTAGATGGGCTGAATGGCCCATTTGTGTGCTGTAATAATCTATGACACTATATGGTTGGATAAGACCATAAGACATAGGAGATGAATTAGGCCTTTGGTCCATCGAGTCTGTTCTGCCATTCAATTATGGCTGGTCCTTTCTCCCCCTCCTCAATCCCATTCCTCGGCCTTCTCCCCATAACCTTTGATGCCGTGTCCAATCAAGAATCTATCAACCTGTGCCTTAAATATATCCAATGACCTGGCCTCCACAGCCACCTATGATAACAAATTCCACAAACTCACCACCCTCTGGCTAAAGAAATTTCTCTACATCTCTGATTTAAATGGACACCCCTCTATCCTGAGGCTGTGCCCTCTTGTCCTAGACTCTCCCACCATGGGAAACATCCTTTCCACATCTACTCTGTCTAGACCTTTCAACATTCAAAAGGTTTCAGTGAGATACCCTTCATCCTTCTAAACTCCAGTGAGTACAGACCCAGAGCCACCAAATATTCCTTATATAATAATGCTTTCATTCCTGGAATCATCCTTGTGAACCTCCTCTGAACCCTCTCCAATGCCAGCACACCTTTTCTTAGATGAGGAGCTCAAAACTGTTCACAATACTCAAGGTGAGGCCTCGCCTGTGCCTTACAAAACCTCAGCATCACATCCTTGTTCTTGTATTCAAGATCTCTTAAAATGTATGCTAACTTTGCATTTGCCTTCCTCACCACCGATTCTACCTGCAAGTTAACTTTCAGGATGTTCTACACAAGGACTCCTAAATCCCATTGCAGCTCAGATTTTTGGATTTTCTCCCCATTTAGAAAATAATCTGCATAGTTACTTCTGCTATCAAAGTGCATGACCATGCATTTTCCAACATTGTATTTCACTTGCCGCTTTCTTGTCCATTCTCCTAATCTGTCTAAGTCCTTCTGCTGCCTACCCATTTCCTCAACACTAACTGCCCCTCCACCAATCTTCATATCATCTGCAAACTTGGCAACAAAGCCATCTATTCCATCACCTAACTCATTGATATATAGCACAGAAAGAAGCAGCCCCATCACTAACCCCTGCTGAACACCAATAGTCACTGGCAGCCAACCAGACAAGGATCCTTTTATTCTCACTCACTGCCTCCTACCATTCAGCTAATGCTCTAGTCATGTTAGTAATTTTCCTGTAATACCATGGGCTCTTAACTTGGTAAGCAGCCTCATGTGTGGCACCTCGTCAAAGGCCTTCTGAAAGTCCAAATATATAACATCCACCACATCCCCTTTATCTATCCTACTTGTAATCTCCTCAAAGAATTCCAACAGGTTTGTCAGGCAAGATTTTCCCTTATTAAGGTAATCATGCTGGCTTTGTCCTATCTTGTCCTGTGTCACCGAGTACACCATAACCTCATCCTTAACAATTAACTCCGACATCGTCCTGACCACTGAGGTCAGGCTAACTGGTCTATAATTTCCTTTCTGCTGCCTTCTTCCTTTCTTAGAGTGGAGTGACATTTGAAACTTGCCAGTCTTCTAGCACCATGCTAGAGTCCAACAATTTTTGAATGATCATTACTAATGCCTCTACAATCTCTAACACTACATCCTTCAGAACTATAAGGTGGAGTTCATCTGGTCTGGGTGACGTATGCACCCTTAGGTCTTACAATTTTTTGAGCACTTTCTCCTTTGTGCATGTAAGCAGATGACTGGCAGTGGTATGGAGAGCTGTGGTCCTGGTGGGACTGGTGAGAAAAGTAGGTTGGCACAATTTAGATGGGCCGAAGGACCTGTTGTCATGCTGTAGAGCTCTAGGGCTCTATGACCCTGTTGGCAGAAGTTGCCAATTTGGGACGTGCAGATGTGTAGCCTGGGTGAGGAACTGCTCTACATTTTGTAGCACCATAGCATAGCAGTTAGCACAATACCGTACAGTGCCAACGATCACCGAACGTGTTTCGATTCCGCTGCTGTAGTCAAAGAGCTTGTCCGTTCTCCCCGTGGTCACATTGGATTCCTTCAGGCGCTTTGGTTTCCTCCCACGTTCCAAAGATATATGGGTTAGGACTGGAAAGTTGTAGGCATGCTATGTTGATGCCAGAAGCACAGCGACACTTATGGCTGTCCCCAGCACATCCTCAGACTGCGTTGATCATTGACAGAAACGACACACTTTACTGTTTGATAGTTCACTGTTTTCCTGTACGTGTGATAAACAAAGCTAATCTTTGAAAAATATGGTATATGCTGCAATGCAAACAGCTGGTGGTGGAGGAGATGTATCTTTACCAGCCAAGCATGTTATCTTAACCTCCCACATGTCGATAACATGCTTTTTAATAGTCTAATTGACTATGGTAAATTCGCCCTGAATGTGGATGGAAGGCAGGAGAATGGGGAGCAGTTACTATCCTCCAGCCATCAGGCCCCTGAACCAGCTTGGATAACTTAACTCACCCCAACTCTGAACTGATTCCACAACCAGCAGACCCACTTTCAAGAATCTACTACGGATGTTCTCAATATTATTTTTTTTAAATTTGCACAGTTTGTCTTTTGCACATTTTTGTCAACCTTTGTGTGTAGTTTTTCATTGATTCTATTGTATTTCACTGTTCTACAGTGAATGCCTGCAAGAAAATGAACCTAAGGGTAGTATATGGTACTTTGATAATAATCGTACTTTAACTTAGACTTCGAATGGGAATTTGGTGGGGAGAAGGTGAAGGAAGAGGAATAAACAGATTTTTTTTCTTTTTCCAAAGGTGGTTTGTTCAATGATTACAGAATAACATGATTACAATACTTCACAATTCATATAATTTACAATTTCAATTTATAACAGTCATCATGATCCAGAACTCACTCGAGCCCCTGGAATAAAGAGACGAGTGGAGATCAACAATTGATGGTCAATGTGATGCAGTGAGTTTCATGACCACCCTCGTTATGTTCTTTCTGATATTTATAATGACATAGAGGCCATTCAGCCTCTCAAGTGTTGGGTCTCAACCAACCCAACCATCCCATTTCTCCAATAATTCCCCTGTAACCTATTCCATTTTATACAGTACTGTGCAAAACTCTTAGGTACATACTATAGCTATGGGCATCTAAGAATTTTGTACTTCTCAACATAGGGCAGAGAGTGACTTTGTAAATCTGGCAGGAGCAAAGGATGCTTTAAGTGACAAGGGTGGGGTGCCGCAGGAGGTGTGTGGGGCAGGTGGCAGAGAAGGAGTGCCAGGGGAAGGTTTGTACAGGTGCAGACAAATCCAACTGTAAGGCGCCAGACAAGGTCACTTGATTCCAAACAATTGGTTTATTGATCATTACAGAATGTCTCTCTGGTGCTTCCCACTACCTCCCCTCTCCCTGCCCCCTTTCCCGCTCTCAGTCCACAATAGAGACCCATATCAGAATCAGGTTTATCATCACTCACATATATCATGAAAATAGTTTTTTCTTTTGCAGTAGCAGAACGGTGCAATACATAAAATTACTACGGTACTGCACAAAAGTCTTGGGCACTATAACTATATATATGTGCCTAAGAATTTTGCACAGAACTGTGCATCTGTCCACCTGCTCATTAATGTGAATATCTAATCAACCAATCATGTGGCAGCAAATCAATGCATAAAAGCATGCAGACATGGTCAAGAGGCTCAGTTGTTATTCAGACACTTCTTGTTCAGCAACTACCACACACACACACTGAGGCTATTCACTGTAGCCAATTAACTTACCACCCTGAGGACTTTGGGGCGTAGGAGGAAATGCTTGCAGCCACAGGGAGAAGATGCAAACTCTGCACTGATAAGGTCGGAGGTTACGATTGAACCCGGGTTCCAGGAGCTGTGAGGAAACTGCGGACCGAATATTCTAATAAATAATGTATGAAATAATAATGAAATGCATGCCTTGAGGGCAAAAATAAACCAGCAGGATAAGTGATCCAACCATGACTATCAAGAGGAATTAATGATGGTGCTGGATCAAAGGGAAGGGGTTATAATGTTGCCAGGAGGAACAGCAAAGAGAAGGATTGGGAAGATTTCAGAACTGATAAGGATAGAGTGAGTAAGAAATAAAACTTGGCTGCAGTGACTGATTTAAGAGGTCCTGTTGATATGCAAACAGGAAAAGGTTAGCAAAACTTACTGCAGGTTCTTTGCTGACTAAAGCCAAAGAAATTATGCCAAGGAATGAGGAAATGGCAGAGAAATTGAACAAATATTTTGTGTCTGTCTTGTTGGAAGGGGGCACTGAAGACTTTCCAGAAATACAGCATAGTGCATGTATACACACACCTAGGACACCTAAGACTTTTGCACAGTACTGTATAATGCCTCTAGTTTGGCCACATCTAGAAAACTACATCCAGTTTCAGTCACCACATCATGAGGAATGGACAGAGGTCTAACAGAATGGTTCCGTTACGAAAGCCATAAAACCATAAGATATAGGAGCAGAATTAGGCCATTTGGCTCATTCAGTCTCTCCGCGATTTTATCAAGGCTGATCCAATTTTACCTTCAGCCCCAATCTCCTGCCTTCTCCCCGTATCCCTTCACGCCCTGGCCAAACAAGAGTCTATCAACCTCTGCATTAAGTATACATAAAGACTTGGCCTCCACAGCTGCCTGTAGCAAACAGATTCACCACTCTCTGTCTAAAGAAATTCCTCCTTATCTCCATTCTAAAAGGAAGCTCCTTTATTCAGAGGCTGTGTCCTCTGGTCTTAGACTCTCCCACTGTAGGAAATATCCACTCCACATCCACTCTATCAAGACCTTTAACCATTCGACAAGGTCACCCTTCATTCTTTTGAATTCTAGTGAATACAGGCCCAGTGCCATCAAGTGCTCTTCATATAACAACCATTCAATCCTGGAATAATTTTCATAAACCTCCTTTGAACCGTCTCCAGTTTCAGCACATCCTTTCTAAGATAAGGGTCCCGGAACTGCCCACAATACTCTGCGAGGCCTCACCAGTGCTTTTTAAAGTCTTAACATTACATCCTTGCTTTTATATTCTAGTCCTCTTAACGAATGTTAACATCACATTTACCTTCCTCATCACAGACTCAACCTGCAAATTAATCTTCAGGGAATCCTGCACAAGGACTCCCAACTCTCTTTGCACCTCAGTTTTTTTATATTTTCTTTCTATTTCTTCTACCAAAGTGCAAGCAATGCACTTTCTGACACTGTATTCCATCTGCCAGTTCTTTACCCATTCTCCTAATCTGTCTAAGTCCTTCAGTAGCCACTCTACTTCCTCCAAACTACCTGTCCTTCCATCTATCTTCATATCGTCTGCAAACTTTGCAACAAAGCCCTCTCATCAAGAAGTCACAAATTGGGAAGATTTACCTCTTTTAAAGGAAAGTAACGCTGACTGCTGTGCGTGACATGACCTTCACATTTCCTGGGTTTTGGACTTGGAAGTACGGAAGGTCAGTCACCACAGCAAAGATCCACAGTACATCGCATTAGGCTGCAAAGGTGTAAAGACTGTAAAGGTGAAAGAGAACATAGAGGAAAGTAAATTCATGTTTTCAGTATAAGACCATAATATATAGGAGCAGAATTAGGCCATTCAGCCTATCGAGTCTACTCCCCCATTTCATCATGGCTGATTTATTTTCCCCTTCAGCCCTAATTTTCCTATCTTCATCTCGTAAACTTTACTGATCAAGGACCTGTCAACCTCCGCTTTAATTAAACCCAATGATTTGGCTTCCACAGCTGCCTTTGGTAATGAATTAGACAGATTCACCACCCGCTGGCTGAAGAAATTCCTCATCTCTGGTCTATGGGGCAACTTTCTATTCTGAGGCTGTGTCCTCTGGTCCTAGACTTTCCAACTATTGGACACTTCCTCTCCATATCCACTCTTTCTAGGCCTTTCAATAATTGGAGGGTGTCAATGAGATTAGCTTTCATTCTTCTAAACTCCAGAGCCATCAATTGCTTCTCATACATTAACCCTTTCATTCCTGGGGTCTTCTCATTATTTATTGCTATTTATCTATATTTGTATTTTCACAGTTTGTTGTCTTCTACACTCTAGCTGATCTTTCAGTGATCCTGTTACAGTTACTATTCTGCAGATTCGCTGAGTATGCCCGCGGGAAAATCAATCTCAGATGTATGTGGTGACATATATGTACTGTGATAACAAAATTTACTTCCAACTTTGAACGTTGGAACATGCGGGCTGTGCCCAGCACATCCTCGGACTGCGTAGGTTGTTGACACGAACGACGCATTTTGCTGAATGTTTCAATGTACATGTTGCAATAAAGCTAGTTTTTAGATTAGCTAACCTCTAGATTAATTATTGTAGAAGGTTCCAACAAGCCATAGAGTTTGCCATCCCATTATAGCAGGGTGCACCAAGTGCATTTGTGAGCTCTGTTCTCTCCACAATCCATCCAAAGTGAGTCACATCAGCCTGACACAACATCTAGGGCTTGTTTAATTTTTTGCCCTTATATGCATTACAGGTTTTCCATGAACACAGCATTATCTTTGGCTACCGCCAGCCAAGATGCACGGCCACGGATTGCTTATTCAGCCTCTTCCAGCTGACGAATGAGACCCTGAACATTTGGACTCACTTCCTCCCAACCTGGTAAGAGCCGACACTTCCTGGAACTGCCACAATCAGGTTTATTGTCGCTGACATACTGCACAGAAGACTTATGTGCATATAGACTTTGGTGCCTAGGGTGCCTAGGACTTTGACACAGTACTCTACTTGTCAACATGGAGCAGAGAGCAAGTTTGTAATTCTCACAGGAGCGCAGAATGTTGGGAATGGCAAGGGTACAGCACTGCGGGACAGGTGTGGGACAGGTGGCAGGAAAGGTGTGCCAGGAGCAGGGGAGGCATGAGTGTGGACACACCCAGCACCGAGACACCAGGCAAGGTCATTTGATTCCAAACAATTGGATTATTGATCATTACAGAATGTCTCTCTGGTGCTTCCTGCTCCCTCCCCTCTCCCTGCCCCCTCTCACTCTCAGTCCACTATAGAGACCCATGTCAGAATCGGGTTTATCATCACTCACATATGTCAGGAAATCTGTTTTTTAGTGGCAGCAGAATGGTGCAATACACAAAATTACTACAGTACCATGCAAAAGTCTTAGCCATATATGCGCGTAAGATCTTTGCACAGTGCTATCTTTCTCGAAATTTGTTGTTTTGCAACAGCAGAACAGTGCAAATCATAAAATATATTATAACTGACAATAAGAAATACATACTAAAAATTAAATAGTGCAAGTAGAGAGCAAAAGTAGTTCATGTCATTGTCTGTTTAGAAATCTGATGGCAGAGGAATCACGATCAGGTTCATTATCACTGATATAGGTTGTGAAATTTGTTGTTTTTGCAGCAGTGGTACTGTGTAAGGTGTAAAAATTACTATGAAGTACAATAAAAATAAAATAAATAAATTGAGCAAAAGAGGAATAGTGAGGTAGTGTTCGTGGAACAATCAGACATCTGATGGCGGAAAGGAAGAAGCTGCTCCTAAAACATTGTGTGTGTGTGTCTCCAGACTCCGATGATTGTAATGAGAAGAGGGCATGTCCTGATGGTCGGGATCCTTACTGATGGATTCCACCTTTTTAAGGATGTCCCTGATGGTGGAGAGCCTAGGATTGGAAGCTTTCATGGATTTAGTTTGGTTACCAATAGAATCCAGTTTATTCAAAGTACAATCTCACCAACACCAATGAAGAGTTAATCTGCTTTATTGGGGCTCAGGGATTTTTATCTTTAACAGACAAGTTCTTGATTTTATTTCATTGACAGAATTGTTCAGAGTTTCAATTCCAGACCTAAGGATTGCAATCACACCTTTATAAATGATACACAATATTTTTAACCAGCGCACCAAACTGGTGTAGTAATATCAGTCTGATGTAATCACACAAAATGGTCAGAACCTATTACAGTCATGGAGTTATACTGCACAGAAACAGGCCCTTCAGCCCAACTCATCTATGCTGACCAAAGTGCCTTCCTAAGCTGGTCCCACTTGCTTTTATTTGGTCCATATCCCTGTCCTATCCAGATACCTATCTAATTGTCTATTAAACATTGTAATTGTACACATCTCTATCTCTTTTTTTTTGGCAGCTCAATCCACATACCCAACACCCTCTTTATGAAAAACATAAACCTCAGGTCCCCCTTTAAATCTTTCCTCTCTCCACTTAAAACTATGCCCTCTAGTTTTGGATTCACCTACCCTGCAGAAAGAGATTGTGATCATCTATCTTATCTATACCTCTTGTTGCCATGGTTCCATTTGGCTGTTCCCTTTTAATGCTCCTTTCTCCCTGATTATGCCCTAATTTCAGTCATTAGATTTCCAATTGCTGCTAGTTTACCTGATTACAGTACACCTGGTTTTCGACAGAGACTGTGAAATAAGTACGATAGCTTCTCTATCACAGGTTGCCAGTTTGTTGGTTAATTCTTGTGTGATACCTCATTCTCTTATCTGCTTAGAACCGTTAGTTCTAAGTTTAGTTCCAAGTTCTGCTCTAGTTTCAAGATATTCCCTGTAGATCCCGTCTCCTTGTCAAGATTCCTCCGGTTCACTGTTCTACGTTCACGTCTACGCCAGCGTCCCCAACTCAGTCGACGTGCCGGTGTGCTGCACTTGGGTTCTCCTCAGTCACCCCGTGCAACACTTGTAACTTTATAAACCTCTGCAAGGTTACCCCTCAGCCTCCTATGCTCCAGGGAAAAAAAGTCTCAACCTATCAAGTCTTCCCTTATAATTCAAGCCCTCTGGTCCCAACAACATGTCAGTGACTTTTTTTTCTGCATCCTCCTTTCGAAGTCAATTGTCGATGTTCTCAGAGAGTTGCTGAACAGAACTCAAGTTTATTGTCATTTAACTATGTACGTGTTTACCATCAAACAAGACAACACTTCTCTGGACCAGGGTGTAAAGCACACATATAACACACAATAACTTAGAGAAGTAAGAATTAAATCTCCAAGTGAATTGTGCATAAATAAATAAAGAGCATGAATTAAATATTGTAAGGTACGGAATAAATTAACTGGTGACACTTCGCATGCAATGCAGCAGGGAGCTCAAAAGCCAAATGGCTTGAGGAAAGAAGCTATTTCCCATCCTGACCATTCTTGCCTTTATGCATCAATGGCAGAAAGATAAAGAGAATGCTGGGTGGATGGGTGGGATTCTTCATAATACCAAGGGCCCTGCATACACAGCGCTCCTGATAAATGTCCCTGATGGATGGTAGGGACACCCCTATGATCTTCTCAGCTGTTCTCAGAGTCCATTGTAGGGTCTTCCAGTCCGATGCTCTGCTGCTCCCATACCAGATGGAGGTGCAGCTTGTCAGGAAGCTCTCAATGGTGCCCTTGTAAAATTCATTTAAGATGGAGGGTGGAGGGAGCCATGCTTGCCTCAATGTCCTCAGGAAGTGGGGGTGCTACTGTGCCTCCTTATTCAGGGAGGAGATAAAATCCTTCACTGGTGATGAAATTCTCCACCTGACAGGTAAGAATTCTGAGGTGTACAGTCCATTAAAGCCCTATTGATCATAGCCCATAGCACCAAACTTCCAGCTAAACAGCAAGGTTATCCACCTGCCAGGAACCACAGAGAAATTCAGTGTTTTGCAGGCATTGCCTCCTGATCTCCACCACAAGATGTTGCCTACAGGCACTGGTATTCTCCTTGGTGTACCATGGTTCAGGGCAAGTCTTGATACAAACCTAGGTGGCGGAGTAGCCGCGAGTCAATGAGTCACAGAGCCATGGAGTCATACAGCACTGGAAAAGGCCCCTTGACCCAAATAGTCCATGTTAAACCAGATTCCCATCTGGGCTAATCCCATTTGCCTGCAATTGGCCCATATCGTTCCAAACCTTTTCTATCAATATACCGATCCAAGAACCTTTTAAATATTGCTAATAAATGAAGATGAATGCTGGGGGGGGGGGGGGGGTTGGAGGGAGGTTGATATGGATAGATTAAGTGAATAGGCAAAGTCATGACTCATGGAACAATATGTAGATATATACAAGATTGCCAAGATACATTGGTTTAAAAAAATAACAGGAAGGTGATTTGAACAAAACTGAGTCTGATCCCAAAGCTTTACCTTGCTGGAGGTGGAGAGAGTGGGGGGCATATTGTTTACTTTGAGAATAATATGCTCTAATGTACATTTATTTATCCAATCAAATTGTAATATATCAGCAAGTAATGGGGAAAAATTAGCTTGAGATGCAAACAAAACTTTGCTTTTATGAGCTGCGTTTTAAGTTAAGTTTAAAGTCTGTGGGAGTGTAGGGTGGGGTCTGGTGGGTTATCAATAGCACACGGTGTAGCATTCTATTTGGCAGTGTGTCAGCTTATTATAATGTTGCAAAGTTTTGTTTCATTGTTGAAATGGTGAAAAGAATGTGACAGTGTAATGTTGCCTTTGTTAAGGAAAGAATCTCATTTACAAGGGCAATTTCACATCGGCAGAACATCCCAAACTGCTTTACAAACAATGAAGAGTACATTTTATATTTTATATTAAAAGTTATAATTTTATATTTATATATTTACAAACCCCATTTCCAGAAAAGTTGGGATATTTTCCAAAATGCAATAAAAACAAAAATCTGTGATATGTTAATTCACGTGAACCTTTATTTAACAGACAAAAGTACAAAGAAAAGATTTTCAATACTTTTACTGACCAACTTAATTGTATTTTGTAAACATACACAAATTTAGAATTTGATGGCTGCAACACACTCAACAAAAGTTGGGACAGAGGCATCTTTACCATTGTGTTACACCACCTTTCCTTTTAATAACACTTTTTAATCGCTTTGGAACTGAGGATACTAATTGTAGTAGATTTGCAATTGGGAATTTTGTCCATTCTTGCTTGATATAAGACTTCATCTGCTCAACAGTCCGTGGTCTCCGTTGTCTGATTCTCCTCTTCATGATGCGCCATACATTTTCGATAGGAAATAGATCTAGACTGGCAGCAGGCCAGTCAAGCACACGCACTCTGTGTCTACAAAGCCATGCTGTTGTAGCCCGTGCAGAATGTGGTCTGGCATTGTCCTGCTGAAATAAGCATGGACGTCCCGGGAAGAGACGTCGCCTTGATGGCAACATATGTCTCTCTAAAATCCTAATATATGCCTCAGAGTCAATGGTACCTTCACATACATGCAACTCACCCATGCCGTGGGCACTGATGCACCCCCATACCATCACTGATGCTGGCTTTTGCACCTTTCGCTGATAACAATCTGGATGGTCGTTTTCATCTTTGGCACGGAGAACTCGACACCCGTATTTTCCGAAAACTAGCTGAAGTGTGGACTCATCTGACCACAGCACACGGTTCCACAGTCTTTCGGTCCATCTGAGATGAGCTCGGACCCAGAGAACTCGCCGGCGTTTCTGCATAGAGTTGATGTATGGCTTCCTCCTTGTGTAATACAGTTTCAAGTTACATTTCTGGATGCAGCGATGGACTGTGTTGAGTGACAATGGTTTTCCGAAGTACTCCCGAGCCCAGGTGGCTATAATTGTCACAGTAGCACGACGGTTTCTTAGGCAGTGCCGCCTGAGGGCTCGAAGATCACACGTGTTTAAAAGTGGTTTCCAACCTTGCCCTTTATGCACTGAGATGTCTCTGAATTCTCTGAATCCTTTCACAATATTATGTACTGTAGATGTTGAAAGACCTAAATTCTCTGCAATCTTGTGTTGAGAAATGTTCCTTTTGAACTGACTAACAATTCTCTCACGAATTTTGGCACAAAGGGGTGAGCCACGACCCGTCCTTGCTTGCAAAGACTGAGCCTTTGATGGACGCTACTTTTATACTCAGTCATGATAACTCACCTGCTACCAATTAGCCTGCTTAATGTGGAGTCTTCCAAACTGGTGTTACTTGAATATTCTGTGCACTTTTCAATCTTATTTTAACTCTGTCCCAACTTTTGTTGAGTGTGTTGCAGCCATCAAATTCTAAATTTGTGTATATTTACAAAATACAATTAAGTTGGTTAGTAAAACTATTGAAAATCTTTTCTTTGTACTTTTGTCAGTTAAATAAAGGTTCACGTGAATTAACATATCACAGATTTTTGTTTTTATTGCATTTTGGAAAATATCCCAACTTTTCTGGAAATGGGGTTTGTATATTAAATGTATTTATATTTATTGAGTTTTTAATTATTTTCTTTATGCTTACTATATATATACTCTCGGAGTGAAGAAGTTACCCCTCCTGTTCCCTTTAAACAATACACCTGTCACCCTTAACCCATAACCTTTAGTTGTAGTTCCTTCCAACCTCGGTGGAAAAAGCCTGCTTGCATTTACCCTATCCTAATTTTGTATACCTCCATCATTTTGTTCTCCTTTACACCTATGGAAGACAATAAACAATTTTTTTATGTTTTGAATCACAAAATAAAATAAATACATAAAATGCTGGAAACACTCAGCAGGTCAGTCTGTATCTAGAACATAGAACATAGAATGGTACAACACAGTACAGGCCCTTCGGCCCACAATGTTGTGCCGACCCTCAAACCCTGCCTCCCATATAAATTCCTCCATATACCTGTCTAGTAGTCTAGTATCTGTGGGAAGAGATACAATATTAACAATGCAAGTCAAAGAAACTTCACAAGGGGAAGAGGAGGGTTAACTCTGCTTCTTTACCCACAGATACTGACTGACCTGATAAGTGTTTTTTCTGTTTTTATTTTAGTTTTCTAACATACAGTATGCACTGCTTTTGGATTTCCACATAATTTTGAAGTCTGTTCACTGCAGAAAGGTGGAATCAGAAGAGCCAGTGTGAGCGTAGGAGGGTGTTATAATCAACATGGTCTGTGTTGTTCTGCCGAGCATTGTGGCCATGCTATGTTGATGCTGGAACGTGTAGCGGCATTTACAAGCTGCCCCGAGCACATCATCTGGTGCGTTGGTTGTTAATGCAAATAACAGATTTGCACCTGCCCCTACACCTCCTCGCTCACTACCGTCCAGAGTGAAAAGTAGTCTTTCCAGGTGAGGCGACGCTTCACCTGTGAGTCTGTTGAGGGGCCATGTACCGTGTTCGGTGCTCCCAATGTGGCCTCCTGCAAATCGGTGAGGCCCAATATAGATTGGGAGACCGCTTCGCCGAGCAGCTACGCTCTCTCCGCCAGAACAAGCGGGATCTCCCGGTGGCCGCCCATTTTAATTCCACTTCCCATTCCTGTTCCAATATGTCTGTCCATGGCCTCCTCCACTGTCATGATGAGGCCACACCTAGGTTAGAGGAACAACACCTTATGTTCTGTTTGAGTAACCTCCTGATGGCATGAACATCAATTTCTCAAACTTCTAGTAATATCACCCAACAACCCCCCTTCATTTCCCATCCCCTTTTTCCTCTCTCACCTCATCTCCTTGCCCACCCATCACCTCCCTTTGGTGCTCCTTCCCCTATTTTCTTTCTTCCATGGCCTTCTGTCTCTTTCACCAACCAACTTCCCAGTTCTTTGCTTCATCCCTCCCGCTCCAGGTTTCACCTATCGCCTGGAGGTTCCCTCTCCCCTCCCCCTACCTTTTAAATCTACTCCTCGGCTCTTTTTCTCCAGTCCTGCTGAAGGGTTTCGACCCGAAACGTCAACGGTACTGTCCTCCATAGATGCTGCCTGGCCTGTTGACTTCCTCCAGCATTTAGTGTGTGTTGCTTGGATTTCCAGCATCTGCAGATTTTCTCTTGTTTGTGACAGATTTCACTCTATGTTTCAATGTACACGAGATAAATAAATTTGAATCTTGAATATTGAGCCTCATGGTAATCACCTGATAATCACAGGAGAAAAGTAGTCTGAGGGGTGGATATTGGTGTGGACTCTAGGAGACATCCCTTGTCTGCCCAGAAATGGTGCAATGGGATCTTTTACTTCTGCCCAAGAGAGAGTCAAAGAGTCATGAGTACTACATCACAGAAACAGGCCTTTCCACCCAACTAGTCCATGCTGACCCGGTCTTCGTCCTTATCCCATCTACCTACACCTGGTTCATAGCCCTCCAAACCCCTCTCATCTCATGTACTCATTCAAACTTGCATCCACCACTTCTGTTGGCAGCTCATTCCACACTCGGAGTGAAGAAGTTTCCCTCACATTCCTTGTGAATATTTCACCTTTCACCTTAAACCTATGACCTCTGGTTCTAGTCTTACCCAACCTGAGGGGAAAGAGCCTTCCAGTATTCACCTTATCTATACTCCTCATATACCTCTATCAAATTTACCTTGTTCTCCTATGCTCCAGGGAAATTGTCCACCACATTTCAAATGTTAAAATCATGCCTACACTTCAAATGCTGTTAAGTACTAAAGGAAGATCTGAGTCTCTGGCACCTTCAGGACTCAGAAATGAGGGAGAATCTAATTGAAACCTATTCAATATTGAAGGACCTAGGTAGAGTGCACATGCAGAGGATGTTTCCATGAGTGGGGGAGACTGGGACCAAGGGGCACAGCCTCAGAATAGAAGGATGTGCCTTAAGAACAGGGTTGAGGAGGAACTTCTTCAGCCACAGGGTGATGAATCTCGAGTGAATTGCCACAGACAGCTGTGGAGGCTAAGTCATTAAGTATATTTAAAGCGGAGGTTGCTAGGTAAGGGCATCAAAGGTTATGGGGAGAAGGTAGTAGAATCAGGTTGAGAGGGAAAATAAATCAGCCATGGTAGGAAGATGGGCCAAGCAGCCTAATTCTGCTCCTTTGGCTTATGATCTTCGGTGATGTTGGGTATTATTACTAATAAAACCCCCACACATTTTTTATTTCCCTTTTTTAGATTATGACAACACTCAGTCCTCTTTTATTGTCATTTAGAAATGCATACATGCGTTAAGAAATGATACAATGTTTCTCCGGAGTGATATCACAGAAAACAAGACAGACCAAAGACTAACACTGACAGATCCACATAATTATAACACATAGTTACAGCAGTGCAAAGCAATACCATAATTTGATAAAGAACAGACCATGGGCATGGTAAAAAAAAGTCTCAAAGTCCCGAGTCGATCGACTCCCGAGTCCCCGATTGCAGGCAGCAAAAGGGAGAAACTCTCTGCCATAAACCTCCAGGCACCGTCAACTTGCCGATACCTTGGAAGCAGCTGACCCCAGCCAACACTGAGTCCATCCATCCGAAAACTCCGAGCTTCCGAGCAGCCTCTCCGATACAGCCTTCTGAGTGCCATCCTCTGCTAAGGGCCTTCAACCTCTCCCCAGCCGCTGAAACATGCAAAGCTGAGGATTTCAGGGCCTTCAGCTCCGGAGATTCCGGTTACCACACAGTAGCAGCGGTAGCAAAGCAGGCATTTCAGAAGTTTTCCAGATGTTCCGCTGTGCTCTCACGTCTGTCTCCATCAAATCAGGATTGTGCACGGTCCCCTACTTGACAAATAACAGATATTCACCGCCAAAGTGGCCACGCCCACTGCCGTCGTGGGAGGATTAGATGTGACACTTTGGCATAATCTTTCCAACGAATCAGGTGAGATTAAGAGAGTGTGGGAAATGGGGTCCCAGTGAGTTTTAAATAAAGAGTGGGAGATGTTCCAAGAGTGTAGTTGCTGGAGACAAGGCCCTGGTGTGGTGACAGGGTGTGTGGTATACATCATCAGTGGGCCAACAGAATTCCAAATAGTGACCATTAGATTACTGGAGTGTGGATATCAGAATCAGATTTATTATCACTGAATTAGATGATCTGAATTTTGTTTTCTGGCAACAGTACTGTGCCGCAACAGTACATAAAATTACAAAAATGAACAAATAGTGCAAACAAAAGATTCAAAGGTTCAAAGATTCAAAGTACCTTCATTATTAAAGTCTGTATACAGTATCCAACCCTGAGATTCATCGTCCCCACAGACAGCCACGAAACAAAGGAATGCCATGAAACCTATTCAGTCTCCTCAGGCTCCGAATGAAGTAGAGAATATGATGTGCCTTCTTTGTGATTGCATCGATGTCCTTGCACCCAGGACTGATCCTCCAAGTTGCTAAAGCCCAGGAACTTGAGTTTGCTCACTCTTTCCACCACCGACCCTGAAATGATGATTGGTGTGTATCCTCCCAACCTCCCCTTTCTGAAATCCACTACAGGCACTTCTGCTGCAACCCCTGCTCCGATAACTTGAATTGGTTATAATGTGATGATGGATAAGGAGACATTCCCTTCAAATCCTCCAGTTCCCTCCCAAATTCCACAGACCAGCTGGTTAGTAAGGGATAGTGAATTGTGGGAATTCTATGTTGGCACCAGAAGCGTGACGACTCCTGCGGGCTGCCCCCAGCACATCCTCGGATCGCATTAGTGTTTGATGCAAACGACACATTTCACTGCATGTGTTGATGTACACGTGACAAATAAAACTAACCTTCAGTAATTAAAGTAGCACACACAGAATGCCGGAGGAACTCAGCACATCAGGTAGAGGGTGTTACATACAAGGGTTATGGCTGAAGGAAAAGATGGCTGGCGCTGCTTGGCACTTCAGTGCAGGGGTATTTATTAGGTGCGACAAAAACTAAACTTACAAAAATGAGTGAAAATAGCAAAAAGGAAACTGTTAATATTTACAGAGAGATTATATGCCAGAAAACACAATACAGCTGGATACTTTGTCCAGCTTGAACTCCTGACGGCTCGATCTCTCTATCTCTGCGGAGAGCGAACCGCCCTGTATTAATAGGCACCATCTTTAATTACCCACAAAGTTAACTTAGGACTAGAACTGTATTAGAACATGATGCACCCCACAATGTAGATACAATCATAACAGAAGTATCTACCTTAAGTACATCATGGAAACAACATTTACTTATTTACACATCCCCATTAATAAAGAAAGGGAATATTCTGCCACGCATGGGGTGGTGGGGGGGGGGGAGGGGAAGCACCATAAAGCCAACTCTTTAGGACCCATTATGAGAATATACTGGGGAAGACATTGAAGTGTATACACTCAACGTAATGACAGCAAAATGACAAGGCGATGTTTAAATGTGCATGTGTACAGAGTGCATTTACCAAATGACAAGGCAACGTTTATATGTGCTTAAGTGTGCATTTGCAGAATGCTGTCCATCCCAGAGGGAAATAAGCAGTCAACATTTTGGGCTGAGACCCTTCGTCAGGACAGGAAAGGAGGAGGGGAGAAGTCGATAACATGAGGTTCTTTGGGACTGGATCTATTAAGCTGGAGCAGAACCGCTCGTATACAAATGCAGGTTGCGGTCGGGACCAGTTTGGGTAGGATGCTTCATGTGCAGAGTGAGCAGTGGTGGGAAACCACTGTGCATTACCACCTCCTGAGTTTTATTATTGAGCCGGAATAAATCAGGCCCGTCATCTTACAGCAAGTAATGTGATTGACCCTGGAGGTTCACTTTGCAGCCCTTCCCCCGACAGCAATTTACGTTGAATCATTTTCATGGTATAATCAAGAAAGCTCCCCGGTGCAATAAGCAAAGGGCTCCGAGACTTACCTGATAGCTTTCTGGATGCTGCTAGTGGAGACGATAAATGCCCTCCTAATTATCCCCATGGCAATCACAAGCGCTATTGCTGAGCTTTATGGCCACTCAGAGTCAATTAGCAAATGTCCTACAACAGTGTGTTTACTTCAAGCGCCGGGTACCTTAATCTGAGCTCTGGCACAAAGGCACAGAAAGTATTGACTGTAACACACACACACAAACTCAGCAGGTCAGGCAGGAAGGTAAATCTGTGAAATTCATCGCCATGGGCAGCTGTGGAGGCCAAGTCATTGGGTATATTTAAGACAGAGGCTGATAGAATCTTGATTAGTCGGGGCATGAAGGGATACGGGGAGAAGGCAGGAGACAGATGTTGAGAGGCACGATGAAATGATGCAGCAGATGCGATGGGCTGAATGGCCTAATTCTTCTCCTATATCCTATGGTCTTATCTATGGAAATGAATAAACAGTCGACGTTTTGGGCCGATGCCTGTCTTCAGGACTGAAAGAGAAAGGGGAAGAATCCAGCCCTGATGAAGGGTCTCCGTCCAAAACATCAACTGTTTATTAACCTCCATAGATAACTGCCTGATCTGCTGAGTTCCTCCAGCATCGTGTGTGTGTGTGTGTGTGTGTGTGTGTGTGTGTGTGTGTGTGTGTGTGTGCATGTGTGCGTGTGTGTGTGTGTGTGTGTGTGTGTGTGTGTGTGTGTGTGTGCGTGAGTGTGTGTATGTGTGTGCGTGTGTGTGTGTGTGTGTGTGTGTGTGTGTGTGTGTGTGCGCGCGCGCGTGCGCTGCTCTGGATTTGCAGCATCGGCAGAATCTCTTGTGTTTATGACCCAGGTGTTTCACCTTTGTCAGTAAAATAAAAGCATACAATGATTCTGAACTGATCAAGGACACTATTTAATTAGAATTAAATATAACCCAGCAGAAGCAACAGTTTTGTAACGCAGAGTCAAACAGCACAGAAAATGGCCCTTCAGCCCAACTTGGGCATGTCAATCAGATTGGCTGCATTTGGCCCACATCCTTCTAAATCTTTCCTATCCATGAACCTACCCAAACATCTTTCAAATGTTGTAGAAGAACCTCTATCACTTCCTCAGGCAGCTTGTTCCAATACCCTCTTTGTGGAAATGTTTTAAACCCTTAAAATCTTTTTACTCTCACCTGTAACCTTTGCTCTCTAGATTTAGAGCCCCCCACCCCAACCCTGGGAAAATGATTAACTCCAATACAATATTTATCTATACCTTTCACAGTACTTATGCACAGTACTGTAGTAATTTTATGTGTTGCACTGTACAGCTGCCACAAAAAAAAACAAATTTCATGACATATGTGAGTTATGATAAACTTGATTCTGATAAGGGTCTCTGTTGTGGACTGAGAGTGGGAAGGGGCAGGGAGAGGGGAATCATGGTTGGGAAAAGGGGAAGGGAGAGGGGAGGGAGCAGGAAGCACCAGAGAGACATTCTGTAATGATCAATAAACCTATTGTTTGGAACCAAATGATCTTGCCTGGTATCTCAGGGCTGGGTGTGTCTGTACCTGCCCCTGGCACTCCTTCACTGTCACCTATTCCACATCCCTCCCACAATGCTCCACCCTCCTTATTCCCAGCATCCTTTGCTCCCGCCAGATTTAGACACTCGCTCTCCGTTCCGTGTTGACAAATAGAGTACTGTGCAAAAGTCTAAGGCACCCAGCTATATATAAACCTATATAACTATACATATCTTCCATACGCTATCCACTCTCTAACAGAGGAGTTTTGCCAGGATCTTGCCTAGAATGGTGCATTTCATGTGCAGAGGAAAGGGATAGAGTTGGTTGATCTTTCTTGGATTAGAGGAGGCAAGTGGGGAACCTTATGGGGGTCTGGCATAGATAGTGTCAATTGTAGGAAACATTCTCCTAGAGCAGAGGTCATAAAGTCATGGAGAGATACAGCACAGAATTAGGTCCTTTGGCCCATTGATTCCATGCTAACCCTTTACTCTAATCCTATGATTCTGCCCCTCACCCACACACCTGGGGCAATTTGCTGTAGTCAATTATCCAATTAACTCTCACATTTTTGGGACGCAGTTGGAAACCAGGTGCACCTGTGGGAAACACACATTGTCACAGGAGAGAGTACAAACTTCAGCAGCTGGACCAGACGTGCTTTTGCGCTGTTGGTTTTAAAAAATGAAGACTATATAGTTTGAGCTAAAAAGGCAGGGTGGAGATGTGTCTTTACCAAAGGAGGTGTAAGGTGTTCCTTACCTGGGACTGCAGGAGTTCATGAAGGTTTCTTCATGTTTTGATAGTCAAAGCGAGCATAAAAGGCACTAAGCTCATCTGGGATCAAAACCTTGTTGTCACATAAGCTTGATGTTACTTTGTAGAAAGTGATAGCATTCATGCGTTCCCACAGCTGTCCAGTGTCCTTCAGTGATTCAGGCTTGGTTCAGAATTGCCACTTTGCACATGAGATGGATTTCTGGAGATCATACCTAGATTGTTTATACCTTACTTGGTCGCCGGACCCGAATGCCTCTGATCTGGCCCTCTGCAGATTAAAGATCTCATGGTTCTTCCAGGGCTTCTAGTTGGGAAGACTCTAGATGATTATGTGAGGATACACTTGTCTACAATTGTTTTTATAAAGTCCATGACAACCGTGGTATATCCATTCATTCCTCTGATGAACCCGTGAACATGGCCCAGTTCATTCGACTTGAAGCAATCCTGTAGCCCCTCTTCTGCCTCCCACAATCACCTCTTTGTTGTCCTTATCTCTGAAGCTTTGCTCTTTAGCCTCTACCTGGATGCAGCTTGGAAAAGGACAGCCAAGTGATCATAGTTCCTGAAGTGCAGTCTAGGCATGGATTCATAGGTATTTCTCAACATAGCATAGCAATGGTCAAGTATGTTGGAACCCCCTAGTGCTGCAGGATATATGTTGATGACAACTTCATCAAACAAGCCTGACTGAACCCCCCAGCGATGAATTGAAATTCATTGGGGTGGGCTGTTTCTTGCTTGGTGATGACAGCATTCAATATCTCAAATGCCTGATTAACGTTGGCTTTTGATGGTATGTAAACTGTGGTCAGGGTCATGGAAGGGAACTCTCTTGGTCAGTAGAATGGTTGGCAGTTAATCATTAGATGTGCCAGGTCAGAGGAATGAGAGTGTGACAAAACTGTCACATCTGAGCACCACAGAGAGTTCTATCGTGAAAGCAATCCCCGCCCTTAGCCTTCTCCAAATCACCAGTCCGATCCATCCTGTGTACTGAGAAGCCTTCGGGTCTCAGTGAAGTATCCGGCATGCCCAGACTGAGCCATGTCTCTGCAAAGCACAGAAAGCAGAAATTTCTCATTTCCCTCCAATGCACCAATCTTAATCTTAGGTCCTCAGTCTCATTCCCCAGCAACTGGACATTTGCTAATAAGATACTGTGTAGAAGAACTTCCATTGCTTGGCTTTCTGTCTAGCCCCTGTCTTTCTTCCAGCCACGATAATGTATCTCCATCCACTGTACCTGCATGCTTGAGCATTCAGTCTGCCAAGTCCTTCAGAAGGTTGTGAAATCACGTGTTCATGAAGATGGTTCAGTAGTACATTGCTTAAAGGGAAATTCAGGCTCCAACTTGCAGTGAGAGTAATTCAGAAGAGATATATTTGGAAGTTTTGTAAACAGCTTACAATACGTCGCCATGGTTCACCGGCACCATCTTGGTGGTCAAAGTCACCTAGAGAACATTGCATTCTCATTTTAGTGTTTGGTCTGAACAACATCTGAACATCTTGACCACATCTGCATATTTTTTATGCCTACCCTGTCGAAGGTAGGGTGGCAGAGTGGAGATACGTCTATACCAAAGGAGGTGTAAGGTGCTCCTTCCCTCCACTAGCCTGCAGTTCACCCTTGGGCGAGGTGTAGCACCTGCTTAGTTACCCCAGTCCCCTGATCAGGGTCATGTGAAGCCATGGGAGCAGGTGGTGGTTGGCTGTATGAGCAGCTGGTGCACATCACAAATCCTGGTTATGTGACCGCCGATACTCAATCTCCGAAAAGTATTGATAATGGCTGAGGTCACCCATCTTGTAAAGACACTGGCCAGAAGAAGGCAATGGGAAACCAGCTCACTGGAAAAATTTGCCGAGGGCAATCATGGTCATAGACCATTATCGCCCATGTCATACAACATGGCACATAATGGTGATGACCCTGTAAAATCTTTCCATCTATTTTTTGCCAAAGAGCTCCATCCCATTACACAGAACACAGAACAATACAGCACAGGAACAGACCCTATGGCCAAAAATTACTCTGCCAACTCATTATACCAATCAACACTGCAAATCTGCCTGTACACGCACTGTATATCTCTAACTGCTGTCTGTTAAATGCCTCTTAAATGTTGCTATCCTATCTGCTTCGACCATCTTGCCAGGAACCTATCACTCTCTCTGTAAAAACAACTTGCCAATCACATCTCCGTTGAACATGGCCCTTCCCACCTCAAACCTATGCCCTCTAGTGCTTCATATTTTGACTCTGAGAAAAAAAGTCTCTTGTCTGTTAACCCTCCCTCCGCCTCTCACAAGTGTATTGATATATTTAGTTATTTATTTATTGACACACAGCATGGAATAGGCCTGCCAACCCTTTGAGTGTCATCACCCAGCAACCACCCCCCGCCCCCAAATTGAATCCTAGCTTAATTACAGGGCAACTTACAATAACCAATTAACCTACTGATCAGTACGTCTTTGGATTATCGGAGGAAGTCGAAGCACCCAGAAGAAACCCAGTCACAGAGCATTACAGCACATAAAGAGGCCCTTTGGCCCATCTAGTCCATGCCAAACTATTATCCTGCCTAATCCCATCGAATTGAAACTAGCCCATAGCCCTCCATGCCTCCACCCTGTGCATGTACTTATCCAAACTTGATGCCATGACTTGGATCTATTCTATCAGGATCTGTTCTTTACTGATAATTATAACCTCCCCTTTCTGGTACCATTTGAGCAAATCTTTTATTTTGCACCTCTTCTGGCACCTATCAATATTGTGATATTTTTGCCTCCGATCATCTGTTGTATTAAAACACAGATAATTACAGAGAAAAACCAGTCTCGGCAACTCTAACCATGAAGCTACACGAATTGTTGTACAAGCCCATCTGGCTCCCTGATAACCTCCAGTTGCCTTCCTTACCCAGTCTGACCTGTTCATGTGACTCCAGATCAACCAATGGCTGACCTTTAACTAACCCTTCAGTCCGTGGCAGTTCAGGATGGCCAATAAGTGTCAACATTGCCAGCATAATTACATCAGGTGAACAAATATTTTTTTTAAAAAGACACACCATCTAAACTTGAAAATGCACCCAGTCACCACTTTTTCCTTGGAGCGACGGAGGATGAGAGGTGACCTGATAGAGGTGTATAAGAGGATGAGAGGCATTGATTGTGTGGATAGTCAGAGGCTTTCTCCCAGGGCTGAAATGGTTGCCACAAGAGGGCACGGTTTTAAGGTGCTTGGAAGTAGGTACAGAGGAGTTATCAGGGTTAAGTTTTTTATGCAGACAGTGGTGAGTACTCAGTATGGGCTGCCGGCGACGGTAGTGGAGCCAGATACAATAGGGTCTTTCAAGAGACTTCTGGACAGGTATATGGAACTCAGAAGAATAGAGGGCTATGGGTAACCCTAGGTAATTTCTCAGGTAAGGACATGTTCAGCACAGCTTTGTGGGCCGAAGAGCCTTTACTGTGCTGTAGGTTTTCTATGTTTCTATGTTTTTATATTTTATTGGGTACACCTGTAAACCTGCTCATTAATGCAAATATCTAATCAGCCAATCATGTGGCAACAACTCAATGCATAAAAGCATGAAGACATGGTCAAGAGGTTCAGCTGTTGTTCAGACCAAACATCAGAATGAGGAAGAAATGTGATCTAAATGACTTTGACCTTAGAATGAGTGAAGGTGCCAGATGTTTGTTGGCGCCAGGTGGTTTGTGTATCTCCTGGGATTTTCATGCACAATGATCTCTAGAGTTTACACAGAATGGTGCAAAAAACAGAAAAAAACACCTTAGTGAGCAGCAGGGGGGGAGGTACCTAATAAAGTGGCCACTAAGTATATAGTAGACTCAAAGAGTGAATTAGGGTCATTGAGTAACACAACATAGAAACAGGACTTTTGACCCAATACCTCCATACAGACCAAGATTCGTGAAGGATCTCAGGCCAAAATGTTGACTGTTTATTCTCCTTCATAGATGCTACCTGACTTGCTGAGTTCCTCTAGCATTTAGTGTGTGTTATTCCCATTTGCCTGCATTCAGCCCATATCCCTCTAAATATTTCCAATCCACATAACTATCCAAACATCTTTTAATGGTTGTTATTCTACCTCCCACAATGACTTTCTTTGGGAATTCAATTCATATACACACCATCCTCTGTGCGAAGATGTCTCTCAGGTCCCTTTTAAATTTTTCTACCCTGGGCCTTAAACCTGTGCCTTCCCTTGTCTGTTTTCCTTTCCCTGGGTAAAAGAACATAGAACATTACAGCACAGAATGGGCCTTTCAGCCCATGATGTTGCGCTGACCTTTTAAGATCAATCTCCCTTCCCTTCTACCTACTGGGGCATAGGTCGCCGACAGCACTCACCAGAGTTCTCTGTCCTGGGCCAATCTTTCAAGCTGTCCCCAGGTGTAACCCATCAAAGATTCTTCCTCTCCCAGGGATGAGGTCTTCGGAGCTTCTGTAGCCCTGGGTTTTTCTGGGATGGGGTTGTTAGCCCCTTGCCCAACCCTCCTCCTTACACATCTGGGCTTGTGTCCGTCCATGAGTCCAGAGTTTCATTTCTATATAACCCTCTATTTTTCTAATAGAAGAGAGAACAGTACAGCGCAGTACTGATCCTTGGGCCCACAAGTGTGACCATTCACCTGAATGTCCCTCTTGTTTTCATACACTTCTATAAGGTCACCCCTTGGTTGCTTGTGCTCCAAGGACTAAAATACCAGCCTGACCATCAAACAGGAGGTACAGGAGCCTGGGGTCCCACACAGCCAGGTTCAGGAACGGTTATTACCCTACAACTGTCAGGTTCCTGAAACAACGGGATTAATTTCACTTAGCCCTACTCTGAACTGATACTACGACCTATAGACTCACTTCAAGGACTCTTTACAATTCGTGTTCTCTGTATTTTTTTTTGTTACTTACGCAGTTTGTCTTCTTTAGCACACTGGCTGTTAGTCAGTCTTCGTCTGTTTATAGATTCATAGAGCGCTAAAGCACAGAGAGTGGAGAGTGAAGACTTTCCAGGCGCAGATCCACGGTCTCGCAAGACTAACGGACGCCTTAAAAAAAAAGCACAGAAACATGCCCTTCAGCCCATCTAGTCTATTCCAAACTGTTTAATCGCATCCACCGCTTCCATGAGCGACTAATTCCACACACACACACCCGCTAAGTGAAGAGGTTCCCCTTAGATATTACAGCTTTCACTCTACGCCTATGACCTCTCACTCTAACCTAGCTTTCCACTGAGCTTGGTTGAGTTCCAGTTCAAGTCGAAGTCATGTCACCATATACCACCCTGAGATTCATTTTCTTGCCGGCATTCACAGTCAATACAAAGAAATACAACAGGATCAATGAAAAAGTACACACAAAGACAGCAAACAACCAATATGCAACAGAAGACAACCTGTGCAAATACAAAAAAAAACAAGTAATGATAATAACCTGATAGAAATATCTACAACTGGTAGCATCCCAAAGTCACTACACAGTAGCATTAAACAGTTAGGGTTACACATAATGTCCATGTGAATCTTCAGAAGACCACAATACCAAACACCACTAGAATAGTCTGAAAGTTCTTAGCAGCTGAGAAATGAGTGTGCTTGACTCTGCCTGTACCTCAGGTTATACCTGCTTGAGCTGAGAAAAAATAAACAATAATAGCAACAATAATAATTTTAGAGTCAGAGTCCAACAAATTATATTACGACCGATCCAGATAGGACAGTCCATAATAATAACTGTCCCGATATAATATTACAGGAAAAACAAGCAAGAACAATTTACTTAATAGATATTGACATTCCAAACACACATAATGTGGAGGGATATGGTCCAGGTGCAGGTCAGTAGGACTAAGCAGAAAAATGGTTCGGCACAACCAAGAAGGGCCAAAAGGCCTGTTTCTGTGCTGTAATGTTCTATGGTTCTATAACTTACAGAAATCAATAAGTGAAAAACACCAAAAATATGCCAAATTAAAAGAGGAAATTGAAAGTCTTTGGAACATGAACAGGGTATACATCGTCCCGATAGTAATAACTACAATTGGTATCATCCCAAAGACACTACACAACAGCATTAAACAATGAGGCCTAAACAGCAACAATTATGTAAATCTCCAAAAAGCCACGATACTAAACACCACTAGAATAGTCCGAAAGTTCCTAGCAATTGACAAACGAGTGTGCTTGGCTATGCACGTACCTTAGGTTTTACCAGATTGTGCTGAAAGAAAAATAAAAGATAATAATAAATAAATAATATAGAGAACATGAGCTGAAATTCCAAGGACAGAGATCTAAAGATGTTCCTTTTGAAGACAACATATGATGAACAATGCCTATTAAAGTGCAGCACCTTGAATATTGCACATTCCTTCAGTAATTCACTGCAACATTAGACTAGGTTTCATGAACAAATCCCTGGGAGTTACTGTAAACTCATAATCTTTGGTTTCGGTGATGTGCCTAGCTGGGTCCACGATTCCCTGTGGTTCCTTGTGATCATTTGTCATTTTAAGCCGTTATGCAGCCAGATAGCACATCAACGACAGACTGGCAGAAAGTGCCTTCTATAATGGAGCAATTTTGTAATGGGCAGTTAGCGCCAATAGAAGAGGCAAAGAGAAGAAATCTTCTTCTTCTTTTGACTATTAATGGCAGTTGGGAGTCCAACTTAAAGGTTCATTACCACTACCAACTGGACTGGAGTGTGGTGTAGAGAACTGGGAAAAAAAGCACGTACTGCTTTTCTTTTCAAAGGAACGCTAAATTACCTCAAAAAGCCCTATAGATTGTAAATAGTGAAAGACAGAACTGTGAATTAAATTAAAGTCACTCCCATAACTTAACCAAGTTTTTAAATGAAAGATTGTAATGAAGCCTGCATTTTATTTCTTTCAACTTTGTATGCTTCACACTGTAATAAATATGCTCCACTGATTTTGACAAAACCTACATAACACAGAATGGTGTTTTCCAACAAGATATAAGGAATAAGCATAGTATGCCAAATTCTAAGTTGTGTTAAAATAATCCCTTCCCTTCTTGTTTTACCTCCTTCTCCCATAAACAAAGAAGAAATCTGTTTAGCTCATTTTGCCTTTACGGTCCACTCTCCACCCCTATCCGATTCCTTCTTCTTCAGCCCTTTACTCTTCCACCTATAACCATAGCTTCCTCATCACCCCTTCCTTCTCACCTAAAGCCTGCCAGCTTGTACTCCTGTCCCACTCGGATCTTCTTATTTTGGTTTCTCCCCCTTCCTTTCCAGCACGGAATTTTGCTCCATGTGAGGCAAACCCGAACACAACTTGTAAATCATGACTCAAAGAGAATAAAGTAAGACTGACCCCAAACTAGACCTTGACCTGACCTGCAGTCTGACCCTATCAGGGGCTCCCAACGCACTTAGCAGCCAGCAAAGTATTTTGAAGTATAGTCACCCCTGCAATGCAGGAAATTGACTTAACTTCACACCTTCTTCTGTATTAAATTGTTTTATTTTGCTTTGCAGGTACTTTGTCTGGAACTTGCTGGCCCTATCCTACACACTGGACTTTTGGAATGAAGCGTACACGTGGCCTCTCCTGGTCTACATGGTCTCGGCTTGCATCTACCCTTTTACCTCAAGCTGTGCCCACACGTTTAGCTCAATGTCCACTCGAGCTAGGCATATCTGCTTCTTTTTCGACTACGGAGCTCTCAGCCTCTACAGCCTAGGTACAAGTTATTCCATTGACTATGGCTGAATGTACAACTGACTTGGTGGTGGATGTCCTGTCAGTGTCTCTTGACAGTCCACGGTAACTTTGGCTGCAGGTTTATATTCATTCCCCCAATACTGTCGTTGCAGGGGGTAGTAACAACACTGAAGCAACTCCTCAAGGTTCCACTGATACCGTAGAACGTCAACCACTAGAGCAGAGTACCTCCTATGATATTGTTCATGACATTGGCCCATGAAATTGTGCAGACCTATAGAAACCTATTCTATAATCAATCTAACCCTTCCCTCCTACCCTCATTTTTTGTTACATCCATACGCCTATCTAAGAGTCAGCATTGAGGTGAGTTAAATTACTCACCCCGACTCTGAACTGATTCCACAAACTATAGACTCAATTTCAAGGGCTTTACAACTCATGTTCTCAGTATTACTGTAATTGTTTTTTTTATTATTATCTTTTAATTTGCTCAATTTGTTCCTTTTTGCTATATAGGCTGCATGTTGGTCTTTGTAATGTTTAGACCATAAGATATAGGAGCAGGATTAGGCCATTTGGCCAATTTAGTCTGCTCACCCATTTCATCATGGCTGACCCAGTTCCCTCTCAGCTTCAAACTCCTGCCTTCTCCTCGTGTCCTTTCATGCCCTGACTAATCAAGAATTTGTCAATCTTTGCCTTAAATATACTCAATGACTTGGCCTTCAGACTCTCAGCAACCTCTTTCAGAACCCTGGGTGTAGACCATAGGTTGTTTGTCAATCTTGGGCATGTAATTTTTCATTGACTCATCGTATTTTTGTTTTACTCTGAATTCCTTCAAGAAAATGAATCTGAAAGTAGAATATGATGATATATAGTGTACGTACTTCGATTTTAAAAAAATTACTTAGGACTTCTTAGGTGTCCCTATTCTATCAGCCTCTACTACCAGGAACTGACCACTGTGTAGATGAACATTCCACTTGTCATAACTGCCTTGCACACCACCCTGACAGCCCATTCCAGGAACCCGCCCCTCTCAGTGTAAAAACTTACCCTACCCTTCTCCTTTAAATTTTCCCCCCTCACCTTTAAATACATGTATCTGACTCTTATGCCCTGCAACAATTGTACTGACTGTCTACCCTTGTTTAATGGTATTGGTCCATGGCACAAACAAGGTTGGGAACCCCTGCTGTAGGGTAATACATGTTCTTGAATCTCATAATTTTATCAGCTATCAGATCTCTCTCTCAGCCTCTAACACTCTGGAGAAAGCAACCAAGCCTTGTCCAGCATCTCATTATAGCTCATTCCGCCTAACCCAGGCAGCAGCCTGGCAGGCAAAAACCAACGTCGAGGAGCAGCAAAGGCTATAGAAAGTGATGGACGCAGTCCAGTCAATTACAGGCACTATTGAACACAGTTACAAGGAGCGCTGTCACAAGAAAGCAACATCCATCATCAAAGACCCCCACCATCCAGGCCACGCCCTCCTCCCACCACTAACAGCGAGGTTCAGAAGCCTTAAGTCCCACACCACCAAGATTCAAGAACATGTATTACCCTACAACAGGGGTTCCCAACCTTGTTTGTGCCATGGACCAATACCATTAAACAAGGGGTCTGTGGACCCCCAGGTTTGGAACCCCTGCCTTGCAGCTATAGGGCTCCTGAACCGATGCGGGTAACTTCAATTACAGTACTACTATTCTGAACTGATTCTACACCCTACAGACTCACTTTCAAGGACCTCTAGCAACTCAGTTTCTCTGGATTATTTTTACTGGCATAGCTTGTCTTCTTTTGCACCTTGGTCGTTTATCAGCCTTTGTTTATATATAGATCTTCTATAAATTCCATTATATTTTTAACCCTGTAAATGCCAGAAATGAATCTGTGGGTAGTATATAATATACATATACTTTACATACTTTGATAATAAATTTACATTTACTTTGAACCATCTCAAAAAATTCAAAGTGCTTTTATAATCGAAGTATTTGTATGTCACCACTTTGAGATTCACTTTCTTGCAGCAAAGAAACATGAGAACAAATGAAAAACTGCGCGCAAAAGCTGACAAACAATGATTGTGCAGAAGAAGACAATCTGTGCAAATACAAAAAATATAAATAGATAGACAGTACTGAGAGCTGAGTTACAGAATCCTTGAAAGTTCACCCATAGGTTGTTGAATCAGTTCTGCGTTGAGCTGAGTGAAGTTACCCGCACTGGTTCAGGGTCCTGATGGTTGAAGAGTAATAACTTTTGTCCCACAGACAGCAGTGATTCGAGAAGTTGGTTCACCATCTACTGCTGTGAAGTGAGTGCCAGATTTGTCAGTGATGTCTTAGCCCAGCGATGGTGATGTCTTCCATTAAACCACTGCCTATCATTGGACCTGGTGATAGTGATATAGGTCAGGGGTTCCAGCCGTTTTTATACCATGGACTGCTACTATTCACCAAGGTGTCTGTGGACCCCAGATTGGGAACCCCTGGTCTAGAGGTTCTTTGGAAGTGTTTATGGCCATTGTATTAAGTATTACAAGAACAAAGGAAAAAAAAACAAAGAAAGAAGTTGTGGTTGCTAGATTAGAGATAACAATATTCCAGTGATAACAATTACCCTAGAAAATAGGCAGATTCAAGTGGCCTGACACCTGCTGCAGAAAACTGAGAAGCTCCTAGAAAATACAGGATCAACTGTACACATCTGAACTGCCTCCACATCCAATGGACTCACTTTCAAGGATTCTACAACTCATGTTCTCAGTATTATTTACTTATTTATTGTTTATTTGTTTGTATGTGCGTAATTTGTCTTCTTTTTCACATTGGTTGTTTGTCAGTCTTTCTTTGTGTGTAATTTTACCTTGATTCTATTGTATTTCTAAGTTCTACTGTAAATGCCTGCAAGAAAATGAATCTCAGGGTAGTATATGGTGACAATTGCGTATGTACTTTGATAATAAATCTTCACCTTTAAATTACAAGTACATTTACTGAACCCTTTAGAACAGAGATGAGGAGGATTTCTTTAGCCAGAATCTGTGACTCTGTGGAATTTGTTGCCACAAGCAGCTGTGGAGGCCAAGTCGTTGGGTGCATTTAAGGTAGAGGATGATAGGTTCTTGATTAGTCATGGCATGAAAAGTTATGGGGAAAAGACAGGAGACTGGGGTTGAGAAGAAAATGGAACAACCATGATCAAATGACGGAGAAGACTTGATGGGCCGAATGGCCTAATTCTGCCCCTATATCTTTTGGTCTAATTACATATATGTGGGTGATTGTATAAAAATTATAAACAAACATAGGAAAATTACCAGAAAAACAATAATTCAGCACCCTAATCCAACACTATGTCAGTGGATGCAACAGGAGACTCTTTGAGGAGGTGCACCAGGATTACATGCCTATCAAATATGTGTGACCACTTGGTGTTTTGCATTATTTTATCATGCCCTCAGGCTCTGCGACTGTCTATGCAGCCTACATCGTGCCAGACAAGTGGATCAACAGCACCTTTCACAACTGGTTTGTGCCCGCCGCTGTCTTCAACACCGTTGTCTGCACTGCTCTCTCGTGCTACTCCCGGTAAGCCAGGCGACCACAGCGTCACACTACGTTTCCTCCTGTTACAGTGCCATAGCAAAGAGTCCATGAGGCAGAAGCAGAATTAGGCCATTCAGCCCATTGAATCTGCTCTGCCATTCCACCATGACTGATTTATTATCCTTTTCAGCCACATTCTTCTGCCTTCTCCCCATATCCTTTGACACCCTTACTAATCAAGACCCTATCATACTTAATAACTTGGTCTCCACTGTGGTAATGATTTCCACAGATTCACCACCCTCTGGCTGAAGAAATACCTCCTCATCTCTGTTTCAAAGGGACATTCTTCTATTCTGAGGCTGTGCCCTCTGGTCCTGGACTCCCCGACTAAAGGAAACACTTCCTCCAAGTCCACTCTATCCAGTCCTTTCAATATTCGGTAGGCTTCAATGTGATCCCCCTCATTCTTCAACCTCCAGTGAGTACAGGCCCAGAGCTATAATATGAAACACTCCTTATGCATTGAGCACCATTGGTGATGAAGTCAACTGAATCACAATGGCCACTCCACTGAATTAGATACATTTTGCTCACTGAAATGTTTATAACAGAGTAAAGAATATTATATTGAATCATCAAATCTAAATGGTATTTATTGCACTTTGACCAAAATTATATTCTAAACCTTTTTATACAGTGATCCTAGTACCTCCTGACGTCCACTGCACTTTGACTCGAATTGTCCTCCGAACCTATTTATACAGTGATCACAACACCTTTGACCTCAATTGCCCTTTAACCCTAATGGTATTCTGAATCTATTTGCACTATGACCCTAATGATTTTAATGGCTAATTATACCTTGACCCAAATGCACTCAGACCTAATCATAGGATTATCTTGAAGACCTTGATGCCTACCTGTGTTTTGACTGTCATAGAGTCATACATCACCAGTGCTATGGATGATATAAATAGAGTCATACAGTGTTAGAGCCCAAAAACAGACCCTTCGGTCCATCTATCCAAACCAAACTGTTATTCTACCTAGTCCCAACAACCCGCACCTGGACACAGCCCTCCAAACCTCTCTCATTCATGTACTTCTGTTAAACTGTGCAATCAAACCCATATCCACCACTTCTGCTGGCAGCTCGTTGCACACTCTCACCATGGTGATGTCTCCTCGTACGCTGACAAAACACTTGCAAATGGATGGCCAAGATCAGAGAACAACTCAACCCAACCACCAACCACCCAAGCTCCACATTTTCTGAGTTATTTCAAGCCCTCACCACCCTCTGAGTGAAGAAGAATATCTCACCTTTCTCCCCAAAGACCTCGCTCAACCTCAGTGGGAGAAAACGTGCTTGCATGTACCCTATCTGTACCCCTCATAACTTGGTACACCTCTATCAAATCTCCGCTCAATCCCCTACGCTCCAGGGAATAAAATCCTGACCTATTCAACTTTTCCCTATAACTCAGATCCTCAAGTCCCAGCAACATCCTTGTAAATTTTCTCTGTGCTCTTTCAATTTTATTGTTAACTTTCCTGTGGGGAAGTGACCAGATTGTGGTCTTAATTATGTCATATTCCTTTCATTGTTCTTTGACCCCAGTTACCCTTTGACCTAGATTATATTGTGATACTTCTACAGGTCAATGACTGTACAATGATCGTGACACTAATACTTTGGCACTGTAACTTATGCAGTTCTTTGGCTGTTTTAACATTTAGACCTTTATTGCCCGGTTGGTATTCTCTCAATCTCCCAACATCATTCCTGGTTGATTGTTCCCAATGGTAGGAGATTGAGGGAGTCCTCACTGAAATGTCAAACAATGTGACCCTAGCAACCCTGAGGTCACAGGCAATCATACATTCCATCTTTTTGTTTGATGTCTAATTATTGTGACTGGGTAATGGACTTGTCTAGTCTTTGTGTGGTAGGATTTCCATAAGGGATTCTCCATTTATCCTGACATTGAATATTTCTCCGAGATTTTTCATCAATCATCTATTTTAGGAAATACAGTGAAACCTTGCGGAAATTCTACCTTTTTGTGTCCGGATAGTGAAAAGCCAGCCTCTTAATCCACAGAGTCTTGTCACTATTCAGTTTTAACCAAGGCAGTATCTTGACTCTTAATCCCAATTTCTTACTGTTAATCTGAACTCAGCATGTAAAATCCCTATGTAATATCACAAGTTGATCTTTAGATGATAGCCCTTGTTCTGAAGCCAGCTTCTTCCCCATTCCCACTTTCTGTGAAGGGAATACTTGTTTTTCATTTAATTCATTTAAAATTGGTTTCAAACCACCTTATCTGTAAATGCAAGCCACTGAGTTAATTGCCAGTCATAGACACTGATGTTGTGTCCATTTCTCTGATTGGTCATGAGAAAATAATATCCAATAACGTTGTTGTGTTGACTCCTCTGATTGGTTGTGAGAAGATAATAGCCAATAACGTTGTTGTGTTGGCTCCTCTGATTGGTTGTGAGAAAATAATAAGCAATACAAATATACTTGGGTTGATAACTTCCTCTGGAATGGCTAATCCCTCCTCTCCATGTGAGCATTTGACAGTAAGCCAACTGGTGACAGAATGGCGGAGTGATTAAAGAGGCTCCCGCACGTCTTCAGTGGACTAAACTCAACCCCGACCTCTGGTGCTGCCTAGGTGAAGTTTAGCACATCCTCCCAAACACCAGACGTTAGGGAGCTCCAGTGTCTTCCTGCATCCAGGCTGGCAGGTTAATTGGCCACTGTTAATCACGTTCAGTGTGTTGGTGACTGGTAGACCTGAGAAGGAATTCAGCAGAGTGTGGGAAGAATCGAATGGGATGAGCGTCACATTATTCATTATGGACTCAGTGAACCAAAGTGATGGTTTAGAACATAGAACAGTACAGCACAGGAGCAGGCCATTCAGCCCACAGTGCTGTGCCAAACCAGCTAAAAAGCAAATCAAAAACACCCAAACACTAATCCCTCCTTCCTACGCCATGCCCATATCTGTTCTTCTTCCCTACATCCATGTGCCTATCTAAACATCCCTTAAAAGCCTCTAATGTACGTACTTGCCTCTACCACCATACCAGGCAGCACATTCCAGGCATCCACCACTCTCTGAGTAAAACACTTACCCCTCACATTCTCTTTGAACCTCACCCCTCTCGCCTTCAATGCATGCTATCTTGTATTAGACATTTCAAACCTGGGAAACAGACATTCCCTCTCTACTCTATCTATCCCTCTCATAATCTTATAAACCTCTGTCAGATCTCCCCTCAGCATCTGGCGCTCCAGAGAAAACTACCCACGTTTATCCAGCCTCTCGTGATAGCACATGCCCTCTAAACCAGACAGCATCCAGGTAAATCTCTTCTGCACCGTCTCCAAAGCCTCGACATCCTTCCTATAGTGGGGTGACCAGAACTCTACGCAAAACTGCAGATGTGGCCTGAGCAGAGTTTTGTAAAGTTGCAACATAACGTCCTGACTTTTGAACTCAGTGCCTCTGTGATGAGTGGCTACAACCCTATAACTAAAATAAAGGATCCTAGGGTAATAGTTAAGTGTAAAACTGCAAGGTTCTTCCAAAGGTCAGGGTCTATATTTATCCCTCAAATCAGCATTGCAGCTTCGAACCTAGAGCACAGATCACAGAACTCTACAGCACAGTACAGGTTCTTCAGCTCACGGTGTTGTGCCGACCTTCCAACCTACTCTAAGATCAATCTAACCCTTCCCTCCTACATAGTCCTCCATTTTTCTTTCCTCCATGTGCCTATCTAAAACGTTCTTAAGTGTCCCTAATGTATCTGTCTCTACCACCTCCCCTGGCACCCACCACTCTCGGTGTGAAAAACCCACCTCTGACATCCATACTTAGCATAACAACTTAAAGTTATGCCCTCTCATATCAGCCGTTTCCACCCTGGGGGGAAAAAAATATCTGGCTGTCAATTCTATCTATGCCTCTTATCTTCTATACCTCTAACAAAACTCATCCTCCTTCACTCCAAAGAGAAAAGACCTTATCCTCATAAGACAACTTCTACACACTCTTGTAAACAATGCCATAGCAACAACAACAACAACATGCAATTATGGAGCATCTTCAGCACAGTAAAACCTCCCCATTGTCACGTAAATGAATCTAAAAGAATACTGCAGATGCTGGAAGTCCGAGGTAAAATCAGAAAAGCAAAATGGAAGCACTCAACAGGTTGGGCTGCATCTGTGGAAGGAGGAACAGGAAACAATCTGAAATGGGAACTCTCTTTTTGCAGATTATGCCTGACCTGCTGAGTGTTTTCTGCATTTCTGTTTGTAGGATTTGTTAAGTTAGCTTTACAGCAGAGTCCAGGAGTCCTGCTGTTTTTGAATTGAATTGACTTTATTACTTACATCCTTCACATACATGAGGGGTAAAAATCTTTACATTACATCTCCATCTAAATGTGCAATGTGAAATTTTTAGTAATTTATAATAAATAGTATGTACACAGGATAGTCAATATAACATAGAAATGCAGTTGTATCAGCGTGAATTAATCAGTCTGGTAGCCTGGTGGAAGAAACTGCCCCAGAGTCTCTTGGTCCTGGCTTTAATGCCATGGTACCATTTCCCGGATGGTAACAGCTGCAACAGATTGTGGCTGGGGTGACTCGGGTCCCCAATGATCCTTCAGGCCCTTTTTACACACCTGTCTTTGTAAATGTCCTGTATAGTGGGAAGTTCACATCTACAGATGCGCTGGGCTGTCCGCACCACTCTCTGCAGAGTCCTGCGATTAAGGGAGGTACGGTTCCCATTCCAGGCAGTGATGCAGCCGGTCAGGATGCTCTCAAATATGCCCCTGTAGTAAGTTCTAAAGATTTGGGACTTCTTCAACCGTTTGAGGTGAAAGAGGCACTGTTTTGCCTTTTTCACCACACAGCCGTATGTACAGACCACATGAGAACCTCAGTGATGTATATGTCGAGGAACTTTAAACTGTTCACCCTCTCAAACTCAGATCCATTGATGTCAATAGGGGTTAACCCGTCTCTATTCCGCCTGCAGCCCACAACCAGCTCCTTTGTTTTTGTGACGTTGAGGGAGAGGTTGTTTTCTTGACACCACTGTGTCAGGGTGGTGACTTCTTCTCTGTAGGCTGCCTCGTTAATATTTGAAATTAGGCCAATCAGTGTAGTGTTGTCAGCAAATTTACTTAGCAGATTGGAGCTGTAGGTGGCAACACAGTCATCATTACCTCTGTCTCATTATGTTCCAGTAAACCCATTGGGTCGGCATGGTAGAGCAACGCTTAGCGCAACGCTTTATAATACCAGCGACCTGGGTTCAATTCCCACTGCTGCCTGTACACCTGCACGTTTTCCCTGTGCCTCCAGGTGCCCCAGTTTCCTCCCACAGTCCAAAGACATACTGGTTGATAGGTTAATTGGTCTCCCCTGTGATTAGGCTAGGATTAAGTCAGGTGATTGCTGGGTGGTGCAGCTCAAAGGGCTGCAAGGCCCTTCTTTGTGCCATATCTCAATAAATAAAAACAAAACCAGCAACGTGGTAACAAGCAACACACACAAAATGCTGGAGGAACTCGGCAGGCCAGGCAGCATCTGTGGAAAAAAAAAGTACAGTCGACATTTCAGGCTGAGACCTTTCCTGTCAACTGTACTTTTTCTCATAGATGCTGCCTGGCCTGCTGAGTTATTCCAGCATTTTGTGTGTGTGTTGCTTGGATTTCCAGCATCTGAAGATTTTCTCTTGTTTGTAACGTGGTAACAAGATTATTACTATTCCTTCTTGCGTTTACATGGAAAGCGTTGTTTTCTTTTGGTTAGAGGAAGGAAAATTAAGCAGAATTTGCACTCTGCTGTTATCCCCCGATGTGACCAAGTGAATGGGGGTTGGACCAATGTAACCTGTGGTTCCCCTCTAGTTCAATAGCCTACACTTTACCAGTACACAGACACTTGTCTGCCTGAGGCACCGACTGCTGATGCCTGGGTAGATTTATATATGTTTTTAAAGTCCCACAGGCAACAATCAGGGCTTCAATCTTTTCCATGGATGCTGCCTGTCCTGCTGAGTTCCTCCAGCATTTTGCGTGTGTTGCTTCAGTCTCGAACTTTGTTGTCAAGGGAATGGCAATTGTTAGTTTACAGCGGCATATTTTTAAGACAATTTACGTCCTGTATTCCTTTATTGTTGAGGTCGTTCACTTTAAACAGGATACCACAGTGTTACCTTGGGCTTCCAGCACAGATATAGTCGCACATACAAAATCATTGAAAAGAAACGAGGTTATTCACCCCAATAACTCTATGCTAGCCCTTGGTAGACCAATTGGCTCACTCTTCTCTTTGACCTCACCCCAGCAAACCATTCTAAAGCCCACATGATCTCACTCCCAACCTAATTTACCTGAGACCTCCCACCCCCTTTATTCAATAGAAAAATGTTGCCAGGACTTGAGAGCCTGAATTATAGGGAGAGACAAGGTAGGGTAAGATTTTGTTCTTTGGAGTGTTGGAGACTGAGGAAAGACCTTATAGAGGGGTATAAAATCTTGAGGGACACTAATAAGGTGAATGCATGCAGTCATCTAGTGGAACCACAACCTGAGGCTTTGTAAGGCATTGGTCAGACTGCATTTGGGGTATCTCTTATTGTCTCTTCTTTCAGTTAGTCCTGATAAAGGGTCTCGGCCCGAAACAGTGACTGTACTTCTTCCTATAGATGCTGTCTGGCCTGCTGTGTTCCACCAGCATGTTGTGTGTGTTGCCTGAATTTCCAGCATCTGCAGATTTCCTCGTGTTGGAGTATTGTAAGCAAGTTTGGTCCCTTTACCTAAAAACAAATGTGCTGGCGTAGGAGAGAGTCCAAAAGAGGTTCACAATAATAATCCCAGGAATGAACGGATTAACATAGGAGTAGATTTGATTGGTTTGACCCTGTACTCAATGGAGTTTAGAAGGATGGGGGGGGGGGGGGGGAGGTGGATTTCATTGAAATACACCAAACATTGAAAGGCCTAGATAGAGTGGATGTGGAGAGGATGTTTCCTATAGTGGGGAGCCTAGGACCAGAGAGCACAGCCTCAGAAAAGAAGGACATCCATTTAGAACAGAGATGAGGAGGAATTTCTTTAGTCAGAGGGTGATGAATCTGTGGAATTCAATGCCACAGACAGCTGTGAAGGCCAAGTCATTGGATATATTTAAAGCAGAGGTTGATAAATTTCATTTATTTATTTTAAAAGGTTCTTGATTTGTCAGGGTGTCAACGATTATGGGGAGAAGGCAGGAGAATGGGTTTGAGAAGGATAATAATAAATCAGCCATGATGGAATAGCAGAATAGACTCAATGGGCCAAATGGCCTAATTGTGCTGCTAAGGCTTATGAACTTATAGAAGGCATGGGTTTACTGTGGGAGGGCAAAGATTTAAAAGTGACACGAGGAGCTAGTTCTTCATGCAGATGGCAATGCATATATAGAGTGAGGTGGTTGACTAATGGACAATAATATTTAAAATATCCTTAGTCACGTACATGTATAGGAAAGATTCAGAGAAAGAGATGGGTCAAATGCAGACAGATGGGATTAGCTTAGCTGGGCATCTTGGTTGGCAGGGACAGAGGGCCTGTTTTCCATACTGAGCTACTCTATAATCCTATGACTAATTTCCTCCATTCTTTGTGATTCTCTCCCTTTACATACCTCTCCATTATTTCCCTCAATCTTTCCCTGCAGTGGCAAATATATTCTCCCTGCCCACACAAAAGCAGTTGCAGGAAATGCTGCCATCTGCTGGCTTACTGTGGCACTGCTCATTTCTCAAAACTTGGATGCACCCAAAATGGTTCTGAACATTTAAAAACGCAAACGACAGGAATTCTGCAGATGCTGGGAATTCAAGCAACACACATAAAAGTTGCCGGTGAACGCAGCAGGCCAGGCAGCATCTCTAGGAAGAGGTGCTGCCTGGCCTGCTGCATTCACCAGCAACTTTTATGCGTGCTGTCTGAACATTTAAAATTAACTTTAAAGTAGCAAGTACTAGAAACGCACAATGGTTCAGAAAGAGAAACTAATACTTGAAATTTACATTTATTGCCATACATTACTGCTGCATTATTAAATAGTCTTGTTACATACCAAGTTTTAGCATCATATAATACAGCACAGAAAGAGATCCTTCAGCCAACTAGTCCAGGGCAACAAAGATGCCCATCTATGTTAAGCCCATTTTATCATGTATGGCCTATTTTCCTCTAAACCTTTTCTATCTTCACAATTATCCAATTTCTTTAAATGGCGTTATTGTATCCACATCAATCCCTTTCTCTGCTGCTTATTCCACATACGCACCATTGACTGCGTGAAAAGGTTGCCTCTTAGGTCCCTTTTAAATAGTTCCCTTCTAACCTTAAGCCTGTGCTGTCTAGTTTTAGATTCCCTTTCCCTGGGGAAAGCCTGTGTGCATTCACCCTGTCTACACCAACCCCCCCCCCATCACGTTAAACAGGTCACCCCTTGGTCTTCTACATTCCGGAGAATGAAGTGTTAGTCTCCCCAACTCGCCCTATAAAAGATAAAAAAGAAAGATTAGTTTTATTTGTCACATGCACATCAAAACATACAGTGAAATGTGTCGTTTGCGTCAACAACTAACACAGCCTAAGGATGTGCTGGGGGCAGCCCACAAGTGTTGCCACGCACTCTGGCACCAACAAAGCATGCCCACAAATCTCTAACCCCAACCTGTAAATCCTTGGGATATGGGAGGAAACTGGAGCACCCAGAGGAAACCCTTGCAGTCATTGGGAGAACGTACAAACTATTTACAGACAGCGGTGGAATTGAACCTGGATTGCTAGCACTGTGAAGCATTGCACTAGCTGCTACACCCACGTCACCCAGGTGCTAGAGTCCTGGCAATACCCTTCATTTTCTTCTCAATATTGGACTTTTTATATTAGTCCTTCACCATTATTTGAAGTGCTCGACTGGTGAATTATACAGGATTGTTTTCAGTAAAGTCCTTCAACAAATGCAAAGCTGCTTCACGTCAGAGCAAGAATTTTATTCCCACTGTCATATCATGGAGTTGCTTGAATGTTAAGATGTGCCAGCAGTGAAACTGTGGGATTATCACACTCTGACAGGATGGGATTTTCTTCGGAATCAATGTGTCATCAGCCAGTCTGATTTTTTACATTTTTCATTGAAGATGAATGCACCTTTGAAATCCCCAGCAGTGCTCCTGTTATCTCTGCGCTGCACGGGGGTGGTGGAGTCAAGGCTTAAACATGACTCAAGTTGTTAGATCATAAGCAAGATTTTTGAGATGTATATCAAGCCATTCAGAACTTTCCGAGGCACTTTTGAGCGAGTTAAGTATGTCTTGAAATGTGCTGGGCAGTCATGATATAGGGAAGACAGTGATACCTTTCTGCACAACAGGATCCCACAGAGAGGCAATGACTAGGTAATCTGTGTGGTTGAGGGGTAGATACCGCTCCCCGGGTCCTCTTTGAAATAATGGCCAGAGGTTCTTCCCCCTGCAAGGGCAGATCTCAGTGGGAGAGCAAGACCAGGAGTTCAAGTTTATTGTTACTCAACTGTAACAATGTTCTCCTGGATCAAGATGCACAACACAGTATACATATAACTCACAAATCACTCACAAAGTAATATTACCACAAATAAATTAACAAATAATAGAATATTTTCCAGAATATTGATATTTAGCCTAATGTACAACACAAGTTAAAAATAAAATGTGTAACACTACTGGCATTTCATACGTGATGAGGCCTGGGTGGTGGCAGGGAATTCAGTAATCCCACAGCCTTGGAGAAAAAACTGTTCCCCATCCTGACACTCTTTGTCCTAATGCTACAGTACCTCCCAGCTGATGGCAACATTAGGACAAGGACTGTTAGAATAGGAAAGAGCTTCCTCCCCCAGGCACAAGACAACAGTGCTGACCTCCCCTGGCACTGCGCCAGAGTATCACCCTTCATTACCTACTCAGGAGCGGCTTCAGACCAAGGGCAAAGAGTGATACCCCTTTGATCACGCGAGGTTGACAACCGCCAAAGGTTTTCTCCACGTGGACCCGATCTGGATGAGGATGCTGGCTTTTCCAGACGTTTTGTGTCTCGTTGTGTGTATAAAACGCCACTATTCCCACTTCCTTTGTTACTAACACAAAAACCTGCCCTTTCCTTCCCCTCGCTGTCTTGCTCTGGTAACCTGCACGCAGGCTTGGAATGCCTTTCACCCACTTTAACAGCAGCGACACAGAGCGGTAAGTGTCTGCAAATCCAAAGTAAGGACATAATAGTGGCTGTGGCTGTTTCTGTGTAAATGCTGTTAAACCCTCACAGCGACTATTTAACATGAAGCATCTTGCATTGAAATAGCACAGGAAGCTTTTTTAGATGGTGCATGTTACTGTTGTTTAGTACGCAGTGATTGACGTTTAGTATTTATATATTTATTTATGCTTAAGGCTGTCAAGGTCCCTTAAGATTGTCATGGCTGGGGGAGGTAGTGGGGATAAGATCCCACTACCTACTAAAAGCTCCCAGTGACACTGCTCTCAAATAACCTCTGACAACCAAGTTCAGCTCTTGGCCTTCATGTGTGGTTTAGCTACTAAGCCCAGTGGAGCCATTTCCACTGACAGGAGAAGGGGCAAAGGCAGGTTCCAGGTGCCTTAAAACTAGTCGCACTGGGCAGAGGGGGCTAGACAGCCGTGGTTGGCTGTTCATGAAGGAGAAGGAAAACTCTGATCTCAAACCTCCGCTGCCTTGCAGCTACACCCGCTCACGGGGAAGGCTTTGGGAGTAAAGACCGCAGAAAAATCCGCAGCTGGAGTCCCTAAGGCAGTCCCTGTGTTGAGTTCAACGCTGACTGGCAACTCCTATAAAGCCACTGGTGCCCCAGTGTATCGATCTCTGCTGTTGTATCAGCTGCCTGGAAAGGAGGGAGCCTGCTGCATGGGCAAAGCTTGTTCTCCATTTCACAGTGCCCTGCCTTGAGTATTGCACCGACGGCTAGGACGCAATATCCATTGTCAACCCTGACCGATGGAAGGCCTCATGAGAGATACATCATGCAACAGGAATGAGAATTGGAATTGGTTTTATTATTGTCACATGTTCTTAAAGCCCCACCATCTTTGCACAACATTCATCAACCCCTGCATTCACCCTATGATCCCTTAACCCTCAGTTGGTTCACTGTCACCCCACCCACCTCTCCAACCCCACCACAGGTCAAGCCCTTTCATCACTCCCACCTCCCTTAACACATCACCTCACCCCACCGAACCTTCCACCCTCAGTCACCGTTTCCAAACTGGCCAGCCCTCCTTGAGGCGTTTCCCAGCCTCCTCCACCCACCCCTGCTCAACCTCAGCACCCAATCCCACCCCATCGCCATTTCCCCCCCACCCCCCGATCCTCACTGTACAGGGGAGAACATTTTAGCTGGTCGCATTGCCATCTGGTATGGAGGCTCCTCTGCCCAGGACTAGAGTAACTGCAGAGGGTTGTAAACTCAAACCAGCTCCATCATGGGCGCTAGCCTCCCCAGCATCGAGGACACCTTCGAAAGGAGATGCCTCAAAAAGGCGACATCATCATTAAGACCGCCCATCACTCAGGATGGTCCCTCTTCTCATTGCTACCATCGGAGAGGTGGGGGGGGTACTGAAGCCTCAAAGTTTTAGGAACTGTTTCTTCCCTCCCACCACCACCGATCGATTTCTGAACAGAGAATGACCCAAGTCAAGAGATCTATCTTACTATTTTGCTCTCTTTTTGCACAGCTTATCTAATTTATATATAAATATATATATAATTTTCATATACTGTATTGCACAAAACAACAAATATTATAACATATGTCATTGGTAATAAGTCTGGAACTGATTCCACCCCCACCCCTCTCTACTCACCACACCTCCCAATGCAGCTTGCAAGATCATCGCCCCTCTTGCACCATCTGTGACCCTTCCATCACTCTGTGCCCGTCAGTACTCTCCGGCCCCATCGACCTGGCCTCCACCCTCACCACTCTCGCCCCTTCACTCCCACCACCTCACCCAGCTCACGGACCCCACCTGCTCAGCGGCCGCTCCCTCGCTTTCATCGGCATTGGCCGAGCAGCGCAGCCCGGCGCGCGAGATGTGAGCCGGTTGGCCGTGGTGGGTGGACGCCGGTCTAGGGTCTGGGGGACTTCCGCTAGAGTTCTCGCAACCGGTCAATGTGGCGTCCTCACCAGCTGCTGGACGTGGTGGGTTTGGTGGAGAGCAGGATTAGGGCAGGCCATGGGGTGTCCGCTGATGGTATATCATTGATGCTCATCGGTCCTGCAATCATAAAGTGTGTCCAGTTGGACAAGGTACCACATCACCCACCTGTATCTCTCCTATGGGCGTGATGGCCAAGCCTCAAGAAGGTGGCATCCATCACTAAGGATCCTCACCATCCAGGACATGTCCTCTTCTCATTGCTACCATGAGGGAAGAGGTCCAAGAACTTGAGGATGCACACATAATTTTTTTTAGAACATGGAACATTACAGCACAATACAGGCTATTCAGCTCAAAATGCTGTGCTAACCTTTTAAGATCAATGTACCCTTCCTTCCCACAGAACCCTCCATCTTCCTACAATCCTACCTAAGAGCCTCTTAAATGTCCCTAAGGAACATTAGGAGCTCCTTCCACCCCTCCATCATCAGATTTCTGAATGGTCTGTGAATCCATCAACCCCATCTCTCTTTTTCTAATACTTACTTATTTATTTTCATATTTCTTATTGTGACTGTAGTAATCGTGTATGCATTGCACTGCACTGGTGCCGCAGAACAACAAATTTCATGACTGGCTGTGGATGGCATCCGTTAGTCTCGCAAGACCATGGATCTGCGCCTGGAAAGTCTTGCTTCAGTCTCTCCAGGGTGCAGACCTGGGCAAGGTTGTATGGAAGACCGGCAGTTGCCCATGCAGCGAGTCTCCCCTCTCCACAACACCGACGTTGTCCAAGGGAAGGGCAAGGGCCGGTACAGCTTGGCACCGGTGACGTTGCAGGAGTTGCCAGAACGAGGTTGAAGGCAACGTCAGACTGCCTTAGGGACTCCAGCTCTGGATTTGTCCCCAGGGTTTATTCCCAAAGCCTTTCCCATGAGTGGGTATGGCCGCAAGGCAGCGGAGGTTTGAAATCAGAGTTTTCCCTCTCTTAGACGGACCGCCTTCCCAGGCTGACAAGCTCCATCTACCCGACTGGCTGTATGTCAGTGAGACTAAACCTGATTCTGATTCTGAAGAAATTCTCCATGGATGAACCTAAGCCAGTTTTGCACTGGCATCAAAAGACTGCGCTCTACAGGGTCCCACACCCATGTAAGGTTAGGTTGGGCACCTGCTTTGTTAATACTGGAATTTTCTAGTGTGATGGAGCATTTTGACAGAATAAAATGGTAATTAAGGCAAATGAGGGAAAGCCAGATATGGAGAAAGTGGGACTCCCAACACATTCCAACTCATTGCGTTGTGTTCTTCAGAGCAGTCAGGGTCTAGTTACCTGGATTGATCTGGGTTGTACATAGTTGGATCTCCTCAAATGACTTCATCCATCTTGATGGCCAGGGTTCCCAGATCTGATCACTACACAATGTGCTCTGTGGGAACATGGAGAAAGGTGGAATCAAGTTTCATCTTATAGATCTCTCCCCAAAATTTCAATAAAAAATAAATTACAATGCTCAAAATCCAACTCCATAAATGGGCAAATATGGATCTGTCCAGAGATAAAAATGCATTCACCAGATATGGTGCAGTCCTCATAACTGTTCCAGCAAAATCATTGGCCTGAATGTCAGGCATTTTACACTCAGTGGCTACTTTATTAGGTGCAGGGGCGGATTTTGGTGTGGTCTTCTGCTGCTATAGACCACCCACTTCAAATTTCGTCATGGTGTTTGTTCAGAGATGCTTTTCTGTGCACCACTGTTGTAACATGTGGTTATTTGAGTTATTGTCACCTTCCTGTCAGCTTGAACTGGTCTGGCCATTCTCCTCTGACCTCTCTCATTAATGAGGTGATTTTGCCCTTAGTACTCTGTCGGTCACTGGATCTGCTTTTGTTTTTTGCACCACTTTCTGTAAATCCTAAAGACTGTCTGTGTGCGAAAACTACAGGAAACCAGCAGCTTCTGAGATACTCAAACCTCCCTATCTGACATCAACTATCACTTCACAGTCAAAGTCACTCAGATTACACTTCTTTCCCGTTCTGAACAACAACTGAACCTCTTGACCGTGCCTGCATGCTTTTACGCATTGTATTGCTGGAACATGATTGGCTGATTAGATATTTGCATCAACGAGCAGGTGTACCTAATAAAGTGGCCACTGAGTGTATGTAACAACCAAAGTGAAACGCTCTGACTATTTCTCGGTTCTACCTGAATGAACCTTTGGTGAAACCATATTTGTAGAGGGGGAGGAAAGGAGAATGTTGAAGTGAGAAAGAGGGTAACTAGGAATTCTAGCTGCCATTTCATGTCTGACTGTAGTAGCCACAATAACAGGCAGACTTTATTCACAATGTAGAAGGAACACATTGTTGTTGTTATGTTACCTTCTCTAATATTTGTTCGTCTTTCAGATATCCGGAGCAGGAGCACCCCAATGTGAGCAAAGTCTTGCGACTGGTGGCCTTTGCTTATCCATATTTCTTTGATAACATCCCGCTGTTTTACAGGGTACGTCTAACGTTGTGTAGTATCGGTAACATTAAGAAGAACACTCTCTGATAACTTTCCTTTACTTCAGAGAACTTTGCATTCTTACAAGCTGCTGACACACTTCAATTCTTTCCACAACTTTGGTTTTTAATGCAGTATATCTAACACACGTGCTGTGCGTGCTTTATGCTGTGTGTGACTGTTGGTACTGTGATTTGCACCTTGACCCCAGAGTAACACTGTTTCGTTTGGTTGTACTTGTGAGTATTCATGTATGGTTGAATGACGATTAAACTTGAATTGAATTGAATTGAATAGAATAAGTTAATTAAATTCTTGCTTTTGCTGTACTTGCTACATTTAGGGGAGGTATAGACCATAACACACAGGAGCAGAATTCAGCCCTTTGAGTCTGCTCCGCCATTTCATCATGGTTGATTTGTTAGCTCTTTCAAACCCATTCTCCTGCCTTCTCCCCATAAGCTTGGACACCATTACTAATCAAGAAACTATGAACTTCCATTTTAAATGCACCCAAAGACTTGGCCTCCACAGCCACCTGTTGCAACAAAAGCACGTTGTTCCTTCTATTTTGAGGCTGAACTCTCAGGTCCTGGACTTGCCCTGTATAGGGAGGGTTTTTAAAATTTGTGTATAAATTGAGAGAGAGACACTTTCTATACCATTATTTAATGGTCATGTCCATTTGCTCTTGAGATCATAATTTAGAATGACCAACTAACCCACTAACTAGTACGTCTTTGGACTGTGGGTGGAAATCAGAGCCCCCGGAGGAAACCCATGTGGTCACGGGGAGAGTGTACAAACTCTTTATAGACAGCAGCAGGACTTGAACCTAGGTCGCTAGCATTGCAAAGTGTTGTGCTAACCACTACACTACCATGCAACCCCATTTGGTAGAAGTTGGCTAAAGTGCATAAATGACATATAGTTAAAAGCTACATAGTTATATGACATATGGTTAAATATACAATAATATGGCCATGGGTTCTATCATAAATAATGTGTACTAGGTGGTAGCAGGATGTTCAGACCAGTATATCTTTAGAATGTGGGAGAAAAGTAAAGCACCCAGGGGAAATCTACTTTGTCACAGCGGAAACATGTAAACTCCACGCAGAAGCATCCAAGGTCAAGATGGTGGTGAACTGCCCTCTTGATACATTGCAGCTCCAACTCAATGGGACAAGGCTATCAATGGGCAGTTAAGAATCAATCACATTTCTGTGGGTTTAGAATCAGACGTGGAATAGATTGGGTAGTCACTAGATTTCTTCCTCTGTTGGCCTCTTCTGAACCAGATGTATATTCAGTAACTTCTCAGGTTGTAGCTGGTGACATATATGCACTTGATAATAAATTTGTTTTGAACTTTGAGTTTCATCTTTACCAGAGTTCATGGTACTAGCTATTTATCACAGTTCTGTTCTCTGAATTCAACTTTCCCAGTTGTGATTAAAGAAAAGATTAGCTTCGTTTGTCACACCCACAGCAAATCATTCAGTGAAATGTGACATTTGCATCAGATCAAATCAGTAATGGTTGTGTTGGGGGCAGCCCACAACTGTCGTTATGCCTCCAATTCCAAAATAACATGTAGACAGCCAATGTTCCCTGCAATTTGTAATGACCAGTGTGCACAAAAATCTTGTGCCGTGCTAGTTTTTGCCCAGTGTCAACAAGTAACTTTTTTCAATAAAAACAGGCCAGATAAGCCAATTGTAAAACCTGCAGACAAATCATCACAATCTCCACATTGTCAACACCGTCTGCTGGATGAAATATATTTAACATGCCACTGCGGCAGAGGGTGACAACCTTTCGTGCGCAGTTTAAATTCCTTTGCGTGTTAGTAGTAAAAGATGTGTGTGTGTGTGTGTGTGTGTGTGTGTGTGTGTGTGTGTGTGCGCACGCCTTAGAGAAAATGTTGCCCACAACTGACTAACCCTAACAGTGCATCTTTGGAATGCGGGAGGAAACCGCAGCACCCAAAGTAAACCAGCGTGGTCACAGGGAGAACGTACAAACTCCTTACAGACAGCAGTGGAAACTGAAGCTCGATCTTACAGCTGACACTGTAATAACATTACACTAAACGCTACGCTACTGTGCAGCCCCCACGGTGGTGGGAAATGAACTCATCACTCTGGGTCATTACCTAATCCTCTGGGCGACAAGTCCAGAAAGTTAAACGCAACATTTGCCATCCCTAGGTGTTGAATAGAAACAACCACCAACTGAACAGAACCATGGAGCAAATAATTGTGAGTTGGGGTCAAACCTGTAGTTTGACAGGATGTGGAGAGGATGGTTCCTATGGTGGGGGTATCCAGAACTATAGGGCACAACCTCAAAATTGAGGGGCAACCCTTTAGAACAGAGGTAAGGAGGGATAATTTTTAGGCAGGGAGTAGTAAATCTGTGGAATGCTCTGCCACAGACTGTGGTGGAGGCCAAGTCCATGGATACATTTAAGGCGAAAGTTGATAGTTTCCTCATTGGTCAGGGCATCAAGGCAGGTATGAAGTTGTGGGATCCAGGATCAGCCATAATGAAATGGCAGAGCAGACTCAATGGACGGAATAGCCTAATCCTGCTCCTATATCTTATGGTTTTACGTAGTTCCCTGCTGGTTAGAGTCTGGATGGAAATCAAACACAGAAAGAAAACCCAAACAAGGACTAGGAATCAAATCACCATGACATTCAGATTGTGTCAAACCAAGGTAGGACATACACTTATTCATCACCCCAATGGTGTTTAGGGCAGCAATGAAGGTCCTCCATCCGTCTGACCATACACATACAGCTATAGAAGGATTTTTCATCACTGTTTCTGTAACAAATGCTTTTTGACCAGTCAGGGTTGTTAGCCCTGAGCTGAACCCCAGAACCTGGAGGGTCGGTGGGCCACTCTTAGTCTGCCTTCTACCCTTTGAACTGTTTGGCATGGGTGACCCTACCAAGAGCCAAAAGCATAAAGCCCTGACTCCAGCCAACATAGATCTCTGGGTCATTGAGGCACACAAGCCTCCAAACCCTACAACAAGGTTGTGAAGGACATACCAGGGTAGGACACACACAGTGAACGGTAGGACACTGAGGAGTTCAGTAGAACAAAGATATCTGTGAATAGCGATCCTTAATTCTATGAAAGTGATGTTACAGGGTTATGGTTTTTCCACATTTGCCATTCATAAATCAGAGTATTTAGTACAGGAATTAGGATGTTATGTTGTAAGTTGTACAAGACAGTGGAGAGGCCAAAACTGAAGTATTGTGTACAGTTCTTGAAACCTACCTACAGGACGGATATCAATAAGATTGAATGCATGCATAGAAACTTTACAAGGATGTTGCCGAGTCCTGAGGACCTCAGATATAGGAAAAGGTTGAATGGGTTAGGACATTTTTTTCCCCAGAGCAAAGGAGAATGAGGGGAGATATGATGGAGGTATACAAATTTATGAGGAGTATAGATAGGTAAATGCAAGTAGGCTTTTTCCACTGTGGTTGGATGAGACCAGAACTGGAGGTCATAGGTTGAGGGTGAAAGGTGAAATGTTTAAGGGGAACCTGAGGGGGATCTTCTTGACTCAGAGGGTAGTGCGAGCATGGAATGAGCTGCCAGTGGAAATTGTGAATGCAGGTTCGCTTGCAACACTTGAGAGAAGATTGGATAAGTACGTCGATGGGAGGGGGTTGGAGGGCCACGATCAATGGGACTGGACCGAATAACATTTCAGCATGCACTAGATGAGCCAAGTGGCCTGTTTTTGTGCTATGGTGCTCCATGACTCCATGAAGCAGATGTTTATTATAAAACTGAAACAAAATTTCATACACATTTTGTACATATTGTATACAGTATATTAATCGTATGCATAATATGTATATATACCTGTAATAGGCAGGTGTTGGTGCGTGGCCAAGTGGTTAAGGCATCGGTCTAGTGATCTGAAGGTCGCTAGTTCGAGCCTGAGCTGAGGCAGTGTGTTGTGTCCTTCAGCAAGGCAGTTAACCACACATTGCTCTGTGACGACATCGGTGCCAAGCTGTATGGGTCCTAGTGCCCTTCCCTTGGACAACATCGGTGGCGTGGAGAGGGGAGACTTGCAGCATGGGCAACTGCCGGTCTTCCATACAACCTTGCCCAGGCCTGTGCCCTGGAAACCTTCCAAGATGCAAATCCATGGTCTCATGAGACTAACGGATGCCTATAAAAAAAAGCATAGTTTACATATAAAAACATAAATAAATAAATAACAGTGAGACCTCCAAACTGCAGGCATAGTCTCATCCCCTCCCATCCATCCCACAATCTCTTTGACAGGGCGCCCCCCCCCACCCGACCAGCAGGAGGTACTGTAGCATGAGGACAAGGACTGTCAGGATGGGAAACAGCTTCCTCCCCCAGGCTGTGAGACAACTGAACTCCCTGCCACCACCCAGGCCTCATCACATATGAAGCCCCAGTAGTGTTATACTGTTTACTAATTTGTCTGGTAAATGCACCTCATGTTAAATGTCAATTTCTGGAATATATTTTATTTATTTGTTAACTTATTTGTGGTAATATTACACTATGTGTGGTGTGTGAGTTACGTGTACTGTGCTGTGCACCTGGGTCTGGAGGAACGGTGTTTCATTTGGTGGCAGACATGTACACAGATGAATGACAGGAAACCTGAACTTGCGTTGCTCTTCTGAAGTGTTCACTTGATGGATTATCATGTTTATGCTGAGTTTTGCTGGAGAAGCTCTGGTGTAACAGATTTTGTTTCTGTCTTCTTTTCCTCTGCCCAGCTGTTCCTTTGCACAGGAGAGGGATGCACACACAATGAGACGGTTCCCATCCACTACAAACACATGGCGCTTGCGTTCCTGACTGGCTTCCTGTTTGCGACTCATTTACCCGAGCGCCTTGCTCCAGGGAGATTTGACTACATCGGTGAGAAGCTGCCATTCTTAGTGGTGTTACCTATAACCCTCGGCATTTCAGAATACATAGAACATAGAGCCAAAGAGACCCACAACACATAAATGGGTCCTTCAGTTCAACTGGTCCATACTGCCCCAGATTACTTCTTATGTGAGCCAGGCCCATATCCCTTTAAACCTTTCCTATCCATGTACCTGTCCAAGTACCTTTTAAATGTTGTTAATGTACCAGCCTCAACCACTTCCTCTGATAGCTCGTTCCATATCCTGACCACCCTCTGAGTGAAAAAGTCACCCCTCAAGGTCCCTATTATATCTCTCCCCGCTCACCTTAAGCCTGTGCCCTCTGGTTCTTGATTCCCTAACCCTGGGGGAGAAAGATTGTGCACATTCATCCTATCTGTGCCATCATGGTTTTATACACCTCCATAGAGTCTCCTACCCTCCAAGGAATAAAATCCAAACCTCCCAACCTCTTTCCATAACTCAATCTCTTTAGTCCCCAGAAACATCCTCATAAAACAAAAATAAAGAGCCTGAAGCCAACCCTTGCTCTGCCCGAGACAGATGACAGGATAGGAACAGAACATTTTGAGTAAGTTTAAGTTTGCTATTTGTAATGCTGACAATACACATATTAATAACCTGAGTTTTTAATTCTATGAGAATAAAAATCAAAAAGCATATACTAGGAACTTATAATTGAGAAACTTATAGCTAACACCAATACAAAACCGATGACATTCCATCAGTCTACCTCAGCTGTGCAACATGGCTTTGTGAAGACCATCCAATGGGTTATAGACTTCTCCCTGCTTTAATCACAGCTGGAATCCCACAGATGAAGTCCAGTTATAGATGTTGCTTAACAAGGAGAAGACGTGGCCAATGACCTTCATCATACCAAGTGCTCTCATTGAAAGCACATGGGGTGAATCAAAGTGGCTTTGTGATAGTGGGGATCCCAGGAGAAAGGTGGATGGGTCACCCAATCAAATCTCCTGCCTGAAGTTGATCACAGACTTTTCATCCTTGTCCTTGGTAATTTCATACATGGGGCTCCATTATCTCTGAGGATAGAGATGTTCAGGGAGCTTCTTTCAACATTAACTGTTTAGTTATCCACCAAATTTCCCAGCTCATTGTGGTAGATCTTTGACCTGATCCTTTGGTTTTGGGTGGACCAGGTTCCCCTATGGGCTGCTCTTCCTCTGAGTTCATATAATCGAATGCTATACCATCTCCGACTTGGGATTGCATTTCTTTTTGGGTATGTCTGGCACATCCTTCACTCCTACCCTACCTAGCTTGATAGTAATTGGTTTTACTATTGTCACATGTACTGAGATACAGTGAAGAACTTTGTTTGCCTGTCAACCAGACAGCTCACACCAGGGCCTATACTGTGTTGTGTACGGAAATGAATAAACAGTCAACATTTCAGGCCGAGGCACTTCGTCCTACAGGGTCCTGATAAAGAGTCAACTGTTTACTCATTTCCCTCAATGCTCACTGACCCTCTGAGTTCCTCCAGCATTTTGTGTGTGTTGCTCTGGATTTCCAGCATCTGCAGAACCTCTTGAGATTAGACACAAACTTGTTTTCATCAATGTTACTTCTTACTTTTGCCTGCTTAGTGACACCCCTCCTCTCTGGATCTCTTCCCTGCAGGTCACAGTCATCAGCTGTTTCATATCTGTGCCATCATAGGCACACACTTTCAGATGAAAGCCATCGTCATGGACATGACATTGCGCCAAGCTTGGCTCAAACTTCATACGCCTCTCCCCTCATTCATGGACACCATTGGTGCAGTCAGCCTTGCCTTTCTGTTGAACCTCCTCATCATTGCACTGTTCTCCCTGGGCTTGTACTGGAAACCAAAGGCACTCGAAGTAAAGGATCAACACTACACTGAGAAATTAAAAGTCGATTAGGACGATAATCCTGACTTTGGCTGGGCTGAGGAAGAGGCCTGGATTACTGAAGGAGGAAAAAACATTTTGGGAAAAGAAAACACCTCAGTTAAACATCCCGAAAAGGGAAGAAATGAAGTACACATCTATTTAAAAAGACAAAAATTCCCAAATGATATGCTGTGCCTTTAATGGATGTATGGTAACCTTTAATATGCTTATTCCTGGTTCTATGGATAGTTAGAGAACACCATTATGTTGTTGCCTTATAAACCTGGGCTTGGTGTGAGTTCAGGACGGTTCAGTGGCCTTTAGATCAATCTCTGTGCCTTTGAGAGCTGTTCTGTAAAAGCTCTCCTTTTTGGGTGTAAGATAACATTTTGCCATTCCTCCAGAAACAGATTTGATTGGGCAAAAATTTCTGAGACCAAGTTCTGAAAGTTTAAGGAAAAGAAATCTCTTTTTTTGCACTTGAATCAACAGGTGTTCTTCTCGATGTCTGTTCCATGGGGTGTTAACAAATAACCACTGCCTTAACTCAGAGAAGAAACAGGCAATTGTCATTATTTGACTGTAATCTTGAGAAAATGGACCAATTATTTTTTTAACTGACCTCTTGATTTTGCCCTCATCTCTGACTATGAGTCAAGTTTGACCAAGGCTAGATCTAAAAGAATCACTTGCAAGATAAAAATGGGGTAGAGAGAAAGAAAGGCTTACAAAGAGAATTTCAAATGTTAGAACTTAATGGGTGAAGACATGGCTGATGGCAATGAAGCAGTTCACTGATTTTCATTGCAAATACAGAAAGATCTCAGAGGTCTGTTAGGCTCGAAGAGATCATGAAAATAGTAGGGTGAGACCATTGAGGAACTGTGATAGAGATTTTAAGATGAAGGGAAAGATGTTACACTGCTACTAACTAAATTCTATTAATGTGCAACTGTAACCTCAAATGGGACTTTTCAAGTTGTCTAACGTACTCCGAAAGCTTCTTGTTGCTGTAAGAGCTCCTTTGCTTTGCTTTACCACTTCTCCCCTTAGAGTGTTATACTCTTGCCTAGAAGAGATTAATTAAGGTTACAGAAATAATTTTGTTCAAACTTTCTTGAAAATATCAGGGGGAGAATTTCTCTGCTTGATAATTTCCAATAATCTATTTTGCTTCTCACTTGAAAGAAATTGAATATAAGAAGGTCCTGAAAGATCAGGACTACACTTCTTTTCAGCACAGCAATCAGAGAAATGGTCCCCGGCGCCAGCTCAGAAGTATTGATTCAGAATACATTTTCCTTTTGTACATTGTGAAATTATGGTAAAACTCAGCAATTTAGCATTTCCTCACTAAAGGTTGTAGGTCAAAGTTCAGACTGTGAATTAGGTTGTCAACACCAGACTCTGCTATAGGTAGGAGTGGAATTCCAGGACTCCATTAAGAATGGTTCCCAAAATTAGGGAAACCTAGAGAATCTATAAAAGATATCCAGAGAAGAGATTCAGGGAGGTTTAGAAGTTAACAAATGGTATCTATTGCAGCCTTTTATTGGTGTGAATCTGCAGTACTGTGCAAAAGTCTTAGGCACCTTAGATTTTTTATATGGTTTCAGATGGTATGGCCTCCACAGAGCCCTTATCTCAACATCATTGAGGCTCTCTGGGATTACTTGGAGAGACAGAAGCAAGCAAGACTGCCAAGATCTGCAGAAGAACTGTGGCAAGTTCTGCAAGTTGCTTGGAAACACCTACCAGTCAATTTTCTTATAAAACTGCATGACAGTGTACCTAAGGGAATTGATGCAGTTTTAAAGGCAAATAATGGAGACACCAAATATTGATTTGATTTAGTTTTTTTTACTGTTTACTGCTCTTTATAGTAATTTTCTTAATATTTAGAAACTTTTCATTTCATTATTTTTGGAAGCATCTTCACTTTACAGAATGTTTTTATGTGTGCCTAAGCCTTTTGCACAGTACTGTATATGAACAAACATAGCATTAAAAAACATTAGCAAAAAAAGGAAGTTCAACAAAACAAGGTTTAAATCTTCCAAGATATTTATGTTGCATTTGATTAGATGGGAAGATTCAATTACAACTTTTCCAGCTTCTAGTGTTTGGCAATGTTGTGATGTAGGAAACAGAAATTCAGTAATTTTATCAATGCAACACTTCTCACCAGTGTCTTTTTCCTAGGGTGGAAATAGCTAATAAAAGAGGGCATAATCTTAAGCTGATTGGAGGAAAGAATGGGGGGGGGGTGTGATGTCAGAGGTAGTGTTTTACACAGAGAACGGTAGGCACATGAAATGATCTGCTAGAAATGGTGGTAGAAGCAGATAAGGTACAGATATTTAAGAGAATCTTTGATAAGCACAGGGATGAAAGAAAACTGGAGGACGATGTCGGAGGGAAGAGTTAGATTGATCTTGGAGTAGATAAAAAGGTTGGCACAATATTGTAGACTAATGAATGGAAATGTAGTGCATCTGCTACAAGTAATGAGTGGAGAAGTTTCACCTGTGCATATTATGTATGCCAATGCTAATGTTACATGGGACAGCAACAATTCCGTGACATATCTGAGATCAACAGAAACCTACACAAACCCCTTACTTCAAACTCATTACTCAACTGATGGGAACTGGCCCTTAAAATGTAAGATAACATTCCACTTAAAGGTTAGAGATTTCATTGTTCTACTTATTGAAAACCAAATTGACTCAAAACCTGTGACAATCTCGTATGCTCAGAACCAGAATCACAGTCAGGTGTGTTACTGACACGTGAATTTTGTTGTTTTGCGCCAGAGATGCGGTGCAATATATAAACGATTACTATAAGTTAAAATAAGAAATATATAAAAAATAAATAAGTAGAGCAAAATAGTGAGGTAGTTTTCATGGGTTCATGGGCCACTCAGAAATCAGATGGCGGAAAGGAAGAATTAAATGTGTCTTCGGGCTCCTATGGCTCCTCTGTGATGATAGTAATGAGAAGAGGACATGTCCTGGATGGTGAGGATCCTTAATAATGGATGCTGCCTTCTTGAGGCACTGCCTTTAGGAGATGTTATTGATGATGGATCAGGAGAATGATTACCTGCCTATGTTTTAAGGAAGCACTGAAGCTTGCATTTTCAATTGCCTGATTTTTAAGCTCTATCTTCAAAGGTCAAATCATCCATCCAGCCATCGAAGATTGATTCTTTTAGTTAATATACTTACAGCCGAAGGCAATTCTCACAAAATTCTGCAAGTGTTCCTGAATACCTATGGCTGTGTGCTGCTAAAATTGGATTGAAATGTTGTGGGGCAGAATATCTGGAAACAGACTGCTGGAGTAGTCAAGAATGGGATTGGGGGGGTTAGATAGAAGAGTCAACTTAAGAGATTTGGGATAAGACCTTATTTTTTGCACAAGGATTTGTAGAATATATAAGCAATTGAAACAGTGATTCTGAAGCTTTCTTAGACAAGTTGAAAATGAAGGGAATAAGGAATAAAGGAACAAGGAAAGGTTATGAAATCAGGACCAGTGCTCATATGGAGGATAGTCAAGTATGAAGATGACTGGATTGATTGAACTGTTGGCCTATTATAACCTTCAATGGGTTTGTCATATTTGGAGGTTTATTCTGTGTTCTCAGCAGATACACAGAAACAAACCATTCGGCCCATCTAGTCCATGCTGAACTATCAACCTGCCATGTCTCATTGGCCTGCACCCAGACCATAGACTTCCATGCCGCTCCCATCCAAGTTCCTATCCAAATTTCTCTTAAATATTGAAATCAAACCCACGTCCACCACTTCCGCTGGCAGCTTGTTCCACACTCTCACCGTCCTCTGAGCGAAGAAGTTCTCCCTCAGGTTCCCCATAAATATTTCACTTTTCACCCTTAACCCATGACCTCTGTTTCTAGTCTCATCCAGCCTGCTTGTATTTGCCCTATCTATACCCCTCATAATTTTGTATATCTCTATCAAATCTCTCCTCATTCTCTTACGCTCTAGGAAATAAAGTCCTAGTTTGCTCAACCTTTCCCTACATCTCAGCAAAATATCTACTTTAAACCAAGATGGATTTTTGTTCCATGTGTACCTTACAAATGGAGTGACAGACTGAAAGCATGAAAAATGGTACCAAAAAAAAACCATTTGCTTTTGGTTAGACAGGGAAGATTCAAAATATTGACTGTTTATTCATTTCCATAGACTCTACTTCACCTGCTGAGTTACTCCAGCATTTTGTGCGTGTTGCTTTGGATTTCCAGCATCTGCAGAATCTCTTGTGTTTACAGATTCACTCTGCTTCAGTTTACGACAAGTTTAAATATTTTTCTGCTTTTACAATGCAATATTCCACACATTATTACTTGAGGGGAGAAAGTAAAATGATTTGTAGAATAATGATGTAAAAACTAATGATTAATCATTCAAATATCTATTTTACCATTGGATAATTATGGTCTTTGAAGTATATTAGAATATATAGTACTGTGCAAAAATCTTAAGCACATGAATATAGGAAGGGTGCCCTTAGACTTTAGCACAGTACCGTATTTGTCGACATGGAGCAGACAGCAAATTTGTAAATCTGGTAGGAGCAAAAGATGCTGGGAATGGCAAGGGTCTTGGTCCATGAGAGGGGTGTGGGACAGGTGGCAGAGAAGGTGTGCCAGGGGCAGGCAGATGGTGCGAGTGCAGACACACCCAGTCCTGAGACACCAGGCGAGCTCATTTGATTCCAAACAATTGGCTTATTGATCATTACAGAATGTTTCTCTGGTGCTTCCCTCCCCTTTTCCCAGCCATGATTCCCCTCTCCCTGCCTCCTTCCCACTCTCAGTCCACAATAGAGACCCACATCAGAATCAGGTTTATCATCACTCACATATATCGTGAAATTTGTTTTTTTTTGTAGCAGCAGTACAGTGCAATGCATAAAATTACTACAGTACTGTGCAAAAGTCTTAGGCACCGTAGCTATATGTGCCTAAGGATTTTGCACAGAACTGTAGGAAATAAGTAGAAATCTGTTGGCTGTTTCCCTTGCTCTACAATATAGAAATATGTGCCTATGGACATCCCAGATGTTTAGGAACATCTGAACTTATTGATTTTAGATAATTAACCCTTACTCTGCTGACCAAATAGAGACTAAAGCCCAGGGGGTTATCCCAACAATGTTGTCGAGAATATTTTAAGGATTGCTGAGCCATAGTAACAGTGAACAGAAAGGTATGAAATGCAGTCAGGAAGTGTTGGCTATACACCCTCTGTTATATTTTTGTTTGAAGGATTAGAGAACTCAGGGCAATTTAGACATACTATATATATATTTAAAGCAGAGGTTGATAGGTTCTTGATTAAAAAGGGCATCAAAGGTTTCAGAGAGAAGGATGGAGAATGGCGTTGAGAGGGAATATAAGTCAGCTATAATTGAATGATGGAGCAGACTTGATGGGCCAAATGGCCTAATTATGCTCCTATGTCTTAGGATCTTATGGTCTTATGGTGAAGGTGAGGCCTGGGACAGATCATATTGAATAGCAGGGCAATCTTGAGAGGCCAGGTAACCTATTCCTATTCCTAATTTCTTCTGGTGGAGCAGACGAGAAGGCAAGACCTGGGGCAGATCATATTGAACGGCAAAGTAATCCTGAAGGGCCAAGAGACCTCCTGTTTCTACTTTGTTTTGTTCCAAATGCCTGAGGTTGTATCTCCGCTTCACCAACGCTGACTTATAACAGTCCTCTGAAAGAGACAAAAGAGCCTTACCTTTCAAGGGCAAATTGGTTTGGACAAACTGCAGGCCTTATTTGTGAGGCCCACATCCAATGAATGAATAACAAACTCAGCATTCCTGCCTTACTGCTTGTTTCCTTTAGTACGCAAAAATCCACCAGTTTAGCCTTAATTAAAGAGAAGAGAGCTTCCATCTCCCTCTGGGGCATTTTCCAAAGATTCACAACTCTCTGAGTGAGGAAATCTCTCACCTCAGTAATAACTGATTGATCTCTTACCCTAAGACTGCACTCTCCTCTGTCTTTAGTGAGGGGAACTGCCTCTCGCTATCTTACATAAGTAAATGAGATCTTTCCTCGTTGTCCAGCGAGCATAAGACAATTCTCTACACCTTGTCCTTGGACCTTCAATCCAGAAACAATTGGGCCAGAATTTGGGAGCACATCACTGCAAAGTGCCAACATACCTCACAATCCTGGAATTGGACCATTTGGCCCATCACTTCCATGTCTGCAATCAAACGGGTATTGAGACTATCCCATCCCATTTCAAGACATAGAGGCAGATTAGGTGATTCAGCCCATCAAGTCCCCAGGCTAGTACTTCGCAGGTTTTAAAGTACAGTACTACAAAAAAGTCTTAGGCACCCTGGATGTTTTTATATGGTTTCAGATGGTATGGCCTCTGCAGTGCAGGTTCACTCATAGTTCTGTTAAAGAAGGAGCCTAGTAAAGGTGAATGAATACTGATAGGCACTCAGTGGCCACTTTATTAGGAGTTGGAGTGAAATGCATTGTGGTCTACTTCAGTAATAACTAATTCACTTTGAAGTTCAACATGTTGTGCATCAACAGCTGCTCTTCTGCACACCACTAGTCGCGTGCTTATTTGATTTACAGCCGACTTCCTGTCAGCTTGAACCAGTCCGTCCATTCTCTTCTGACCTCTCACATTCACAAGGCACTTTCGCACACAGAACTGCTGCTCACCGGGTGTGTTTTTATTTTTCGTGCCGTTCTCTGTAAACATACGGGTTTGTAGGTTATTTGGTCACGGTGGGCTCATTGGGCCAGAAGGGCCTGTTACTGAGCTGCATCTCCTAAAAATAAACGTAAAACAAAGCTCAGTGGCTCAAGCCGCGTCTGTAGGAGAAACGGTGCCGTGAACGTTTCTGGTCAAAACCCTGCATCGAGACATCAAGCATGCATGGTTTTGACCCGAAACGTTGCCAGTTCCTTGCCTCCAACAAATGATGCTTAGCGCACTGAGTCCCTCCAGCAGATCCTTTGTTGCTGCAAGACTGACTGATTGGGTGAGGGAGCATATGCCTTCACCGAGCTTTGGCTGTCCAATCTGTATAGTCCTAGACTTATGAAGGGGTAAGGCATAGAAACAAACTCTTTGCTTCACTATTGAGCAACCATTTACACTAACCCCTTTCTATTCCCCCAGATTTCCCCCTAAATTCTACAACTCTAGGGTTAGATTACAACAACCAATTTTTTGGGATGTGGGTAGAAACTGAAGCAATCACAGTAAGGGGCCCCACCGGCCAGTTACACCCACATGATCAATTAACCTACGTGATTTAGACCATGGGAGGAAACCTGAGGTCCAGGAGGAAACCCATGCAGTCAGTGGGAGAATGTACAAACTCCTTACAGAGAGCGGCAGGCATTGGACCCGGATTGTTGGCACTGGAATAACGTTACACTAACCACTACACTACCATACCACTCCATGTCCTTCCAGCAGAAAGTTTGTTGCTCCAGATTCTAGCATCTTGTACCTCCAATCAGTCTTCCAAACCCCTGTCCCAGCTGCAAAGAAATTTCCTTGAAAAATTGCACTTCCATTCCTGTGACTTTGGTTCAAATTATTCTTTCAGTCATGAAGACGCCAGAGTAATGCTGGGGTTCGGGTGATCTTGGCACAGCACTGTGTGCACGGTTGAAAACTCCAACAAAAGAGCTGAGACCGAAAGCTAGCGCTGTAATGGATCACCTCAAACTTACCTGCTTACCCAAAAATATTAAAATCCGGTTCTATGGATAGAAAGAGTCTTGAGGGGTATGGGTGCGATGCAGGCAAGAAGGATAAACTCAAACATATAAACTGGTCAGTATGAATGAATTGAGCCAAAGGGTCTGTTTCCATATTGATTGACTTTATGACTCGATATGACAGTCCAAACCTAGAACAAACTATTAAGCACTGCTTCATTTGTGAAAAAAAGATTGTTGGCAATTTTCTAATGTTTGTAATGTTTTTAACTTGAATCTTTTAGCAACAGCACCTTGAGGGAACATAACCTTATCCATTTATTTATGTCTGTTAAAATAAGTAGATTTTTAATGTTAACTTGAAGCGTCTTGTTACATAAATTCTGATTGTAAAAACATTCGAATCTGTTACAAAGTGATCGTCAATAAACTTATTTTATGTCTCCAAAACTAGGGAGTATAAGTATGAGAAACTTTAAGAAGAAATTTGGGAGAAATGGCTTTTACACAGTCTATGGTGAGATAAGATCATAAGACATAGGAGCAGAATTAGACCATTCAGCTCATCGAGTCTGCTCTACCATACCATCATTGCTAATTTATTTTCCCTCTCAAACCTATTCTCCTGCCTTTTCCCAGTAACCTTCGATGCCCTTTGACCTCCACTTTAAAAATACTCAACAACTTGGCCTCCACAGCCAAATGTGACAATGAATTCCACTGATTCACCGGCTGCTGTCTAAAGAAATTGATGCACTATCATCAATTACTCCAAAAGACTGGAAGTAGAGTAAATACTGAAATTAATCGTAAAATGGGTCTCGTCCCTGCTAGATCTGCCCTGAACTGAGGGAGGAGCAGTGACACAATCGCCTTTATTCAGGGGTCTGTGGGAGGAGCCACAGGAGCAGTCAGCAGAGGGGCGTGTCCAGACAGGTAACCCAGTTACAACATATATGGCTTACCACAGAAACTCCTTCTTATCTCTGTTGTAAAGGGATGTCCTCCTATTCCAAGGCTGTGCTCTCCAGGCCCCTGGACTCCCCACTATAGGAAACATCCCCTCCACATCCACTCTGTCTGAGACTTCTAATATTCGATGTGGGGAGGTGGCTATCACAGGGAGCATGGTGGATTGAAGGAAACACTGGATTTGACAGAAGAAAGTGTTACATTTCCATAAGCAATTCACCAACTCAGGTCATCCAATGAGATGCTTTTTTGAAGCGGAGCCTCTACTGTAATGTAGGAAAGATTTCACTATCCTTCTTTAACACCATGCAGTACAGTGAGATCTTTTACATCCACTGGATTCAGTGTGTACAACATTAGCGCCATTGCAGTGCTGCAGTAGAGCATGACTTTTGATTTCCAGGGTAGGAATTGAGCAAACAAGCTCTCATTCATTAATTCTCTGAGAAAGGACGTCCAGTAAGATGGTGGCACGGCTCGTCGCAGCGGCCTCTCCTGGTCCAACAAGTGGTGAAAGCATTTGTCTTAAACATTTTCTTGTGATCGCAAGACCCTGTTCAGCTCAGGGCTGACAACCCTGACCGGTAAAACGAAATTGTTATAGAAACAGTAAAGAAGAATCCTTCTACATCTGAATGTGATAGTATACCTGAGTCTCCACCTGGGGCTTGCATGACTGACAGGAGCGAAAACTGAGTGGAAGCTACTGACATGATAAAGGAAGCCCTGAACACTTCCAGAGAGAGAGGACCTTCATTGCTGCCCTAAATGCCAGAGGTGTAACAGGCAGTAAGTAAGTACAAGACCCTGCCGGACATTGGTAATACAAAATACAGTAACTCCAGTTCATTAGTTCATTGGCAAGACCAAAGGCAAAGGAGCTGTGTAGCCTCAGGTTATTACACGAACCAGGCCCTTAGTCCATGGCTTCACTTATTGCAGTCACCACGCAGAGGAGGTGCAGGAGAGAAAAGAGACAGGTGGGCAAACTGGAATCTGTGCCAAGTTGGGGGCTGGTCCCTGTAGGCTGGCTCTCCCATCAATGCCGTTCTCTAGTGTTAACCCCCTGGAAGATAAGCTGGGCTGCCTTCATCTGCGGCTTACCCAGTGCAAGATATTCCTAAGTGTCCCTAATGCATCAATCTCTATCATCACCCCTGACAGGGTGTTCCACACACCCACCAGTCTCTGTGTAAAGAACTTACGTCTGACACACAAGCCCGGAATAGCTTCTAATAATTTTCCCACCACTGATGTCAGGCTCACCACTCTATAATTTCCTGGCTTATTCTTAGAGCCTTTCTCAAATAAATGAACAATGTTAGCTATCCTCCAATCCTCCAGCATCTCACCCTTTGCTGAGGCACATGGATGAAAGTAAAAAGGAGGGATGTGCGAGAGAGAAGAGTTAGACTGGTTGTGGAGTAGGTTATAAGGTTGGCACAGAATGAGGAGCCTGTACATTTTAATTCCCATCCCATTCCCACTGCCCTTCCGACATGTCGGTCCATGGCCTCCTCTTGTGCCAAGATAAAGCTGCCCTCAGAGTGGAGGAGCAACACCGTATATTCCATCTGGTTAGCCTCCAACTTGATGGCATGAATATCGATTTCTTCTTCCAGTAAAAAGCTTTTTCCCTCCCCATCCCCTCTTCTATTCCCCACTCTGGCCTCTTACCTCTTCACACCTGCCTATCACATCCCCCTGGGTCCCCTCCTACCCTTTCTCCTCTGGTCTTATCAAATTCCTGCTTCTCCAGCCCTTTACCTCACCCACCCACTTGGCTTCACCTATCACCTTCTAGCCAGCTTCTTTTCCCTCCCACCACTTTTTTATTCTGCCATCTTCCCCCTTCCATTCCAGTCCCGCCTCTGCCCAAAATGTCAACATGGGAACAGGCCATTCGGCCCACAGTGTTGTGCTGAACCAGCTAAAAAGCAAATCAAAAACACCCAAACACTAATTCCTCCTACCTACACCATGCCCATATCCCTCCATCTTCCTCACATCCATGTGCCTAGCCAAACGTCTCTTAAAACCTCTTCCTAGAGATGCTGCCTGGCCTGCTGCATTCACCAGCAGCTTTTATGTGTGTTGCTTAAAAGCATCTAATGTGTTTGCCTCTACCAAGTACATTACTTTTCCACTAACCACATGAATTCAGTGTCACCGTAAAAAGAGTAGAATATCTTGCACAAACAAGCTAAATAGATGAAAATAGAGAATTCTCATAATCTAAAGACAACCACAAAGTTGCAATTTTAGTGCAGCGATCTTACTGAAGTAACGTCGAAGGCTTATTCATTTCCATAGATGCTGCCTGCACCTTGTGTGTGTTGCTTTGGATTTCCAGCACCTACAGACATTCTTGTATTTATGTTATATTGTGCTATACTGTTGTTTGTTCTACCTTGTGCTAAATGGAATCTTCAGTTGTTCAAGAGCTTAGACAAAGGGAACATTTACCATGTCTCCAGTATAGTAATTGGTCAGGTTTATGCCTGGTGCTGCGTCAGCCTGACTACACTGTGTACTTTGGACACTTTTGATACTTATTTATTTATGTGGAATGTGCATTATGTCGTTTCAAGCTCTTGTTCGTTCTTTGAGTTGCAATTAAGTTACTTCAACTAGATCACTGCACTAACATTGCAACTTTGTGATTGTCCTTAGATGATGAGAATTTCTCTTTTTGCAGCTGAAACGAGTTTGGGCAAGATATTCTATTCCTGTTACAGTGACACGGAATTCAAGCCGTTAGTGGGAAAGTAGATGATGTTATTTAATTATCAAAAAAAAACTTGCTTTGTGATGGAGAAGGAGGGTCAGTTATTGACTGATTTTTGTCTGCTGTATTCTGCTCAATGATGCACAACTCCCAGGTGTCTCTAACCTCTTCTGGATCTTGAAGAGAGATTATGCGGTGTCTGTTATCTGTACAGAATTGTAATGAGAAGCAGGCAGCTGTCCATTTGTATTGTTCTATCCTGGTTTCATTGTTGCTGAGGCTTTCAAAGCAGTAAGATTCCCTGGATAAAAATGTTCACTTATTTAGAGTCATTGAGTTATAGAACACTACTGCACAGAAGCAGGACCTTTGGCTTGCCTAGTCTGTGCTGAACTATTAATCTGCCTAATTGCATTGACCTTTCCCGGACCATAGCCCTCCATACACCTCCCATCCATGTGCCTATCTAAATATCTCTTAAATGTTGAAATCAAACCTGCATTCATCATTTCTGATGGCAGCTTGTTCCACACTCTCACCACTCTCTGAGTGAAGACTTTATCACCTCATGTTCTCCTTAAATATTTCACCTTTCCCCTTAACCCATGGCCTATAGTTCTAGTCTCACCCAACCACAGTGGAGAAAGCCTGCTTGCATTTACTCTTTCTATGCACCTCATAATTTTGGATACCTCCATCAAATCTCCCTTTATTCTCCTAAGCTCCAGGGAATGAAGTCCAAACCTATTCAGTCATTCCTTACAACTCAGGTCCTCCAGTTTCAGCAACATCCTTGTAAATTTTCTCTTTCAATCTTATTGGTATCTTTCCTGTAGGTAGGTGACCAAAACAGCACACAATACTCCAAATTAAGCTTCACAATATCTTATACAACTTCAATTTAGCATCCTAAGTCTTGTACTCAGTACTTTGATTTATGAAGGCCAATGTGCCAAAAGCTCTCTTTCTGACCTTATCTACCTGTGACACTTCTTTCAAGAAATGACGGATCTGTATTCCAAGATCCCTCTGTTTTACCGTATTCATCAGTGCCTACTGCTCACTGTTCAAGTCCTACCTTAGTTTGTCCTCCCAGGGCTTGTCCTCCGGAAAAGATCTCATATTTTATTTGAAGAGTCATTGACTCATAGTTATAGAATCCTACAGCTCAGAAACAGACCTTTTGGCCCAACTTGTCCATGCTGACTGTGTTGCCCAGTGAACGACTGTCATTTGCTTACATTTGGCTCATTTGCCTTTAAACCTCTTCACCCCATGTACTTATCCAGAAGACTTTTATACATCATGAATGTCCCTGCCTTCACCACTATTTCTGGTAGTTCATTCCAAAACTGCACCACTCTTTGCAAGAAGAATCTGCTCCTGATGCCCCTCACCAGCATCTTAATCACGGGCAGGGGCAGAACAACACAGATGTTCCATTATTTTATGGTACAAGTTACCAATGTAGTTGGTAATTGTTTTAAGATTAGAAATTAACCTTAATGTCGCATGTACATCAAGATATTAAAAGATACAATGAGATGCATCATTTACGTGAAATCGAATGCATGTCAAATGTGCTGGGCAGCTCACAAGCTTTGCCATGCTTCCGATGCCAACATAGCATCCCCATAAATTACTAACCCAAACCCTTAGATCATTGGAATGTAGAAGCAACCAGAGCACCTGGAGGAAACACACTTGGTAATGGAGAAAGCATACAAACTCCTTACAGACAGTGGCGAGAGTCGAACACCGATCAGTGATTACTGATGCTGTAAAGTGATTGGCGCGTGGCCAAGTGGTCAAGGTGTTCGTCTAGTGATCTGAAGGTTGCTAGTTCGAGCCTTGTTGTGTCCTTGAGCAAGGCACTTAACCACACATTGCTCTACGACAACACCGGTGCCAAGCTGTATGGGTCCTAATGCCCTTCCCTTGGACAACATCGGTGGCGTGGAGAGGAGAGACTTGCAGCATGGGCAACTGCTGGTCTTCCATACAACCTTGCCCAGGCCTGGATTAGAGGGTATGAACTATAAGGAGAAATTGGACAAACTTGGGTTGTTTTCTCAGGAGCACTGAAGACTGGGGCGGGGTGGGGAGACCTGATAAAAGTTTATCATTTCATGAGAGATGTTGATAGAGTAGACAGTCCTAGGCCTTGGATTCTGGTGCTTAAATCCAAAGTTCTTTGTCAGGAACAAAGCATAAAACTTGCTGTTTCACAATCATTTTATTAAGTTAATGGAACAAAGAAAACAGAACTGTAACAGGGGGTCTTATTACTTGAAGAAAAGAGGATCTAAAAATGGCATTAAGTATAAAACAAACAACAGGAATTCTGCAGATGCTGGAAATTCAAGCAACACACATAAAAGTTGCTGGTGAACGCAGCAGGCCAGGCAGCATCTGTAGAAAGAAGTGCAGTCGACGTTTCAGGGTGAGACCCTTCGTCAGGACTAACTGAAGGAAGGGTGAGTAAGGGATTTGAGAGTGGGAGGGGGGGGGGAGATCCAAAATGATAGGAGAAGACAGTAGGGGGAGGGATAGAGCCAAGAGCTGGACAGGTGATAGGCAAAGGGGATACGAGAGGATCATGGGACAGGAGGTCTGAGAAGAAAGACAAGGGGGGGCGTACCCAGAGGATGGGCAAGAGGTATATTCAGAGGGACAGAGTGAGAAAAAGGAGAGCGAGAGAAAGAATGTGAGTATAAAAATAAGTAACAGATGGGATACGAGGGGGAGGTGGGGCCTTAGCGGAAGTTAGAGAAGTCGATGTTCATGCCATCAGGTTGGAGGCTACCCAGACGGAATATAAGGTGTTGTTCCTCTACTGTAAAGATGAAGCCACATTCAGGTTGGAGGAACAACACCTTATATTCCGTCTGGGTAGCCTCCAACCTGATGGCATGAACATCGACTTCTCTAACTTCCGCTAAGGCCCCACCTCCCCCTCGTATCCCATCTGTTACTTATTTTTATACTCACATTCTTTCTCTCGCTCTCCTTTTTCTCACTCTGTCCCTCTGAATATACCTCTTGCCCATCCTCTGGGTACCCCCCCCCCTTGTCTTTCTTCTCAGACCTCCTGTCCCATGATCCTCTCGTATCCCCTTTGCCTATCACCTGTCCAGCTCTTGGCTCTATCCCTCCCCCTCCTGTCTTCTCCTATCATTTTGGATCTCCCCCTGCCCCTCCCACTCTCAAATCCCTTACTCACTCTTCCTTCAGTTAGTCCTGACGAAGGGTCTCAGCCTGAAACGTTGACTGCACCTCTTCCTACAGATGCTGCCTGGCCTGCTGCGTTCACCAGCAACTTTTATGTGTGTTGCTTAAGTATAAAACAGTTACTTTTATATCCATAGATTACAATAATCCAATTAGAAAATACTTATTCAATACTCCTGTGAAATTCACTTAATGAAAGAACAAAGAAGCTAAGATGCTTGCAGAATTATACTTTGTATAGCAACTAGAGGCATATTAAAGACTACTTATAATACAAGCAGATAATTAATTGCTAAACTGCAAAGAAAATGATAAACAACAGTTCGATCCAACAATCACCCCCCTTTTGATTCTAAATCACACGTTTAGAATCATTACATCTAAAAATTCAGAGGCTGAAAAGCTTGTTGTATCTATGTTATGTATAAAATACTTATTTTATTTTATAAATTAATTATATGCTATAAATAATTTATAGTTTCAAAAATCTAGGTTATAAAATATCAAAGTATATATTCTTCAAAATATTCATAAATTATATCATGATTAGACAGATTGGTAGGCACAATTACATATTTTGTTAATGATCACCTTTAAGCAAGTAAAAATAGTAAATTATGAAAAGGCACTTTATTATGAATATTATGACTCGTGATATTGAGTAAGCCCAGCTTCCAAGACTTGAATGAATCGAATCAAAGAAATCCCATCCATATGGTCAGACAAATTAGTTCTATCTTCAGACTTATCAGGTATGTAAGTACAACAGGCCTTGCCAATAACTGCCAGTAACTGCACCCTCCTTAACTGCTAAGAGAAGATCTAATGCCATATGATTTTGAAGAACCATCTTATGCATGGCACCCATTTCTGTTGTTACTTTCCCCAAGGCTTCAGCAGTGTCATTTCTTACCCTATCTAAGGCGGCAGCACCATCTTTCATCTCTCTTATATTCCTTACAACATTTTTAAATGGGAATAAAATTGATGCAAAACGATCTCTTTCCAAAATGTCTCATTACTCTAGACTCAGGAGTAAAAGGTAAAGTGCATGCATGTTTTATGGCAGGAAAAACATACCCTAAGTAACAAGACCCTAACTAATTACATGGAAGAGAGGAGTAGGCTTCATTTCCACATATGAAGTACATATTGTTCCACGAACATAAACCATTTATTACTTCTTGACAGGAGCTTTGTTGAATTGCAATACTTCTGATTATCAATAATGCAAATATATATAATGAATCATCTCAACTGGCACAGTAAGAGTAGGAAAAATAACCACAACTAATAATATTAGAATAAACTCCATCATGTCCAATAGTTGTAAGTTGCTTGAATTCTTCCGGCTGGTTAGTGATTTGCTCACTGTAACCCAGCACTGTGACTGAGAAGTTACTAGCATGTTAACCACAGTGTTTATTGTCCTTGTTGGATTCCACTTCAGCTCACTTACAGTGGCTGGCGTGTATCCACTTACTTTCTCCTTTTACTTTCATCGCCAAGTTGGTAATTAACAGCACTTGGTAAGGACCTTCTTATCCAGCTCCCAGTGATTCTTCAGGTGGTTTCCGAATCAGGACCCACTCGCCAGCTCTCAGGGTGTGTCCTCCTTCTTCCCAAGCAACAGAAATCTGTTGAGAAGCAGATTGGATAGCTTGAGTTAATTTTACACAATTGTTAACTAAACTGTCCGCCATACTAGCAACCTCTCTGAGATCGACGGTTACTGGCAATGAGATAAAATTTCCAATTTCCGCCTCAAAAGAGTTAGCTTACTTTCCTTGTTTAGGGCTGCTCTGACCAGAGAAAGAGCCGTAGGCCGTGGTACACCTTCATCATGATGCTAAGTCAGTCGTTGTTTGACGGTTCCATTCATTATTTCAACTTGACCTGATCACTCTGGTTGATGTGGACAATGAAAGGACCATTCAATGTTCATCAGTAAACAGAATTCCTGACAAATACTCCCAATGAAATGTGTTCCTTGGTCAGAGTCAATGCGGTATGGAAATTCCCATCTAGGAATACTGTCCTTGATCAGACTTTAGCTGTGTGTGTGGTAGAGGCATTCCCTGCTGGAGCAGTTTCCACTCATCTGGAAAGCTTGCCCACTATTACCAATGTTGCCTGAGTATCCTTGACCCTTTAGCAAAATGATGTACTTCACATATACTGTAAGTGTAAAAATGGATCTGGTGGGACGGGTGTACATAATTATAGTAGCTTCTCCACTGCTCCAGGATTTGTTTTCTGGCATGCCATGCATCTTTCAAAACTTTGTTGAGCTTGTGTTCTGAACTTTGGATTCCACCACCATAGAGAGAATCTGTCAATCATCTTTTCCACTCCAATGTGTCCTAGAGAGTGCATTTGCTGTGCCAGATAAGGGAGCAATGTAGTTGGGGCTACCATGCTATGACTAGTGCCATATCTCCATACTCTAACATTGTTTAACTTCCCACCATTCTCCATCCAGAATCACTTTTCCTGTCTAGAACATTGTACCTGGATCTCTCGAATAAGGCACGAACATTGTTTTCTCAAACTTCTGGTAATTGCAGCCCACACCCCCCCCCCCCCGCTCTCCTTCACCGTTCCCCATTTCCATTTCCCTCTCTCATCTTTTCTCCTTACTTTCCCATCACCTCCCTTTGGTGTTCCTCCCCCTTCTATTTCTTCCATGGCTTTCTGTTCTCTCGGGTCAGATTCCCCCTACTCCAGACATTTATCTCTGTCACTAATCAACTTTTCCTAACTCTTTACTTCACCCCTCCCCTCTCTCAGTTTCACCTATCACCTTCTGTCTTGTACTTCTTCCTCTCCTCTCCCTACCTTCTTACTCTGACATCTCATCTCTTTTTTTCCAGTCCTGATGAAGGGTCTCGGCCCGAAATGTTGACTGTGTGCTCTTTTCCATAGATGCTGCCTGGCCTGCTGAGTTCCTCCAGCATTTTGTGTGTATTACATTCTCAAATGTCTTGTATGTTTGTGTGAGATACAGAGCTCAACTTTGTTTCCATAATTCCAGTTGTCAGGGTTACTGTATATGCTTTGGTACTTCTTCTAATTCTTTTATTTCTTCCTGTACTGCCTCCTTTGCAATTTCAGCCACGAATGCTTTCAGTTCTGTACATAGGTACCAGGAGCCATGCTTCCAGAAGCAAGCATTTCAGTTACAGAAACTACAATTTGAATTCCTCCCTCAATCAGTGTACAGACTCTTGGCAGAGTAATCACCAACATAATGCTGTCGGTGTCCATGTTCTGGAGTTAAAACTGACATCAGTTTCTTGTTGACATACAAAATAAATTATTTATCGGTATTAGGGTTCCTTAATGCAAGTGCAATCCACAATGTCACCTTTAAAGTTTGAAACAATTTCAGTTGTCCTTCGTGGCTATCCGGAGAGCTGAAGAAATTCAGATATACTTTGATGATGAATTAACCCTTGGTTGAACTGTTGGTATTTTTTTGTTTGGACCTTTTTCCATTAATCTTATCAAACCTCAGTTTATTAGTTTTATTCGGGTAAGAGTCCTTAGTGAGTTTCACGACTTTGGCCATTGTTTTGATTTAGTCTTAATTTGTACATACTTTTTATTACTTTGTCTGTGTTCTTGAAATATTAATAGCTTGCAGCCAAAATTTTAAGTTTGTTCTGCAAGCTGAATTTAACACAAATTTCACTGTATGCTTCTATGTGCATTGTGATAAATAAATCTGAATCTGAACTTAAAGAAATTTAATTTAGTTCAAAGTTCAGAGTAAAATTTGTTCTTAGAGTACATACATGCCACTACTTACAACCCTGAGATTCTTCTACTGTGGCAGACTTAGCAAATCTATAGAACAGGAACTGTAAACAGGGTCAGTAAACTATAAACACTAGAAACTGTAAACTGTAAAAAAACCATTTGCAAATGCAGATAATAAATAGCAATTAAAAAAGGGAACAGAGAAAGGGTACAGAGAAGATTCACTAGAATGATTCCGGGAATGAGACGGTTAATATATGAGGAACGTTTGTCCGCTCTTGGACTGGATTCCTTGGAGTTTAGAAGAATGAGGGGGGACCTCATAGAAACATTTCGAATGTTGAAAGGCATGGACAGAGCGGATGTGGCAAAGTTGTTTCCCATAATAGGGGAGTCTAGTAAGAGAGGGCATGACTTAAGGATTGAAGGACGCCCATTCAGAACAGAGATGTGAAGAAATTTTTTTAGCCAGAGGGTGGTGAATCTATGGAATTTGTTGCCACGGGCGGCAGTGGAGGCCAAGTCATTGGGTGTATTTAAGGCAGAGATTGATAGGTATCTGAGTAGCCAGGGCATCAAGCGTTACGGTGAGAAGGCGGGGGAGTGGGACTAAATGGGAGAATGGATCAGTTCATGATAAAATGGCGGAGTGGACTCGATGGGCCGAATGGCCGACTTCTGCTCCTTTGTCTTATGGTCTTATGGTCTAACAAAATAATGAGCTTGAAATAACAAGATAAAAGAATCCTTAAATGAGTGTAGTTACCCCCTTTTGCTCAAGAGTCAAATGGTTGAGGGGTAGTAACTATTGAACCTGATGGTGTGAGTCCTGAGGCACTTGTACCTTCTACCTGATAGTAGCAGCAAGAAAAGAATATGGCTGGGTGGTGAGGATTTTTGATGGTGGATGTTGCTTTTCTACGACATCATTTCATATAGATGTGCTCAGTGGTTGGGAGGGTTTTACCTGTGATGTACTGGGCCGAATCCACTAACTTTTGTAGGAATTTCCACTCAAGGACATTGGTGTTCCCATACCAGGCTGTAATGCAGCCCGTCAGCACACTTCCCACCACACATCTACAGAAGTTTGTCAAGGTTTTTGATGTTATGCTGAATCTCCACAGACTCCTGAAGAAGTAGCAGCGCTGTTGTGCTTTCTTCACAATTATATTTACATGATGGGAAGTCATGGGAAGGGTCTCTTTCTGTCCTGTAATATTCTATGTTCTGTGTAATGCACTTAGCCTTCCTTAAATATGGGGCCTCGAAGAGAACCACAATCCTGATTGGTAAAACAAAATTGTTATGAAAACAGCAATGAAGAGTCCTTCTACGTCTGAAGGCAATGGTATACCTGAGTCTCCACTCAGGACTTGCATGACTGACAGTAGTGAAAACCAAGAGGAAGCTACTGACATGATGAAGGATACTCCAAAAGCCAAAGGAGATGGAGAACCTTCATTGCTGCTAGTGGCATAAGGGACAGTATGTAAGTTAAATATGTGGAACTATACAAGACACAGTACCACAAATATGGCATCGACAATGTCCTAGATAACTAAAGTATAAACATTATCATTTGCATCAATTTGTTTAGCACTAAATGCCAACACACCGAATGTTGTCCTAATTACCTGGTGTGCATGTATGCCAGCTTTTTCTAAATTAGGTACAAGGACACCCAGATCTGTCTGTGCCTCAGGACTCAGCAATCTCTCACTAGACAATAAGTTTCTTTCATTTTTGCTGCCAAAATTAATCATTTCATACATCCTACATTATGTTCTCTTTCCCAGATCCATACTCAGCCACATAACCTATCTGTATCTCATGGTACTTAGAAGTTTGTGAAGATTCAGCATGTCATTGAAAACTTTTACAGACGTGCAGTGAATAATATATTGACTGGTTACATGATGGCCTGGAATGGGAACACCAATTCCATAGATGGCTGAACTCGTGCGACTCCTCAGATGAAGATGAAAAGATGTTTCCCATATTCTGAGATTTATGGGATTATTGGACTGTACTTGATATTAGTTTCCTTCAGTTTTTGTTGTTTTCTTTCTTGTGGACGATTCTTGTGATCTGTTAATTTTTTCGTCAGTAAGACAGGTGGTTGGGGGTTTTGGTGCTACTGTCACTGAGTGAGGAAGTCATTGATTGTTATTGTGGCTCTTTATTGCTGTGAGGGAGGAGGGATTTTGCGGTCTGCGAGTTTAGCTTTTCTTTTTCACATGGGGGGGGAGTTGGTATCTTTTCTTTCATCAACACCCATGGTCTTTCTGTTTTTAATGGCTATCTGGAGTAGACAAATACCAGAGTTGCATTGTACGTGCATACTTTGACGATAAAGTGTACCTTTGACCCTTTGTAAAGCTTACAAAAAGTAGTTGGTACGGCCCAACCCATCCTGGGTAAAGAGTTCCCCAACACTGAGCACGCCTACAAGGTGCGCTGTCACAGGAAAGCAGCATCCATCATCAAGGACCCCCACCACCCAGGTCATGCTCTCTTCTCACTGTTGCCATCAGGGAGAAGGTACAGGAGCCTCAGGACTCACACCATGAGGTACCGGAACAGTTATAACCCCTCAACCATCAGGCTCTTTAACTAGAAGAGAAAACTTCATTTGCCCTGCCACTGAACTGTTCCCACAACTTATAGATGCACTTTCAAGGACTTTTCATCTCACGTCCTCGATATTCATTGCATATTTTTTCCTCATTTTGTATTTGTGCAGTTTGTTGTCTTTTGCACACTGGTTGTTTGTCCATCTCCATTTTTGTGTCGTTTTTCGTTGATTCATTTGTGCTTCTTGTGTTTCTGAATACCTGCAAGAAAATGAATCTCAGTGTTGTGTATGGTGGCATATACTTTGTGACATATGGTGACATATACATGTACTTTGATAATAAATTTACTTTGAACTTTGTATCCTCCTTATGCTTTTTTCACATCTTACTTTCCTACGTTCCTCTGTGTCTTTGGCAAATTTAGCAAATATACTGACTGTCCTTGGATAATGACTGGGTTCCATTTTTAGAGAGATCTGCGTAAGTCAGAAATAACACAAAAATCACTCAGTATGGGAGCTATACCTCCACGGTGTTGTAAGGAATGGCATGTATGTAAGAAAGACAAGTTAGAAAAATAATTAAAGGAGAGACAGACAGAAAGAGAGAGAGGGGGGGAGGGAGAGAGAGAGGGGAAGAGAGGGGGGAAGAGAGAGAGAGAGAGAGAGAGAAAGAGAGAGAAAGAGAAAGAGAGAGGGGAAGAGAGAGAGAGAGAGAGAGAGTGAGAGAGGCAGCATCTGTGGAAATGAGTGAACAGTCAGCATTTTGGGCTGAGTCCTTTCTTTGGGACTGGAAGGAAAGGGGGAAGAAGCCAGAATAAGAAAATGGAGGGAAGGGGAAGGCATAGAAGCTGGCAGGTGATAGGTGAGGCATATGCTGTGATATTGACTGTTTTGCAGCAGCAGTACATAGTAATGCATGGAAACACAGCAATTAGCCCAACTGCTTTAGAGCACGGGTGATCACAAGTTGGGGTTTGATTGACACTGCTGTCTGTAAGGAGTCTGCACCTTCCCCGAACCTTGTGGGTTTGCCCCTACATTCCAAAGATGTGCCAGTCGGTAGGTTAATTGGTCATTGTAAATTGTCCCACGATTAGGCGAGGGTTAAATCAGGGGGCTGCTGAGCGGTGTGGATCGAAGGGCTGGAAGGACCTGTTCCATGTTGTATCTCAATAAGTAAGTAAATATTAAACCTGATTCTGAAAATTGGTGCATCCGAAGGTCGAAGGCAATAATCCTTATGCACTGGGGCTTACCTGTCACTCCACACCTACCAACACTGTTGACTCTCAGAGGGTCTCCAAGATGGTTGAGCCAGCCCCAATACGTTCAAAGGGCTGTGAATTTTGACCTTGCCAGCACCAGCCAGATCCTGAGGAATAACTAAACATAAAACAAGTTCCCTTTCACCACAGATGGAGCCAACATCTGGTACAATCTCGTTTAATAACCTCATTAAACAAGCACAAGACTTAGTATGCTGAGCCTCAGGCTTAGCCACCCAGGCACATATGGAAATACTTTAAGCAGCATTTTGAACAACATAAAACAAGAGATTAGTTTTGTTTGTCACACATACATTGATAACATTGAAACATGCAGGGAAACGCGTTATTTGTGTCAAATCAAGTCAACAAGAATGGTGCTGGGCAGCTGCACTTCTGGCACTAACAAAAAGCATGCCCACAGCTTGCTAACCCTAACCCATACAAGTTTGAAATGAGGGAGGAAACTGGAGCACCTGGAGGAAACCCTTATGGGGCGAACGTTCAAACTCCTTACAGTCAGGGGTCGGAATTGAACCTGGGTCACTGGTTCTGTGTAATGTTTTGCTAAGCACTATGCTACAATGTTCAGAGTGGCATCATGGTTGTCACAGACTGGATGGGCCAAAGGGCCTATTCCTTTGTTGTACGGTCCCATCATTCACATCGCAAGGTGCCTCAGTGTAAGTACTTCTGCAGTACTTTCAGATTCTCAAATGCCAAACTATGCATAGAGAGAATAAAAAGGTATCATAGATCACAATGATGCCACCAGAGAGGGAAGATGGGGCCTCTGTTTATCGTTCGTTCGTTCGTCTGTGACGTGCAGTGTCGTATGACGTGGGTGATCATGGTCCTTTCATGACCATGATTGTTCTCCAGAGTGCAGAAGACAACAAACTGTGCAAACATTAAAAAAAATAATAATAAATAAATGATGAATATAAAACTATGAGGGGTATTGATAGGGTAAATGTAAGCAGGGTTTTTCCACTGAGGTTCGGTGAGAAAAGAGTATGTCCTGTGGTCCATCAATATTAAAAGCACAAATGATTGAGTTTGCAATTTTGATCAAAAGCTTTGATGAACTTGTATTAAATTGATCAATCCCCACAGATGGACCCAAGCCCCTTTCCCCACTGTCCTATCTTACTTCCGTAAATGTGGGTTTGAAAACCTTTCATACACCTGCAAGGGTGGGCTTCACTCACCTGCTTTCAAAGTTAAGAGACCCAATTGTCATTGTGGTTTTTCTCTGCAATTCAAATTCAAATGTTAAACATTAACTTCCATTTTGCATCTCCATGATTTAAATGATTCTCTGGTGTCATGTTACAGAATTATAGAGTTATACACCATGGAAACAGTCCAGATGGCCCAACTTGTCCATGCTGATCACACTAATTTTTGAGCTCAGGTTTCTGCATAAGGACTGGAACATGCAATTGGATATCAATAAGGTATCATCAGGATTTCAGAAAGTTATCAATAAGATTGAAGAAGTATGGAGAAAGTTTACAAGGGTGTTGCCTGGGCGTGAGGACCTGAATTATAAGGGAAGGTTGAACAGGTTAGGACTTTATCCACTGGAATGTTTCTCACCCTCCGCATGCTACCTTGGCTGAACAGAGGGGCGCTTTTACTGAACCCTCAAGTTGGGTTGTCTTTCATTGATTTTGTTATGGTTATTATTCAATAGATTTACTGAGTGTGCACACCAGAAAATTAATTTCAGGGTTGTATATGGTGACATATGCGGTATGTACTTCGATAATAAATTTACTTTGAAGTTTGAAAACATCCTGTCACGGCTTGGTATGGCAAGTACTTTGCCTGAGACTGTAAGAAATTGCAGAGGGTTGTGGACACAGTTCAGCAGATCATGGAAACCAGCCTCCCCTCTATAGACTCTGTCTACACCTCTCACTGTCTCTGTAATGCGGCCAGCATAATGAAAGAACTCAACCACCTTAGACATTCTGTCTTCTCCCCATCTCCCACTGGGCAGAATATTCAAAAGCCTGAAAGCACCTCCCTCCAGGTTCAAGGATGCTTCTATCCCACTGTTAAAAGACTATAGAAAAAAGTAGGAAGGAAGGAAGAATAGCTTTATTCACCACGTGTACATTGAAACATACAGTGAAATACACAATTTGTATCAATGACCAACACAGTCCCAGGATAAGCCTGAAAGTGTCGCCATGCTTGTGGTGCAAAGGAGGGAGGAGAAAATGGCGGCGCATCGCCGTGCGCGCAGCCTCTCTGGTGAAATGATATCATATTTGTTAAATGGGGGCTGTGCACAATCCTGATTTGATGGAGACGGACGTGAGAAGCACGGAGGAACATCTGGAAAAACTTCTGAAATGCCGGGTTCGCTGCTGCTGCTACTGTGCGATCAAGAATCCCTGTGGTCGGGTGCTTCCAGGGTGTTGCATCGGCAAGTTTGCGGCGCTAGAAGCTCATGGCAGGGAGAGTTTTCTTCCCTCTACCGTCTGCATGAGATGTTGAGACTTCCGAGAGATTTTGAGACATTTTTTACCGTGCCCATGGTCTGTTCTTCTGTCAAATTACAGTATTGCTTACACTGTTGTAACTAAATGTTATAATTATGTGGTTTTTGTCAGTTTTTCGGTCTTGGTCTATCTCGTGTTTCTGTGATATCATTCTGGAGGAACAAATTGTATCATTTCTTAACTCATGCATTAATAAATGACAATAAAAGAGGACTGAGTGTCCTTATAATCTAAAAAAAACTATAGCATGCCCATAACTCACTAACCCTGACCCATATGTCTTTGGAATTTGGGAGGAAACCAGAGCACCTGGAGAAAACCGAGGCAGTCACAAGAAAAATGGACAAACTCCTTACAGAAAGCAATGTAAAACAGTGTTGTTGAGAGCACTTCCCTCAAAGTCAGGTTCCCCTTAAGTCACACTCCACACAGACCATACATACTTCTGCTCTCCCGGTCAAGATGGCACCTGCGCACAGCACTCCTTCGCTTGACGTCTTCTGGATAGATTATGAAACCATTACCTTTCACTTCGTTTATATCTTTTACATTTGTTTTTCATCTTGAACGTGACTCTGGAACTGTTGGAGCCTGTGATTTGCAGTTTGGAGGTCATTTGGGTGTTCCAGCGCTCTGCAATCTCCGAGAGGATTCTGGGAGGCAGAGCTGGTGAACGCAGGCAGGCTGCAGGACAGGGTTTTTTTGTAAGCTGTGTTTTTTGCCCAAACTTTCTCATTTTCTTGTGTGCCGTGCCGGGGTGGGGATTTGTGGGCTGATGTGCCTGCTCCATTTCTGTTCTTTTTTTGATGTCGCGGGGGGGGGGGGGGTTGGATTTGATAGTTGACGATCGTGTTGCCATTATTTTCCTTTTTTGGTTTCGTGGTTGTCCGGAGAAGAAGAATTTCAGACAGGAGAAAATCTGCAGATGCCGGAAATCCGAGCCACACACACAAAATCCTGGAGGAACTCAGCGGGCCAGGCAGAATCTATGGAAAAAAAGTACAGTCGACGTTTCAGGCCGAAACCCTTCGGCATGAAGAAGAATTTCAGAGTTGTGAATTTTGCTAATAAATGAACCGTTGAACCTTTGACTTGGAAATATATCGCCAGTCTTTCATTGTTGCTGAGTTTAAATGCTGGAACTTCCTCCCCAGCAGAACTATAGGAGGACCTTCACCAGGACAGTGGCAAATATCTACATTCGGTGCGTGGAGAATTATTTTCCAAATTTGCTATTTAAGAATTTTGCACTACAAATATCCTCACATCCTAGACACTCAGTTCAAAGAAGTGGCTTCTCTCCATTGACCCTACATTGGCTTTCCATATCAATGTCTTATTCATTCTCTTATTTTTAAATTTCCCTATATCTCAGCCCTAAACGTTGACTGTTTATTTCTCTCTGTAGATGCTACCTGACCTGCTGAGTTCCTCCAGCATTTTGTGTGCGTTGCTAGATTTCTAGTATCTGCAGAATCACTTGTGTTTATATTTCTTCCTGCCCATTTTGGTCCTGTCAATCCACATTTCACAAAGGCGGGCAAGTCGAGCTAACGCTCTTGGACTGTATGCCTTGGAGTTTAGAAGAATGAGGGGGGACCTCATAGAAACATTTCGAATATTGAAAGGCATGGACAGAGTGGATGTGGCAAAGTTGTTTCCCATGATGGGGGAGTCTAGTACGAGAGGGCATGACTTAAGGATTGAAGGGCGCCCATTCAGAATAGAGATGCAAAGAAATTTTTTTAGCCAGAGGGTGGTGAATCTATGGAATTTGTTGCCACGGGCGACAGTGGAGGCCAAGTCATTGGGTGTATTTAAGGCAGAGATTGATAGGTATCTGAGTAGCCAGGGCATCAAAGGTTATGGTGAGAAGGCGGGGGAGTGGGACTAAATGGGAGAATGGATCAGCTCATGATAAAATGGTGGAGCAGACTCAATGGGCTGAATGGCCGACTTCTGCTCCTTTGTCTTATGGTCTAAGTCAGCAATAAAGCTGAAGCAAAGAATTCCGATTTCTCCACTTCCTGTCATCCACCCCGCAACCCCCTTCAGTTTGTGCATCTGCTGCTCCATTTGACAAGGAGACTGGATTTCACAAAGGACTTTGCTGGGTTGGTTTCAGTACAGAAGAGCTTCAGAAAGTGCTGCAGACTGGTGTGCAATACAATGAAGGTGCAAAAAGGTTCAAGTTCAGAGAAACACAAATTTATTCCAAGGACAAAGAGCAAATAAAATTACTGAATCAGGAAGTTTATACTGAATATGGAGGGTGTTTTGTTTTTGTCTTAATTAAAATTGGTGAATAAACAGTTGTAATGTTTAAACAAACGCTGCTCACGTGTAGAACAGGCGTCTAGAGTTCCATCCATGCTGTGTGTTAAACCATCTCCTGTGGTTTTGTACATTCCTTCTAAGCTAATGGGCAATAATGAAACTCACTTTAAACAAAGCTCCCACAAGCCCTGAGGCATATGTGTGCAGAATGGGACTATTAGGCAAGGTACCCAATGGTTTGAAGCTTCTGATTACACACGGTCCCCTCCTCCCACCCACCCAACACCTCTACATAAGTGAACATACAATATTTTAACTAACAGCAGAAAATGCTGACCAGCTCCGGGAGGATGAGTGGAGCAGGGGATCCCAGCATTTTTTATGCCATGGGCCATAAGCAAAGGGTCCGTTGAGAGCCCCTGGGATAGAGGAAGAGAGTTAATGTTTTGGTTCAAGGCCCTTTGTCAAACTCTGGAGATCTCAGAGAGGAAGTACAGGTTCACCACCGGGTTCAGGAACTATTATTGCCCTCAAACATCAGGCTCCTGAACCCGTGTGGGTGACTTCTCTCACCTGAATTCTGAGCTGATTCCGCAACCTATGGAACCACTTTCAAGGGCTCTACAACACGTTCTCAATATTATTGATTGGTTGATATTTTATTTTGGCAGTAATGCAACAGTATGGATGCCAACTGCCGTAAAAACTCAAAGAAGAAGAAGAAGATATATTATTTGTTTTTATTTATATTTGCACATTTTGTCTTTGTTTGCTCATTGGTGTTTGTCAGTCTCTGTGTGTAGTTTTTCATTAATTCTATTGTATGTCTTTGTTCTACTGTGAATACCTTCAAGAAAATCAATCTCAGTTTAGTATAAATAAATAATAAAAACATCCGTTAGTCTTGCAAGACCATGGATCTGCGCCTGGAAAGTCTTCACTCTCCAGGGCACAGGCCTGGGCAAGGTTGTATGGAAGACCAGAAGTTGCCCATGCTGCAAGTCTCCCCTCTCCACGACACCAATGTTGTCCAAGGGAAGGGCATTAGGACCCATACAGCTTGGCACCGGTGTCATCGCAGACCAATGTGTGATTAAGTGCCTTGCTCAAGGACACAACACGTTGCCTCGGCTGGGGCTCAAACTCACGACCTTCAGGTCGCTAGTCCAATGCCTTAACCACTTGGCTACGTGCCCAGTTTAGTATAGGGTGACATATACGTACTTTAATAATAAATTTAGAATCAGAATCAGGTTGAATATCACCAGGATATATCATGAAATTTGTTGTCTTTGTGACAGCAATACAATGCATGATAATAGAAAAAACTTAAATTACAGTAAATATATATATATATATATATATATATATAGATAAATAGATAGATTTTAGTTAAATTAAATAAGTAGTGCAAAAATAGAAATTAAAAAGTAGTGAGGTAGTGTTCATGAGATCAATGTCCATTCAGAAATCCAATGACAGAGGGGAAGAAGCTGTTCCTGTATCACTGAGTGTGTGCCTTCAGGCTTCTGTACCTCCTTCCTGATGGTAACAATAAGAACAAAGATGATGGGAGTCCTTAACAATGGATGCCGCCTTTTTGAGGCATCACTCCTTGAAGATGTCCTGGATACTATGGAGGCTGGTGCCCATGATGGAGCCAACTAAGCTTACAACTCCCTGCAGCTTATTTCGATCCTGTGCACTACCCCCCCCCCCCGCCATCCTCCAGACTCTTCCTATCCAGGTACCCACCTATATGTCTTTTAACATTGTAACTGTAATTAAAAAGTTGGCAATTCCTCAATTCCTTTCTACCACATATGCCGCTTGCCCCTTGCCCCCAAGTTTCTCCAGCAGATTGTGTGTGTTGCTTTAAGTGAGATGTGTAGGGCAAGTTTCATTTCTCTGCACGAAGTGTATGTGCCTGGGAAAGTGCTGATGATTGGTATGATCCGTTGGACACCTGAATATAAATGGAATAGAGAGCTATGGATCATGTGCAGGCAGAAAGTGTTGGTTTAATTTGGCATCATGTTTAACACAGACATCATGAGCCAAATAACCTGATTCAGTGCTGTACCATTCTATACTCAGTGGTTACTTTAGTAAATACCTGCAGTACCTAACAAAGTGGCCACTGGGTGTACTTTCATGGTTTCTGCTGCTGTAACCCAAGGTTCGACGTGTTATGCATTCAGAGATGCTGTTCGGCACACCACTGTTGTAACGGGTGGTTATTTGAGTTACTGTCACCTTCCTGTCAGCTTGAACTAGTCTGACCTTTCTCTTCTGACCTCTCACATTAGCAAGGCGTTTTTCGCCCAGAGAACTGCCACTCATGGAACAGGTTTTTTGTTGTCTTTCGCCACCGTTCTCTGTAAATTCTAAAGACAGTTGTGCATGAAAATTCCAGGAGAACAGCCGTTTTTGAAATAATCAAACTACCCTGTATGGAACCAATGATCATTGGATAGTCAAAGTCACTTAGATCATATTTCTTCCCCATTCTGATGTTTGGTCTGAACAACAATTGAACCTCTTGACCATGTCTGCACGCTTTTATGCATTCAGTTGATACCACATGATTGGCAGATTATATTATTGCATTAACGAGTGGTGGTACAGGTGTACCTAATAAAGCGGCCACTGAGAGGACGGAGATACGTCTCTACCAAAGGAGGTGTAAGGCGTTCCTTCTTTCCGCTAGCCTGCAGACCGCCATTGGGCAAGGTGTGACACCTGCTTGGCGCTCCCCCCCCCCCACACACACACACAAAATCAAGGTCACTTGAAGCCATGGGAGCAGGTGGTGGATGGTCTTATGAGCAGTTGGTGCATATCACAAGTCCTGGTTATGTGACCACTGACACCTGACAGGCAATCTCTGAAGAGTATTGATAATGGCTGGGGTCACCCGTCTTGAAAAGACAATGTAGAAAAATTTGCCAAGAACAGCCATGATCATGGAAAGATCGTGATCGCCCATGTCATACGACACAGCGCATAACGACCGACACCTCTATACTGTAATTGTATTCCTTTGCATTTTGAAAAATGAAGTTTCTTACTTTTTCGCATTAGAAGCTGAATTTTAAAGAGGTAAATTTGACACCTAAAATAAGCGAACGAATAAGACTTTGAGATGGCAAGCCCATGAAATAAACTAGTACAGATGCATCGGGCTGAATGGTTATTCTATGAGTAGCTGTGCATTTCCCTGGTCAGAGGGAAAAGTTTCAGCAAGTCAGCAGATCGGGTCCAAGGATGAACGTGGGATTTAATCCTGATCGCGCCGTGCTGAAAATCCGGCGGTTTCAACAAGCCTCCAGGCACGATCCCTCTCCCGGTAGCTTCAGTCTTCGGTGCCACGTCAGGCGGAGGCAGGCGATGCGGAGGGCGGAGCCGGTCCGGACGTGCAACAGTTCCCAGGTCTGTGGACTGGGAGCCTCGAGGCGACCTGAACTTTCTCCCACCTCGGCGATGATCACGCTTATCTTTCTCCTCCTGCCGCTGCCGCCCTTGGCTTTGGCCAGTTTGTCGAAGTTCGCGTTCGTGCTGGCCGACGGAGATGTCCAATGTTTCTTCGAAGAGATCGAAAAGGACACCGAGTATCATTTCGTGTTCCAGGTAAGGTCCGTGGGTTTCCTGGGAAGATAGAATACACAGAAACACAGAGAGTCTGCGGATACTGGAAATACGGAGTAATGCACAGTGGAAGAACTCAGCATCTATAGGAGGAATAAAGAGTCGACATTTATTTTAGTTTATTTATTTACAGCCGGCGCCCTCCATCACACAAGTTCGGAGTGATGCAGATGGGCATTTATGTTGCGCCGTTCACTAACTCCATTGTCTCACAAATACTTCAACAGCGAACCGGATTGCTTCACTTAAGTGTCGGGCTGTTGTAGTGCAGGAAACGAGCGCTTTCAAGTTCTCACAGACAGCGCAGTGAGAATGAGAGATGGGTGTTCGCTGATAGATATTGACCGGGTCGTCTGCCCTTCTTTGTAGTGATAGCCTGGAACTTTTTGTAATGGGAGAGATCATATCTGACTTAACAGTGCCACACATCCATCCCACAGAGTGCCTGAGTGCCTAACTTCACAACCTTACGCAAATCCCATCTGCAAATCCTATAGTGATTTGTCATCATTTTTTTTTCTACACAATAAACAGTGTTACGTACCCCGTAACTGGGTTGCCAAACCAGCAGAAATTGACCACTTAGTTGGAGTCTGGATTACTGGAACTAAGTTATTAAAGAAATAAGTAATACAGTACCCTAATCGTAAGGATATAAATGTAACAGGTTAGCAATGATAAAACACTCATGTACACAGAACTAGGATAATAGGATCAATGAAGCTCTATCGCAGTCTAGGGGTAAAATGATCAGTCTCAAGTGACGCAGAGTTCAGTTCAGCTGAGTACAGTTCGCAGCAATCGCTGTTGTGCCGTTGGGGGGGGGGAAGAGAGAGAGAGCGAGAGAGAGCGAGAGAGAGAGAGAGAGAGAATGAGAATGATGATATGCAAATCGAATTCAGACAGACCTTGATGTTCCTCCGCAGTTAGCTTTCGGGCGAGCCCTTTTTTAATGTCTTCTGAGGTCACCGACTGTGACTCCTCCGTTCCGGATACGTTCGTTCTTCCGTGGTGAACCCGGCACCCAGGCAAGGGCAGACACACACACCAGATTCCCGCCGATCGTACCTTTTCACCCTGTGCGTCTATGGTCGGTCCCGCGACCAGACCTCCAAAACTTCCACCGACTTGTGGGGGGCACACCGCACTTCCAGGGTCTCGTTATCTCGTGGTGTGTCTTGCCTTAGCGAACCTGTTCCTTTTATCCCCCAGCTGGGGTATCACCTGTCCATCAAACTTCAAACAGTTCAGGTTCAAAGCAACCGGTCTGACAATACTCGGAACTGTATCTCTTTTCGTTAATCTCTCTCGTCTCTCATTAACATTTCTGAATGCTGCTCCATTGTCTCACTTTATCTCTCTCATTAGCATCAATCTTCTGATAACTTGGTCCTTTGTCACAACAGAATGTGTTTATTTAAAAATAAATTACTAATCGAGAAACTTCTGCAATTCAGGTAGAATATTAAAATGTACGTTATGACATTAATAACTTCCACAGAAGTTATTATGTTATTGGTAGTCTAGGTGATTATCAAACAAGAGAGTTAACAATCCTGATACACCTTCATTTTATGGAACACAGGTGAAAATACTTCAAGAGTTCAGTGTCTATCAGAATCAGGTTTAATATCTCTGGTGTATGTCATGAAATTTGTTGGTTGGCAGTAGCAGTACATTGCAATACATGACAATAAAAAGTATAAATTATGTAAGTAGTACAAAAATAGAGGGAAAACTTACTGAAGTAGCGTTGGTGGGTTCATTGTCCATTCAACAATCTGATGGTGCAGGGGAAGAAGCTGTTCCTAAAACATTGAATGTGGGTCTTCAGGCTCCTGTACTTCCTCTTGAGTGGTAGCAATGCGAAGAGGGCATGAATAACATCACAGAGATGAAATGCCCATCTTTCGGCCAACACAATCATTTTGTTGTGAGTGATTTTGGGCCCCTTATCTAAGAAAGGATGTGCTGACACTGGAGAGGGTTCAACGGAGGTTCATGAAAACTGATCCCAGGATTGAAGAGCGTTTGATGGCTCTGGACCTGTGTTCATTGGGTTTCAGAAGAATGAGGGGTGACCTCATTGAAACCTGTCAAATGGCGAAAGGCCTTGATAGAGTGGATGTGACAGGACGTTTCCTATGGTGGGAGAGTCTAAGACCAGAGCGCACAGCCTCAGAATAGAGGGGTGTCCTTTTAGAATGAAGATGAGGAGGAATTTATTAGTCAGGGAGTGGAGAATCTGTGGGATTTGTTGCCAGGGGTAGCTGTGGAGGCTAAGCCTTTATGTATATTTAAGGCAGAGGTTGATAAATTCTTGATTGGTCACGGCATGAAGGGATACAGCAAGAAATTTATTAGACTATAGTACATATGTTCAGTTCTACATGCAGATTCTTTAGGAATCTAGTCCTTTACTCATACATCGGCTCCTTCAAGCATGAAAGGATCCCCCCCCCCCCATCCACCCCTAAACTTCACCCCTGTGACTGACCAGTCCAGCACTGAGTAGCTTGGGTATTTAGGTCCTTCTTGAATTTATAGGAGTGACCTCACCATCTCGACTTAACATTACTGCCTACAGGATTCATTGCTCTGCAGTAGAGGTTAAGAGCTGGCGTCTCAAGAAGGCAGCATCCATTATTAAGGACCCTTGCCATATAGGACATGCCCTCTTCTTGTTACTACCACTGGGGAGCAGGTACAGGAGCCAGAAGATACACACTCGATGTTTTAGGAATGGCTTCTTCCCCCTGCCAACGTATTTCTGAAAGGTCCGATGAACCCATGAACATGATCTCCCTCTTCCTCTTTTACACTCTTAATTTATTTTTATTTTGTACCTTATATTAATTTGCTAGGCCTGCTCTGTACTGCTGCCAGAAAACAACAAATTTCGCAGCAGAGTGGCGTAGCAGTTAGTGTAACACTTTGCAGCAGCGGTGATTGGAAGATTGGGGTTCTGTCACAATTCAAACTGGCTAATAGAGCTAGGCAGAGATGACAAGGCCAATCTTTCCTGCTCACCTGCCTATTAGGCTAATTATTAGTTCATTATTACCACCTGTGCCTTCTTTGTAGCCCTATATAAGTTCCTTCCCCATCCCCCCTGCCACCCCCACCCCCAGGTTTCTTTGCTCAGTCTTGGAATCATCTTTTGTAAGTGAGGCCTTGCGTTTGATTGTAGGGATCTCTAGTTAATGTTTTTTTTTGGATTTTAACTTTGTAAATTTTTTGAACCTTTTGCCTGTACCTTGCCTACTAAAGAATCCAATAAAGCCTTGTTGGATTCTTTTTCCTCTAATTTTGTGTTACCTGTCTCTAACAGTTGGGTTCACCATTACTCAGTGTGAGGGAAGTTAACACTGAAGAAGTTACTTAGTCGGCTGTGTCAGGTTAAAATCCTGCTGCTGTCTGTGAAGAGTTTGTATGTCCTCCATGTGACCGTGCAGGTTTCCTCCCCCATTTCAAAGACATACAGGTTAGGGTTAGGGAATGCTATGTTCAAAGTTCAAAGTACATTTATTATCAAAGTACATATATGTCAACATATACAACCCTGAGATTCATTTTCTTGTGGGCATACTCTAAATCCATAATGGAAAAATAACCATAATAGAATCAGTGAAAGACTGCACCAGCATCGGTGTTCAGCCAGTGTACAAAAGACAGGGTGTGCAAATGCAAAAAGAAAGTTATGATACATAAGTAAGCAATACATATCAAGAACATGAGATGAAGAGTGTTTGAAAGTGAGTCCACAGGTTGTGGGAACATTTCAGTAATGGGGTGAGGAAAATTAACTCCTTTTTTTCAAGAGTCTGATGGCTGAGGGGTAATAACTGTTCCTGAACCTGGTGGTGTGAGTCCTGAGGCAATTTCCCCCGGGATCAATAAAGTATGACTATGATGGCAACAGCGAGAAGAGAGCATGTCCTGGGTGGAGGGGGTCCCTGATGATGGATGCTACTTTCCCATGACACTTGGGTCACTTCTGCTGCTTCAGGCAGCATCTGTAGAGGGAAATGGATAGTTGATGTTTTTATTGGAATCTAAAATGTCCACAGGCCTTTCCCTCTTCCCAAGCTGCATAACCCATTGAGTTCTTCCATTAGTTTTTTTTAACGAATCCCAAATATCTTGAGTCCTTAAAATGGAAAAGCAGTAGCAGCAGGATTAGCCATGATAAACTTTAATAGGCTCATGAATAAACACAGAAAATGATGGAAATTTTTAGCAACACACAAAAATTGCTGGTGGAACGCAGCAGGCCAGGCAGCATCTATAGGAAGAGGTACAGCCGACATTTCGGGTCAGGACTGATGAAGGGTCTCGGCCCAAAACATCGACTGTACCTCTTCCTAGAGATGCTACCTGGCCTGCTGCGTTCACCAGCAATTTTTATGTGTGTTACTTGAAATTCCAGCATCTGCAGATCTCCTCGTGTTTGCGTGAAATTTTTAGCAGGTCACTCCCAGTGGAAATATTAACTCTGTTTCTTTCTCCTCAAACGCTGCATAATTTGATGAATATTTACAGTACCTTTTTTCTTCACATTTAATGTTCAAAGTAAATTTATTGAAGTATGTATACTGTATGTCAGCAAATGATATCCTGAGATTCATTTTTGCAGGCATTCACAGCGAACAAATGAATACAATGGAATCAATGAAAAACAACATGTTCAAAAGAAGATTGTACAAATTCAAAAGAAACAAATAATACATACAAATAAATAAATAATATTGAGAACATGAGCTGTAGATTTCTAGCTTGTGGATTAAGTTCAGAGTTCAAGTGAACCCTTTTGGTTCAGAAGCCTGATGGTTGAAGGGTAATGACTGTTCCTGAACCTGGTGGTGTGGAACCTAAGGACCGAAAAGATTAACAAATGATGAGCATTTGATGGCCTTGGGCCTGTACTCGCTGGAGTTCAAAAGAAGGGAGGGGGTGGTCTCATTGAGACCTGCAGAATATTGAAAGGCCTGGATAGAGTGAATGTGGAGAGGATGTTTCCTGTAGTGGGTGGATCTAGGACCAGAGGGCACAGCCTCAGAATAGAGGAACATCCATTTAGAACAGAGATGAGGAGGAATTTCTTTAACCAGAGGGTGTGAATCTGTGGAATTCATTGCCACAGACGGCTGTGGTAGCTAAGTCATTGCATATATTTAAAATGGAGGTTGACAGGTTCTTGATTAGTCAGGGAATCAAAGATTATGGGCAGAAGACAGGAGAATATGGTTGAGAGGAATAATAAGTTAGCCATGATGGAATGGTGGAGCAGACTTGATGGGCCAAATGGCCTAATTCAGCTCCTGTGTCTTGTGGTCTTATTATTCATAGTTGCTTATCAGATTCTGGGAACACTAACAATGACATGCCTCTGCAGCTGGCATTAGGACACAGAACATTTTGATGTATATTGGTGACCTGGAGGTGTGTTATTTCAAAGTTTGAAGTGAACATGAAACTTGGAAATGGGTTTAAAATGGGGGATGGTAGAAGACTTCAAAAGACAGGTTGACGAAACACACAAACAGTTGAAATTTAGCACTTTAAAATTGGAAAGAAGTAAATTGGTAAATAGTTTTATTATTGTCACATTTACTGGGGTACAGTGGACAGCCTGGCTTGCACACCATCCATTCATTACAACTGTGCTGCGAGCTAAAACAATAAAGAAGGTATGAACAAAGTAATATAAATTAAAAGATACAGTTTTAATTAGGATTAAGAAACAAGGGTCCTTCTAATCAAATACAGAAATCCATGAAAGCAGAAAGGCAACTTGTTAGGCACAGGATCTCCGGCTTTCTAAATAAAGGGTTGGATTACAAGGGCTGACTTCTTGCAAGTACAGGTTTGCATCTTCTATGGGTGTCTGTCTAATGCTGGGCAGCACTCCTTAGCAAGAAAGCCAAGGTGTTGGAGAGTTACCAGACGGTACCAGTTACACAGACAGCTTGATGAACCAGGATTACCCTTCTACAGAGTTGGTATAGGGAGAGGTTCGGCAGGCTGGGACTTCATTCCTAAGATCAGGTCCGTGACATTCCAAAGGGGGAAAGTAAGCAATATGAAGAGTTTTTCAGAGTTGTATATGGATGCATGCTTTGATAATAAATGAATCTGTGAATATATTGGCACCAATGACGTAAGTAGGAAAAATGAGATCCTAAAGAGAGAATTCAGGGAGCTAGGTAGAAGGCTGAAAAGCAAGACCTCCAGGGTAGTAATCTCTGGATTGCTGCTTGTGCCACGTGTCAGTGAGGGTAAGAATAGGATGATTTAGCAGTTGAATGATTGGCTGAGGAAATGGTACAGGGGAGCAGAGCTTCAGATTTCTGGATCATTGGGATCTCTTCCGGGGATCTCTACCTATACAAAAGGTATAGGTTACAACTAGACCCTAGGGGACCAATGTCCTTGCATACGTGTTTACCTGAGCTGTTGGGAAAGGCTTAAACTAATTTGGCAGGGGTTGGGAACTAGAGTGAAAGGGCTGTTGGTTTACAAGCAGAGACAGTGTGTTGTGAAACTCATGAAAAACAGGCAGATGATAAGGTAAAATTGCAAGCAGTGGGATGAGTTTCAGTGTTAAAAGGGGGACAAAATTGAAAAGGCTGATGGATACAGGACTGAAGATGTTATATTCGAATACTCCCAGTCTATGGAATAAAGTAGATGATCTTGTAGCACAGGTAAAGATTAGCAGGTATGATGTAGTGGGCATCACTGAGGTATGGCTGAAAGAACATAGTTGAGAGTTTAGCATCCAAGGACACGCATTGTATCGAAAGGACAGGCAGGTAGGCAGTAAGGATGGCATAACTCCTTTTGTAAAAGATGAAATCAAATCCTGAGAAAGGGGTGGCATAGGATTGGAAGATATAGAATCCTTTTGGGTAGAGTTTAAAAACTGTGTGCGTAAAAAGACCCTAGCAGGATTATATAGAGGTTTCCAAACAGTAATTGAAACGTGGAAGCATACACTGGACAACCAATTTTTTCAAAAGTGTTGCTTCCACAGAATTCTTCTTTGTTTATGATATACTGCTTGAAGCGGAAGACAGATATAATTTCAGACTACTTGTATCACGTAGGAATTTGGAGAAACAAAAAGTAATTTTTTATTGAATATAATGCATTTAGTTGCAAAACGGCGCTAATGCTTTGCACTAGTTTAACTAAGCTAAAGATGTTTGGTTAATGATTTTAATTTGTACTCAGTGTCTGAGGCTTCTCGTTTAAGTTTCCAACAATAATCAGCCAGCAATGATGGATTCCAGTTGCCCTGATACCATTTCTCCATGACTACAATGTCATGGTGAAACCTTTCACCATGCTTGTCACTGACAGCACCAAGATTTGCAGGGAACAAGTCTAAATGGGAATGCAGAAAATAAGTATTCAGTGACATGTTGCACTTCATGGTTTCGTATGCTTGAAGCATCTTGTCAACCAGCTGCACATAGTTTGGTGAAGCTGTAGTTGCCAAGAAAATTTTCAGCAACATTCTTGAATGCCTGTGATGCAATTTTCTCTGGTCCCACTGAGTGTTCTTCAAGTTGCTTGTCATTGATGACCTGTTTGATTTGTGGACCAGCAAAAATGCCTTCCTTCATCCTGGAATCAGTTATTCTGACTTGAATTATGATTTGAAGTAACAAATATGAGTGTTTAAAATGGTGCATGATTGGGAAATTTCATGGTGATTTTCATGATCAGTACCCCAATATCCATAACATACACCCAAAAGCCATAACATACATCCAAAAGTATTCTGGAAGCAAAATCTTTGTTGACCAGTGATATTGATGTTAACACTGAAGAGAGAATGGTAACAGTGACTATGTTACTAACAAGACGAAGCCCAGACCAATCAAGGGATGCATGAGTTTGAATCCCTCCAAAACAACTAACAGGTAATAAATTTAAAATCTAATAATTCATTAAAGCAGGAACTTCCCATAACTCCTTATGGCATAAAAGGTGGCTGTCTGGTCCATCGAGTCTCTGCTGTTCCCAGCAATCCCATTCCCCCCAATTTATTTTCCCTCCAACCTATTCTTTCTCACACATGACCATTAACACTCCCTCTACCCCTAGAGCCTGTACCTGTGCCATATTGTATGTTCTATATGCAATAGACTGAGTTGCCTCTGTCTATAGAAGTCTACTTTTTTAAAATTTGGATTCAGTTTTTGTTACTCTTGCTGACCCGTGTTAGAGCTGATGAACACAAATATTTCTTAATGTGGATGCAATCTTCCTATATGAATCTTTTTATTCATTCAAAGGATGTGGGCTTCATGGGCTCAGCCAGCATTTAATTGCCCCTCCATAATTATCCTGGGGAAGGTGGTGGAGAGCTGCCATCTTGAATGATACAAGTCCCTGAAATATAGGTATAGAGAGGAAGCTTCAGGATTTTGACCTAGCAATGGTGTAGGAATGGCAATATGTATAATCTCTAAGTCAGTACGGTATGTGGCTTGGAGGGAGCTTTCAGGTGGAGGTGATTGTTTTGCTGGTCTTGTCCTTCCCACCTGTTAGTGGTGATATGTTTGGAAGAGTATCATAAGCACAAGAAATTCTGCAGATGCTGGAAATCCAGAGTAAACACACAACATGCTGGAGGAACTCAACAGGTCGGGCAGCACCTATGGAGAAGAATTAAGAGTGAGCATTTCGGGCCGAGGGGAAGTGAGTCAGGTTAAGAAGGTGGGAGGGAGGGTAGGAGGGCAAGCTAGAAGGTGATAGGGGAATAAGGTGAGATGCTGGGAAGTGATTGCTGGAAAAGTTAAAGAGCTGAAGAAGAAGGAATATGATAGAAGAGTGTGGACCATGGGAGAAAGGAAAGGAGGAGGAGCACGGGGGGGTGGGGTTGGGAAGGTGAGGAGAAAAGGGGTAAGAGAGAGCCAGAATGGGGAACAGAAAAAGCGAGAAGGGAGAGGGGTGAAATTACTGTGAGTTGGAGAAATCGGTGTTCATGCCATCAGGTTGGAGGTCACCAACTCTTCATTCCTTTCTGTAGGTGCTGCCTGACCTGCAGGGTTCTGCCAACACTTTGTGTGTATGTTGTGTAAGGAGATGGTGAGTTACTGCAGTGTGCCCTGTAGATAGTATAAACCAGGGGTTCCCAACCTAGTGTCTGTGGACCCCTTGCTGAATGGTATTGGTCCATGGGATAAAAAAGGTTGTGAACCCCTGGTATAAAGTGCTACCACTGTGGAGTGAGTGTTTAGTCTGGTGAACGAGGTCCAGTAACCCATTAAAAGACCAAAAAGAGGCAAATAAATAAATATTACGAAGAAAAGCAATAGTGCCGTAGTGTTCATGGACCGTTCAGAAATCTGATGGCAGAGGGGAAGAACTTGTTGAGTGTGGGTCTTCACGCTCCTGCACCTCTTCCCCAGTGGTGATAGTAAGAGGTGGGCATGTCTCAGAAGGTGAGGGACCTTAGTGATAGATGCTGCTTCCTTGAGGCATCATCTCTTGATGTCCTTGATAGTCGAGACGCTTGTGCCCATGATGGAGCTGACTGAGTCTACAACCTTTCCTGCAATCTGTGTGATCCTGTGCATTGGATCCTCCCTCCATGTGATGATGCAACCAGTCAGTCAGATTTGTTGATTAAGTGTGAGCATCTATTACTCCCAACAGGTGATTGCGGGAGGACACTATGATGTAGATTGCTTCATTGAAGACCCCAAAGGGCAACTGGTCTACAGAAAACACAAGATACACCAAGAAAAACTCAAAGAAAAGGCAGAGATGTCAGGCGTCTACAAGTTCTGCTTTGGCAACCAGTTCTCCAGCTTCACCCACAAGAAGATTATTTTCCTCCTTAAGATAGGCAAGATGTCTCCAGTTGTCTCTGATGACTCCAAAAAACCTACCGCTCTTACCCAGGTTAGCTGACAGTGACAACGGTTGTGAACATCTGCTTAGTTCACCTAAAACAGGGCCTGTCAAAGTAGATGGCTTTGAAAGGTTGCAGGGTGTGGTTCAGAGGATATACTGACTCTACAGTTGTGAGTTCAAGTCCAATCCAGAGATGGGAATACTAGTATACAGACTAGTGCTCCAATGTAGAGGTGAGGGAAGGTTGGACTAACAATAATACTAGCATCTGGATAAGGTGTTCAAGTCATAGGACATTACAGCATAAAAACAGGCCCCTCACGCCACCTAGTCCATGCTGAACTATTATTCATCCTAGTCCCATCAACCCGCACCCCAACCATAGACCTCCATATTCTTCCCATCCATGGAACTATCCAAATTTCTCATAAGTGTTGAAATCAAACCGACATCCACCAGTTCCACTGACAGCTCATTCCACACTGTCACCACTTTCTGAGTGTAGTTGTTCCCCCTCATGTGTCCCTTAAACATTTCACCTTTCACCCTTAACCCATGACCTGTAGTTGTAGTCTCACCTAACCTCAGTGGAACAACCCTGCTTGCATTTACCCTATCAAGACCCCTCATAATTTTGTATACCTCTATCAAACTTCTCCTCAGTCACCTGTTAATGCTTGATTCTAGTTACTTAAGTAAACATAAAAAAAGCCTGCAGCAATACTTTGAAGAACAAGGGAGTTATTTATCCTCTGGTTAACATGGCTGTAAGATTTTTAAAAATTTGATGAAAAATTCTTGCCTGAAATGTTAACTGTTTTTTCTGTTGCAGATGCTGCCTGACCTGCTGAGTGTTTTGGCATCTTCTGTTTCTATTACAGCTAAAATATCACACTCAGTGGCCACTTTATTAGGTTCACCCTTACACTTTGTTAATACAAATATCTAATCAGCCAGCCATGTGTCAGCAGCTCAATGCATAAAAGCATACAGACGTGGTCAAGAGGTTGAGTAGTTTTTCAAACCAAATGTCAGACTGTGATCTCAGTGACTTTAAATGTGGGATGATTAATGGTGCCAGATGGGGTGGTTTGAGTATCTCAGAAACTGTAGGTCTCCTGGGATTTTCACAAACAAGTCTCTAGAGTTTACAGAGAATGGTGCGAAAAATGAAAAAGAAACATCCAGTGAGTGGCAATTCTCTGGGCAAAAGCATCTAGTTAACGAGAGAGATCAGAGGAGGATGGCCAGACTAGTTCAAGCTGACAGGAAGGTGACAGTAACTCCCATCACCACATGTTACAACCGTGGTTTGCAGAACAACATCTTAGAACGTATAACCTGTCAAACCTTGAAGTGGACAGACTACAGCAGCAGAAGACCGTGAACAGGAGGTACCGAATAAAGTGTTCACTGAGTGTAGGTGCTTAATGATACTTCCAGTGTACAAACTCACCACAATGTTTGCTACGTTACAGCCATATCTGTACTTCAAGGAAGTATTTTCTTGGTTGTGTGCTGATTTGGGATTTTCTGAGAGTGAAAAATTCAGTACATAAGTGCAAGAGTTCCTTTTAGTCTTCTGGAATTTATTTTCTTAACATTGTGACTACAAAATGTATTTTGAAAAAGGATATGAAGGGGCGTGGTGAATGAAAAAGTGATGCTGAGATATATCCTAGGATGTGCTGGGAGACATCAGTGATGTTACCTGGAGACATCAGGTGTTTCGGGTCTTTCAACATCAGACACCCTTGCCCAGGCAACCCAGCCAGGGATGATCATTCTGCAGCTTGCATCCAGCAGCACTGGTCCACAGGGCACAACTCTTAATCCATAGCCATCTAGAGGCTCCCTCAGCAGCCTCTGTGGCAGCTCTTTTCTCTGCAGCCCCTGCAATGCCAAGGAGAGATTAGGTTCCACAACATGAGCTGCCGACGAAACCTCTACCCACCTCTGTAGGCTCCACCCTGTCTCTGGCACTGCTCTACCAGCAAGAAGACAAGTTACTTGGAGTGGTGATTTGGGCTCATTTGCGAGGCGTATGGAGGACAAGAAGGAATGAAATTTTGATGCAGCTTTACAGGAAATTGCTGGAATCCCAGTTGGAGTACTGAGTGCAGTTTTAAAGATAGCTGGAAATAAAGATTAAATTAGATTTTAGATTATGAGGACACGCAGTCCTCTTTTATTGTCATTTAGTAATGCATGCATTAAGAAATGATACAATGTTCCTCCAGTGTGATATCACAGAAATGCAAGACAGACCAAGACTGAAAAACTGACAAAAACCACATAATTATAACATATAGTTACAACAGTGCAAAGCAATACCGTAATTTGATAAGAACAGACCATGGGCACGGTAAAAAAAAGTCTCAAAGTCTCTCGAAAATCCCATCATCTCATACAGACGGTAGAAGGAAGAAAACTTTCCCTGCCATGAGCTTCCAGCGCCGCAAACTTGCCGATGCAGCATCCTGGAAGCACCCAACCACAGTCCGACTCTCAGTCCGTCAGAAAACTTCGAGCCTCCAACCAGCCCTCCGACACCAAGCAGCAAGCACCATCTCTGCCGAGCGCTTCGACCCCAGCCCCGGCCGCCAGCAACAGGTAAAGCCGAGGATTTGGGGCCTTCCCCTCCGGAGATTCTCGATTGCACAGTAGCAGCGGCAGCGATCCGGGCATTTCAGAAGTTTCTCCAGATGTTCCTCTGTGCTTCTCACGTCCGTCTCCATCAAATCAGGATTGTGCACGGCTCCCTATTTAACAGGATTAGTTTTATTTGTCACATGTACATTGCAACATTGAAACACACAGTGAAATGCGTTGTTTAGCATCGATGACCAACAGAGTCCCGCAGCCCACAAGCATTGCCACACTTCTGCTGGCAACATAACATGCCCACAACTTACTAACGAAGACCTGTACACCTTTGAACTGTTGGAGGAAACCGGAGCATCCAAAGGAAAGTCACGGGGGAGAACATACTCCCTCCTTACAGATAGCGTCAGGAATTGAACCCCAATGACAATCGCTAGCACAGTAAAGCATTATGGTAACCACTATGCTACTGTACTAGCCATGCATATAAGGAGAATTAGTTCTACACCATCCCAATCCAAGCCCCACAAGATCGACGACTGATCTCAACAAGGATTCTCAGCCTGGGGTGCATGGCATGAAAAAGGTCGGGAACTCCTGGCCTAGCGTGAATCTGATAGCCCATTGGTTGGAACTCATTGTGTTCCTTTCTTCTTCCCTCTTTAGCTGGAGTCTTCCTGTACCACGATCTATTATTCTCTGAGGCACGTGGTTGACCTGCAGTCACTACAACGCATGCAGGCACTGATCGACTGGCTGCATGCAGGAAGTATCAACACCCAAGTCCTGTACTGGGCAGTGAGCCAGACCGTCAGCCTTCTCCTGGTTACCATTGGACAGGTGATTGTCCTGAAGAGGTTCTTCACTGAGAAAAGGGCGAGTGTGTGCGCAGCTGGTACTAGAACCTAGCACCACTTATCCGCTGAATGCTGTACCCTCAGTAATTGCCTGAGCTGTGTCACAGCAGGGTAGTTATTATGTAATGACAGAGATTAATGAAAAAAGATATTATTTTTATTTGTCACATGTACATCGAAACATCCAGTTTGCATAAATGGCATATTTCACTGTATGTTTTGATGTTCAAAGTACATTTTTTTATCAAGTTATGTACGCCGTATGCAACCTTGAGATTCATCCACTTGCAGGCCCTCACAAAACAACGAAACACAATAGAATTCGTGAAACATCCCACACGGCAAAGACCAACAAACATCCAATGTGCAAGAAAGAGCAAATTGTGCAAAGCAGTAAAAAAGTAAACAAATAACGCACAGAGCATGAACCGCAGATTCCCCGACAGTGAGTCCACAGACACGGAGCCAGCTCAGAACGGGGGCGAGTGCAGCTCATCCAGGGGTTCAACGACTGCAGGCCACCGCTGCGCAGTCAAGAACATAATTCAGTGCGGAGGCAAGTGAAGCCCCACGGCAGCAGGGCAACAATTACTTCCGAACTTGGTAGTGTGGGCCCAAAACTCCAGCACCTTCTCACCCAATGCCGGCAGAGTGGGGGGGGGGGGGTGCGGGGGGCTGCTGCTCTATGCAAAGAGATCTCACTTGCAAAGTGAAGTGACCATGAGAGGTTCTGATCTATATCAGCCAAACGGTAGACAATGTGTTGTGTTAATTGGCCTGCATCAAAGCAGACAGCCTGGTCTCTGTTACTTTGCACCATTGTGACTGAGTTCAAGCCAGCAGACCAGACTGATGCTGTCACATGGCACATCAAGCCTGCTCACAGGTATAGTTGATCAATCAATGGTGGGGATATTAGGGGCAGCATGGTAGCATAGTGGTTAGCTCAACACTTTACAGTACCAGTGATCCAGGTTCAATTCCCGCCACCGCCTATGAGGAGTTTCTGCATTCTTCCCATGGGTTTCCTCTGGATGCTCTGGTTTCCTCCCACAGTCCAAAAACATGATTGCTCATTATAAATAGCACCATGATTAGGCCAGGGTTATATCAGAAATTGCTGGGCAGTGCAGCTCGAAGGGCCGAAAGGCCTACGCTGCGCAGTATCTCAATAAAGTAAAATAAAAACATTTGGGTACTCAGATTCATTCCTGACACCATTGATTTTTGAGCATCTGGGTTTTCTGTCCCCAGAAGCTTTTAGACCATCTGTATGAGTTACTTTGTCCCAGCAAATGTGTTTGAGCATTCAGATATGTCTCCCACTGCAGATATGTAATTCAGAGGAAGCACTGTGAACCCAAAGTATTGAAGTAAACAATGTCATTGTACCTATTGAAACTGTATAGACTTACCTATAGTTACCTTTGATCTTAAGGGTTACAAAATGTGATGTACTTTGAGTTTGGGAGACTCTATTGAGAGGGTCTCCAGTAGAATACCTGATTCTTTTAATGAACAAAGACCATTATATCACTGGTTTCAGTCACTCCGGTGACCCAGATCCCAGTCACAACAGTCAGTAGCCTTCCAAGCATTTCTGTCTCTGATCTTAAGACCCTCCATGATATCTATCTCTTTGACAAAGGCTTTTGTCCCCAGCCATGATGTCTCTTGTAGAAACTGAAGTATTTGGGTCAGACAGCTTTTGTGGAGTAGTTGTACAAACAGTGTGTAGTATTTTCCACTTTTATTTCAGCTTTGTAGCACCTGCAGTATTTTGCTCTACAGTTATAATAGCCCTTGTCTGGGTTGCTGTTAATCTTTGCCAACTTGCATGAAGCGTCCAAAGTTGTTCTTGTTACATTAAAAACTGTAAGACATAGGAGCAGAATCAGGCCATTCAGCCCATCGAGTCTGCTCTGCAATTCCATCATGGCTGATTCATTATCCCTCTCCACCCCATTCTCCTGCCTTCCCACCATAACCTTTGACATTCTTACCCATCAGTCTCTGCTTTAAATATACCCAGTGTCCTGGCCATCACAGCCATGTGTGACAATGAATTATACAGATTCACCACCATCTGGCTAAAGAAATACCTCCTCATCTCTGTTCTAAAGGGACTTCCTTCTATCCTGAGGGTGTGCTCTCTGGTGCTAAACTCTTGCACTATAGGAAACGTTTATAAAGGCCTTTAGGGTCAATGTAAGTCATTGTATTTGCTGTGTCCCACACATCACTAAAGGGGTCAAGAGCTGAAAAATGGTGGGGCTGGGGTTGGGGGATTAAAACCAGTGGATTTGACCAACATTATATTAGCCTGAGAGTCATACAACTTGGAAAAAGAACCCTTGACCCAACGGATCTATGCCAGCCAAGATGTCTATCTAAGTCAGTCCAATTTTCCTGCATTTGGCCCATATTCTACTAAATCTAAGGGAGGCACGGTAACGTTGCAATTAGTACAAGAGTTGAGATGTCATATTGAAGTTGTACAAGATGTTGGTGAGGCCTAATTTGGAGTATTAGTGCAGTTTTGGTCACCCACCTACAGGGAAGATGTAAATAAGGTTGAAAGAGTACAGAGAAAATTTACAAGGATGTTGTCAGGTCTGGAGGACCTGAGTTATAAGGAAAGATTGACAAGGATAGGACTTTATTCCTTGGAGCGCAGAAGATTAAGAGGAGATTTGATAGAGGCATCCAAAATTATGAGGGGTATAGGTAGGGTGAATGCAAGCAGGCTATTTTCCACTGAGGTTGGGTGGGACTACAATTAGAGGTCATGGGTTAAAGGTGAAAGGTGAAATTTTAAGGTGAACACGAGGGGAAGCTTCTTTGCTCAGAGTGTTACGAAAGCGTGGAACGAGCTGCCAGCACAAGTGGTGCATGCAAGCTCGATTTCAACATTTAAGAGAAGTTTGGATAGGTTACATGGACAGTAGTGGGATGGAGAGCTATGGTCCCTTTGCAGGTTGATGAGAGCTGGCAGACTAAATGGTTCGGCATTGACGAGAGAGGCCTACTGGCCTGTTTCTGTGCTGTACTTTTCTACCACTCCATGACTAACACTGTGTGGTATCTATAAAGTCGGGAGTCAAATCTTGCCACTGTCTGGAAGGAGCTTGTACACTCTCCCTGTGACTGGGTGGGTTTCCTTGGGTCCAGTTCCCACCCACATCTCAAAGGTGTATGGTTAAGGTTAGTAAGTTGTAGGCATGCAGTGTTGTTGCTGGAAGCATGACCACACTTGTGTGCCAAACAGTACAATCCTTGCTGATTTGATTTGACCAAACGACGCTTTTCACTGTATGTTTCCATGTACGTGGGCCAAATAAATGTCATTTTCCTTTGTTATTTTGAATCTTTCCTCATGTACCTCATATACCAGTCCAAGTCCCTTATAAATGTTATTATTGCACCTGCCTCAACACTTCCAGTGGTAAATCGTTCCATAAACAGGACACCCTCTGGGTGAAAGGATTGCCCCTTAGGCCCTTTTTAAATCACTTGCTTCTCACCTTAAGCCTATGCCCTCTGGCCCTTAATTCCCCAACCCCAGAAAAAAGACTGTATACATTTGCCCTGTCTATACCCCCCCATGATTATAGACAGCATTATTAGATTAGCAAAATCAGGATCTCTCGGTAGCAACCAAATTCAATTCTACTTTCCGTTCCCATTCCGACATATCAGTCCACGGCCTCCTCTTCTGTCACGATGAAGCCACACTCAGGTTGGAGGAGCAACATCTTATATTGCATCTGGGTAGCCTCCAATCTGATGGCATGAACATTGATTTCTGAACTTCTAGTATTGACACACCCTCCTCTCTTTCACCATTCCCCATTCCTGTTTCCCTCTCTCACCTTATCTCCTGACCTACCCATCGCCTCCTTCTGTTGCTCCTTGTCCTTCCCCTTCTTCAATGGACTTCTTTACTCTCCTGTCAGATTCCCCCTCCCCCAGCCCTTTATTTATTTCACCAATTAACTTCCCAGCTCTTTACTTCACACCCTCTGCCTTCCTGGTTTCACCCATCTCTAACCTCCTTGTACTTCTTCTGTCCTCCCACCTTCTTACTCTGACTTCTCTTTCTTTCCAGTCCTGATGAAGGGTCTTGGCCTGAAATGTCAACTGTTTACTCTTTTCCATAGATGCTGCCTGGACTGCTGAGTTCCTCCAGCATTTTGTGTGTGCTGCTCTGGATTTCCAGCATCTGCAGATTTTCTCTTGTTTGCAGCACTATTAGATCACTCCTCATTATCCTACACTCCACAGAAAAAAATACCAGACTCCTCAACCTCCCCCTATAACTCAATCCCTCAAATCTTGGCAATATCTTCGTAACCCTTTGCTGCCCTTGTTTAGGCTTTAACGGTGCCTTTGCCATAGCAGGGTGATCAAAACTGAATGCTCCAAATGTGTCCTCACCAACAGCAATAACAACTATAAAGCCATCACCAGACCAGACTAGACCCCGAGCCAGCAGAGAAAAGGTTGAGCAATGGTAGAGAGATCACAGCTCTTTCAATTTAAATATTTATGTTTCACTAAACTTGGCCAGATTGGCATAAATTCTTGGCAAATGGTATCACATGAAACTTGGAGACACGTTCAATGTGGTTTGGGCAAGATCAGTACATCTTGTTCTTACATGACTCCAGTGAAAGTTTGGCCTTGAGCCATTTGGACAGGACAGAGACCTAAGAGCAAGAATAACTGACTTGATGTTTAGATGAGGTAGCCTATGCTCCTTAACTGCCTTTTCTCAGCAACTTAACAGTCAACTTAATGTCAACAGTTAATCGATGGTGCCAATTTGCAGCAAAGAGGTTTCAGTCAGCTTGGCCAGAGATACTCCATTTCTCTTGCTCTCCCACAGAGTGGTAACTACCCACTGCACCTTTGGACATGTCCAGTACCGGTCTAAAGAATCTCCAGATAGGATCACGCTAGTGAAGGGATGGTCAGTACAGTATCAACAGAACCCTACATTATCACGAATTGCATTTTGGATGTAATTGGTTTTTGATTGGTAAAGGGAGTTATGGGTAGCGGTGCGAAGGTGCGTCTCTACCAAAGGAGGTGTAAGGCGTTCCTTCCCTCTAATACCCTGCAGGACACCCTTGGGCAAGGTGTAGCACCTGCTTAGCCCACCCCCCTCCACGCCCTCCACCACGATCAGGGTCACGTGAAGCTATGGGAGCAGGTGGTGGAGGGTCATATGAGCAGCTGCTGCGTATCATTCCAGGTTTGTGTGACCACTGACACCAGGAGAAAAACCCTGAACGGTATTGATAATGGCTGGGGTTACCCATCTTGTAAAGATACTACCTGTAAGAAGGCATTGGCAAACGACTTCTGAAAAAACTGTCAAGAACAATCCTGGTCATAAGACCATGATCACCCATGTCATACCACACCAACTATGCTGCAAAACTCTATGAATCTTGATTCTTGACACATATTTTAAATTCTTTTTTTCTGTCTCATTTCTAATCGCTTCCACATTCCTGTTTATTTGTCTTGCTTATGGAATGCTTGCTTTAATTATTTGAGGGATTGAGTTCAAAAGTCAAGAGGTTATGTTGCAACTTTATAAACCTCTGGTTAGGCCACATCTGGAGGATTGCATATAGATTTGGTCACCCCACTGTAGGATGCTGAGGCTTTGGAGAGGTACAGAAGAATCTTACCAGGATGCTGTCTGGTTTAGAGGTCATGTGCTATCATAAGAGGCTGGATAAACTTGGGCTGTTTTCTCTGGAGTGCCAGAGGCTAAGGGGAGATCTGACAGAGGTTTGTAAGATAATGAGAGATATAGATAGAGTAGAGAGGGAGTATCTGTTTCCCAAAGTATAAATATCTAATAGAAAAGGGCATGCACTGAAGGTAAGAGGGGGTAGGTTCAAAGGGGATGTGAGGGGTAAGTTTTTTACTTAGATTGGTGGATGCCTGGAATGCGCTCCCTGGTATCATGGAAGAGGCAAATACATTAGAGGCTTTTAAGAAACGTTTAGATTGGCACATGGGTATGAGGAAGATATGGACACTGTGAAGGTAGGAGAGATTAGTTTTTGGTACCTTTGATTTACTTTTCAGCTGGTTTGGCACACCATCATTGGCCGAAGGGCCTCTTCCTGTTCTGTACTGTTCTATGAACCGATGCTCTACTTCTAAGCTAATCTTTAGTCTTCTCCGCTGATGTCAAATCTGATGCACCAGTTTTAGATGGGCAGTGGGCCCTTAAAAATTACGCTTTGTGTGTAGAGTACATCTTTATGAGGTAGAATGAGATGAAATACCCTCATCTTGATACACTCAGAATAAAGCAATTTTGTATCGGTCAAGAGTTCAGTGAAGTTCCCTACCCTCTGATGTTTGATGGTGTGTGGGTGCAGTTCTTGTACTCTCCAGTGGATGGTGCTAGCTATTCATTCAGTTAGCAGCCTGGACTCTTTCCCTGAAGATTCTTTATTGTTAGACAATTAACTCAAATGTGATTTTGTAGTCATACAGCTCAAAAATAGTCCTTTAGCCGACGGAGTCCAAGGACTATTACACATCCATTCACACTAATTGGGGTTTATACTCCCCACAGTCCCATCAAACAAAATGCTGGAGGAACTCAGCAGGTCAGGCAGCACCCATGGAGAGGATCAAAGAGTCGACGTTTCCGGTCAAGTCCCTTCATTCCCCCTTTCTGCTCTATATCATCCTGATGAAGGGTCTCGGCCCGAAATGTCGATTGTTTTTCCTCTTCATAGATGATGCCTGACCTGCTGAGTTCCTCCAACATATTGTGCATATTACTCTGGATTTCCAGCATCTGCAGAATCTCTTGTGTTTATGGAATCCAACAAGAACTCTGGTCAAAAGATGCATTAAAACTATACCCCACTGAATCAATGTACTACAGGTTCATAGTTGTGTGACAGCTCACCAGACAGTGTATAGCAAGGGTTCCCAACCTGGGGTTCACAGACACTCTGCTTAATGGTATTGGTCCCTGGCATAAAAAAGGTTGGGAACCCCAGTCCAGAGGGTCTTACCACTCCGGGTTCAATTATCTAATCACCCTGGACAATCATAGGCTTCCAACAATTGTCCCAAATCCCTGAGCTAATGAAAGTGGGAGTGAACCATATTGCATCGATCGTGAGAATGGAGCAAGTGTGCGTGCGGCCGATTGATGGTGCGGTGAATTGATTGGGCCTCCTACATACGGAAGGCTTTCTCTTTTTTTGCATGGGCTTTCAAGTGTGCACGTTTTTTCTCTCTGTGGACCTGGCTCATCGCTTCCACACTGTAAGTTGCCCAATGCATATTGTTGCTGGCATGACTCGGTAAAAATGTTTCATTCTACTACTCTGCTGTTGATTTTACGCCGTGCCTACGTAACAGGGAATGGAAGGATAAGTATCCCAAGTATGGTTCCTTCACCTTGGGGGGATAAAAGGCAAAGTGAAAAGCCTACTGTTGTTTGTCATCTATATTAATGATGGTGTGGTAAACTGGGTCAGCAAATTTGCAGATGACACCAAGATTGTCGGAGTATCAGACAATGAGGAAGGCGATCAAGCCTTGCAGTTGGATCTGGACCAGGTAGTAAAATGGGCTGAAATGACAGAATAATAAGTTAAGCAATGGGTAACTCCTTGCATTACCAGCAGCCCAATACTCCAGGGGGCCACACAGGACAAAAGGCCATTGGTATGGTGAGTCCTTGCACTGAACTTCAGGAAAGAACAAGTAGCTTGTGGGATTGGGAAAAATGAGAAAAAAAATGAAGACACTTTGTGACCTTGGCTTACAGCAGATATAATTACTTGTTTATCTGGCGTATGAAAATCAGAATTCCTAATCTGGTGCTGTTTTATTCATTAATATCTGTCCCATCTTTCAAATCTGTTTACTATCTCCACCCTGAGGCCCCTGGTGAGTTGAAGCTCCCACGTGTTGTCTACAAGTTTGAAAAGCTCCATTGCTGCACTTGCATCTTCCACAGACGAGTGTCCTCTGCAGCTGTCCTGTTGAAGAAAAGGAGGAACAAGTCAGGAACATGGTGTGGGAAAAGTCACAGACATGTTATCAAAACATAGAAGTTAGGGGAGGAGCAAACAATTTGGCCCCAGAGCAGGTTTCACCATCCAGGTTATGCTCTCTTCTCACTGCAGCCTTTGGGAAGGAGGTACAGGAGCCTCAGATCCCACACCATCAGGTTCAGGAACAGCTATTACCCCTCAACCATCAGGCTCCTGAACCAGTGTGGATAACTTCACACACCTCAACACTGAACTGATTCCACAACATATGGACTCTCTTTCAAGGACTCTACAATTTATGTTCTCACTATTATCTATTTATTATTATTATTATTTTGTTTCTTTTTGTATTTGAGCAATTTGCCATCTTTTGCACATTGGTTGTCTGCCTTTGTGTGTATTTTATCATTGATTCTATTGTGTTTCTTTGTATCTACTGTGAATTTTGAACTTCGAGCCATTTAATATAATTATGGCAGACCATCCAAAATCAACATCTTTTCGTTTTAATCTTTTCCGTCAGCTTTTGCCTATCACTCACCTGCCTCAGTCTTCCACCTCCCCCAACTGGATCGCCATCCTTCACCTCCTCCTCACTCCACCAATCACCTACTTGCCCCCTACCTCGCCCCTCCTCCATTCCACTTTATAATGCCCATCTCCCCTCTCCACTCTCAGCCCAGAGGCACAGTCTCAACCTGTCCCCCCTCCCCCACAGGTGCTGGTTGACCAGCTGACAGATGAGTTTCTCTGGCAGATTCTTTGTTACTTTAATACCTTGTTGATTTCTCACCATATCTTTTGATTTCTCTTGCCCCCTAGAATAATATCTAATTTTGAGGTAGAGAAATTCTCTATCCTCTGGGAGAAGACATTTCTCTGTTCTATGTAACACACACAAAATGCCGGAGGAACTCAGCAGGACAGGCAACACTTATGGAAAAGAGTGAATAGTTGAGGTTTCAGGCCAAGACCCTTCATCAGGGTATTCTTTATCGATTACAGCTCAGCATTTAACACCATCATCCCCTCAAAACTAAAACTTCAAGACCTGAGCCTCAATACACCCTTTTGCAATTGGATCTTAGATTTCCTCACTTGTAGAGCCCAGTCAGTTTGGATTGGCGAAAACATTTCCTCCACAATCTCCATCAGCACAGGAGCACCACTGGAATGTGTGCTTAGCCCTCTGCTCTACTCGCTTTACACCTTTGACTGTCTGGCTAAGTATAGCTCCAACACCATTTACAAGTTTGCTGATGACATCAGACAATGAGGAATCAGATAAATCAGCATACAGGAAGGAAATTGAAAAATTTGGCTGAGTGGTGTAATAACAACAACCTCTCACTCAATGTCAATAAGACCAAGGAACTGATTGTAGACTTCAGGAGAGGGAAACCAGTGGTCCAAGAGCCAGTAATCATTGAAGGATCAGAGGTGGATAGGGTCAGTAACTTTAAATTCCTGAATGTCACTATCTCAGAGGACCTGGCCTGGACCTATCATATAAATATAATTGCGAAGAAAGCACGACAGCACCTTTGCTACCTCAGGAGTCTGCGAAAGTTTGGCATGTCATCAAAAACCTTGGCAAACTTCTACAGACGTATGATTGGAAGTGTGTTGACTTGCTGCATTACAGCCTGGTTTGGGAACACCAATGCCTTTGAGCAGAAAATCCTTCAAAAGTTTATGGATTCAGCCCAGTACATCATGGGAAAACCCTCCAAACCATTGAGCACATCTACATGAAATGTTGCCGTAGAAAAGGAGCATCCATCATCAAAGATCCTCACCACCCAGATCATACTCTTTTCTTGCTGTGGCCATCAGGTAGAAGGTACAAATGCCCCAGGACTGACGGCACTAGGTTCAAGTTCAGTTACTACCCCTCAGCTATCAGGCTCTTTGAACAAAAGGGGATACCTACACTCATTTAAGGACTCTCTTATCTTGTTATTTCATGCTTATTATTTATTGCTTTTTTTAATATCTACACTTGCACAGTTTGTTGTCCAATGATCCTGTTTACAGTTATTATTCTATAGATTTGCCAAGTATGCCTGCAGAAAAAAGAATCTCAGGGTTGTATGTGGTGACATGTATATACTCTGATAATAAATTTTACTTTGAACTTTGAACTTACTCCTTTATCCTTACACTGTGGCTCCCCGGTCCTTAACTTTGTCTACCTGCCCTGCACCTCCCCTATAACTGCCTTGATGTTTGGTATGATCTGCCTGGGTAGTATGCAAAACAAAAGCTTTTCACTGTCTCAGAACATGCAACAATAAAAAACAATCCAATCCAGTCTTCATCATTAGGAACTCCTTCCTGCATCTAAATTCCTATAAGATCCATTCTCGTTTTTCTAAACTCTAGTAATGGTCCGTTCAGACACTGAGGTCCAGTGTTCATGCAGCATGACGCTATGAGCTTGTTCATGCAATACGAAGATAGGTAGAGGGGCAGGTAGAGTTGAGGAAGAAGGGAGACTGCAGAGGAACATAAACAGATTAGGAGAATGGGCAAGCGAGCGGCAGATGGAATATAGTGCCAGGAATTGCGTGGTTATGTACTTTGGAGGAAGAAATAAAAGCATAGACTATTTTCTAAATGGAGAGAAAATTCTAAAATCCGAGTTGCAAAGGGTTCCCTAAAGGTTAATTTGGAGGTTGTGTTGCTAGTGAGAAGGCAAATACAATGTGAGCAAGCATTTGCTGACGACTAGAATATAAAAGGAAGGATGTAATGTTGAGGCTTTATAAGGCATTGGTCTAGTGTTCTGAAGGTCGCTAGTTCGAGCCTCAGCTGAGGCAGTGTGTTGTGTCCTTGAGCAAGGCACTTAACCACACATTGTTCTGTGACAACACTGGTGCCAAGCTGTATGGGTCCTAATGCCCTTCCCTTGGACAACATCGGTGGCGTGGAGAGGAGAGACTTGCAGCATAGGCAACTGCCGGTCTTCCATACAACCTTGCCCAGGCCTGCACCCTGGAAACCTTCCAAGGCGCAAATCCATGGTCTCATGAGACTAACGGATACCTATATAAGGCGTCACTTGGAGTATTGTGAGCAGTTTTGGGCCCCTTATCTAAGAAAGGATGTGCTGCCATTGGTTCAGAGGAGATTCACAAGAATGATTTCAGAAATGAAAGGGTTAGTCACAGTCATACTTATAGTCATAGTCATACTTTATTGATCCCGGGGGAAATTGGTTTTCATTACAGTTGCACCATAAATAATTAAGTAGTAATAAAACCATAAATTGTTAAATTTATGGTTAAATTTATAGTTAAATTTAACTATAAATTTAATTAAATTAATAATTAAATTTATGGTTAAATTAATATAGTTAAATATTAACATATTTAACATAGTTAAATTAATAATTAAATTTATGGTTAAATTAATATAGTTAAATTAATAATTAAATTTATGGTTAAATTAATATAGTTAAATAGTTAACTATATAACTATATAAATTAATATAATTAAATTTATGGTTAAATTAACATAGTTAAATTAATAATTAAATTTATGGTTAAATTAATATAGTTAAATATTAAACTATATTTTCCCGGGGGAAATTGGTTTTTATTACAGTTGCACCATAAATAATTAAATAGTAATAAAACCATAAATCGTTAAATTTATGGTTAAATAGTTAAATTTATGGTTAAATTTATAGTTAAATTTAACTATAAATTTAATTAAATTAATAATTAAATTTATGGTTAAATTAATATAGTTAAATAGTTAACTATATAATATAGTTAAATAGTTAACTATATATATAAATTAATATAATTAAATTTATGGTTAAATTAACATAGTTAAATTAATAATTAAATTTATGGTTAAATTAATATAGTTAAATAGAAATATGGAATTTATGCCAGGAAATAAGTCCAGGACCAGCCTATTGGCTCAGGGTGTCTGACTCTCCAAGGGAGGAGTTGTAAACATAGAAACATAGAAAATAGGTGCAGGAGTAGGCCATTCGGCCCTTCGAGCCTGCACCGCCATTTATTATGATCATGGCTGATCATCCAACTCAGAACTCTGCCCCAGCCTTCCCTCCATACCCCCTGATCCCCGTAGCCACAAGGGCCATATCTAACTCCCTCTTAAATATAGCCAATGTACTGGCCTCAACTGCTTCCTGTGGCAGAGAATTCCACAGATTCACCACTCTCTGAGTGAAGAAGTTTTTCCTAATCTCGGTCCTAAAAGGCTTCCCCTTTATCCTCAAACTGTGACCCCTTGTTCTGGACTTCCCCAACATCGGGAACAATCTTCCTGCATCTAGCCTGTCCAATCCCTTTAGGATTTTATACGTTTCAATCAGATCCCCCCTCAATCTTCTAAATTCCAACGAGTACAAGCCCAGTTCATCTAGTCTTTCTTCATATGAAGGTCCTGCCATCCCAGAAATCAATCTGGTGAACCTTCTTTGTACTCCCCCTATGGCAAGGATGTCTTTCCTCAGATTAGGGGACCAAAACTGCACACAATACTCCAGGTGTGGTCTCACCAAGGCCTTGTACAACTGCAGTAGTACCTCCCTGCTCCTGTACTCAAATCCTCTCGCTATAAATGCCAGCATACCATTTGCCTTTTTCACCGCCTGCTGTACCTGCATGCCCACTTTCAATGACTGGTGTATAATGACACCCAGGTCTCGTTGCACCTCCCCTTTTCCTAATCGGCCACCATTCAGATAATAATCTGTTTTCCTATTTTTGCTACCAAAGTGGATAACTTCACATTTATCCACATTAAATTGCATCTGCCATGAATCTGCCCACTCACCCAACCTATCCAAGTCACTCTGCATCCTCTTAGCATCCTCCTCACAGCTAACACTGCCACCCAGCTTCGTGTCATCCGCAAACTTGGAGATGCTGCATTTAATTCCCTCATCCAAGTCATTAATATATATTTGATGGCCACAGGCAGGAATGACTTCCTATGATGCTCTGTGTTGCATCTCGGTGGAATGAGTCTCTGGCTGAATGTACTCCTGTGCCCAACCAGTACATCATGTAGTGGATGGGGGACATTGTCCAAGATGGCACGCAACTTGGACAGCATCCTCTTTTCAGACACCACCGTGAGAGAGTCCAGTTCCATCCCCACAACATCACTGGCCTTACCATATGAGGACCGACTGATGGCTCTGGACCTGTACTCACTGGTATTCAGAAGGATGAGAGGAGATCACATCAAGACCTATCAAATATTGAAATGCCTCAGAATACAAGGACATCCCTTTAGAAGAGAGATGTTGAGGAGTTTCCTTAGCTGGACAGTAATAAATCAGCAGAATTCATTGCCACAGGCAGTTGTGGACATCAAGTCATTGGGTAGATTTAAAGCAGAGGTTGATACGTTCTTGTTTGGTAAGGGTATCAAAGGTTACGGGGTGAAGACAAGAGAATGAGGTGGAGAGGGAAAATAAATCAGCCATGATCAAAAGGCAGATCAGACTTAATGGGCCGAATGGCCTAATCTGCATCTACCTTATGGTGTTATGAAGTTGCAAGCAACCAGGGGGAATTTACAGTGGCCATTTAACCTAATTGTGTCAGGACTGTGGGAGGAAAAGTAAGTACTTAGAGGAACCCAGGGGGTTAAAAACTCTACATTGACAGTAGCTGAGGTCATGATTAACTAGGGTCATCAGAACTGTGAGGAAGTAGCTCTACCATTTGTGCCAGACATGTGTCCATTGAGAGATCCTGTGTAAAGGCCAGGATTCCATCATACATTGGTGCTGTTGTAGGGCCAGAGTTGTACAACATGGAAACCAGTCCTTTGGCCCAACTCGCCCAGGCCAACAAAGTCATCTCTTTGAGGTAATCCCATTCCCTCATGTTCAGTTTGTATTCCTGTAAATCTTCCCTACTCGTGTACCTACTCATTATCTAAGAGAGGGCGTGCGGACATTGGAGAGGGTTCAAAGGAGGTTCACAAAAATGATTCGGGGATTGAATGGCTTATCATATGAGGAGCCTACAACTCATGTTCTCATTATTTGTTACTGATGTATTATTATTAATATTATTTTGTGTTTTTTTTCTTTTTGTATTTGCAGTTTGTTGTCTTTTGCACAGTGGTTGTTTGCCATCTTTGTTGTGTGCAGTCTTTCATTAATTCTGTTGTGTTTATTTGTATTTATTGTGAGTACCGACAAGGAAATGTATCTCAAGGCAGCCTATGGTGACATATATGCACTTTGATAAAATAATTACTCGAACTTTAAACTTTGAAGAATGAATGGAATGGAATTTGAAGCATTACAGAGGAAGAGAAGTTTCATGTGACCTTGCAAACCAACTCTTTACCTGTATTCTTTTCCCCAGTAGTTTCTGGCAGAGAACTTTTAACGAGGCCTGTCTGTCAGTTTTCAGGTTTGCTTTTATGATCAGTAACCTGCACGATGATGTGTCCCGTATGGCGTAGCTTGAACGGTCTGTTTTCAGTACATGGAAGTCAGACCTAAGATCGTGGCCCACAATAATCTTTCCTTTCAAGATCTTCAGAATCTGAATGGAAACAGCAGACTGTTAGCGCAACCAACTTTCATTCCAATAGCACTTTTCCTCAAGATGTCTCAAGGTGCTTTAAAAGTGTCAAAGCTGCGATTGACTTTTTTTTGCACACAGCGAGGTCCTACAGAGAAAAAACAATTGTTGGTGTTGTATGAAGGATGGGTGTCGGTCAAGCTATCTGGAAGCCGCCAGTGTGATGTTAGCAAACACAAATATTAACTGTTTAGCCACAGATGCCAGATAATTACTCTGAATTATATGAAGTACAAATAACAGGAAAAGGATTGTCAGCCCAGCATTTAAGAACATAGAAACATCATAAACACAAAATACTCTGCAGGTGCTGGGGTCAAAGCAACACTTACAACACGCTGGAGGAACTCAGCAGGTCGGGCAGCATCCACGGAAACGATCAGTCAACGTTTCGGGCCGGAACCCTCTGTCAGGACTGAAGAGGGAAGGGGCAGAGGCCCAATGAGGAAGGTGGGGTGGGAAGGAGATGGCTGGTAGGTTCCAGGTGAAAGACCAGTAAGGGGAAAGATAAAGGGGTGGGTGGGGAAGCAGGGAGGGGATAGGCAGGAAAGGTGAAGAAGGAATAGGGGAAAACACAGTGGGTAGTAGGAGGAGGCAGAACCATGAGGGAGGTAGTAGGCAGCTGGGGGAGCGGGCAGAGTGAAATAGGGATAGGGGAAGGGAGGGGGAGGGAATTACCGGAAGTTGGAGAATTCGATGTTCATACCAAGGGGCTGGAGACTACCTGGACGGTGTATGAAGTGTTGCTCCTCCAACCTGAGTTTAGCCTCATCATGACAGTGGAGGAGACCATGTATGGACATATCCGAATGGGAATGTGAAGCAGAGTTAAAGTGGGTGGCAACCGGGAGATCCTGTCTGTTGTGGCGGACGGAGCGCAGGTGCTCGACGAAATATCATAGTGCAGAAACAGGCCCTTCGACCCACAATGTTGTGCCGATCCAATTAAATTAGTAATTAAATGGCCATCCTAACTAATCCCCTCTGCATAAACAATATCCATATGCTTCCATTTTTCACATATTCATGTAAAGGTATATTGAAAGTCTCTGCTGTATCTGCCTCTGCCACCATACCAGGCAGTGCCTTCCAGACACCTATCACTGAGTACTTACATTTAATTACATTATTGATGCATACTTCATACTCCATTTATTTGGTTTGGATCCTTTTCTATTGATAACACTACCAAATAAAGATCTATTTGATCAAACAAACATCGGACAGAATCAGATTACAGAAGACACACGGCACTGCAGATTTTGGAATCTGGAGCAACACACACACTGTCAGGGGAAAATCATCACGTCAGGCAGGGAAGTAGACAGTCAACATTTTAGGTTGACACCCTTCACCCTGGACTGAAAGAAATTACAGCACAGATGAGCCCAGTCTGCCCAGAACCAATGACGTCCCATGGAAAAGAGAATCCACTTTATCCAAAATCATACGGAATATCCCTGAAATTTCAGAAATCCGTTCATATTTTGCAGGGGAACCTTTACTGAAGTTTTAGAAAGCTTTGATGAACTGAAAGCTAATAATTTGTCTGACAAATACTTTTCCAGTCTTGATGATGGGTCTCAGCCTGAAATGTTTCCTCTTTATTCCTTTCCAGAGGTACTGCCTAACCTGCTGAGGTCCTCAAGCATTTCGTATGTTACTAATCTATTTTTTGATTTTCCCCCTTACCTGACTTCACCTATTACCTGCCAGCTGGCACCCCTTCCCCTCGCTCACCCCCAACTTCTTATTCTGTCTCTTTCAATCTTCCTTTCCCGATCTGATGAATGATCCCAGCACAAAACATCGACTCTTTATTGCCTGACCTGCTGAGATCCTCCAGTATTTTGTCTGCTCCTATGGTTTCTTCGTTTTTCCCCTCATCTGGTTTCACCTATCACCTGCCAGCTGGTACTCCTTCCCGTCCGCCCCCCACCGTCTAATTCTGGCTTTGTACCCCTTCCTTTCCAGACCTGAAGAAGAGTCCCAGCCAGAAACATTACTCTTTATTCCTTTCCACAGACGCTGCCTGACCTGCTGAGTTCCTCTGGCATACTCTGGATTTCCAGCATTTGCAGAATCTCTCCTATTGATAATACTCTCTTGGTTTCGCTCCTCAAAACCCAGCCTTGTCACTAAGATTCTCGGGCAATTAATTAATTCAGTTAAGTTTCTTGATGAGTTAGTGGGTGGGGAAGAAGTGTGATAAGAATAGACAGCCTCTAGTTTCATTTCCCTCAAAGCAGTCATGAAGTTGATTGGTCGGCTACTGCTGAACACAACTGGTTTGACAGCTTACTTTTCGACTGGGAAATAATGACTTGCAGTATGGCTCTGCTTCAAGTCCCACTTAAGAGACTGGAGTACAAAATCTACACTGATCATTCTGTAGCATTGCCAACGGAATCCTGTATTCAAAGGGTTGAGCCATTAGACTCTAGATTAATGAACACAAGTGTAAGGAGAACAAAGTTATTGTTTCTCTGGATCCGATGCAGCATAAACAAAACCACAAAAGATAAAGAACAAATAATGATAATAAAACAACACACAATAAATATAAATACACAAGATAGCTTATATTCTTCGAGAGACTGTATGTCCATAAAGTGACCGTGAGGCTGTACCTGAAATGACTGATGGGAAATAATAGAGTGGCAGTGGGGTTTGTAGGTGGAGGTGTTGATCAGCCTTACTGCTTGTGGAAAGTATCTACTTTTGAGTCTGGTGGTCCCAGCGTGGGTGCCATGTAGCCTCCTCCCTGATGGGAGTGGGACAAACAGTTCATGAGCGGGGGGGGGGGGGGGGCGGATCCTTCACAACGTTACTGGCCTTTGTCCGGCACCTTTCAGTATATATGTCCTTTGTGGTGGGTAGGCTGGAGCTGGTGATGTGCTGGGCAGTTTTGACTATCTGCTGTAGAGATTCCTGTCTGCCACAGTGCAGTTTCCATATCAAGCAGTGGTGCAGCTTGATACTGCGCATCTGTAGAATGATGTCAGTATAGGTGTGCAAAGTTCAGCCCCTTCAGAAAGCAGAGGCGTTGGTGAGCTTTCTTGGCTGTGTAGGATGTGTTCTGGGACCATGGGAAGTTGTTTGTGATGTGCACTCCCAGGAGTTTGAAACCTCAGGTTCTCTCTGTTTGCAAATAGACGCTAAAGATTTGTGGCATTAAACAGCTGGGTAATTCCCCTTGTACTGGGTCCAATATTTACCAGATTACTAAAGCAGTCCATTTATTATCACGTGTGTGAGCTCGTTAGATATAAACAGGCTATCACTTTTTCCTAATTTCTCAAAGTAGCCATTCTTCCAAATCTTTCCATTGGCTTTAAAGTAGTTTTGAACATCCTGAAGTCATTGGGTATATTTAAGGCAGAGGATGATAGGTTCTTGACTAGTCAGGGCATCAAAGGTTATGGGGAGAAGGCAGGAGAATGTGGTTGAAAGGGATAATAAATCAGCCATGATGGAATGATGGACCAAACTCAATGGACAAATGGCCTAATTCTGTTCGTATATCTTATGGTCTTATGAAGGCACAATGGGTGCTACATAAAAACTTCCATACAGGTAGTCCTTCACCAGATCTCTCAATAAGATGTTAGACATATTCAAGGAAGGATTAATAAGAATGGTTATGTGGCTGAATAATTACGAGAATTATTACAAGGGGAAACTTACCTCTTCCCTGGCGATATGATAAGGCACGGCTGTATCCATATCCGATGGACGAATCCCACTCACGGGCGTCCTGTAATCTGTAATTGTCCCAACTGGTTTGATAAATTTGTCGTAGATCACCTTCCCATCATAATCGACGATGCTACAGCGTGCCAGACCACTGTCACGGCCATTGCGGCCAAGCCCCACCATCTCACAGTCCATGGCAACATACTTGGAAGGATCTATCATTGTACGGTTTGTACTCAGTGGTCCTTGCAAACAGTCCAATGTAGCAACAGCAACTTCCTCTTCACTCTCTTGTTTCCTCATTTGCTCAGTCACTTTTATACTGAACCCACGCCTGCCGGTGACAAAGCATATCCAAATTTCAACAGCTTTGTCGTCACTTTCTGTTCAGTAAGGTATCAGTAAGTCAACAACAGAGATAATATATGCACAGATTTAATAGTATCCATGGTTACAATGTTGTCTTATTTGTTTATTGTTGTGTTGGCTTGCCACAACAAAAATCACATGAATACACTCTGCCTTAAAAATATTTTTCAGCAGAAGTTGAGTGTACGTTCTGCTAAACAATTCCCCAAAGGTTGTTGATATGCAAACCTAGGTCACCTGACAGGAAATGATAGCAGCATGAATTTCTCTCTGTGACAAAAAGATCGGTGACATACTCCATACGTGTACACACACTGTGATGCTTCAATTTACATTGCAAGTGCCAGAGATGGTAAAAAAAAAGTTTGGGTGTAACTTCCACTATATTTGAGTTCTGAAGAATGTCACCCGTTACAAAGGAAACTCTATTATATCATTCCCACAAATGTTTATTCATCTTCAGAGATGCTGCCTGACCAGCGGATTTCCTCCAACATTTTATGTCTATTGCTCTATTATCCTGTTTCCAAATACCAGCCAGCCTATTGCATTTTGTGGTATTTTTAATTAATCTTTGTGCATTTTCATGACAACACAGGAACAAGACGAAGATGAGTAGTCTCACAAACCCTTTCCCACATGCAATGAGTCACAGAACACTATGGCACAGCAACAGGCCCTTCAGCCCATCTAATCCATGCTAAACTACTATTTTGCCTATTCCTATTGACCTGTACCTGGACTATAGCCCTCCCATCCACGTACATACACAAATTTCTCTTAAATGTTGAAATTGAACTCACATTCACCACCTCCACTGGCAAATCCTTCCACAGTCTCAACAATCTCATGTTCCCATTAAAAATTTCACCTTTCATCCTTAACCCATGAACTCTAGTTCTAGTCTCACCCAACCTCAATGGAAAAAGCCTGCTTGCATTTACCCTGTCCATACCCCTCAAGCTGAGTTTACAACTGATCGGTGACCTAATCCCAACATACTCACTCCCCCTCCCACTGTGTCTTTAAATAATTCACTAATCAAACATTTATTAAACTCAGATTTAAATTTAATGATTGGTCCAGCATCATTTGCAATTTGTAGAAGGGAGTTCCATATTTCTACCACTACCCGTGTGTAAAAGTTCTGCCTAACCTCACTCTTTGGAAAATCAAAAATGTCCTTAAGTCTAACTGTTAGACTTAACCTTTAATCCTTGGATCTCAGACCAAAGTACATAGTTTCTTGCCATCTGCCTTATTAGTTCTGTTAACATCCTGAAATTTTAAATCAGCTTCCAAATTACAGGAATTATAACAAAGGCTATTATCCCCAGTCATAACCTCACTATTTTGCTCACAGTTTGCGCTACTTGTTTATTTCATTTATTTCGTATTGTAACTTAGAATATTTTTATGCACTTCACTCTACTGCTGATGAAAAAAATCAAATTTCATGGTGTACAATCAGTGTCTGCTTTATTAGGCGCAGGAGTCAAACCCATTGCGGTTTTCTGCTGTTGTAGCCAAATGAGGTTCAATGTGCAGTCAGAGACACACTTCTGCACACCATGGTTATGACACGTAGTTATCTGAGTTACTGTCGCCTTCCTGTCAGCTTGAACCAGTCTGGCCGTTCCCCTCTGACCTCTCTCATCAACAAGGTGTTTTCACCCGCAGAACTGCCACTTACTGGATGTTTTCTTGTTTTTCCCCACCATTCTCTGTAAACTGTAGAGATTGTTATGTGTGAAAATCCCAAGATGTCAGCAGTTTCTGAAATACTCAAACTACCCAGTCTGGCATCAACAATCATTCCATGATCAAAGTCACTTAGATCACAATTTTTCTCCATTCTGATGTTAGCTCTGAACAACAACTGAACCTCTTGACCATGTCTGCATACTTTTATGCATTGAGTTTGTGCTACATGATAGGCTGACTAGATATTTGTAATATTTGCATTAATGAGGTATACAGGTGTATACAGCTACATACCTCGGGCAGGCCCATCATTAACCAGCACGGCAGTCGCAGCTTTTGGAACAACTTTTGATCAGCAAGTAAGTTAACCTTTCAAATTTCAGATGCCAATTTAATTCCACATATAACCATATAACAATTACAACACGAAAACAGGCCATCTCGCCCTTCTAGTCTGTGCCAAACTCTTACTCTCACCTAGTCCCACCGACCTGCACTCAGCCCATAACCCTCCATTCCGGTCCTGTCCATATAGCTATCCAATTTAACTTTAAAAGACAACATCAAACCTGCCTCAACCACCTCTGCTGGAAGCTCGTTCAACACGGCTACCACTCTCTGAGTAAAGAAGTTCCCCCTCATGTTACCCCTAAACTTTTGCCCTTTAACTCTCAACTCATGTCCTCTTGTTTGAATCTCCGCCACTCTCAATAGAAAAAGCCTATCCACGTCAACTCTATCTATCCCCCTCATAATTTTAAATACCTCTATCAAGTCCCCCCTCAACCTTCTACGCGCCAAAGAATAAAGACCCAACTTGTTCAACCTTTCTCTGTAACTTAGGAGATGAAACCCAGGTAACAATCTAGTAAATCTTCTCTGTACTCTCTCAATTTTGTTGACATCTTTCCTATAATTCGGTGACCAGAGCTGTACACAATACTCCAAATTTGGCCTTACCAGTGCCTTGTACAATTTCAACATTACATCCCAACTCCTATATTCAATGTTCTGATTTATAAAGGCCAGCATACCAAAAGCTTTCTTCGCCACCCTATCCACATGAGATTCCACCTTCAGGAAACTATGTACCATTATTCCAAGATCCCTCTGTTCTACTGCATTCTTCAATGTCCTACCATTTACCATGTATGTCCTATTTTGATTAGTCCTACCAAAAAGTAGCACCTCACATTTATGCCTGCACATCTGCCTGCATGCAGTCTCTATTCCCTGCCTGTTCATCTGCATATCCATGTTACATGAATTGATCCAGAGAATTAGTCACTTTTGTACTTTACTAGTGTCTTGCTAAAATTCCCTCTGGACAACTTTCTGTCAGCTGATTCACACACAGGATGAACAGTACAGTAAAAAAATAGATCCGGAGGCTCATTGATCAGGTGAATATAGCTCCATGTGGCGACGAAGGGTCTTGGCCTGAAACGTCGACTGTACCTTTCCTAGAGATGCTGCCTGGCCTGCTGCGTTCACCAGCAACTTTGATGTGTGTTGTAGTGGTTAGTGTAACACTTTATGATGCTAGGGACGGGGATTCAATTCCATAGATCCATGAGCTAGTCTTCATTATGGGGAAGGAGGAGGGGAGGGTCCATAGATTTAAATTCCTCAGCATTAACATCATCAGAGGATCTGTCCTGAGACCAGTACTTTAGTATCATCACAAAGGAAGCACCACAGCGCCTCTGCTTTCTTAGAAGTTTGCATAGATTTGTCATGTCACCAAAAACTTTGACAAACTTCTAAAAATGCACAGTGTGGAGAGGAATGGAAAAAGCTGCAGAAGATGGTGATGCAGCCCAGTCTATCACAGGCAAAACCCTCTACATTTAAATTTACTTTTGATTTCACTAAAAATTTATGAGTGAATTTTATTTCATATTCCAGTTTGGCTTGGTTGTAATTTGAAAACTCGTTACCGAAACTTCTGTACCGCAGGATCACCTGTATACTGTATTGACTGCTCAGATTTAGTATGAGCAATTGGTTATTAACATTACATCCTATGGCCTGTTTCCCTTGATATGTCCAAGATCTGAGGTGACTGGCACAATAGTATTCCATCGCAGGTAAAGCCCTCCCAACCATTGAGCTCATCTAAATGAAACGCTGTTGCAGGAAAGCAGATCTCATCATCAGGGACCCCCAATACCCAGACCATGCTCTCTTCTCACTGTTGCCATCAGAAAGCAAGTTCTGGAGCCTCAGGACTCACACCACCAGGCTCAGGAACAGTTATTACCCCTCAACCATCAGGCTCTTGAACCAAAGGGGATAACTTCACTCGGCCCATTACTGAAATGTTCCCACAACCTATGGACTCACTTTCAATGACTTTTCATCTATGCTTTTTTCATTTATTGCTTATTTATTTATTATTATTATTTTTCTTCATCTTATTTCTATTTGCAGTATCTTGTCTTTGCAGTTGGGCAGTCTTTCATTGATTCTGTTATAGTTATTATTCTATAGATTAATTGAGTATACCCACAAGAAAATGAATCTCGAGGTTGTACATGGTGTCATATATGTACTTTAGTAATAAATTTATTTTGAACTTTGATTGCAGCACCCAGCGACCCAGGTTCAATTCCCACCCCTGCCTGTAAGGTGTTTGTACATTCTCCCTGTGATCGCATGTGTTTCCTCCAGGTGCTCCAGTTTCCTCCCACATTCCTAAAGCGTGTCGGTTAGCGGGTTAATTGGTCACATGGGTGAAACTGGGCATTAAGGGCCTGTTACTGTGCTGCATCTCTAAATAAAATAAATAAGATTCAAGATTCAAATTTCTCATGTTTACATCGAAACATACAGTGAAATGTGTTGCTTGCATCAACAACCAACACACCCGGGATGTTAACACAAACAACACGTTTTTTATGCTATGCATGCTCTATCGGCACCAACGTAACAGTAATAGCGTACAAAAAAAACCTAGAACTCTTCTTTCTACTCCCACTCGTTTATTTCATTTGAGATACAGTGAAGGACGGATCCCTCCAGCCCAACGAGCTGAACCACCCAGCAACCCATCTATTAAATCTGGACAATTTACAATGACTAACCAACTGGTGCATCTTTGGACTGCGGGAGGAAACTGGAGCACCCAGAGGAAACCCACTCGGTCACAGGGAGAACATACAAACTCCTTATAGGTGGCACTGGAAGTGAACTCCAAACTCGGGAATGCCCCAAGCTGAAATAGCATCATGCTGACTGCTGCGCTGTAGCCTTCTGCTCCGAGCCAGTGGGGTGTATCATAAACTTCCAAGATAGCATCTCATTAATTGGAAGCATTACACATAAGAGGCCAACAATTTCAGATAATGAGTTTTCTGTTTGCATTCCTGGTCTTCTAGGTGGTAAAGTTAATGGAGTAAGAGTCAGAGTTCTTGGCCATTGATTAGGAAACAAGTCCAAACCCCTGTATTGGAGTTGGGAAATTTAAAATTGAGTGACCGGAAAGTCTCAGTCAATGGTAACCAAGAAACTTCTGGAAACAAAAAACACTTCAGGAAAGGTCATCTGCGGTCCTTTCCCACTCCAGACCTCAGTGGTCAACTCTTAACTGCTTCCCCAGATGGATATTGAACACTGGCAGTGAGAGCAACATCCATTTTTTCTTAATGATCAACTCCTTGCTCTGCCATTTACAAATAATTAGTTTTTTTCCTCAGTTTTTGCAACTTTCATTAATCTGAAATGTGCTTGGGTCACTGAGCATTCTCAGTTACCATTTCCAATTTCCAGTGCCTGATACTGTGAGTTTCAGTAACTCAGGACTATAAAGATTAACGGGTTTGACAACAACATTGAAACTTGAACTTAAGTTACTCATTTAATTATTTAGAGATACAGCACATAACTGGGCCTTCCCTCCAACAAACTAACTGCCCAACAACCACCTATTTAACACAGCCTAATCATAGGTCAATGTACAATGTCCAATTACCCTATGACTGAAATGTGGGAGGAAAGCCATGCAGTCACGGAGAGAACATACATCCTCCTTAGAGATGGCACCTAAATTGGACTCTGAACTTTGCATTAAGCCAATAACGTTATGCTAACCACTATGCCACCATAGCTGACTTTCATTATCTCTGGACAAATATGAAGAAATTGTAATTAACTACATAGTCATACTTTATTGATCCCAGAGGAAATTGGTTTTTGTTACAGTTGCACCATAAATAATTGAATAGTAATAAAACCATAGTTAAATAGTGATATGTAAATTATGCCAGGAAGTAAGTCCAGGACCAGCCTATTGGTTCAGGGTGTCTGGCCCTCCAAGGGAGGATTTGTAAAGTTTGATGGCCACAGGCAGGAATGACTTCCTATGACGCTCTGTGTTGCATCTCGGTGGAATGAGTCTCTGGCTGAATGTACTCCTGTGCCCAACCAGTACATTATGTAATGGATGGGAGACATTGTCCAAGATGGCATGTAACTTGGACAGCATCCTCTTTTCAGACACCACCGTCAGAGAGTCCAGTTCCATCCCCACAACATCACTGGCCTTATGAATAAGTTTGTTGATTCTGTTGGTGTCTGCTACCCTCAGCCTGCTGCCCCAGCACACAAAAGCAAACATGATTGCACTGGCCACCACAGACTCGTAGAACATCCTCAGCATTGTCCAGCAGATGTTAAAGGACCTGTGTCCTCAGGAAATAGAGACGGCTCTGACCCTTCTTGTAGACAGCCTCAGTGTTCTTTGACCAGTCCAGTTTATTGTCAATTCGTATCCCCAGTGCTAATGCTCCCACTAGATTAAAAGGACATAGCCGATGACTCAGTAACATTCACTGAGTTTAACACCAGCTACCAATGGATTTCTAACAATGTACCAAACACACTCAGGCTGAATGGATTGTGCAACGGAGCAATCCCACGTACACTGGTTTAATCCATGAGATTCGGCAGATGCTGGAAATCCAGAACAGCCCACAAAATGCTGGCAGAATTTGGCAATTCAAGCAGTATCTACAAGAAGGATGAAGGGTCTCAATTCAAGATGTTGACTGTTTATTCTTTCCACAGATGTAGCCTACCCTGCTGAGTTCCTCCTGCATTTTGTGTGTGTTGCTGCTTTAATCAGAAATGACCCCTCCAAGTTGGCCTTCTTATGCTATTCTCCTTAAACTTGACTTCATTCAATGCCCTCACTTGTACTCAGTTCTGTTCATTCAACAATGTGCTCAATGATGTGCACTAGGTTCTAGTTTAGCCATTTCAGAAAAATGGGATGGCAGATTATTGGAATTGTATTGCACGTGCCTAGTAGTCAGTAGTTTGTGCTAATCTGTAGCTTTAAACTAGTTATCCACAAATTCTATTATCTCTCAATTTATCTTGCCTACTGTATATTGTCAGGCCTAACGTGGCTGTCAGGAACAACTAAAGACCCTTGTTTCACAAACTCTGCAAACAGCAGCCTGAATCATGAACAGTGTGCAAACTACTAAGACAGAGGACCTGGTAAAACAAAGACATCAGACAAAGAAATGATACAAGAAAATAAATCATTTGAAAATAATTTATTGTTAGTCATTTTGCAAATTTATTCTAATTGACAACACAACGGTGTTGCCCAAACATGTTTGGGTGCAGTACTGATGAATGTACTCAAAGTTGCCTGCAAACAATTATTACTGCCCTTTTCTTCTAAACTAGTTCCACAGGCTTTGTAAACATGCAATGCATCTGAGGGACAAGGAGATAAAGAGCACTGGCTCACAAATGCAAAAACAAAATTAGAAGCGGACTGGGATGGCCCTTTTCTAGAGCTGATTTCCAAATTTTATGACAGGCCAAATGATTCTCCAACTAAGTATTGTTGCTGCTCCCACAAATACCAGGACAACCACACACCAGTTCAGAAGTGTTGATTGAGGATTTGACAGGATAATGGGGAGAATATCACTTCCTTTGAAAAGTACTGTGTGTTATCAGACAGCACGGTGGAGTTCCATACTGATATCTTGTGTGAAAGAGACTGCAGTACAATTCTGAAGGAAAACTGCAGCATGATCACCTAACCTCATAACCTTCGGTATGGCAGATATACAAGACAGAATCCATTAACATGAATGGTTGTTGAGGACAGGGTAGTTCAAAAAACAATTTAGATTAAAAAAAGGATACCAGAAAAATGCAGTGGGCACCAATGTACTAACACAATTTTCCTTGCGGTCAGAAATTGTCCATGGGAGGGTGGCATTAAGAGTCCAACACAGAATGCAGGCAAAGTCCTATCCTCCCTCTCCAAATCATTAGCAACAGAGTGGAGTTCCTAAATGATTCCTGAAACAAAACTAAAATTAAGAGAGGCAGAACAGGCCAGTAAACTTGCAGCCTTCACCAAATAATGCTGTCACTTGTGATCACAAAGGTTGGAGACAAGCTTGAAGCAGACATTTTGAAAAGCATGCCTCTCGTGTGATGACATCAAAGGGGGAATGATACCACAAATCCGTCTCTCACTAACAATGTCATAGGGGTGAGAGGTCACAAGGCACAGGGCACAGAAACAGCCTCCTTCACCCACTGAGTCCAATCCAACTATTAAGTGCGCATTAATACCAACCTGTTACAAATCCCAATTTTTTTTATTCTCTTCTCATTCACATGGGGTTGAGAGAAAAATAAATCAGCCATGTTCAAATGATGGAACAGTCTCAATGGGCCGAATGGCCCAATTCTGCTCCTACAATACCGTGCTAGAAACCCTAAGACTTTTGCACACCACTGTAGTAATTTTATGTATTGCACTGTACTCTATTGCAGTGTCTCTACTTTCTGCGAAGGCTGAGAAAAGTCTATCACCCACCCCCCCCACCCATCCTCACCACGTTCTACAGAGGTTGTATTGAGAGCATCCTAAGCAGCTGCATCATGGCCGGGTTCGGAAATTGTACCATCTCAGATCACAAGACCCTGCAGCGGATAGTGAGGTCAGCTGAGATCATCATCAGTGTCTCTCCTCCCGCCATCACAGACATTTACACCGCACGCTGCATCCTCAAAGCAAACAGCATTATGAAGGACCCCACGCACCCCTCATACAAACTCTTCTCCCTCCTGCCATCTGGCAAAAGGCACCGAAGCATTCGGGCTCTCATGACCAGACTATGTAACAGTTCCTTCCCCCAAGTCATCAGACTCTTCAATACCCAGAGCCTGGACTGACACCAACCTACTATACCCTCTACTGTCTTGTTTATTATTATTATTATTTATTGTAGTGCCTGCACTGTTTTGTGCACTTTATGCAGTCCAGGTCTGTAGTTTAGTGTAGTTTCTGTGTTTTTCTTATGTAGTTCAGTGTAGTATTGTTTCATGTAGCACCATGGTCCTGGAAACCTATGTTCTGTACCAGCAGTTATGGTTGAAATGACAATAAAAAATGACTTGACTTCAACTTGACTACTACCACAAGAAAAAGAATTTCATGACATATGAGAGTGGTGATAAATCTGATTCTATTATGGGTCTCTATTGTGGACTGAGAGATTATGGAACGGGGGCAGTGAGGGGGGAAAACAGGCAGGGAGCAAGAAACACCAGAGGAACATTCTGTAATGATCAGTAAACCAACTGTTTAGAATCAAGTTACCTTGTCTGGTGTCTCAGGACCAGGTGTGACTGCACCCATGCCACTCCCTGTCCTGGCATTCCTTCTTTACCACCTGTCCCATACCCCTCCACCCTCACTATTCCCAACATCCTTTGCTCCCACCAGTTTCACAAACACTCTCTCTGCTTCACGTTGACAAATACAGTAGTGTGCAAAAGTCTGAGGCACCCTAGCTATAGATGTGCCCAACACTTTTGCACAGTACTGTTTGTATTATGGTCATTCCCAAAAGTTCTCCCCAGATCCTGACACTCACCTACACACTGGCTAATTGATCTACCATTCTATACGTCACTCAGATGTGGAAGACCATCCATATAGTCACAGGGATAACATGCAAACTCCACAAAGATAGCACCAGAGGTCAGCTTTGAACCTGCAAGTACTAGACAAATGAGACAGCAGCTCTACTAGTTGTGTCATTGTGCTGCTAGTGGCAGGTGATAAACCTACAGTAGCTCAGCCCAAGCACTCCTCTACTGAGGTTCTCTAGATGCTTACTGATACAATCTCTCTTTAGAGCTAATCTGTTTTCAACAAGCAGTCATGGTAACAGATTCCACTTCCCTCCTCACTTTGTATATCCACAAGGTATCACAGGAAGGGGGGATGGGAAAGGATGAGAACATAGCTTCCTGCCTCACATTGACACCCATTTTTGGTACAGGCCAAGTAAAGAGGAACCACGCTGAAATATTCAGGTGACAGTCATATGGACCAGAGTTACAACAAGCCCCACAGCAATCTTGGAGGCCTTTCCTGAAAGGGCAGCAGTTGGGACATTGAATTCAGTACTTCACAATTAGACAGCGAGCTGGAATGAGGGCACAAGGAAGATCAGCTCTCTAGGCTGAAGAGCCTGATGCTCGTTAGCCTCAGGATTTGGGAACTGGGACCAACCAACATCAGTGAAATAGTACCAGTTGTCTTCTGCAGGAGGGAGCTGTGTGCAGAAATGTTGAAGATGAGCATTAAAACAGAAAACAAGGAGGTTACTAGGTTGCAATTCTTGTTCCTTTGTGGTCAACTATATCAACAGAACAAAACCATTCAGCTTTATCCACCACACCAAATCTAGTCTATTCATTTTCTCTCCAAAACAAAGATTGCAATGGGTTGAATTTTCAGTCAGAACTCAGGAAGAACCCAATTGCACCAAATTAACACCCCACCCCCCCTTTAACTTGCTCCAGATTCTGCACTGGCATACTGAACAACTTGGTATTGAAGCAGGCTTGAGACCTTTGTCCTGATCCGGAACTGTGGCTGCATGGATCCTGACCCACCACCGAGAGGGAACAAGCACCAATTTGCTGGCAGGACAGTGTAAAGTGAAGGCCTGAGAACAGGAGAAAAACTGGTCCTCATCCAACAGGCAAGTCAACCTGAGTTTGTATTGCAACAGTCCATCGGCAGCATTAATGCTTATCGTCACTGGAGGTATGCACTTAAAAGAAATTCATCTCCAATTATTTGCAGTCCTCGTGTAATCCAGCAGGCCAATACTGATCGTCCATGTAGTGACTGATTTCAGAGCTTGTGTCAGACACCTTGTGATCATGTTCTGTCCACAACTCGCTGTGAAGCTTCTCTTCCCACTGAACTTCAACTAGCTTGTACAATTGCATCGCAGCGCGGGCATCCTCGACAGAACAGTGGCCGTCCCTGCCAACCTGTCACAAAGGTGGAAGCAGATATATTAGGGACATTTCAGAAACTCTTAAGGTGGATCGATGAAAGAAAAACAGAGGACCTAGCAGGAGGGAACGTTTAGATTGATCTTAAGAGGAAGTTACAAAGTCGGCACAAGTTCCATAACACATAGAATACAAATTAGGTCATTCAGCCCATCGAGTCTGCTCCACCATTTGATCATGACTGACTTATTATCCCTCTCAAACCTATTCTCCTGCCTTCTTTGACATCTTTACTAATCAAGAACCTATCAATCTCTGCTTTAACTATATCCAATGTCTTGGCCTCCACAGCCATCTGTGGCCATTAATTCTACAGATTCACCATCTTTGGCTAAAGAAATTCCTTCTTATCTCTAACATCCTTCTAATCTGCAGCTGGTCCTGGACTCATTATCAGAAACATTGTTTGCTGAAGGGCCTGTACCCTTCTATGTTCAAATCAGCGGGGTGGAGTGACTTCCCTGACCACTGCACCACCTCCACCAGGTTATTCACCTTGGAGAGGTCCACACGTGCCAGCCCTCCCTCATCTTGACCAGCAGGTAACAGCAGCAGAAATTTCACCAAGGGACTCTGTTCCTGGGTGAGATTTACTGAGCACCCACAAGATACCCTTATCTACAGGACTATCTGTAATAGTCACTCAGGAGCAGAAAGTTTACATACATATGCCAACTGTTCATACCCAAGTATTTTTCTCTCTTTTTGCACTACCTATTTATTTTTTGTTTCTTCTTGAAACTTCGAGCAATATATTGTTGCGAAAAGAAATTTCACCATATACACTCAGTGGCCACTTATTTGGTGCATCTGTACACCTCATGAATGTAAGTATCTAATCAGTCAATCATGTGGCAGCAACTCAATGCATAAGAACATTTCTTTCCCATTCATAAAACACATTTCTTTCCCATTCTGATGTTTGGTTTGAACAAGAACTGAACCTCTTATGACATAAGTGGTTCATTCTTGTTCAAACCAAACATCAGAATGGGAAAGAAATGTGACCGAAGTGACTTGGACCATGGAATGATTGTTGATGCTAAACAAGGCGGGCTGAGTATCTGAAAGTGCTGATCTCCTGGGATTTTCACACACAAGTCCCTAAAGTTTATAGAAAATAATGTGAGAAATAAAAAGCATCCAGTGAGTGGCAGTTCTGTGAATGAAAATGCCCTGTTAATGAGCAAGGTCAGAGGAGAATGGCTGGACTAGTTCCAGTTGATAGGAATGCGACAGTAATACAAGTAACCACGTGTTACAACAGTGGTATGCCGACACCATCTCTGCACACACAACACGTTGAACTTTGAAGTGGATGGGCTGCAGCAGTGAAAGACCATGAACGTACAAAAATATGGGTTGATGGTCAGTATGGACATCATGGGCTGGAAAGACTGTTTCCCAGTTGTATGATTCTATGGCTGTAGAATAAGTGGCCAATTTGTTCCCCCAGAACTTTAATTGACAGGATGCAGTCACTTAGTTGAGTGTAATTCTATGCTGTTATAAAGTCCTCACTGATGTTATTTGACACAAATGACCATTTCACTATGTTTCAATGTACCTTTACATGAAAAGGTTTGTGAATTTTGCAATTACCTGGTTTTCTGCATTAATTGCTCATAAAATGTGGTCTGATCTTCATCTAGTTTACAATAATAAACAAATACAATCTACCTAAACTAAAAGCATACCAACAATTGTACTTTTCATGTCTTTACTGAACACATTGTTTAATCATTCACAGTCCAGGCTGGAAAAAGTACATGAACCAAACATTTCCTGTGCTGCTAATCAGACTTGCACAATGATGAGGAGGAATTATAGACCATTCCTCCATACAAAACTTCCAGTTCATCAGTATTTCTGGGATACCTTGTATGAACAGCCCTCTTCAGGTCATGGCACAGCACCTCAATTAAGTTAGCGTCTGGACTCTGACCTGACAACTGCAAAACACAAATTTAATTATTTTTAAACCATTCTGTTGTTGATTTACTCTTGTGTTTTGGATTACTGTCTTATGTATCATCCAACTTCTATTATGCTTCAGGTGACAGACTGCTACCCTGACATTCTCCTGTAAAACGTCTTGATACAACTTTGAATTCATTGTTCCCACAAGCTGCACAGGCCCCGAGGCAGAAAAGCAGCCCCAAACCATGATGCCTCTTCTACCATAATTCATAGTTGTGTTGAGGTTTTGGTTTTGGGGTGTACAGTGCCCTTATTCCTCCAAACATGGCAATGTGCATTTCTGCCAAAAAGTTCAACTTTTGCCTCAACTATCCACAAAACATTGTCCCAGAAGCATTGTGGAACATGCAGATGTTTCTTTGCAAACTTGAGATGCGCAGTAATGTTTTTTTTGGAGAGCAGTGGTGTCCTCTGTTGTGCCCTTCCATGAATACCATTCTTGTTCAGTGTTTTTCTTATAGTGGATACATGAACAGACTATAGTGAATTCTAGATTTCTGCAGGTCTTTTCTACTGTTACCCTTGGGTTCTTTTTCACCTCCTTCAGCATTGCACATTGGGCTCTTGGTGTTATCTTTGAAAGACCTCCACTTCTAGGAGAGTAGCAACAGTACTGAATTTCCTCCATTTGTGAACAATTTCTCTTACTGTGGACTGACAAACACTCAGGTCTTTAGAAATACTTTTACAGCCTTTTCCAGCTTCACAAATCTCTACAATTCTTCTTCTAAGGTCCTCTGAAAGTTGTTTTGATCAAGCATGGTGCACATAAACAGATCTTTCTGGAGAAGAGCAGGCTCTGTCAGTAATCTGACTTTGTGTGTCTTTTTTTTATATATAGGACAGGGCACCCCTCAACTCACACTTCCAATTTTATCGCATTGATTGGAACTCCTGACTCCAAGTAGCTTTTGTAGAAGACACTGCCCCAGAAGGTCAAATACTTTTTAGAACCTAGACCGTGGTTGTTTAAATGGTGTTCTCAGTATTGACAAGAAGTACAATTGTTTAGTGTTATTAAGTTTAGGCACATTGTGACTTAAATGAAGATTAGACCACATTTTATGAGTAATTAACGCAGAAAACCAGGTAATTGCAGAACTTTTTCTTGCAACTGTACATATGACAAATAAAGCTTTTTTCTTTACAAATCACAGGCGACTTTACAGTGTAAACAGGGACAAACACTGCAGAGTTTTGTAATTGATTGGCATGCTCTCATTCGGATGGTAAAGGTGGCCAAATCGTAATCAATCATCAACATGGATGGGATTGGATCTTCTAGACCAACTGCAGTAACAGCAGCATTAACAGAATCGCCTTACCACAATAAGACCTGTAACTCCATACCCACCTGTATGGATTTGCGCAGAAGCTGCTTTGCAAGATTCTTCAGGGACACAGAGTCTTTTTCAGCAAACCCAGCCATCTTCTTCAAAATTGGCATCTTGCTTGTATCTCTCGTTAGAGATCTTGGATGAAAATACTTCAGGGCTTTAAAATCATTGTGCAATGCATGGCCAATCACAATTTTACCTTTTAGGATCTTCATGATCTTGGGGAAAAGAAGCAGAACTTAATATTGTAACTACTGTGGTCAATTTTCACTCTCAGACTTGCATTCCCATCAACACAGTAAACCAATAGGGCTGCCAACGTATCGCAGCAGTCAGCGTAACACTTTAAAAATGCCAGTGATCAGAAGGTCAAGGTTCAATTCCCAGGGTTCTGTCTTGAAGAAGGGTCTCAGCCCGAAACATCGATTGTTTACTCTTTTCCATGGGTGCTGCCTGACCTGCCGAATCCCTCCAGCATTTTGTGTGTGTTGCCTTTGATTTCCAACATCTGCAGATTTTCTTGAGTTTAAATCCCACCACTGCAAGGAGTTTGTACATTCTCCGTTACTGTGTGGGCTTCCTCCAGACACTCCTGTTTCCTCCCACACAAAAGGGTTATGGTTGGTAAGCTGTGGGCGTGCTACGTTGGCGCCAGAAGTATGGTGACACTTGCAGACTGTCCCCAGCACCTACTCAGATTGTGTTGTTCAATGATGCAAACAACAGATTTCACTGTATGTTTCAATGTCCGTGTGGCAAATAAAGCTAATCTCTCTGATCTTTAAAAATCAACATTATACATCTCTACCTCTGCTGTTCCTGGGCCCAAATCCCGAAAGACCATAAGACATAGGAGCTGAACCAGGCCATTCAGTCCATCAAACGCACTCTGCCATTCCATCAAGGCTGATTTATTATCACTCTCAACCCCATTTTCCTACCTTCTTTCCAAAACCTTTGACACCCTTACTAAACAAGAACCCATCAACCTCCGTTTTAAATATACCCAATGACTTGGCCTCCACAGCCATCTGCAGCAATGAATTCCACAGATTCACCACCTTCTGGCTAAAGAAATTCCTCAGAATGTCCTTGTATTCTGAGGCTGTGCCCTCTGGTCCTACAGCCTCCCACTATAGGAAGGAACTGCCCTTCTAAACAACCCTAAAGCAAATCCATTAAGCTATGAAAATTGAAGCCATTTCTTCCAGCAAGTTAGTTGTTCCAGTTTTCAACAGCAGCTTTTTGTGAAGAACCAACTTCCACAACTGAACTGTTCCTACATCACGGAATACCCACCATGGAGGACAGTTACATGGAGCACTACCCCAAGAAAGCAGCATCCATCATCAAGGACCCACCATCTGGGCCATGCCCTCTTCTCACTGCTGCCATTGAGAAGGAGGTACACCAGGTTCAGGAAGTTATTACCCTTCAACCATCAGGCTACCGAACCAACATGAATAACTTCACTAACCTCAACTCTGACCCGATTCCACAACTGAACTAACTCACTTTCAAGGACTCTACAACTCCTGTTCTCAGTAGTATTTATTTATTTATTTATTAAAATAATAGGTATTTGCAGATTGTCTTCTTTTGCACATGGGTTGTTTGTCAGTCTTTGCATAGTTTTTCATAGATTCTGTTTTATATCTGTTCTACTGTAAATGCCTATAAGAAAATTGATCTCAGATATATACATACTTTGCTAATCAAATTACTTCAAATTAAGTCTTTCCCCTCTCACCTTAAGCCTATGCATACTAGTTTTTTTTTATTTTCAAACTAGGAAAAAGAATGAGACCCCCTCATATTATACACCTGTACAAGATCACCTCTCAATCTCCTATACTTGTCCTTTTGTATACTTAATGTTGGGAATTTCCTAATGCAATGCATCTGCGGTGCAGATGCAAGTACTTGTGGGCACGACAATTAACTTGATTTTGAACAAATTTGCTCTTCAGCTCCGATCCGACTAGGGGAAGAGTTTGTTCAAACTCAAAGTCTACTTCATTCTCTGGCCCAACATCAAAGAAGTCAGTAATTCACCATCCAAGTGTCAACCTGCAGACTGGTTTGCTAACAATGACAACATTAATAGTCACTGTGTTTTTGGCTCTTCCTATTGGTGTCATGCCTCACCAGTGCCCAACAAACAAATGGGATACATCTCTATGGCTCTCCACCAGATCTCCATAAAATATACAGTGGGGCACCAATGATCAGGGTTTAATTTTAAGGACAACACAAACACAAGAAATCTGTAGATGCTGAATCTCCAAAGCAATATGCACAAAATGTTGCAGGAACTCAGCAGGCCAGGCAGCACCTGTGGAAAAAGCAGTCGACGTTTTGAGCTGAGTTCCTTCATCAGTACTAGAAAGGAAGAGAAGTCAGAGTAAGAAAGTTGGTGGAGATGAGGAAGAAGTACAAGGTGGTAGGTGATAGGTGAAACCGGGAGAAGGTGAAGTATGGATCTGGGAAGTTGATTGGTGAAAGAGATAAAGGGCTAGAGATAAGAGAATCAGAGAGGACAGAAGACCATGGAAGAAATGTCTGTAAGCTCTCCATGTGACCGTGTGGGTTTCCTCCCACATTCCAGACATACGGGTTCGAGTTAGTAAGTAGTGGGCATGTTATGCTGGCATTGGAAACGTGGCTATAATTGCAGGCTGCCCTTAGCATATTTAAATGAACCTCTGAAAACCACACTGGCAGGATATTCCGGCTTTCCAAAGGGCTTGGAGTAGATTGCAGAAGTGATTATTTTTTCTGTACTCTCACCTCTCTCTGCGCAACATTAAACTCTAAGGCACTCGCCATGTGCTGCTTGCGTATTCCACTCCACCGCGTCCTGTAGTCGGTGATGGGGCCTTCTGGCCTCACGTACTTATCATAGATGACGTCACCCTGATAGTTAACTATGCTGCACCTGGCCACTTCACCCAGCCACCCACAGGGGCCCGTGCCCACCATCTCGCAGTCGATCGCCACGCACCTGGTGGCACTGCAGCAGAAGCCCCCCAACCTCATCCTGCGAGACATGGCAGCAGGTGACAGCAGGTCAAGGCCCTTGGGGGTGAGACGGTTTGCCTTGTGTTCTGGGGGGTCACTCTCGCTGGACTCCCCCAGCATTGTGGGTGTGATACTTCCCGTCATGGGCAGGGTTTGCAAGGCCCCAGCTACGATGGAGTAATTAGCAGTCACACAGGAGCCACTTGGCTGCTTGGTGTCTCCCTGCTGGAAGATGCAGCCACCTGGGCACTCTGGATGGTCTCCAGGTCCCTCCTTCTCTCTGCCCCGCCTGCGCTTCAAAAGCCCCCTTCGCTCCAGGTATGCTTTCCTTTCCAGGAAACGCTGATACTTCCTGCTCAGCTTCTTCTTGTGCCTGATGGTCCGACATTCACTACTCTGGCGGAGGGATCGAGCTGGGCTGCAGATCCCATGGAGCAGAAGCCTGGATACGGAGCTTTCCGGGAATGGGATAACAGCGTCGGCCACCCCTGGCATCCTTTGCTCATTTATCAGTGAGGTGAGAGTATCTGCTTGGAACCTAGACAGAAGAAAATAGGCCCTTTAATTCAATGGGAAATACAACAGTAATCTACCACAGAATGAACAAATATTCCTTTACCAAAGGAGATCCAGCCGTGAAAGACAGAGATAGAGTAAAGGAGCCAAAAGATCCATGTACAATTTGGGATTTTCAATTCCTTTGCTCTTCTGGATTTGCAAAGTCATCACATGGAGTCATAGGTAATGTTCATCAGTAAAAATATGAGATATTCTCCACAATGAGTCACAGAAATGCCTGTGGAGGGTTCAAAATGAAGCCCTGTTCAGCTGGGAGAATTCTCAGGAGACAGAGTTATGTAAGCCAAACATAAGCAGCAAATCACCACCCCCCCCCACCCCATGTCCCAATTCACACCACCCACCCTTCTGTGACCCCCAGCTCACTCCCCCACCTACCCTTCCATGTCCCGGTTCACTCCCACTCCATCCCCGTGTCCTGGCTTATCCCCCCACTCCCCCCATTTCCCCGCTCACCCCCCCCCCACACCCGCATCCTGGTTCACTCTCCATACCCCCCCCCCACTGTGTCCCGGTTCACTCCCCACTCCCACTTCCTTCCCCCTCTAGGTCCCCTACCTCCCTCCCCCCTCCCGCCCTTACCCCTTCCCTTCCCTTCCCTTCCCTACCCCCTACCCTTCCCCCTTCCCCCTTCCCCCCTCCCAGAGACAGAGCCGATTCAGCCCCTCCATTCCGTACCCAGCTCCTCACCAACAATCTCTCTCTGTCGCCGGGCGCCACGTGCCACCGTCTCTACTTCCTTCAGCCGGTGATTGGTCAATTGCTTCACGCAGTCCCGCCTTCGTCTTTACACATCATTGGTTGAGATGCCCCATATCCTCTTTTGATTCGGCTCTCTGACTGTCACAAGAAATTTCTCTCCCGTCGCAGGTTGGACATGTTGGGACTTGCCCGCTGTCCGGGAGGCGGTTCATCGCGCCGCTTAGCGACTGGAGGTCAAAGCTGCGGCTCGGCGCAGCGCCCAGCGGAGAGACGCCACCAGCGCCACCAAGTGCTGGGAAGTCAGAGCAATCTTCACCAGGCTGTCTTCGTGAAGAAAAACGATTACAAGGATAAACCACCCAAGCCTTGTTACAGTGCGCTAAATAATATTCTGTTACATTCCTTAAAACCAACAGGACTATTGTGACCCCTAGGATGGTCACAACTATAATAATTGAGGGACTTCCTCTCCCAACTCGGCCCCTTTCTGTCCAGTAGCAAAACAACTCTACACTGTGGATCTTCCCTACCAAGCCCTTGCTGTGGCTGCACTGCCCTTCAGTGTGTCCCTCAGCACGTATTCCTGCAGCCTGGAATGTGCCAGTTGACAGCATTCCTCCATAGACATCTCAATGTATGGGCACACCAACAACTAGGCGTGTTTCTCCAAGGTGATGATCTGCCAGCAACACCTCATGTCCGTCTCCTCGTGTGTCTCTGTCATGCAGCTGCTCATGCTGAACCGCGACGTAGGCTCTTGCATCGTTCTCCACACCCTCTTTGTGTCCGCCGTCTGCAGAGAGGTGAGGAACTGTCTCGTCCCTATTGCTGTCATCCCAGGGGGGCAGCACCTGGTGGGAGTGATGGTCCAAGCATGCAGGAAGGACCTGATAGGGAAGGCCCCTCCCTCGGCCAGCCAGGCAAGGTCTTGGTGCCTGTTGGTGAGGCATTCTGCCTGATAGTCTGGACAGTCTGCTCAAGGAACCATCAAGCCTCTCTCCTGCAGTATCTGAAAGACAGTCCATGTTGACCACTACCTGGTAGACTTGTGGTCAAAAGGGTTGGTCTGGATGAACTTGGCCTGCAGCCAAGAAGTCTCAGCACTCAGCCCCATACCCTCAACTTAATTTCCTTTCTTCTGAAGTATGTTCACATCTCCCTTCTACCTCAGATATCACTCTCCAAAGATTATGGAGACCAGAACCATGCAAAGTTAAACTAAATGAATTTCAGAATCAGGTTTAATATCACCAGCATATGTCGTGAAATCTGTTAACTTTGCAGCAGCAACATAATGCAGTACTTGATAATATAGAAAAAAACTGAATTTCGGAAAAGTATATATATTTATATACTAAACAGTTCAATTAAATAAGTAGTGAAAAAACAGATATAAAAAAGCAGCGAGGTCGTGTTCGTGGGTTCCGTGTCCGTTCAGAAACTGGATGGCAGAGGGGAAGAAGTTGCTGCTGAATCGCTGAATCTGTGCCTTCAGGCTTCTGTACCTCCTTCCAGATGGTAATAATGAGAAGAGGGCATGATGGGGGTCCTTAATTATGGGCGCAGCCTTTATGAGGCATCACACCTTGAAGATGTCTTGGATACTATGGAAGCTGGTGCCTATGATGGAGCTGACTAATTTTATAACTCTCCGCAGCTTACTTCAATCCCGTGCAGTTGCACACCCCCCACCCCCATACCAGACGGTGATGTTTTGCCTTTCTGTGAAATCCCCTTGGCAAGGAACCACGGTGGTCTATTTCCATTTATTAAACGTTTTTATTTATTTCTTAATGCATAAAGTGGAGATACCTTCCTTGGAGAACCCCTGGTGGGACCATCTAAGGCTCATCAACAATACAGCCTCAGCAGCACAAAAGTGACAAATAACCATCATGTAAGCCAACCATGGCAACAAATCCCATGCTGCTTTTCATGACTTAATTAACACAGATCCAAGGAAGAATTTTTTTCATGCGGAGAGTGCTTGGAACCTGGAACCCACTAAGTGCTGGCAGAAACTGCTAAGACTGTCAAAGACCTCACCCAGCCCTGATGTCCTGCCTTCTCTCCCTCCCATCAGGCAAAAGATACAAAAGCCCGAAAACCAAGGATAGCTTCTATCCCACTGTTATAACACTAGTTAATGGTCTCCAAGTGAGATAAGAGAGTCTTAACCTTATAATCTACAGTTGGCTGTGTATTTGATATTTCAATAATATTTGAGTAGTCTTGCATATGTATTGTTTGATTAAGTATACTTGGACCTTCCGGTCTGCGTACAACGCTCCTTTGGTCGACATCTTCTGGATAACCCATCTTTTTCACTTCTTTTACGTATTTTACATGTGTTTCTTGTCCTGAATGTGACTATAGAACCCTTGGAGCCTCTGTTTTGCTGTTTGGAGATCATGTGGCTGCCTCAGCGCTCCGAAGTCTCCGGAAGGCAGAGGCAGCGTGAGCGAACCTCGGGGCGAGAAGGATGTAGGATGGCACGCAAGCCGATGCTTGATCCCATTTCGCTGATTATAGCTTCCATTGTTCACTGATTAAAGTAATGGGGGAGATTGAAGCATCAACGTGAGTGCAGAGGGTGAGTGCCAGCTGCCTCCCTTTTTTGATCGGTTGCTCTGTACCAGAGAGGGGGGAGCCTGCTGGTGTGCCTGGAGAATGTTGCACAGGCCAGTAGAATCATTTTTTTCAGTCTCATAGTTTTTCTATTCTGTGTTTTTACGCCCAATATTCTCATTTTTCTTGTGCGGGGATTTGGGGGTCGGTGTGCCTGATTTTGTTTTTTTTTGTGGGGGAAGAGAGATTTGGGAGGTCGATGTGTCTGATCCATTTTGTTTGTTTTTTTTGTGTGGGTGGAGGGATTTGGGGGCTGATGTGCCTGTTGTGTTTATGTTTGTATTATTTTTGCGGGGAGGTGGGAGCTTGGGGTTGATGATCCCGCTGCCTTTCTTTGCCTTCCTGGTTTCATTGCCTTCCGGAGAACTGATGAATTTCAGAGTTGTACACTTTGATAATAAATGTATCTTTGAACCTCTGTTCTTTAAATAATTAATTGTGGGTTGTATGTATAAATACGTTAATTGCATACGTTATCACACTACCACGTGATACGTGCATGCTTCTCTTAAAGTAAACACAAAGTTAGACTCCCATATCTCCTTATGAATTAGTTTAGTGTTTTGAAGTTACAAAATATAACAATTTTGGTTTTACACCTTATTGTCTGCCGGCACTGCACTTTCTGTGTAACTGTAACACTGCATTTTGCTATTGTTTTTCCTTGTACTGTCTCAATGAATCAGGTGTATGGGTGGCTCCTCTGGTGAAGGGGCTTGTCATGTCTATTCTGGGGCAGCTCACTCACCTTTGGTCCCCATCAGGCACTCAGCTCTCATCTGTGGCTCCAAGCAGCTGCCTGCATGGGTCAGCGACCACGTCCTGGTACACCGCTTCGACAGGCGGTCTAAACCAGGTGAGGACAGCCAGCAGACTCGCACCCGGTGAGTTAGGGACTACGCCTGTCCCAGCATACGAAGTCAGCTGTGGCGGACTGGGTCAATGAGATCTAACGGCAGTACTGCAATGCTTTGTGGAGGCTGAAGGGAATAACAAGGCATAACAGGGAAGTTGTCCTGTCCAAGACCGGAAGAAGCTGCAGAAGATCGTGAACACAGCCCAGCACATCACACAAACCAATCTTCCGTCCTTGGACTCACTTTACACCGCACGCTGTCAGAGCAGTGCTGCCAGTATAATCAAGGACACGACCCACCCATCCAACACACTTTTCATCCCTCTTCCCTCCAGGAGAAGGCTCAGGAGCTTGAAGACTCATTTAGCCAGATTTGGGAACAGCTTCTTTCCAACTGTGATAAGACTGCTGAACGGATCCTGACCCGGATCTGGGCCTTACCCTCCAAATATCCGGACCTGCCTCTCGGTTTTTTCGCATTACCTTACTTTCCATATTTCTATTTTCTATTTATGATTTATAATTTAAATTTTTAATATTTACTATCGAGTTGCAATTCAGGGAGTGGGAAGCACAGAATCAAATATCGCTGTGATGATTGTACGTTCTAGTATCAATTGTTTGGTGACAATAAAGTATGAAGTAAAGATGACGTCATGGTCCTCCACTGCAATCAAGGAAGACCCCAGTTTGTGATGCTTGTTCGTCCCACTGGGCCCAGACTTCAAAGGCTGAGAGAGTGGAACTACCCCAATGCAATAACTTCTCCACTTTAAAAACTCTCCCTCACAATATTCCTGTCATCGTTGGACATGATGGACAACCACACCTCAATGCTCTATTGCAACGAAATCTGTATGGATGGCATGCTTCAGTGCATGTGATAATAATAAACTGAATTAGCAAGAGTTCAGAAGTGCTGGCAGAGACTCTTTACGACATTTAAGAACTAAGCAGATAAGCACCTGAATTGCTAAGATGATGGGCTATAATATGAACCATACAGGAGTGAGATAGATCAGCTGGCTAAGTGGTGTTGCTACACAACCTTGCACTCAGTGCCAGTAAGATCAAGGGTTTGATCGTGGACTTCAGAAAGGAGAAGACAAGGGAACCCATACCAGTGCTCATCAGGGGATCAGCTGTGGAATGAGTGAGCAGTTTCAAGTTCATGGGTGTCAACATCTCTTAGGTTCTATCTTGTGTCCATGATATTGATGCAATTACGAAGAAGACACAACAGCAGCTATACTTAATTAGGAGTTTGAGGAGAATTGGTATGTCACTATGGACACTTGCAAACTTCTACTAATGTATCATGGAGAGAATTCTAACTGGTTGCATCACCATCTGGTATGTAGGGGCCATGGCACAGGATTGGAAAAAGCTGCAGAAAGTTGTAAACTCAGCCAGCCCCACCATGAACACTTGCCTCTCTAGCAGCCAGGACATCTTGTAAGGGTGATGCCTTAAGAAGGCAACATCCATTAAGGATCCCCATCACTCAGGACATGCCCTCTTCTCATTGCTACTGTCAAAGAAGTGGTATAGGAACCCAAAGGTACACTCAACATTTCAGGAACAGATATGTTCCAAGTCATTTAACCTGCCTAGTCCCATTGGCGTGCATCCAGACCTTAGCCCTCTATACTGCTATCTGTAAGCAGCCTGTATCTCCCACCCCCGTGTCTGCAGGGTGCCCTCCAGATACTCTGGTTTGCTCCCACAGCCCAAAGATGCACTGGTTGGTAGGTTAACTGCTCTTTGTAAATTGTCCCGTGATTAAATCGAGGGTTGCAGGCAGCGCGGCTCGAATGGTACTACAATGTACAGCAGCCGCAAAACAACAAATCACCTCTCTTCCTCCTTCATTCAAAAGTGAAAAGCCCTAGCTCACTCAGCCTATCCTCATAAGACATGCTGTCCAACCCAATCAGCATGCTGGTCGATCTCCTCTGTACCCCTCTAAAGCCTTCACATCCTTCCTATAATGAGGCAACCAGAACTGACCACAAGAAGAGAACCCTTATTCCCAGAACAATTCAATGACAAGGTAATCCAGTTTATAAGCACTTGGAGGAAACTTGTGGAGTCACAGTGAGAACGTGCAAACTCCAAACAGACAGCAACGGAGAAGAATTGTTTTTATATGTTGTACTTTTTTTCTTTTTTTTAATGCTGCACTGGATCAGAAATAACCATTATTCTGTTCTCCTTTACACATATGTACTGAAGAATGGCAATAAACAATCTTGAACCTTGAATGGGAGGAACAATGCCATTGTTGTGCAGCAGGTGCCAGTATTTGACAAAGAGGCAGTTACGGCGGGAAATTATCTAATCTTGTTCCAGCCTTTCCATTAACGGACACAGACACAAATCAGTACATCTCCTTGTGGTCCCCACATTGCAATTTCTGTAGCTCCTGGCTGCATTGGATCCATTGAACCAGAGCCCTTAATTTAGGCAAAGCTGGAAACCAGGATGTCCACGTGTTTATTGTCATGTGCAAAGTACAGTGAGTTACAGAACCTGGTTTATTATCACTGTCATATGTAATGAAATTTGTTGTTTTCTGTCAGCATTACACAGCAATATAATAATAGAAATACTATAAATTACAATATGAAATGTATGCAAAAATAGCAAAAAGGTGAGATAGTGTTCATGTGTTCATGGATGGTATTGTATCATTTCTTAATGCATGCATTACTAAATGACAATAAAAGGGGACTGCATTTCTTCATAATCATCGTTCAGAAATCTGAAAGTGGAGGGGAAAAACTTCCTAAAACATTGAGTGTGTGCCTTCAGGCTCCTATACCTCCTCCCTGATGTCAGTAATGAGAAGAAGGCATGGACTGGGTGGTGAGGGTTCTTAATGATGGATGCTGCCTTCTTGAGACATCATATTTTGAAGATATCCTTGGTATTGGAAAGGGTAGGGCCCATGATGAAGCTGGCTAAGATTGCAACCTTCTGCAGCTTTTACCGATCCTGTGCGGTGGCCCCTGTTGGTACCTGTTGGTGATGTAAGCAGTCAGAACGCTCTCCACAGTACATCTGTAGAAATCTGCTGGAATCTTTGCTGACATACCAAATCTCCTCAAACTCCCAATAAGGTGTAGCCACTCGCATGCCTTCTTCATAATTCCATCAATCTATTATTCATTCTTTGGGTCTTTATTCTTTGGAACGTAGAAGGTTGAGGGGGGACTTGATAGAGGTATTTAAAATTATGAGGGGGATATATAGAGTTGACGTGGATAGGCTTTTTCCATTGAGAGTGGGGGCGATTCAAACAACAGGACATGAGTTGAGAGTTAAAGGGCAAAAGTTTAGGGGTAACATGAGGGGGAACTTCCTTATTCAGAGAGTGGTAGCTGTGTGGAACGAGCTTCTAGCAGAAGTGGTTGTGGCAGGTTCGATGTTGTCGTTTAAAGTTAAATTGGACCGCTGTATGGACAGGAAAGGAATGGAGGGTTATGGGCTGAGTGCAGATCAGTGGGACCAGGTGAGAGTAAGAGTTCGGCACGGACTAGAAGGGCCGAGATGGCCTGTTTCCGCGCTGTAATTGTTATATGGTTATATGGTTATTGGGCCCAGGATAGATCCTTAGAGGCTTTGATGCCCAGAAAGAAGGTACAATGAAAAATATGCTTACAGCATCATCACAGGCTAGTAGGTCCAAACAACACATGGAAGTTTTAAGATTCAAGATTGTTTACTGTCGTTTCCAGTACACAAACGTAAAGGAGAATGAAGTAATTGTTACTCAGGATCCAATGGAGCACAAAAAAATAAGAAAAGTAAAGCAGTAATAAAAAACAATAAATATATAAGATAGCTTACATACATACATTGATTGTATGCCCATAAAGTGACGCTAGGCACAGGAATGTCTGTACATATGGTGACTCTGACAGGAGCTGATAAAGTGGCAGTGGTGGTTGGGAGTGTGGTGGAGTTAGTAAGTGAGTGGAGGTGTTGATCAGTCTTACTGATTGGGGAAAGTAACCATTTTTGAGTCTGATGCTCCTGGCATGGATGCTACCTAGCCTCCTCCCTGATGGGAGTGGGACAAATAGTTCATGAGCAGGGTTGGTGGAATTCTTTATGATAGTGCTGGTCTTTTTCTGGCACCTTTCTCTATATATGTCCTTGATGGTAGGTAGGCCATTGGCAGTGATACCTTGGGCAGTTTTGACCTCCCTTTTTAGAGCCTTCCTATCCTTCACAGTGCAGTTTCCATACCATACAGTGGTGCAGCATGTTAGGATGCTCTCTACTACACATCGTCTGAAGGTTGTGAGTTTTGAAGTGCATAGTCCAGCTCTCTTTGGCCTCCTCAGAAAGCAGAGGCATTGGTGAGCTTGGCTGATTGTGTAGGACGTGGTCAGGGACCGTGAGAGTTTGTGTGTGATGTGCTCTGGGACTATGGGAAGTTGTGTGCGATGTGCACTCCAAGGAGTTTGAAACTGCTTGCTGTTTCCATTGCCATGCTGCTGACATAAAGAGGAGTGTGAATGCTGCCAGTTCTCCTGAAGTCAATAACCTTTGTTGGTTGATATTGAGGAAGAGTTTATTTTCTTCTTAAGATAAATATACATAAAATGTACCAGGCAATCAAAACAAAACTGTGCAAAACAAGATATTCTTTCAAAAAACTCCAATTAGAGCTGCCCCTTTAAAAAAAACATCAACATCATTAAATGTCCCAAAGTACATCACAGAAAATTTATTAGATAAATCTATGTGTAGAGCTGGGGTTCCCAACTTTTTTTTATGCCAGAGATTCCTATGATTAACTGTGGAGTCCATGGACCCCAGGTTGGGACCTTCTGTTTTCAGTGTCAGTTTTAAGCCTAATCCCTTGACTGCCATGTTTGGTGTTGTTGAGGATAGTGCTACAAAACTGAAGCCATCTAATTATTTGCGGGTATTGGCCTTTACGTCTCTTATGGCCAGGAGGGAGATCTTGCTCAAGTGGAAGGAGGCCGCCCCGCCCCCTCATGTTGAATGGCTATCTGACGTTATGTTATGCCTTGATCTAGAGAAGATTCGTTGTTCAATTTCTGATTCTAAACATAGTTTTCTAATGTTATGGGGAACCTTTCTGAGTTATTTTCATAATCTTTGAACTGTTATTAAAGTATGGATCTGAGCCATTATTATTATAATATTATATGGTAAGGTATTTTTTTTCTTGTCTTTTTTTTACCAACCAGCTCATTTTGGTAGTGGGGGTAGATATTTTTAATAAAATATAATTATTTTATTTTATTTCATTTCATAATTCAATCTTTTTTTTCTACATGATTGATTTGGAATATGGGATACTGTGATTATATTACTGTGATTTAAATGTAATATAATTTGTATTACTTACTTGTATCCCTATGAATTTTGTATTTGTATTCATGCAATTTATATAATATTAATAAAAATATTGAGAGAGAAGAGGGAACACCTGTAAGTACGGAGACAGTAGATCAGAAGGATGAGGCGGAACATGAAAGGAGGAAATAAACGTTACGGGGCAGGAGATAAAGAGAGGGAATTTTTGAGCTATAAGGCTTGGCACAGAGTTGCAGCGAGATAAAGCACAAAAATGGGCCATCTGGACCTTCAGCAGCACGATGTACTATTAATATGATTCAGATTTATTTACTGCATGCAGTGAAAGGAGCATTTGCGCTAACAACCTCTACAACTTAGGGTTGTGCTGGGGGTAGCCTGCAAGTGATGTCACATACTCTGACACCAATATAGCATGGCCACAATGTTCGGCAGCCCAGCACAGAACACAGCAAGCAGCAAAACAACAACAGCAAATCTAGACCTTTTAAAATCATATTAATTACCTTTTTTTATTTTTTACCCCACTCGTATCAAATCCCCTTGATTCACCTGCATATTAATGACAATTTAACTAGCAACTAAACTACCAACCCTCATGCCTTTGTGTATTGGGAGGAAACAGGGTCACTAACAAGGAATCAACACGGTCACGGTTATTTGACACTTTCTCTGCAACATTGGCATCGTCCCACTTCTCCAAAAGAAGTTGCAAACTCTACACAGAGAACACAGTGATATTTACCAATTTGTCTGTCTATTTAGCTATGTGTCTATATCTATCTAACTATCTACCTATCCCTTGCTCAACTTGGAAAGAAGAGGAATAAAAACAGAAAGTATTGTATTAAATATGCACTGCAGATGAATAATCAAGGACATAAGGCTCAATAATGAAAGTATTGTGAGATTGCCTTTGTATTTTCATTGGTTCCACTTGCTGTTCTTTTCTCTAGTGAAGCCACCAAACGAGGGGTTCCAAGTGCACAGGGGTATTCATAACAATTACCCCTATTCTCATTGATGGACTCTTCAACTGAGGAAGGTGGGATAACAGCCAATCACCACTGAGCTGGTTCAGAAGAATGGGTTTCCTCCAGGTGCTCTGGTCTCCTTCATTCCAAAGTCATACGGGATAGTAGGTTAATTCATCACAGGAGTGTATTTGGGGTGGTACAGTCTTGTTGGGCTGCATCTCTAAACAAATAAATAAATAGACAGAAGGATAAGAACTAATTAAGTAAATAAATAAATGGATGCGCATATAGATAGAGGGATAGGTAAATACATAAGTGCGTAGATATGGTACTGTGGTAAAGTTTTAGGCATATATACTGTATATAGCTAGGGCACCTAAGACCTTTGCACAGTAATTTTAAACATTTGACTGTACTACGGTGGCAGAAAAAAAAACAAATTTCATGACATACGTGAGTGATGATAAACCTGATTCTGAATGGGTCCTTATGGTGGACTGAGAGTGGGAAGTGTGCAGGGAGAGGGGAACCATGGTTGGGAAAAGGGAAAGGGAGAGGGGAGGGAGTGGGAAGCACCAGAGAGACATTCTGTCATGATCAATAAACCAATTGTTTGGAGCAAAATGATCTTGCCTGGTGTCTCATGGCTGGGTGTGTCTGCACCTGCGCCACCCTTGGCAATCCTTCTCTGCCACCCGTCCTACACCCCTCCTGTGGCACTCCACCCTCGCCATTCCCAACATCCTTTGCTGCTGCAGGATTTACAAACTCGCACTTTCCTCCTTGTTGACAAATACAGTACCGTGCAAAATCTTATATATATGAGCCTAAGACTTCTGAACAGTACTGTAGATGGGTAAAAAGATTGATGGATAGAATGATAGATGGACATACATACAGACAAACAGATAGATAAAAATAAATATCAGCTTTATTTGTCACACATACATCAAAACATACAGTGAAATGCATTGTTTGCATCAAATCAGTGAGGATTGTGCTGCACCATACTTCCTGCCCAACATATCATACTCACACCTCACTAACGTCAGAAAAACAAAACAATTTCTCAGAACACAAAAAACTGTAAAATACTAGAAATCTGAGTTTGGGGTTTGTTGCATTTGCAGTGTGGGTGAACATTTACAGCTGAAACAAGGCAAACGCAGAAAGCATACACTCCTGGCCTTTTGTATCGAAAAGTTCTTTGTTAACAATTGCCAAAGGCTGCAGACATTTAGTCTTGGTTTTAAGAACATATGTCATTTAGTCTTGAATCTATTCAATCATCTTGCTTTGATGCTTGGTTTCACCAAAGGTTTCTATGAAACTCCAACAGAATAAATCCATGGACTGCTTCTGCGCACTGCACCCTCTGGCTCCAGGTAGGAGTGCTAACGAGGAATGGATTGTATAAACGCTCACTCACTTTTGTTCTTGAAGCTTCTGAGACCCATGAGAGTGCTGCATTGTAATGACTCTACTCTTAATAAATTACTGTGGTTCTAAAGTACTGTCCCTTCCTAGCTGGGCTTAAGTAGACTATTCGGAAATTTATAAAATGTGAAACTAGGAATGGATAGACTTTTATGACTCATTAGTAAATGCTGCCCAGCCCATCTTAGATTGTGTTGGTGGTGGTTAATGCAAATGACACCATCACAATGTTTCAATATATGAGGGGTGATTGTTAAGTTTGTGGCCTAAGGTAGAAGGAGATGAGTTATACGGCTCTCGTTACATGCACATGCAGTTCAACTCCTTGAATGATCATGCAGAAAGCTTGAAGTTAATAACTCATTGGGGTGATTGATGAGTTCGTGGCCTAAGGTAGAAGGAGATGAGTTGAGTTATTAACTTCAAACTTTCTGCATAATCACGCAAAGCGTTGAACTGCATGTGCATGTAACGAGAGCTGTATAACTCATCTCCTTCTACCTTAGGCCAGGAACTTATCAATCACCACTTTCTGGAGGTCCAAGATCCGTATGCTCCACGAACGCTGGACTAAGTGTGTAAATGTAGGAGGGGACTATGTTGAAAAATAAATGTGCTAGGTTTTCTAAAATTGATGCCTTTTACCTTAGGCCATGAACTTATCAATCACCCCTCACATGTGTGGTAAATAAGTGCTTTTGAATCAGAATCTGAATCCTTCAGTTAGTTAGTTTTGATGGCTAATACAAGGAGGGTCATAATTGCTTCGGTGTTTGGAGGAAAGTATATGGCTGATGTCAGAGGTAGGTTTTTTACACAGAGTGGTGGGTGCATGGAACGCGCTGCCAGGAGTGGTGGTAGAGGCAGCTACATTAGGGGCACTTAATAAAATCTTAGATAAGTACATGGATGATAGAAAAATGGAGGGCTATATGGGAGGGAAGGGTTAATGGAGGTTTAAAGGTCAGCACAACATTGTGAGCCAAAGGGCGTGTACAATGCTCTCATGTTTTATGTTCCATGTTCTTTCCCAAAACATACTTTGGAGTTTAATTTAACAAAGGTAATAACAGCTTAATGGGTTAATGTGGCCCTGGGGGTAAACTCCTTGCCTTTGGGAAAACCCAGTATATTCTGGATTCAAATCTCACTCCAGAGACTTGAGCATAGATAATACAGGCTGACACTGGTGCAGTACCGAAAGAGTGGTGCAATGTCAGAGAAATTAAATTAACGGCACACAGACTCCAGAAAAAGAGATCATCAACCTGGAACAGAAGACTCAGACGGAGGACAAAGTTCAAAGTAAATTTATTATTAGCATACATGCACTTCTGTGCAAAATTCTTAGGCACATATATAGGGTGCCCAAGACTTTTACACAGTACGGTGTTTGTCAACACATGGAGCAGAGAGTGAGGTTGTAAATCTGGTGGGAGCAAAGTATGTTGGGAATGGTGAGGGTGGGGTGCTGTGGGAGAGGTGTGGGACAGGTGGCAGAGAAGGAGTGCCAGAGCTGGGGGTGGGGGGAGGGATGCGTGGGTGCAGACACACCCAGCCCTGAGACACCAGGCAAAGTCACTTGATTCCAAACAATTAATTTTTGAATTGAATTGAATTGGCTTTATTTCTTACATCCTTCACATACATGAGGAGTAAAAAATCTTTACGTTACGTCTCCGTCTAAATGTGGAATGTGCAATCATAGTAATTTATAACAAATAGAACCATCAAAGTAACATAGAAATACACTCAAATCAGTGTGAGTTAATCAGTCTGATGGCCCGGTGGAAGAAGCTGTCCCAGAGCACGTTGGCCCTGGCTTTTATGCTGCGGTACTGTTTCCCGGATGGTAGCAGCTGGAATAGATTGTGGTTGGGGTGACTCAGGTCCTCAATGATCCTTCAAGCCCTTTTTTCACACCTGTCTTTGTATATGTCCTGAATCATGGGAAGTTCACAACTACGGATTTATTGATCATTACAGAATGTCTCTCTGATGCTTCTCACTCCCTCCCTTTTTCCCAGTCATGATTCCCCTCTCCCTGCCCCTTTCCCACTCTCAGTCCACAATAGAGACACATATCAGAATCAGGTTTATCATCACTCACATATATCATGAAATCTGTTTTTTTTTGCGGCAGCAGTACAGTGCAATGCATAAAATTACCACGGTACTGTGCAAAAGTCTTAGCCACCCTAGCTATATATATGTGCCTAACACTTTTGCACAGGACTGTATGTATCACCATATACTACCCTGAGATTTCACTTTCTTGTGGGCATTTAGAGTAGGAGAGAGAAATGCAATGGAATCAATGAAAAGACTGACAAACAACCAATGTGCAGAAGACAAACAGTGCAAATACAAAATAAATAAGTAATACCAGGAACATAGGTGTAGAGTCCATGGAAGTGAGTCCATTCTCACTGTCACTCTGCCAGTTATGCCATTGTCAGTTGAAAAAGTCACTCAGTTTAATCCCACCTTCCATTGTTAGATCCATAGCCCTACAAGTCATGATAATTCATCTACTGTACACCTAAAAACTGCTTACATGTGTTGAAGGTTGCTGCCTGTGCCACCCTTTTCGTAAGTTTCAGGTTCAACCTCTGGATGAAAGTTCTTCTCACCTCCACCAGCTCTGCTTTCTCTACCTCCCCCCCCCACCCCCCGCCAATCCTTCTACAATTCCTGTAAGTCTCCGTCTTCTGGATTTTGACCCCTGGGGCCATAGATTTCTGTCACCACAACTAGAACCTGGTTTGCTGATTACATTCTGTTTCATTACAGATTTCCAACAACAAAAAAGTATTTTGCTTTTGGTTCAAGATATAAAGGTTTGATAGAAGCAATCCCAAATCCTGGTGTTTTATTTGGGAGACGCGAGATCCCAACCTTAAATTTAAAAAAAACAGAAAATGTTGTAAAGATACAGAAGTGCGGGCAGTAGCTGTAGGTAGAGAATTAGAATTCAAAATTAATTGTCATTCAGCCATACAACTCTGCGAATACATGGCTCCTCCATAGAGAGAGTTAAGGGCACCAAGTTCCTGGGAGTTCAAATCATAGATGACCATCTGTCTGTCCTTCCATCGGGGACATTTATGAGGAACGCTGCATACGCAGCGATTATCAACGATCCCACTCATCCATCCAGCATCCTCTTCATCAGGCAGAAGACTCAAATCCATCAAAACAAGAATGGTCGGGATGGGAAACAGTTTCTTCCATCAGGCCATCCCTGCCACATCGCATTCAAAGTGTCACTGGTTAATCTGTTCTGTATCTTACAATAGTTAACTTATGTGCTTTAGTTTGTTTATTTATGTGTAATCCATCTGCAGATTTCATCCTTATTTTCATAAGTTATTGTGTGTTATGTGTACTATTGTGCTTTACATCCTGGTTTGGAGAAACGTTTCGTATGACAGTGTACATGTATATAGTTAAATGACAATAAATGATTTGACTTGAAAAACTTCGTTATTCACACTTTTTCTGGTAAATGATCGCTGTGAACAGTGGCCTGTTGCTTCCCCGTCTGAGTTAAGCAGAATTGCCTGTATATCTGACATTTTTGAGGTGTGACTGGAGTCTTGCTAAGGCAGATCGTCTGCAGAATGTCCTGGCTGGAGCTGCTGGAGTGGACGTGGAGACGAGGCGTGGAACAATCTGAGGTTTGATCGATTTAAGAGCCAAGCTGAATTGGAAAGGTCAAGTACCGGCCTTAGCCCAACGGCGAGGAATGACCCAAGTTTTGAATGATTTGAGGGCCAGGCCAGATTGACATGGCCAGGGTGTTGTGGTCAGAGGCAAGAGATGGGCTGGTTCGACTCGCTGCTCCACAGGGCTTTTTGGGATGGATGCGGGTCAGGGAATTTTGTTGATAGGATAAGACTAGGATTGCCATAGTGATCAGCTGTTGATGAAGCTCTCTGACTGATACGTTAATGAGAGTGGTAAATAGATAAAAAAGAGAAAGAGAGAGAGAGAGAGAGAAACAAACCTGGAACATGTAAAAATTATGAAAAATAGAGTTGCAAGAAATGCCCAACAGGTCAGTCTGTGTTAGTGGAATGAGAAACATAAAGTCAAAGCTGCAAACGTATGACCCTAAATCAGACACAAAATGCTGGAAAAGCTCAGCAGGTCAGGCAGCATCTATGGAGAGGAATAAACAGTCGAGGTTTTGAGCCGAGGGCCTGATGAGGGGTCTTGGCCCACGACGTTGACTGTTTATTCCGTATGTTGCCTGGCCTGCTGAATTCTACTGTTCATTTTTAAACATTAAAAACATTAAACTAATTCAGAGAAAGACACGGGAGTTCATAATGTGGGTCTAACTTCGTGTTTACTTAGAGCAAGGCACGCACGTATCACATGGTTGCTGTGGTGACGTACGTAATTCACGCATTTACACATAGAACCAGGAATGAATTATTGAAATGAACAAGGAAGATTAATCAAACAATGTATTTACAAGATTACTCAAATATTACTGAAATATCAAATACACAAGTTCCTCCAGCATTTTGTGTGTGCTACTTAAGCTTTTTAGCACCTACAGAATCTCTTGCATTCGTGATCTTCATCAGAACTGTGTTGTTCTAATTCAAGCAGAGAAAGTGAGTTAACTGAAGTTGTTGAATTCAGTATTGAGTCCAGGAATTGCTGCAATGTGCCCAGGTGAAAGGTGAGACACGCTAGCATATTGGTTAGCCCAATTACTTTACAGAGCCAGCTATCACTGATAGGGGTTCAACGTTCAACGTACAATGCTGCTGTCGGTAAGGAGTTCATGCATTCTACCTGTGACTGTGTGGGCTTCCTCCGGCTGCTCCAGTTTCCTCCCATGTTTCAAAGTTGCACAGGTCTAAATGTTCCAGGGTTGAGTGAAGAGCCATTGACTACAGGTTGGCATTCAATACTATGATTCCTGCAAAGCTAATCAATAAGATTCCAGACCTTAGCTTCAATACCTCCTTATGCAATTGAATTCTCAATTTCCTCACTTCCAGACCCCAATCAGTTTGGATCGACAACATTTCCTCCACAATCACCATTAGCACAGGTGCACCACAGGGCTGTGTGCTTAGCCCCCTGTCTCTACTTGCTTTATACTTATGACTGTGAGACTAAGTACAGCTCCAATACTATTTTTTCATACCACTGTTATAAGCTGAATCAAAGATGGTGACAAATCAGCATATAGGAGGGAGGCTGACTGGTTGCAGAACAACACCAGCCTCTCACTCAATGTCAGCAAGACCAAAGAGCTGATTATTGACTACAGAAGGAGAAAACCAAAGTCCATGAGCCAGTCTTCACCAGGGAATGAGAGGTGAAGAGAATCACCAACTTTAAATTCCTCAGCGTTATCATTTCAGAGGATCTGTCCTGGGTCCAGCACATAACAGCCACTACAAAGAATTTCTTCTCATTTCTTAAAAGTTTGCAAAGATTCAGCATATCATCTAAAGCTTTAACAAACTTCTGTAGGTACACTGTTGCGTATACTGACTAAATGTATTATGGCCTGGTGTGGAAATGCCCTTGAACAGAAAAGCCTACAAAAAGTCATGGATCCACCATTGAACACATCTACAACGCTGCAGGAAAGCAGCGTTCATCGTTAAGGACTCCCACCATCCAGGCCACACTCTTTTATCGCTGATGCCAAGAGGAAGAGGGTATATGAGCCTCAGGTCCCACAACAGCAGGTTCAAGAACAGTTACTGTAATTCCTTTCAGCCATCAGACTCCGGAACCAGAGGGGATAAGTTCATTCAATTTCATCACCCCAGCACTGAACTGAATCTATGGACTTACTTTCGAGGATTCTACAACTCATAGAACCATAGAAACTACAGCACAGAAACAGGCCCTTTGGCCCTTCTTGGCTGTGCCGAACCATTTTCTGCCTAGTCCCACTGACCTGCACACGGACCATATCCCTCCATACACCTCCCATCCATGTATCTGTCCAATTTATTCTTAAATGTTAAAAAAGAACCCACATTTACCACCTCGTCTGGCAGCTCATTCCATACTCCCACCACTCTCTGTGTGAAGAAGCCCCCCCTAATGTTCCCTTTAAACTTTTCCCCCCTCACCCTTAACCCATGTCCTCTGGTTTTTTTCTCCCCTTGCCTCAGTGGAAAAAGCCTGCTTGCATTCATGTTCTCAGTATTTATTGCTTATTTTTTTTTCTTTTTGTTTTTGCACGTTTGTTGTTTCTCTGTATGGATTCTCATAATTCTATTGTATTTCTTTGTATTTACTGTGGATACCTGCAAGAAAATAAATTTCAGCGTAATATATGGTGACATATATGCACTTTGATAATAAATTTACTTTGAACTTGGAGTGTGTGTCTTCAGGCTCCAGTATCTGCTCCCTGATGGTAGCATTGACAAGAGGTCATGTTCCGGATGGTGAGGGTCCTTAACGATGGATGCTGCCTTCTCGAGGCATCGTCTTTTGAAGTTGCCCTCGGAAGTGGGGAGGCTTGTGCCCTTGAAGAAGCTGGTTGAGTCTCTGCAACTTCCAGCAGTTCTGAGCACTGGAGCCTCCACTCCAGGGGGTAATGCAACCAGTCAGAATGTTGCCCACAGTACTGCACATCTGTAAAATTTGCTGGAGTCTTTTGTGACATGCCAAATCTCCTCAAACTCCTAATAAGTACAGCCATGCGCCTTCTTCTCGATTGTATCAATGTGATAGATACCCGAAAGAATTAGGTGCTTGCAACTGTAGATGAAAAGGTATTTAATTGGGTGACCATAATGAAGGGATTGTGTAGCTAATGCACAAATCGTCTCATTATTTCAGCTAAGATTTAAAAACTCGGCGGTTGGGTGTGTTTTCCACGACGCCGCCAAACGCCCGCCCACTCCAACCCTCATTGGACGACGTTCCTTTCTATGTCTGCTGCGACGATTGGTCTATCTTGAAATCAATCAACATTAGGAAGCCATCTCCTCCTGGTTAGAGCCTTTGTTGACAGCTGAATCCCCGCCTCCCTGGCAGTTTCAGAGGACCCCAGATTGTATCCAGTGAATGTTGCAAAGAGTCATTTGATGGGAATCCTCTTTTAAATCTCAACACCTACGAGAAATGACCATCTCACCAAACTGTAAGTTGCACTTCAAAAGCAAAAAGTATGTTTAAAGATGGCGAGTTCTTACAAAAAATTGATTGCAAAACGTTTTTTTTTTCCCCGGCGCTTGCAAGAGTAAAAGCCTTGTCAGTTATTTCTTGCTGGAAACTATATCGCTAGACGCCCCGACATCACAACCGTGAGTTCAGGGTCATTGTTTTTATCCAGGCGATCAGAGAAGCAGGTTCTCCGAACCTATCTGTGGGATTTTGGGGGAACGTTCATCTGGGCTTTTCTATGTGAATGATTGAGTTTGACCCTTCGAGTTTCGCTGGTGTGTGGCACTTTTTCATAATACTGATTATTTTAATTGGTTTCTATATTTTATGTATTTGATATGAAGAAATTGCAGCCGCTGTAGAAAAAGTGTTTGCATTTTTTGAGGAGTAAGGCCCGCGACGTTATAAAGACATTGAGTGTTTATATATATAGAGAAAGCACCATACACAAAATGCTGGTGGAACTCAGCAGGTCAGACAGCATCTGGAAATGAATAAACTGTCGACGTTTCGAGCCGAGATCCTTCGTCAGCACATCTTGTGGTTATTATACAATTGTGCTCCAAGTAATCTACATGTACTGAATTCTTTACCCCCGTCAAAGGAGTACAATCTGTACTCCTGTCGGAGGGGAGAGCGGTGTGTTACTGGAAGGATCGATGCAGTATTGTTCTACACACGCTGTTTGCTATCTCCGCCGTTGAACTCAGCGTTCCTTCGCAGAAAGCGGAAATCATCCAAGGGTCTTGCCCCTGGTCGATGCGGGAACCTGAAGATGGGGTCTTTCAGTTAAGATCTTGAATTAATTGCTGAAAGACTGTGGTAAAATTCCCAAAATGAAGAAAGCGGCGTTTGACTGAGCTGTGGGAAAGGCAGTCTACAATCGTGTCATGTGAGGCAACATTTCCTCACCTTGCTGCCTCTTGTATTAATAGCCGTGGCTTCACGGGGAAAAATATAATGAAAGCATTTTGAGAATGGTGTAATCCCACGAGGATGCAACAATTGATTAGTACAGAAAATTGACTTTTTAAAATTTAATTTAGTCATTACCTTTAAATAATGAAAACTCACAAGCTATAGGGGACAGTTAATGATATATTTAAAAAAAAATCAATGTGACGATTAAGGATTATGGAGATTTGTGGCACAGCAGGAGCCCACTCAATTTACCCTGTGCAAAAAATATATATATAATGAGACTATTTACATCTGTAGCTGTTAAGATCAGGTCCTGATGCTTCCCAAGAGGATGTTTCCTATAGTGGGTGAGTCTAGGACCAGAGGGTACAGCCTCAGAATAGAGAGATGTCCATTTAGAACGGAGATGAGAAATTTCTTTAGCCAGAGGGTAGTGAGTGAATCTGTGGAATTCGTTGCCACAAATGGCTGTGGCGGCCAAGTCATTGGGTGTATTTAAACCAGGGGTTGATAGGTTTTTAGGCATCAAAGGTTACTAGGAGAAGGCAGGAGAATGGGTTTGAGAGCAATAATAAATCAACCATGATGGAATGGTGGAGTAGACTCGATGGGCCAAGTGCCTAATTCTGCTGCTAAGCTCTCATGGGCTTCTTTCAGTGGAATTCAATGGGACCAGGCAGCATGGATCAGATGGACCAAAGAGCCTGCTTCTGTGCTGTAGTCTTCTATGACACCTCATCATCATTATGTACCATGTTCTATGGTGTAGGCAATCGTCGTTTCCCCATGACCGTGATTGTTCTCAGCAAATTTTTCTACAGAACGGTCTGCCATTGCCTTCTCCTGGGCAGGGTCTTTACAAGACAGGTGACCGCAGCCATTCAATACTCTTCAGATATTGTCTGCCTGGGTGTCAACGGTTGCATAACCAGGACTTGTGATATGCACCAGCTGCCCATACGACCATCCACCACCTGCTTACAGGCCTTCACAAGGAAGGGGGGGGGTGCTAAGCATGTGCTACACCTTGCCCAAGGGGGGGTTTTCAAGGGAAGGAGCACCTTACATCTCCTTTGGTAAAGACACATCTCCATGCACCACCCAATGACTTCTAAAGTGACAGCAGTTTCCATCACCATTGGCTTGTCATGAACTTTCTATTCTTTGGATGCAACATTTTCTCTTCTGCTCTTTATTCACATTTACCATGCATCTATGTCCTGTAGTTATAGACCTCTCCTATGGGAAAGAAAATTTTCCAGTGCACCCGGAACTGGTCCTCAATTTTACATATCATGTCTAAACCTCTGCCCACCTCCTTGTACTAGAGTCTGCGAGTCTGCTGGGAAGGTCAAAGCAGACCTCTGTTCTCTGGAGGCCATGCTGGGGTTGTAGGATTGTGTGTGTACACATGGTGGAAGGGAGGAATGGGGCTTGTTTTTGAGGTGGTTGTTTGTTGCTTGTTGTGTTCTGCCGAACATTGTGGACATGCTATATTGGCGCCAGATTGTGTGGCGACACTTGCGGGCTGCCCTCAGCTCACCCTCAGATGTGTTGATTGTTAACACAATTGTACACATGATGAATAAACTTGAATCTTGGATCATAGAGTCATGGAGTCATAGAGCACTACAGCACAGAAACAGGCCCTTTGGCCCATCTATTCCATGACAAACTGTTACTTTGCCTAATTACAATAAACAGTACCTGGACCAAAGCCCTTCATAAACCATGTAGTTATCCAAACTTCTCTTAAATATTGCAGTCCAACCCACATCCACCACTTCCAGTGGCAGCTCCATCAACACTTTCAACACCCTCTGAGTGAATTAGTTTCCCATCAGGTTCTCTTTAAATATCTTACCTTTCACCCTTAACCTATGGCCTTTAGTTCTTGTCTTACCAAAACCTCATTTGGAATATACTGCTTACATTTACCCTATCTATAGTTTTGTGTACCTCTATCAAAGTTGTCCGCATTCTCCTATGTTCCTGGGAATAAAGGTCTAGCCTATTCAACCTTTCCCTATACCCTCAACTAAACAATCTCAGTCGGGCCAATCTCACCTCATAACATTCTCCAAATGCGCAACATACTTGTAAATTTTCTATTCCATCTATAGCGCTGTGATAAGGACTACTCTCAGGATTCTTGATGTAGAATTGATAATGAGTATTCCCTGTAGTTCAAGCATAATGTCCCTGGTCTTATATTTCTGTAACACATTGGGTGTGAGTGTTCATACTTGTGGATTTTATATAAACTAGTCTAACGAGAAGAAACTACCATCCAGGTAATGTTTCAAATGATATCTCTTTTCACTGAAGTTAGTTCTCTTCTGTAAAGTGCCATAGGGGGTGGGGTGCCATTAAAACACCATTGAATTGGTGCCGGCTGGTGGCGCAACAACATCGGCGCCAGACCCAGGAGCAGAGGTTCCCGGGTTCGAAACCAGTCGGGTCTGCTCCCGAGTACACTTTCCATCCGTGCCGGGTTGAGTGTCGAGATCGCAACTTGACCTCGTAAAATAAAGGGAAAATACTGCGAAAATGTCTGTGTGAGGAGTGGCGCGCCACACAGTCTCTCTCTCGCTCCGCGCTTTATAAAAAGCCATGAAAAAGACATCATCACAGACACACGCACGCATACGCAGACACACACGCACAGACATGCACGCACACGCACAGACTTGCACGCACACAGGCACACGCCAAAAAAAAACGATCGAATTGAATTGACTTTATTTCTTACATCCTTCACATACATGGGGAATAAAACTCTTCATGTTACATCTCCATCTAAATGTGTAATGTGCAATCATAGTCATTTATAATAAATAGAACAGTCAACGTTCAGCAGTCAACAATAAATAGAGTACACTTAAATCAGCGTGAGTTCATCAGTCTGATGGCCTGGAAGAAGCTGTCCTGGAGCCCTCACCACGTCACATGTGCTTTTCGTTGTGAACCTTGACTCAATCTTCTCTCTATATTGTTGTTTTGCAGATGTGATAGGTTTGCGCAGATCATAGCTGCTTTTCTTGAGCTCTAGTTGACCACCAGTGATGTGAGCTCTATGTTGAGCGTTAAGTGCTGCTCACATGGAACTATTGATCCAGGGTTTCTGGTTCGGGAAGATGCTGTCTGACTTCTGGGGGACAACTTCGTCGATGCACTTCCAGATGAAGCACGTGACTCCGTCAGTGAACTTGGAGACATCCTCATCAAGGAAGACATTCCAGTTGACGTCATCAAAGCAGTTCTGCAGAATGGAGGTCGATTGGTCGGACCAACAGTTAACTATGGCGGCCTCTTGTTTCGGCTTCTGCTTGTACGTCGGCAGAAGCAGAATCGAAGAGTGATCTGATTTTCCAAAAGCTGGGTGAAGGAGAGCTTTGTAAGCATTGTGGAAGGGAGTGTGGGAGTGGTCAAGTGTGTTATCTCCATGAGCGCTCACCTGGATGTGCTGACAAAACTTCGGAGAGAATTTCATCAGCGACACTCGATTAAAGTCACTGGCGACAATGAAGGCAGCCTCTGGGTGTGCAGCCTCCAGGGTGCTGATGATCTCGTGCAGTTCCTTGAGAGCCAGGTCAGTATCAGCCTGCGGCAGAATGTACACAGCTGTGATGATAACAGCCGTGAACTCCCTAGGCAGCCGGTAGGGTCTGCACAGCAACACCAGAAATTCCAGATCTGGGGGACAAAAGGATTTGAGTGCATGCTCATTCTGGGAGTCACACCAAGCATTGTTGACCATGAAGCATACCCCTCCTCCTTTACTCTTCCCAGTGAGGTTTTTTGATCCGTCTGCCTGGAACAGGGAGAACCCAGAGGGCTCAATGGTGTGATCCAGTATCTCCTCTGTCAGCCAGGTCTCCACAAAGCACAAAACGTTGCGTTCCTTTGTTTCCTGCTGATAGGAGATTCTAGCTCTCAGTTCACAAAGCTTGTTATCCAGGGACTGAATATTAGCCAGGAGTATGCTAGGGAGTGGTGGTTGATTTGTACGCTGTCTCGGCCTCACCAAGACGCCAGCCCTTACCATCTTACCAACTTAAACATTTATTCCCCTAGACTGTTAATCTGATCAGCCATTCCAGTTACATCCCCTGTATCTATTAGCTGTGGGTGGTGGGGTGGAGATACGTCTTTACCAAAGCAGGTGTAAGGAGCTCCTTCCCTCCGCTAGTCAGCAGGTCACCCTTGGGCAAGGTGTAGAACTTGCTTAGCCCCCGCCCCACCCGATCAGGATCATGTGAAACCATGGGAACAGATGGTATGAGCAGCTGGTGCATATCACAAGTCCTGGTTATGCAAGCACTGATGCCAAGCAGACAGACTCTGAAGAGTATTGATAATGGCTGGGATCACCCATCCTGTAAAGACACTGCCCAGAAGAAGGCAATGGCAAACCAGTTCTGTAGATAAATTTGCCAAGAACAATCATGGTCATGACTGTGATTGCCCACGTCATATGACACATGATGATGATGATGATGATGATCTGTTAACCCAGTCACCGGATCGCACTCTAAACACTTTAAACCACACTTTAGAGTGCTTTTCATATTGTAAATACATTTTATTTTATCTAGAGATAGAGCGTGGAGTAGGCCCTTCCACCTCAGCAATGGCGACAACCGCGAATTAACCTAATCACGGGACAATATACAATGACCAATTAACGCACCTGTTACGTTTGGACTGTGGGAGGAAACCGGAACACCTGGAGAAAACTGACGGGGAGGGCGTACAGAGACTCCTTACAGACGGTGCCAGAATTGAGCTCTGAACTCCAAGACACCGAGCTGTAATAGTGTCACGTTAACCACTATGTTACCATGGCACCCATGCTAGAATTTGTGCATGCTCATTTTATTCCATATCTGTACTTTAACCTCCAACATTATTTTATAATTGTTCTTTGTTGCCTGTTGCATCCTGACCAACACCACAGCAAATTTCTAATACATTGAATAAAGTTGATCCTAGATCCTTGAACATCAATTTCTCCAACTTCTGATAATCCCGCCCCACTTCTCTCTTCTTCCATTTCTCTTCACCTGCCTATCACCTCCATCTAGTTCCCCTTCTCCTTCCCCTTCTGCCATGGTCCACTGTCCTCTCCTATCAGATTCCTTCTTCAGCTCTTTACATTTCCCACCTATCACCTCCCAGCTTCCCACTTCATCCCCCTCCTCCACCCACCTACCTTTCGCCTCACCTGGTTTCACCTATCACCTTCTAGCTTGTGCTCCTTTTCCTCCCCCACCTTCTTATTCTGGCTTCTTCCTCCGCCCCCCCCCCCTTTCCAGTCCCGATGAAGGGTCTCAGCCTGAAATGTCAACTGTTTATTCCTTCCCATAGATGTTGCCTGACCTGCTGAGCTCCTCTAGCATTTTGTATGTGTTACTCTGGATTTCCAACACCTGCAGAAACCCTTGTGTATATGATCCTTGATCCTTCAGGAACATTTCCACAATAAGTTTAGAAGAATGAAGGGAGACCTCATGGAAACATTTTGAATGTTGAAAGGCATGGACAGAGTGGATGTGGCAAAGTTGTTTCCCATGATGGGGGAGTCTAGTACGAGAGGGCATGACTTAAGGATTGAAGGACGCCCATTCAGAACAGAAATGCGAAGAAATTTTTTTAGCCAGAGGGTGGTGAATCTATGGAATTTGTTGCCTCGGGCGGCAGTGGAGGCCAAGTCATTGGGTGTATTTAAGGCAGAGGTTGATAGGTATCTGAGTAGCCAGGGCATCAAAGGTTATGGTGAGAAGGCGGGGGGGTGGGACTAAATGGGAGAATGGATCAGCTCATGATAAAATAGCGGAGCAGACTCGATGGGCCGAATAGCCGACTTCTGCTCCTTTGTCTTATGGTCTTATGGTCTAATAGCAAAGGCAACTGACAGTAGGGTTGGACATCTGAGAACGTCACACTTTAAAACAGCCTGTTTAGTTTAGTTGAGTCAGTACAGAAATCCCTGGAATGAATATTAAGCCATAAACCACAAAGGGTTTGGAAATATTTGTGCTGTTCATTCCTTTGCTCAGGAGATATGAACACCACTAGCAAGCCAGCACCATCACTAATTGACCTCCAATGTAAAGTCAATTACATTGGTAGATCTAAAATTCAAAGTAAATTTATTAATCAAAGAGAAGAGGTTTACCTGCTTTAGAGGGCATGTGCTATCATGAGAGGCTGGACAAACTTGGGTTGTTTTCTCTGGAGTGGTGGAGGCCGAGGGGAGATCTGATAGAGGTTTATAAGATTATGAGAGGCTCAGATCGGGATTATCTTTTTCCTAGGAAAAAAATACTTCATGACCTTAGGAGGCCACAGAGAATTACAAATAATTACTTTAAAGTTTCGCTAGTAATGTAGAATATACAACTGTTAATATATTTTTATATGTTAAGGAAATGCTGGAAATAGCCAGCAGTTGAAGCAACTTAACTTTTCAAACTTGATGAGAGGTTATTGATTAAGCATATTTCTCTTTTAGTTTTCCAGCATATTTTTTTATACACAGTAGCTAATTTGCTCAAAGTAAGGTTCCACAGACATTTTATTGAAAAAAATCAGCATCTTTCTTTCCTCATGACCATGGACAACGTTACTGTCTTCACCTACACCAACAAACAGGATAGGCAGTCATTTATGTGAGTGTTGCTCCTTGTTCTACACAGCTTTGATACTGTGTGGTTTAAAATACAAGAACCATCAGAAACTGAATAATGAAGGGCAGAAAATGTGATCTGCTTAACCCTACAGTTTCAAATCAGTTAAGCACTATTGATCACTAGCATTTTAGTCTAATACTAGAGGACACACATTGAAGGTGAGAGGGGATAGGTTCAAGGGGGATATGGGGGTAAGTTTTTTACTCAGAGAGTGGTAGATGCCTGGAATGTGCTGCCTGGTACGGTGGTAGATGCAAATACATTGGAAACTTTTAAGAGACGATTATATAGGCACATGAATGTGAGGAAGATGGAGGGATATGGACATTATGTCGGTAGGAAGGATTAGTTTTTTAGGGTTTTTTTGATTTACTTTTTAGCTGGTTCAACACAACTTTGTGGGCCCAAGGGCCTGTTCTTGTGCTGTACTGTTCTATGTTCTATGTATACGTCACCATACACTAACCTGAGATTTCCTTATAGGAATTAGCTACAAATAAACACAATACAATCAATATAAAGTACAAAAAGTCGGGCAAACACCAATGTACATAAGATCAAGTGTGCAGTTATAAAAATAATAATAATAAATAAGTAATATTGGGTCAATAGAATCCTCGAGAGTGGATCTTTAGGTTGTAGTATCAGTTCAGTTTTGGGGCAAGTGAACTTATGTAAGGTTACCCCCTCTGGTTCAAGACCCTCATGACTGAGGGGAAATAACTGTTCCTGAACCTGGTGCTGTGGGACCTGAGGCTCCTTTGCCCCCTTCCTATGGCAGCAGCAAAAAGAGAGCATGACCCGGATAGTGAGGGTCCTCGATGGTGGATTGTGACAGCGCTGCTCGTAGTTGTTCCTTGTAGAAAGGCACAAATAGCTGAGATGTAGAAAGAATGAGAAACTTCCAGTATTGGAAGACACCTAGTAAGTGGATGCATTTCAAAAGCAATCCAGTAGATTCACTGCTGCCAGAATCGTGACTTGACTTTTTTTCTTACATCTTTCATATACGTGAGGAGTAAAAATCTTTACGTCTCCGTCTAAATGTGCAACTTCTAGTAATTTGTAATAAATAGCATGTACAACAGGATAGTCATTATAACATAGAAATACAGTTATGTCAGCATGAATTAAGCAGTCTGTTGGCCTGGTGGAAGAAGCTGTCCTGGAGCCTGTTGATCTTGGCGTTTATGCTGTGGTACCGTTTTTCCAGATGGTAGCAGCCTGGAACAGTTTGTTGTTGGGGGTGACTCGGGTCCCCAATGATCTTTCGGGCCCTTTTTACATACCTGTCTTTGTAAATGTCCTGAATAGTGGGAAGTTCACATCTACAGATGTGCTGGGCTGTCCACACCACTCTCTGCAGAGTCATACGATTGAAGGAAGTACAGTTCCCATACCAGGCAGTGATGCAGCCAGTCAGGATGCTCACAGTTGTGCCCCTATAGAAAGTTCTTAGGATCTGGGGGCCCACACCAAACTTCTACCATCTAAAGTGAAAGAGGTGCTGTTGTGCTTTTTTCACCACACAGCTGGTACGTACAGACCCTGTGTGATCGTCGATGATGTATATTCCGAGGAACTTAAAGCTGTTCACCCTCTCAACCCCAGATCCATTGATGTCAATAGGGGTTAACCTGTCTCCATTCCTCCTGTAGTCCACAACCAGCTCCTTTGATTTTGTGACATTGAGGGAGAGGTTGTTTTTTAACACCACTGTGTCAGAGAGATGATGTCTTCTCTGTAGGCTGCCTCATTATTATTTGAGATAAATCTGAATCCAGATCTATTTAATTAATTACATTTAAACATCCCCCAGCTGTTGGAGTATGATTCATTGAATAATAAAAATTAACTTTATTTGTCACACGTGCATTGAAACATACAGTGAAATGCTTCATTTTGCATCAACGAACAGCACAGTCCAAGGATTACGCTGGGGCAACCCACAGGTGTTGGCACACTTTCAGTGCATACATAGCATACCCGCAGCTTACTACCCTAACCATATGAATTTGGAATGTGGGAGGAAACCCAAGCAGCCAGACGAAACCCAAGTAGTCCCGGGGAGAACGTTCAAATGCGGCGGAAATCGAACCCTAATCAGCGATCACTGGCACTGTAAAGTGACTGCGCCAACCGCTAGGCTATCACGCTGCCCAAAGCAGTAACTGTGGATCAGTCCAATAGCCTGATACATGTTTGTCCAGTAACCTAACCACAGTGGAGGCTAAAGGCTGATTTATACTTCTGCGTCAAATCGATGCCGTAGGTACGGCGTAGCCGCGAACCCTACGCAGTGCCTACGCGGATCCCTACACCGTAGCCTGACACGCACCTCTCCCAAAATGTAACTACGTGTCGTGGCAACGCACACTGCAACAACTGTGATTGGTCCGCTTGGTAGCATCACATTTCCTCCTACGCTGCAATAGCTTCCCATTGTGCGACTGAAAGGCAGGGAAGGAACTCTGGCTGCAGTGCTTTCCATAAAGCTTTACAGGCCTCCGAAATTATGGAGGACACATTTCGCTTTTACCAAAAAAGATGCTCGCCTTAAACTTGTTTACCCCAAGAAAGACTACCATGACCATGAAGCCTTCCACAGGCAGGTGTGTGCGCATGCGTGATGTGCCCGAATTGCAGAGCGACGCAGACACACCAACGCACAAGTGTAAATGCTCACAACACACGTAGGCCACTTGTGCAGGTTACGGCGTCGAGTTGACGCAGAAGAATAAATCAGCCTTAAGAGGTCACCCTAAGGAGGTTTCTGTGTGGTCTGATTCTATGACAACTGCTAATTGTGGATGCGTTTATCTGAGCTTTAAATAAGTGGGACCTCTGTGACTGAAATCAAAGTTAAGCCACCTGCTACAGACAGGTAGAACTATCCTGGGACAAGAGAAAAGCAGCACCTCATTACACATCTTTTGGCTATATCTATTGGGTCCATGTTGCTCAACTTAACCCTTAATGTGCAAACTCATGTATAACAATCTTGCAGAGATGATATTTTAATTTTATTTCTTTTCACAGCCCAAACCAACCTAAAAAATATATTATTTTTTTGTTTTTGGAGTGGGAGCTTTCTATGAGTAATTGCACCAAACTCAAAATTTGATTGTTGGTTATGTGCCATGTTGTATGACATGGGTGATCATGCTCTTTCCATGACCATGATTGTTCTCGACAATTTTTTCTGCAGAAGTGCTTGGCCATTGCGTTCTTCTGGGCAGAGTCTTTACAAGACAAGTGCCCCCAGCCATTACCAATACTGTTCAGAGATTGCCTGCCTGGCGTCAGTGGTCACATAACCAGGACTAAACAGGGGGCTAAACAGGTGCAACATCTTGCCCAAGGGTGACCTGCAGCCTAGTGGAGGGGGAGGAGCACTTTACAACTCCTTTGGTAGTGATGTATCTGCACCCACCACCCCAAAAATCAAAATAAGTTTATTATTAAAGTACATACTTTGTAGTATATGTCATCATATACTACATCGAGATTCATTTCCTTGCAGGCATTTACAGGAAAATAAAGAAATGGAATAGAATTATAAAATACTAGACAGAAATAAAGATTGACAAGCAACCAATGTGCAAAAGTTAAATTGTGCAAATCAAAAAAGGATGAATAACACTGAGATCATGAGTTGTAGAGCCCTGGTTGTAGAATCAGTTCAGAGTCGAGGTGAGTGAAATTATCCACACCAGTTCAGGAACCTGATGGTCGTAGGGTAATAACTGTTCCTGAACCTGGTGTTGTGGGATCTGTGGCTTCGGCACCTCCTGCCAGATTGGAGTAACGAGAAGAGAGCATGGTGAGGGTCCTTGATGTTGGATGATGCTTTCTTGTGGTAGCTGTTCATGTAGAGGGAGTGGGGAGGGCTTGGTCTGTAATGGACAGGGCTGTATTCACCATTTTCTGTAGACTTTTCCGTTCCTGGGCATTGACGTTTCCATACCAAGCTGTGATGCAACCAGTTAAGATACCCTCCACTGTCTAACTATAGAATCTTCACGAAGTTTTATGTGACATGGCGAATCTATGCAAATTTTTTTAAAACACAGATAAACAGAGAATAGAACGATGACAACATGAGCAAACTGTGAACAGGTTAGAATTGACACTTACCATTAGAATACTGATGCCAGAAACAAGCAATCAGCCTTTGTAACAGTGGTTCGAACTCTCTATGACAGGTAGATTGCAGTGGTCCCCTGTCATAGCTATTATGTCACACATCAAGGCAAATTCTAATCTGCCTAATAAATAGGAACTCCTGATAGCCCGTCATACCTATTGGTTGCCAGAGGTATTTTATATGGATTGCAAAGGTCCATTTGGAAGCCCAAGGTTGGCTGGCAGGTCCTGAGGTCAAGGGGCCCATGGTCAGCAAGTCCTAGGCTTGAAGTGAGTCTGGAGGTCAAAGATCAGAGGTTGGCGAGTCCAGAGATTGAAGCCCGAGGTTGACGAGTCTGGAAGTTAAAGTCAGAAGCCCGATGTCTGCAACCAGTTTTCGGGAAGTTGGAAGCCTGGAGGCAACCTGTCCTGAGATTAGAGACCTATCTGTGTGTGTGGGTTTTGCAGATGTTACTTGTTGTGCTGTGCCTGTGTGATGTTCTGCAGAACATTAGGGTTGGCACTGGAATACGAGGTGACACTTGAGGGCTGCTTGAGCTCATCCTCGGGTTGTATTGGCTGTTAATGCAAACAGTGCATTTTACTGTATGTTTTGATGTACATAAATAAATCTAAAACTAATATCTTTGGAGACTATTCCATTCATTGTAAACTCCAACGAATGTGGCTTCAAGAATTAACTTGGCACTGAAAACTGACTTTTACACGGTGCCTTTCAAGCAATTCAGAGTCAAGTAACTACTCCTTGAAGGGTGGTCAGTGTTATCATAATGTCCAATTTGTGCACAGCAGGCTACCACAAACAATGTTATGAAACTGATCAGATAATCTGTTTTTTTTATTAGAATTATATGTTGGCTAAGCAAGCAGAAGGAACTACGTATCTCCTTCAGAATAGCGCCCTGAAATAATTTACAGTCAACTGAGAGGGTAGATGCTGCCTGGATTTAATGTCTCACCCAAAGGATAGCCCCTCTGTGTGGTATTTCTCTACCATGCTGGAGTGTTTGCAAGTTTGCAAGTGTTCAGCCTTTTGATTTGTCAACTGTGTTGTATTGAACAGATTAGAGTCTCAAATTACTTGCCGAAGGCACCATTAATTTTGGTATCATGAAGACTTGGCAGGGTTTTCATATGGGTGGGAGACGGCGTTTTGTATGCTAGTTCAGGTTAATTGCGCTGAGGTCAGAGTAATCGGCAAGTCTGGAGTCTGAGGTCCCATCATTGACGAGTCCAACGGGTGATACCGAATCTTTGGATTGCTACACTGGGTTATTTCTTACTCCATTTCTCGGTTTTCTCAGTGGTGACTTCAGCATCGATGACAGGTTAGATGTAACAACCTCTGCACTATTTCGCTGCTGTTCAACTACGGCCTCTTCATCACCTCCTGTTTGAATTGCTGCTACATTTAGAACCAGAACTGGAAATCGCCCTCTCTAAACCTCATCCCTTTTAAAGACGTTCTTTAAAACTCAGCTCTTTGACCAAGTATTTGCTTTATATTTTGTTATGTGCTTCATTATCCCATATTAATGCCTTGGTGAAATGATTTGAGTCATCTTACCATGTTAAGTGGAAGTTGTTGTTACTTGGCATGTTCAGCTGGATAAGGATGCCAACTAAGGACCAAGCAGAATGATAGTTTGGCGCAGACTAGATAGGGCGAAGGGCCTGTTTCTGTGCTGTGGAGTCTATTAGCAGCTGAGCCAATGGGGAAGGGGAGTTTTTAGTGCACAATGCAGTAGTTCCCTGCAGGAAGCATCTGGCATTATCATAAATGGCTTTTAAGGCTGTGTTGGATTAGATACAGAGGGTACATTTATTCTCCAGTACCTTGGTAATGTTACCAAGAAAAAGAGTCTGCAAACACAGAGGAGCGTCGTTTTGATGAAATGGTTTAATTCCAACGAGTTCATGCCAACATATTGCACTAAGTATAGCCATAGCCCTAGGCCAACTGTTTCACTGGCCTATATTCAGGGCTGGAGCCGCGCTACAGGACTGGACCAATATAAAAGCCATATCAATGAATAATATCTGATTCATAACTTATAAGGTTTAAAAACATCCCAGAGATCACAGTGGGTTGGTAAGTTTGCAAATCACACCAAGGTTAGTGGTGCTCTGGATTAGCATGTAAGGTTGTTGTAAATTGCAATGGGAATATTGATAGGATGCAGAGCTGGGCCAAGAAGTGGCAGATGGAGTTCAATTCAGATGTATTTTGGAAGGTCGAACTTGAGGGCAGACTACAGTGTTAATGGCAGGATTTTTAGCAATGTGGAGGGACAGAGGGACCTTGTGGCCCAAGTCCATAGATTCTTCAAAGTTGCCAAGTCGACTTGGTAAGAGCGGTCAATTTTTGTTCGGTATGGTGCTGAGTTCTAGAATTGGGCTGACATACATTCAAAGGATGTCCAAAGAGTCCAATCTCAGATAAGCATTACAAGTTCTACTCCAGAGTGTTAGGTGTGGAATAGCACCACCTGAACATGGTCTCTTTGAAACTAGTTTAGTGTCCAGAAATTGGGCACCCTACATACTGTACCCGCTTTTGTCCATGACCACAGTTTGAATTTACTTTAATTGAGATCTGTAACTTTATTTCTTAAATAGTGGTGTGACTCAGACAGGATGGTGGTGATTGTACAATTAGCTTATTGTCCTAGGACAGTAGACAGAGAGAGGGGGATATGCCATCAATCATTTTGTTGCTGAGAGCACTGATATAGGCAAGGACAAACATGAGTCCAGTCACAAGAACTCAACAAGATTGACTAGGTAGTTGTCACCCTTCAGAACTTTACCTCTTCCACCTATCACCTCTCAGCATCTTATTTACTCCTTCCTCTCCGGGTGCTCCTCCTTCTTCCCTTTCTCACATGGTCTACTCTTCTCTCTTATCTCCTCAAGTCCTTTGGCTTTCCCACCCACCTGGCTTTTCATATCACCTTCTAGCTAGTACTCCTTCTCTTGTTATTCTGGTGTCTTGCCCCCTTCATTTCCAGTCCTGATGAAGAGTCTCGGCTCGAAATGTCAACTGTTCATTCATTTCCATGGATGCTGCCTGTCCTGCTGAGTTCCTCTGGCATTTTGTGTGTGTTGCTCTGGATTTCCAGCACCTGCAGAATCTCTTGTGTTTATAGTTGTTCCTTGTTCGGAACTCCATTGTGACACAAATTTAACTTTTTACTCACTTGTGTTATGTTTCTAGGTGCCATGGTAACGTAATGATTAGCGCTACACTATTACAGCCCAGGGCGTTGGGGTTCAGAGTTCAGTCCGAGCGTCATCTGTTAGGAGTCTCTGTACGTACTCCCTGTGGAATGCGTGGGTTTTCCCCAGGTGCTCTGGTTTTCTCCCACAGTCCAAAGATGTACCGGATAGATCAATTGGACATTGCAAGTTGTCCCGTGATGAGGTTAGGGCTAAATTGGGTTTGTCAGGGGTTGCTGGGTGGTGTGGCTCGAAGGGCAGGAAGGGCCTATTCCACAATGTATCGCTAAATAGATATATATATTCTGACACATAAGATTTGTGACCTATAATAGTAGAAGTTCGCCCAGCCCGTATTTACGAACAAGCACAGGGGAGGCCAGTGTATAGATCTGCTGGCTGCTACAGGGCGGCGGCCATTTTCTACCCCGTGGGGACTTAGTTTTGCGGCCACATTTCCAAATTGGAGGATTGTCTGTGTGTGTAAGTGGTTGCGTGGGGAGGGTGGAAGGGGTCTTTGCTTTGTTGTTGTTGTTGTTGCTTGTGTTTTTATGCAGAACATTGTAGATATACTATGTTGGTGCCAGTGTGAGTGGCGACATTTGCTGGCTGCCCCAAGCACGTCGTTGGGTGTGTTGGTGTTAACGCAAACGATGCACTTCACTGTGTGGTTTGATATACATGTGAAAAGTAAATGAGAAGAAGTGGACGATTAGAGGGGATGGGGGAGGGGAGTTTGTCCACCAGAAGGAGAAATCAACATTCATGCCATCAGGTTGGAGGGTACGCAGACGGAATATAAGGTGTTGCTCCTCCACCTTGAGCTTTTAGAGGTTTGAACTTCACTGTGAATAGTGGCTTGACAATGTTGCCAGAGGCAGATATCACAACTGAATCCAATCCTTTTTGTATTTGCTCGTTTGTCCGCTCTCATCATGAAAGAGGCTACGCCAGGCCCACTAGACTCACAGTTACTTCCCCAAAATTTCCACCAGGCTGATCAACACCTCTACCCATTAACCCAACCCACCACCGCTACATCCACATCAGCTGCTCCTCTCCATGGCCCCTCAGCAGCCTTCATCCCTTCCCCCATGCACAGCCACATTACACTTACACTCCACCCCTCATACCTACACTGACACAGTCGCTGTCCTACTGTGTTTTCATCTGCCCTCTGAGAAGAGTTCTTCTGGACAAGTGTCGCTTTATTATTTCCTATCACAGTGGTTCCCAACCTGGGGTCCACAAACCCTCGGTTAATGGTAGGGGTTCATGGCATAAAAAAGGTTGGGAACATCTGCCTGTCAGAGTCAGCTTATGTTCAGATACTCCTGCACCTAGTGTCACTTTACGTACAGACAATCAGTCTATGTGTAAAAGCTAACCTCAGGTACATAAACCACACTCAACAGTTACTTGTACATTGTGTTTTATAGAATTGCTGTATATATTTATATTTATTGTATGTTTTTAAATGTGTGCTTTATGCTTATAGTGTTTTTTAATGCTGTATTGGATCTGGATTAGCACTCATTTCATTCTCCTTTACACTCTGTACCAAAGAACAACATTAAGCAACCTTGCAACACACATAAAAGTTGCTGGTGAACGCAGCAGGCCAGGCAGCATCTCTAGGAAGAGGTGCAGTCGACGTTTCGGGCCAAGACCCTTTGAGCTAGTAAGAGATCTCTTGAGTTAGTCCTGATGAAGGGTCTCGGCCCGAAATGTCAACTGTACCTCTTCCTATAGATGCTGCCTGGCCTGCTGCATTCACCAGCAACTTTGATGTGTGTTACTTGAAATTCCAGCATCTGCAGATTTCCTCATGTTAAGCAACCTTGACTCTCTTTGCACTTTCTGGTAACCCATTGCAACAAATCAGGCCAGTGTGTTTTTTTTACCCTCCTGTGTTCTGGGGCCAAGTCTGGCACATGTGCTGCTGCCCTGATCAAAATCAACTAATCAGCAGGAATAATCAAAAGAAAACTGCAGATACAGGACATTAAAAATGAAAACAGAAAAGACTCGAAATATTCAGCACTGTCAGACCACATCTGTGAGAAGAGAAATAGAGTTAACATTTCAGGTTGCCTGAGCCCAGCAGAGATATTTTATGGCTTATGAAGTACATCAGGCAACACTTTTACATAAGGAACGGGAGTGGGAATCTTGCAGTGTTTTATGACTTCACATTCATTTCTCATTTAGCTTCAGCATTTGCTCTATTTTACAACTTCCACCTTGCACCCTCCAAGAATGATTTCAGCAAAATGGATTTTGAAAAATAAACATAAAGACGAGAAAATCTGCCGATGCTGGGAATCCTAGCAACGCGTGCAAAATGCTGGAGGAACTCAGCAGGCTAGGCAACATCTATGGAAAAAAGTAAACAGTTGACGCTTCGGGCCGAGACCCTTCATCAAGACCCATGAAGAGGACTCATCAGCTGTTTACACTTTTCTGTAGATGCTGCCTGGCCTGCTGAGTTCCTCCAGCATTTTGTGTGTGTTGCTTATAATAAAAAAGTAACCCTGTTTATGATTTATTTTGACCTAAAAGGAATAGAAGTTCAAAGTAAATTTATTATCAAAGTCACCATATACAACCCTGAGATTCATTTTCCTGCAGGCATACTCAATAAATCCATGATAAAATAATTACCATAACAGAATCAATGAAAGACCTCCCAACTTGGGTGTTCAGAGTGCAGAAAACAACAAACTGTCAAAATAATAAAGAAAGAATAATAATAAATAAGCAGTAAATATTGAGATCATAAGATGAAGAGTCCTTGAAAGTGAGTCCATAGGTTGTGGGAACATTTCACTGATGGGGCAAGTGAAGTTATCCTCTTTGGTTCACAAGCCTGATGGTTGACGGGTAGTAACTGTTCCTGAACCTTGTAGTGCGAGTCCTGAGACTCCTGTATCTTTTCTGACGACAGCATCAGGAAACGAGCATGAACTGGGTGGTGGAGGGGATATGTGGAGATATATAAATCTCAAGGCCAGATCCCCGCCATAGTGACTGCCACGTTTACATAAGTGCCTCCAGCATGTCTTGAAATATGAATGTACACTTGATGAAAGTCATTAAAGGGGAGGCACTAATAATAATAATAATAAAATAATTTGACATTATGAGTTGTAGAGTCCTTGAACATGAGTCTATAGGTTGTGGAATCAGTTGAGTGTTGAGGTGAGTGAAGTTATCCACGCCGGTTCAGGAGCCTGATGGTTGAAGGGTAATAACTATTCCTGAACCTGGTGGAGTGAGACCTAAGAGTCAAGTACCTCCCAACACTTTTTCACCCTGTGAGAGGCCAGGTTCCGGAATTCACTGCCCAAGCCAAAAACCCCTCATCACATTGCAAGAGTACCTGCATGAGCAGTTTTTGTAGTTACACGTGAAGTTACTTAATTTCAGGATGTATATTTGTATACACTTCTCTGACATTAAATATATCTTTGAAACTTTGAAACAAGAGACGTGGTGGAATCGTCTGAATTGCACAAGGCGGCCTCAGTGGGCCAGGTGGGTGCACAGCAGCCTCCTATGCCTTAAATTTAAGTAGGATTCCAGAGTTGGCAAATAAATTGTTACTACTGGTTTAACTTGTGCTGATTATACTTGGTTTGCTGTCATAAACTCCACTGTAATTAACATTCTGTGGTGGTACTTGTGTGGCATGGAAATATATTGCATTTACCAGTGTTTTGACTTGTCTCTCTGCCTGCCATCACTTCAGTAACATGTTGATGCTGGAACAAATACCTAAAATCATTTATCTAGATTAAATTCTTGCTGATAGTTATCTAAAGTAGATGGCAGTCAGTAAGCATTTACATTAATATGACTAGAAACTCAAAATGACCAATAAGTGCAGATACAGTTTTGCAAGACTGAGGATAAACTAAATAATTGGCTGCAATGCCTGGTCTGGAATAAAGAGGTCTAGTGGAGTTTTGGGCCAGGAGCTTCCTATGTTTTCCTGGTGTATTTAAAAAATAAGAATTCCTTTGTCTTTAAATTTGACAGTTTTTCTGGGTCAGGCTTGGGTCTGCTGTCTATACGATTTAGTTTATAATGTACAAGTTACAGAAAATTAACTTCTTATTAAACCAGGATGCTGCCTGGTTTAGAGTGCATATGCTATCATGAGAGGCTAGATAAACTTGGGTTGTTTCCTCTGGAGTGCCGAAGGCTGGGGCGAGATCTGACAGAGGTTTAGAAGATTATGAAAGACAGAGATAAAGTAGACAGGGAGTATCTGTTTTCCAGGGCTGAAGTGTCTAATACCAAAGGGCCATGCATTGAAGGTGAGACGGGGTAAGTTCAAAGGGGATGTGAGGGGTAAGTTTTTAACTGAAAGAGTGGTGGTTGCCTGGAATGCGCTGCCTGATATGGTGGTAGAGGCTTTTAAGAGACATTTGGATAGGCAGTTGGATGCATTTGAGGCTTTTATGAGACATTTGGATAGGCAGTTGGATGTAAGGAAGGTGGAGGAAATTAGAGATTGTGTAGGTAGGAGGGTTAGTGTTTGGGTGTTTTTTGAGGTTCAGCACAACATTTTGGGCTGAAGGGCCTCTTCCTGTGCTGTACTGTATTATTATTGTGCAGTAATTGGTGCATCAGTGCATGACAAGCATTTGGCAGTGAAATGTAAATTCCACTGAGCATTAGCTTAGCAATTTGTAACTCAAGGGCTTAATTTCTCAGGTTGTACGCTGTACTGAGCTCAGTGCATCTACTGCCACACTATTGTTCAATCCCTGATGTGGTGTTAAAGTGAATTGATCTTTCTAGATCATTTTGGCAATCCTTGGCCTTGTAGCTGAGAAGGGAGGACAAATTCAGGGAGGATTCTTGCATTTCTTATTGGCATTGAAAAAAGTGAGAGTATTAATCTACGTATTTTGTACAGCTGTGCAGCCAAACCATTACTCTGAGCAGGAAATTTTTACGTGGCCTGAAAATTGCACAGCACTTTAAATGCTTTGTTTGTAATATGCATACTATTAATATTTAGGATGAAAACTGAAAAATTGTATACTTTTGATTTTATTTATGAATTGAAGGGTATAATGAAATACATAACAAAGAAAATCTTTCACTTTTCACAATTTTGTACTAGCTATGTCCATTCCAGCTGTGCAGCAACAAAGGCTATGTGCACGGGAGCATTTCTGTCATTGCATGACCACATATCCGTGCAGCTTAGAGGGAACAGTGATATGAATATCAGGAGTCGCAGAATTCGTCTCTTGTAGCCAAATCTAATTGAAAGGGTGGGCAGTTAAGAATAATCAGAGAAATTCCATTTGTTTTAACAATCCTCCTCAATTTTCTTTGCTACTTTGAACTAATTTGTTTTCTTTCTTTCCCAGTTTTTATGATCTCAGACCAAAACATTAACTCTGTTTATCTTTCTGTGGGTCCCACCTGACCTGCTGAGTATTTCCAGCTTTTTAAGATTCCAGGTGTCTGGTACTTTCAGTTTTTATTTTCCATGATAGCAATGGTTTCAGATAATGAAAAATTGCTGAACTCGATTTATAAACACAAGAGATTCTGCAGATGCTGCAAATCCGGAGATGCTGAAGGAACTCAGCAGGTCAGGCAGCACCTATGGAAAAGAATGAATAGTTGACATTTAATAAGTTGACAGAATAAGCAGCACCTCTACTTCTTTAGAAGTTTAAGAAGATTCAACATGATATCAAAAACTCTGACAAACTTCTATAGATGTGTAATGGAGAGTATATAGGCGGGCTGCATCACAGCCGGTATGGAAACAGGAATGTATTTGAATGGAAAATTCTACAAAAAGTAGTGGACACAGCACAGTCTATCATGGGTAGAGCCCTCCTAACTATTCAGTACATCTACACAGAGCGTTGTCGCAGGGAAGCAGCATCCATCATCAGGGACCCCTACCATCCAGGTCAAGCTCTCCTCACACTGCTGCCATCAGGAAGAAGGTACGACAGCCTGAGGACTCTCACCACCAGGTTCAGGAACAGTTATTGCCCCTCATCCATAAGAGGAAAACTTAACTTGCTTCATAAGTGATCTGTTCCTCCAACCAATGGACTCACTTTCAAGGAGTGTTCGTCTCATGTTCTCAATATTTACTGCTTATTTATCATTATTATTATTTATTTCTTTTTGTATTTGCACAGTGTGATGTCTTTTGCACACTAGTTGAAACCCAAATGGGTGCAGTCTTTCATTGATTCCATTATGGTTATTATTTTACTATTGAGTATGACCACAAGAAAATGAATCTCAGGGTTGTATATGGTGACATATATGCACTTCGATAATAAATTTACTTTGAACTTTGACATTTCGAGCCAAGACCCTTCATCAGGACTCAATGGGTTTAATCAACTAGATTTAAAATGATTTTTAAAAATTACACAGGCAAAACATTCAAGTAAGAAATTAAAACTTCACAAAAAATATATAAATCCTGCGTCGGTAGTTTGTACAAATCATTCACGATAGGTCACCCTAATAGGATGGCCATACACACACCTGCCCTCTCTGGCGCATAGCTGGGGGCAGACGTGAAGGGCATTCAGCACCCAGCTCGGGAGGTTGGGAGGTGAGATATGCATCCATCTGTCTAACCTCCAGGCCATTTCCAACTGAAATGGGCAGGTGTGGAAGCCACGATCAAACTCACTGAAGTGCTGCAGTCGGCTGGCAGTTCTCCACCGTATTGCAGCTTGTCGAACGGTACCATCTGGCTCAGTTTGTGTTATCATCCCGCTCTATCCAGCCGTGTCACAGCTGTGTGCATCAGTTACCCACCTCTGCTCCTTTAATATTTTGGATTTCTTAATGTCTTGTGTTAAGTCCAACACAGCTACTGGGGCATAGGCTGCCGACAGCATCTAACAGAAGTCCTCTGTCCTTGGTCAGTCTTCCAAGTTCCCGCAGGTGTAGTGCGTCTTCTGGGTGAAGATAATAAGAGGAATAGATAGAGTGGACAGCCAGCACCTCTTCCCCAGGGCACCACTGCTCAATACAAGAGGACATGACCTTAAGGTAAGGGGTGGGAAGTTCAAGGGGGATATTAGTGGAAGGTTTTTTACTCAGAGAGTGATTGGTGCGTGGAATGCACTGCCTGAGTCAGTGGTGGAGGCAGATACACTAGTGAAGTTTAAGAGACTGCTAGACAGGTATATGGAGGAATTTAAGGTGGGGGGTTATATGGGAGGCAGGGTTTGAGGGTCAACACAACATTGTGGGCCGAAGGGCCTGTAATGCGCTGTACTGTTCTATGTTCCTCTCCCAGGGATGAGGTGTTCAGAGCATCTATTGACGTTTCTGTAGCTCTGAGCTTTTATCGGATGGGGTTGCTAGCCCCATGCTCAAACCTCTTTTTGCAGCCGGGCTTGGGACTGTCCATGGTGAAGTAATGTCTTTATGTACCATAAATATTTTATTCTTTGTAGTTGAAGGAATGACAGCATTACTTTGTTGCCGGGTCACTTAAACAGAATTGCAGGACGGAAGAGTATAGACTACGACTGTAATCTATCATATTTATCTTTCATAATGGGGAATTTCTCGGTCTTCTTTTATGATTGCTTTGCCATTGCAAACTTTGTCAGATTGCATGTTTTTCCAGCACTTAAAATACATGCTTCCAATAATTGAATTCTGGCTTTTTGCCATTTGCACATTTTTGATGTAACCTAGATTCTGAAATCTGCCTAGCCTTGTCTTGGCAGAAGGCTGCTGGGTGGTGATTATACATTTAAGTACTAAATAAAATAATGCTTACCTTATTATATGACAGATAAAATGAGCACTTACAAAGTGTTTAATATCTTTGGGTTTCAACAAGATATTTATTTTGTTAGAAGCTTAGTTATTCTTGATATTATGGACGTTAAGGCTCAGTACACTGCAGGAATGTGCTTGTAAAGATATGATATTCTTTGAAACTAGTGAAACTACGTCTGTGAGATGCCAATTTTGTGCATTCTGTGCTGCTCCAAAGAGCGCTATATGAGGTCATTCTTACCCTCGGCCATTAGGCTCCATAATGAATCAACCTGTAGCTGGGGAAGTGATGACCTCCTCATGTTAGTCTGTTTGAGGGAATTTTTTTTTATTCTTTCTTACTTCTCTAATAATGTTTGTATATCTGTGTACTTGTAATGCTCCTGTGATACTGTAATTTCTTTTGAGATCAATGAAGTATCTATCTATCTAAGTCTTTTCCTTCTATACAAAAGAAAAGGATGAACTTGTAATTTATCAACATCAGGCAAATTCTTAGCCTAACATTACTGAACCTGTACAACATATAAACAGGCTGCTTGGCCCAACACATGAATGCTGCTGTGCTCAACATGCCTATCTATACATTCCCACTTCAAGAAGCCTTTTCTCAACAAAAATACATTTATGAGTGGTCTTATGAAGAAATTACGGATTTTATGGACATTGACTTGTGGATACCTCTACATATGAATATGCTCCCATAATAGCATTAAGTTTCAAAAACTGGGAACACTTGTTTTTCCTCTCCGCTATTGGTAATTCCTTCAAATCAGAGTCTTCTATGTTTTTATTGCCATTCATTACAATAATGTGGTGATGTGGTTACCTTATCAAACGATTCTTGTTTATTGTCTGACTTATGGATGTTTGTGAAAACAGAACTGGCTTGTTACCTGGGGACAACTTGTCTATATTTATTTATTATTTATTTAGAGATATACTGCCCAGCCACCAACCTATTTAAACCTAGCCTAGCCACAGGACAATTTACAATGACCAATTAACCTACTAACCGGTACATCTTTAGAATGAGGGCGGGAGGGGTGTAACCAGAGGGGGGTGGGGTGGGAGGGAGGCAGAGAGGGAGGGAGAGAGAGAGAGGAAGGGGGAGAGAGGAAAAAGTGGGAGGGAGAGGTAGAGGGGGGAGAAGGAGAGAGATTTGAAAATAGCAAGTTTTATCACTAATAAAAGTAAGTGAGATGTAAGTGGAGTGCCTATTTTTGGAATGGCCATTGTTTGAGTGGGCCAGTGTTAGAGTGGGAGGCTTTGGCTCAACAGACTTCTGCAAGAACAGGCTTGAGCAAGCACAGGTGGAGGTTCTAAGTAGGTAAATAGTAAGTTTTTTCCCTCTTTCTTTGTCTATTAATATATACATAGCTAGTGCAATGAGAATGGGTCCAGAGTTAGTGGAATGTTTTTTGTGTGAGATACGGAAATTCTGGGAGACCTCCAGTCTCCCTGATAACTACACCTACATGAACTGCACTGAGCTTCAACTCCTTAGAGACTATGTTAGGGAACTGGAGTGTGGATCGATGAGCTTCGGGTTATACAGGAGAAAGACGAGGTGATAGATAAAAGCTACAGGGAGGTGGACACCCCTAAGTTGCATGAGGCAGGTACTTAGGTGACTGTCAGGAGAGGGAAGGGGAATAGACAGCCAGTGCAAAGTACCTGTGTTTCCTTTCCCCTCAATAATAAGTGTATCACTCTGGATTCTATTGGGGAGGATGACCTACCAGGGGAAGCTACAGCGACTGGGTCTCTGGCACTGACATTGGATCTGTGGCTCAGGAAGGAAGTGGAGAGAAGAGGGATACAGTAGTGATATGGGATCCCATAGTTAGAGGAGCAGACAGGAGGATCTGTGGATGTGAAATAGACACATGGATGGTATTTTGCCTTCTTGGTGCCAGGGTCAGGGATGTCTCAGATCATGTCCATAGCATTCTACAGGGGGTGGGTGAGCAGCCAGAAGTCATGGTACATATTGTTACCAACAACATAGGTTGGAAAAGTGTGGAGGTCCTGAAGCGAGAATACAGGGAGTTAGATAGAAAGCTGAAAAGCAGAACTTCCAGGGTAGTAATCTGATTGCTGCTTGTGCCATATGCCAGTGAGGATAAAAATGGGATGACCAGGCAGCTAAATACATGGCCGAGAAATTGGTGTAGGTGCCATGGATTCAGATTTAGAAAATAAGACCATAAGATGTAGAAGCAGGATTAGATCAATTGGCCCATTGAGTCTGCTCCGCCATTTTATCATGACTAATCCATCCTCCCTCTCAGCCCCAATCTCCTGCCTTCCCCCGTATCCCTTCATGCCCTGACCAATCAAGAATCTATCAACCACTGTCTTAAATATACATAAAGACCCCTGTACTAGTTCCCCAACCACGCATTCACCTGCCAGATCGTCCTGTTATTACCCTCACTGGCATGTGGCAAAGGCAGAAACCCTGGAGGTCCTGTTTCTCAGCATTCTACCTCCCTCCCTAAAATCACTCTTCGTGACCTCCTCAACTGACCTACCTATGTCATTGGTGCGAACATGCACCAAGACTTCTGGCTGCTCACCCTCACCCTTGAGAATGCTGTGGACATGATCTGAGACATCCCTGATCCTGGCACCAGGGAGGCAACATACCATCCGGGTGCCCGCAGAACCTTGTCTCTGATCCCCTGAGTATGGAATTTCCGATCAACACTCCAGTCTTCTTCACCTCTCTGCTGTTCTGAGCCACAGCACCAGACTCAGTGCCAGAGACCCAGTCACTGTGGCTCCCCCCAGTAGGTCGTCCTCCTCAATAGTATCTGCAGTTATACACTTAGTATTGAGGGAAGTGGCCACAGGTGTACTCTGCACTGGCTGTGCATTTCCCCTCCTTCTCCTGACAGTCATCCGGTTACCCGTCTCCTGCAAGCTAGGGATAACCACCTCCCTGTAGCTCCTGTCCTTCACCAACTGATTCTCCCGTGTGAGTCGAAGGTCATCGAGCTGCAGCTCCACTTCCTTAATATGTTCTCCCTGGAGCTGCAGCTTGGTGCACATGATGCAGATGTGTTTACCTGGGAGACTGGTGGTCTCACATCCCACACACACAACAAAACCCTACCCCTGGAGCCATTCTCATTATTCTATGCACTGATAGTTGAGGAATGAACAAATATGAACAGAGAGAGAGTAACTTACAAGACAATCTACCTCACCCAAGCCTAACGTCACCTTAGCCAGATTTCTGAATTAATAGGATCTCTTCTGGGGAAGGTATGACCTGTAAAAAAAGGAATAGAAAGAGTGCTGTGAAGCTGCACTAGACTGGTTCTAGGGAGTGGGAGTGGAAGAACTGTTGTACAAGAAGAGGTTATGTAGACCAGGGGTTCTCAACCTTTTTTGTATGTAGACTGTGATTGTACTTTTGAAGGAATGAGAGGAGATTGCAAAATTCAAAAAATTCTTAAAGAGTTTGAAAGGTTAGACGGATGGGAGATGTTAGCCCTGATTGCAACGCGCAGAGGTTTATTTTAAAAAGGGCAAGTTGTTTCAGTTTGAGATGTGGAGAACTCTCTTCACTGAGGTGGTGAACTTCTGGATTTCTCTAACCCAGCGTGCTTTGGAGGCTCCTATCATGTGTTCATAAAAAAAATCATGGACATTAAAGAGAACCGAGGGTTATGGAAGGAAGCTGGAAACTGGCACGGAGGTAGAATATCAAAAATGATCATAATGAATTGTGTAGCAATCTCAAAGGACTGGAAGGCTTATTTCTGAGATGGCATTTATATTCATCAATTTAAATATTGTTTAATTAGCTTGCTGGTGCCAGGCGGGGTTACACCTTGCAGCAAGATTTTTCTGTTAAACAAAGAATGTGAGCTCTCCTCATTTGTCAATGTATGCGAAGTTTAGAAGCTATTAGGATAGTGAAAACAACATGACAGAAATCATACAGTGGATTTGTATTCAATTCCTACCAGTCACCACCTTTGACATCACTGACCAGGTAAGAAATGCTGGGGAGTTTAATGCAAATGGAAACCATTGGATATTGAGAAGATGCAAGTTTTGGGAAATTCAGTATACATTTAATGTAATTTATGTAACATAGAACAGTACAGCACAGGAATTGGCCATTCGGCCCACAGTGTTGTGCTGAACCAGCTAAAAAGAAAATCAAAATCACCCAAACACCAATCCCTACCTACACCATGTCCGTATCTTATTAAAGGGTCTTGCCCGAAACATTGGCTGTACTCTTTTCCATAGATGCTGTCTGGCCTGCTGAGTTCCTCCTGCATTTTGTGCGTGTTGCTCGGATTTCCTGCAACTGCAGGACTTCTCGTCTTTGTGTTAACCTCCTTCCATGATAACCAATCAGGAGAGAGAGTTTAAACCCGGTGGCTCAGATTTTATCATGATTTCTCACTGCCTCTGACAAGTTAGCATCTACCTCTGTCTGCCCTGGAGAAGCAACAGTGAGCCACCTTCTTGAAATCCTCAAGGTGTAATGTAGTAAGCACACCCAAAGTGCTGCAGGAGATTAACTTCCAGCCAACTGTCCCAGTGATGGAGATGAATCAGCAATATTTTCAAGCCCACGCATTAGAATCATAGTCATAGTTATACATCATGGAACCAGGCCATTTAACTCAACTCATCCATGCTGACCGAATTATGTAATTGAGGTAGTCTAATTACTGTGGCACGTAGTCAAACCTATCGTATGATACCCATGTATCTAAGTGTCTGCCAATGTTGCGACCACATTCTCTATTGTCACTTTCCGGCATTCCGTACGCTCCATCAATCTGACTTGTCCTTGAATAAGAGCAGAACATTAGCCGCCATCCAGCCTTCCAGCACCCCCGCCCATGGCTAAAGAAAATACAGGCCCCCCCTCCCCCGCGGTTTCTTTCCTAGCTTCTCCCTTGTCTGGAATTTGCAAGTTGTGAACTCAAGTCAGCTCCATCATGGGCACTAACCTCCCCACCCATCCAGGAGATCTTCAAGGAGTGATGCCTTGAAACAGCAGCGTCCTTCAGTGAGGGCCCCCATCACCCAGGACACGCTGTCTTCTCATTGCCGCCATCGGGGAGGAGGCACACACTCTATGGTTCAGGAACAGCTTCTTCCCCTCTGTCAATCAGTGGGCAATGAACCCAGGAACACAACCTCACTACATTTTTTTTTCTCTTTTTGCCCTATTTATTTAACTTTCATATACATACTATAATTTAGAGTTTTTTTATTAATATGTATTGCAATGTGCTGCTGCCACATGACAACAAATTTCATGACATACGCCGGAGATATACCTGATTCTGATTCAATGATTTGCTGTTTAGATGGCAGCATGTTTGGATAGAGGGAAGGGGATTTTTGGATGAAGTGCTATGATCTGAAAGCTAACTATGTGCACTTTGTAGAGCAATCACATACATCAATGTTTCACAATTCTCTGAATAGAGTAAAAGGGTGTGACTTGGATAAGAAACTTTTATTCCAAGACAACTTGATTGAAGTATTAGCTGCGGTTACAAAAAAGAGATTAAACTTTTGACTCCCATCCAAGGACCATGTATAAATGTTGCTAACTCTGACTCAAACTCCTAGGATTAATTTACCCTGGTACCTATTCCTAATATTGATTAAGCTGTTAATGGCATTCCTACATGATTATTTAATAAGATAAATAAGTAAGTGTGTCTCGCATTCTTTCCCGAACACACTGCACTCTTGTTTCTATCAGAGCTAATGGACTCTTAATCTGAAAGCTGTGTTTTTTGTTTTGCAGTGTGATCCTGAGAGCCACTGTGCGAGGACCGAACATGTCGGTGAACGAACATGAGAACCGCAAGTCCCGCAGCCAGGGTCCGATGAACACACTACTGTTCCACAAAGCCTCGCACCCAGACAGCGTCCTCAGCCAGCTGGACAGCCTGCGCAGACAACGCCTCTTCACTGATGTGACCCTGCGGGCGGGCAGCCGCTCCTTCCTCTGCCACCGGGCCGTGCTGGCTGCCTGCAGCCGCTACTTCGAGGCCATGTTCAGCAGCGGCCTGCGGGAGAGCACGGCCGGCGAGGTGGACTTCCGCGACAGCATCCACCCTGAGGTGCTGGAGCTGCTGCTCGACTACGCCTACTCGTCACGGCTGGCCATCAGTGAGGAGAACGCCGAGTCGCTGCTGCAGACCGGCGACATGCTGCAGTTCCACGACGTGCGGGAAGCCGCCTCTGAGTTCCTGGAAAAGAACCTGCGGGCCGCCAACTGCCTACGACTGCTGCTGTTGTCGGACGCGCACCAGTGCCGGGGCCTCTACCAGCAGGCCTGGCGCATGTGCTTGGCCCACTTTGAGGCCTGTGCGGAGGCGGCCGACGGCGAGGACTTCTGCGGCTTGCCTGAGGCCAAGCTAGCCGAACTGCTAGCCTGCGATGAGTTGGAGGTAGATGACGAGCGGGTGGTGCACCGGGCCCTCATGAGGTGGGTGCAGCACGACGCCGAGATCCGCTGCGCCGCCTTGCCCCGGCTACTGCGCCACGTCCGGCTCGCGCTGCTGCCTTCTGGCTATCTCGAGCGGGTGGTGGCCCGCGACCAGCTGGTGGAGGGCGACGAGCAGAGCATGCGGCTGGTCGACCAGGCCCGGCGCTGCCAAAGGCTGCGGCTGCTGCCGGGTGACCAGCAGGCAGCTGCCAGCCCCTGTGCCCGCCCGCGCCGGGCCGGGCATACGCTGCTGATCCTGGGCGGCCGCACCTTCATGTGTGACAAGATCTACCAGCTGGATCAGCGTGCCCGCCGCATCGTGCCCCGGGCCGAGCTGCCCAGCCCGCGCAAGGAGTTCAGCGCCTGCGCGGTGGGGTGCAAAGTCTACGTCAGTGGAGGGCGTGGCTCCGAGAACGGTGTCTCGCGAGATGTCTGGGTCTATGACACGGCGGCCGGTGAATGGAGCAAGGCAGCACCGATGTTGGTGGCGCGCTTTGGCCATGGCTCGGCCGAGCTGCTGGGCTCACTGTACGCGGTTGGCGGTCACACCGCGGTAGTGGGTGTCTTCCCGGCCTCACCATCTGTCTCGCTCAAGCAGGTGGAGCGCTACGAGCCGACCACCAACACCTGGGCCATGGCGGCGCCGCTGCGAGACGGCGTCAGCAACGCTGCCGTGGTGAGCGCGCGGCTGCGCCTTTACGTCATCGGCGGTGCGGGCCCAAGGCGGGAGCGGGCGCCCACCGTCCAGTGCTACGACCCGGCCGACGACCGGTGGGTGGTGGCGGCCGCCTGCCCGCAGGCCTGGCGCTACACGGCCGCCGCCGTGCTCGGCAGCCAGATCTTCATCATGGGCGGTGACACGGAGTTCACGGCGGCCTCGGCCTACCGCTTTGACTGCGACACCAACCAGTGGACCCGGGTGGGCGACATGACTGCCAAGCGTATGAGCTGCCACGCCGTCGCCTCGGGCAACAAACTGTACGTGGTGGGCGGCTACTTCGGCACGCAGCGCTGCAAGAGCCTCGACTGCTATGACCCGGCCTCGGACACCTGGAGCAGTATCACCACGGTGCCGTACTCGCTGATCCCCACGGCCTTCGTCAGCACCTGGAAGCACTGTGACCTGCTGGACGCCGACTAGGAGGAGAGGCAGAGGTGAGGTCCTCCTGCGGGGAGATTGCGGATACAGGGGGTCTAGAGTAGCAGATGTACTGGAGCAACAACCAGTGTGCTGGAGGATCTCAGTGCTTCAAGCAGCATCTGTGGTAGTGGGGGGAGGGATGGAAAGGAACATTTTGGGTCCAAACTCTTCATCAGGACTGAGATGGGAGAAGCTGCCTATAAGCATGATACATGGCTATGACAGAGGGAATTGGTAAGAACTTGGCCCAAGAGTAGTGGAAACCAGATGGTCAGCGATGACAGAGGGTCTCATAGGTCTCTTGTTGAAGAGAGGATGAAAACCTCTTCACGTTTGGCATGGTTTGAAGATACTTTGTAAGTGGAATAAAAACTGGAAAATCAAAGGGTCTGTAAAGAAAGCTTTTGGCACGTATGCCTTCATAAATCAAAATACTGAGTACAGGATTTGGGACACTATGTTGAAGTTGTATAAGATGTTGGTGAAGCCTGATTTGGAGTATTGTGTGCAGTTTTGGTCACCTGCCTACAGGAAGGATGTAAATAAGGTTGAAGGAGTACGGAGAAATTTTACAAGGATGTTGCAGGATCTGGAGGACCTGAGTTATAAGGGAATATGGAAGATTTTATTCCTTAGAACGTAGAAGATTGAGAGGAGATTTGATAGTTGCATACAAAGTTATGAGGGGTATAGATAGGGCAAATGCAAGCTGTTTTTTCCCACTGAGATTAGATTGAGGTCATGGGCTAAGGGTGAAAGGTGAAAAGTTTAAGGGGAACATGAGGGGAAACTTCTTCACTCAGAGGGGTGTGAGAGAGTGGATTGAGCTGCCAGCCACAGGTGGTTATGGAGGGCCATGGCCCAGGTGCAGGTCGATGGGAGTAGGCAGTTTAGATGGTTTGGCATGGACTAGATGGGCTGAAGGGCCTATTTCTGTGCTGTACTATTCTATGACTTTGACTCTAAGCGACCCAGATGCGGATATAGAGTAGCAAACAATCTGGTGGCACGCTGACTTTGAAGAAGTTTCCTTTCTCTCGATGGGACCTGTGTGATAGCCTCCCTCCTCACTCCTCCTCTGTAGTTTGTACGGCTCTTCTGCTGATTGTTCTTACTAAAACTCGTATTAAATCAGGTATCCTTCCTCTTTACCCTCAGTCCTCTTGCAGGGTTTTGACACAAAGAGTTGGTAATATCTCGATTTGATTTGATTCCCCGCCCCTCCCCCCGCCACCCCCAGGCCAGCTCCCAAGCATGCTGCTTGACTTGCCAAGTCCCTCCAGCGGATTGTGAACTGCATGAAGGAGCAGGCAGTCAGTGAACTGCTGCACATGATCACGCCCTTGACACCCAGTGGGTGGCAGTGGAAACCAGACAGCAACATGAAATTGGAGATAATTTTATGGAAAGAAAACGATGTTTTAGTTTATTGAGACACATTAAAAGCCCTTCCAGCCGTTTAAGCCATGCTGCCCAGCAAACCCCTGATTTAACCCTCGTCCAATCACAGGACAATTTGCAATGACCAATTAACCAACCAACCGGTATGTCTTTGGACTGTGGGAGGAAACCGGAGCACCCAGAGAAACCCATGTGGTCATGAGGAGAATGTTCTTTACAGACAGCGGCGGGAATGTGTCCTTGCAAGTTGAACTACCCCCAATCAAATGATGCATTTTAGTATGAGACCTGTTATCAGGTCCCAGTCTGAAGCATTGACATTCAGTTCCCCTTAACAAATGCTGCTCAACCAATTGAGTCCCTCCAGCAGTGTTTTTGTTTGTTCCAGATTCCAGTATCTGCATCTCTTGTGTCTTCATTTAATCTGAGATCTGTACCCCTTTTGATTACAGTCAATTATTTCAATTATTTTTTAAAAATTGTGTGATTTCTGCTTTGCTCAGACTGGATAAAAGTACCTGCTTATTTTCCTTCTAATTATCATACCAATCACTGAATCTCCGTCTCCTAGTTTTAAATCTCCTTGCTGTGAAATGAGTACTTTCTGAATGTTCCACTTAGGTGTGCAATGACCTTATTCCTGAAATAAGTCTACCATCAGAATCCTCTTTCCGAAGAAAACACAAAATGGATGGTTCAACGGTGCAATCTACAACCTGAAATTCTTACTCTTTGCAAGCATCCACAAAACAGAAGAAAGCCCCCAAAAAACATTAGAACCCCAGAACCCCCCTCGCCCTCCCACACACAAGCAGCAGCAAATTATCAGCCCTCCCCCCCCCTCATTCTAACAGAATGCATCAGGGCCCCCACCACCACCCAGCAAGCCCCCAAAGAGACTATGATCCAGCGCCCATCAAAAACCACTGTTTATTCCAACAGTTCGACCTCCCACAGGCTCTGTCTCTCTCTCTCACACTAACTTTCTCTTTCAATAAGTGAATGTCAAAACATTGTAGATGCTGAGAAGACAAAGGTATTGCTGTTTTATGATAGGAAAATTTGTGAGTAATAACGCTGGTGACACTCAGCTGGACAAATGCCCTGTATGGAGCGAAAAACAGAAGTCTCAGGTCTGAGATCCTTGTTCAGAGCTGAGGAAAGAAGGAAAGCAAGTTAATTTTCAGTTGCCAAGAAATTGGGGAGGGATGAGTAGAACAAAAGAACTATCTCTGGCCACGTAAATTCTCAATCCCACTGTTCTTCTGTGATCTGTCTGTCTCTGATCTTGTGCACTATTTCAACAATACATGTTTGAGGAACAATAATCCATCTTTAAAACAACAGCGCATTCTTCTAAGTTAGACTGACAACGTACTGCCCCAAGTTGGAGAAAGATTTTTGTCCATCCCAGGTCTGTACACTTTTCTTAAACTACAAGTATATTTATTGCATGTGTTTAACTTTGCCAAGTCACAGACTTGAACAACATATTAAAGTCTGTGAAAGTTTAACTGGAGGACATCTGCAAATAGAACAGTTATGTTAACATTTCTCATGTGTAGATCACGCTTCAACTATTGGCAGCATGTCTGAGGGCAGGGTCGTTCTTCAACACACACTGAGGAACTTTATCCACTGATCCTTTGGGAAGTTACTGGTTTGACCCTGTAAGCTACTGTTGTTTTGGTCTATTTTGTTTCTAGTCTAAAAGTTTCTTTTAATGAACTATGTTCTCAGCCAAGGTCTGGAATCTTTTTTCCCCAGGTTCCACTCAACACCTCAACAGCTGCTTTGAATGGGCCAAGCTATCATGTGAGTGAGTGTTCCAGTCAAACACTGCAATAGTAAATATATCATTTTCTGATAAGACCTGAATAATGATCTACACAGCACATAACTTGCCAATAAATTTTGAGTTTCAGCAGATTCCCCTCCCTCCCCCTGCCCCCACCCCCTGCCAACCAAGGTTGACAACTGCCTGTTTCTTTTGAATTTCTTCCAGTTCCCAGAGTGAGTGTTTGAAGCACTGCCTAGTATGGCATCTAGCCAAGGAGATATGGAGTTCTGTGATTGATTCTCCAATCTTTTAACTGCTTACTCTCAACCAGGTCTGCATTCGGACAGTATTTATCATAACATTTTCTTGCTGAGGATACCCTAGAGTTGAAGATATTTGAGCTGACTCTTGAATGAACTGTGTATAAGGCATAGGAGCAAAAAGATTGATTGATCTATCTATATATTTAGGTATTTATTTATTTATTGATTGATTGGTTGAGATAGAGTGCTGAATGGGCCTTTCCGGCCCTTCAAACCATGTCTCCCAACAATCCCCTGATTTAACCCCGGGACAATTTACAATGACCAACTAACCAACCAACTGTTACGTCTTTGGATTGCGGGAGGAAACGCACGCGGTCATGGGGAGAACTTACGAACTCCTTACAGGCAGCGGTGGGAATTGAACCCGGGTACTGGTACTGTAAAGCATTTTGCCAACCACTACACTACGGTGCCACCCCAGAACGATGTGCGACTTTTGCCTTGCAGCCAAAGGAACACTTCTGAAATATTGCCTCTGCTGTGGTAGGCGAAATATGGTAGCTGAATTGTACACAACAAGCTCCCCTGTGCAGTGATGTGATCTGCTTTCAGTAATGTGTGCTAAAGGGTAAATACTAAGCAGAACCCTTGGGATAACTATTTACCCTTTTTAAAATGAGGTCTTTAATGTCAGTCTGAAATAGCAGATGTGGCCTTGGTTCCACATTTCAGCCACCTTTAATTGTGCATCACCCCCTCAGCGTCAGCCTTGATCTTGTGCCTCGTTTCTGGAATGGTAATTGAATTTGATTCAGGGTCATGTTCTGTCGTAATTCTCTTCACAGTGAAGAGGTGGGTTGCATTGTTATCTAGCTTGTGAAGCGTGAACATTTGTCTGACCCACTGAAAGACATTAAACCCTGTGGAAATATTACCTAGCAAGAAATTCGTAACTGATGGTGGAGGGGCAGGGGGGGAGGGGGGAAGCACCAAGATGTCAAAATGTCAGAGAGGGATTATGCTCTGCAATAGTTAAATAAAAGTACTTTAGAAATTAGGGAGTGAGCAGAAGATTATAGCACAACTGATTTTTCATTGGACGACCTTGTACAGGAAATTGGCTAAAATCACAAAATTCAAAGGCAGCCAAACTGGAACAGCTATTTTTTAAAGAAATGATATATGCCTTAGATAATCTTTTATAAAGAGGTAAATATTCTGATATCCTGCCTTTTTCAAGTGCAAGCTTAACTCTATGTATGTTTGCAGCTAAACAAAACGCTTCTCTGGGACCGAGATGCAAAACACGGTACATATATCACATAAGCACATAAAATAATATTAACACAATAATATTAATAAATAAAAAAAATACTGTAATGTACAAGTATTACACATGCGACATATACTTAAGTATACAACAGTATACTACTACGGGCGCTGTCTTAAATATTGTGTACTGGGTGGCAGCTGGATGTTCAGCCTGGGGGAAGAAGCTGTTACTGAGCCTCACAGTCCTTGTTCTTGTACTCTGGTACCTTCTGCCTGATGGTTGGAGGTCAAAGAGATTGTGTGACAGAAGGCAGCATTATAATATCCTTAAATTTAACATCTCTGAGGATCTATCCTGGGCCCAACATATTGATGCAGCTACATAGAAGGCACAACAGTGGCTATATTTCATTAGGAGTTTGAGGAAATCACAAATTTCTACATATGTACCATGGAGAGTATTCTGGCTGGCTGCATCACTGTCTGATATGGGGGTGGGCTACTGCACAGAATCAAAATAAGCAACAGGAGGTTGTAAACTCAGTCAGCTCCATCATGGGCACTGGCCTCCATAGTGTTCAAGACATCTTCAAGGAGCCGTGCCTCAAAAAGGCGTCCATCATTAAGGACCCCAGCACCCAGGACATACCTTGTTCTCGTTGCTTCCATCAGGAACGGAGTAATGAAGGCCGAAGGCACACACTCACCAATTCAGCTTTTTCCCCTCTGCCATCCGATTTCTGAATGGACCTTGAATCAATGAACAGTACTTCATTACTATTTTTGCACTACCTATTTAATTTAACTATTTAATATATATATTTACTGAAATTCACATTTTTTCTATTGTATTTCATTCTACTGCTGCCACAAAGACAACAGATTTCATGACATATGCCAGTGATGTTAAACCTGATTCTGTTTTTCATTTTGATATTGTGCACCTAATTGCTTTTTCTTCTGTTTTTGTAAACGTTTCATTTCCTCTTCTCGGGAAGATATGCCCGTCAGTACCACCTCATTATCCGCACTGTGATAATTGATGGTTATTACTCACCATTCACAAGCCTGTGTTTGTGGAAAGGAGTTTCTGAATGACTTTCAGAAATTGGTGCAGTGACCATTGTTTCAACCCCCAACTTGCACCCAACCTGGGGTCATTGAAACCCACTGGAGTGTTAAGAGATGCGCTCAGTAACTTTGGCACGGTGTGATGATTGAATCTGGCTTTTAGTCTGTTTTGAATGACATTGACATTAATTTGCACTCTTTTATAGTGGTGGATGTCTTGTGGATGCAGAGGCAGATGGGGCCAATTTGAAATTTGGCAGACTGGGCTGCAACTGAGATACATTTTCTTAAGGACCTGGCATCAAGCTGTTCCACAACATCCATTTCCTCTGCTTCTCATCATCTAAGGATCTTTTTTTTTAAATGGGTTCTATTGGGTTTCTTTGTTCTGCCTGTAAGGACACAAATCTCAAGGTTGTGTATAGTGTACATACTTTGATAATAAATGTATTTTGAACTTTGGTCTTGAGATCCTGAGGCTCTTGTTTATTGGAAGCCATCTGAGATGATAGTCCTACAGATTAGTGTTGCTGTTGAACTACTTCAGATTCGACTTCAGTGGTTCAAGTCTCAATTTAGAGAATCAGAGAATGTATACAATATACAACCTGAAATTCTTACTCTTTGCAGACATGCGCTAAACAGAGGAAAAACTCCAAAGAATGAATGACAGAAAAAATATTAGAACCCCCAAAGCATACCTCCCCCTCCCACACTCAAGCAGCAGCAAAAGCATAGACCCTCCCTTTTCCCCTCCCTACTTGTTACAGCAAAAGGACCAACACCACCCCTCCCACCACCATGCAAACAATAGGAAAGCCCCCAACGAGACCATGATTTACAGTCCATCCAAAACTCAGCCCAATACTTTGGTATCTCAGACAGGCTCGCTCTCACTAGTGAGGGAGAGAGATCGCTCCTGCAACAACGAGATTGGGAGACCAGCAGCTCGCTTACTTGATGAAGTTTTAACAATGTTCCTGATATAAAAAGAACGGTAGCCAGCAAGAAAGAACAACTCCATCAAACATCAGATGAGAGGCACCCTCTACATGGTCATACACCTACACCCAGCCGCCTAAAGTCAAGGAAGAGCTTCATGAACAGTGTTGTTCCATTACAATCAACCCCATCTGAAGCCCGCATCGCCTTGTGGAAAGACCGGCTCACCAGTCTCAAACAACCACCAACGATGGAAATTCCAGTGGATGAAAACCATCCCCCAGGAGGTCATTGCAACTGGGCAGCCTGGAAGTGCCTTAACAGACTTAGGACTGGTGTAGGTCGTTCAAAGGTGTCACTAAGCAAATGGGGATATACAACCAGCTCGACAACTTGTGAATGTGGAACTGAGCCACAAACTATGCAACATCTCCTGCAATGCCCATCGCTAGAGGAACCCTGTACTATTGCAGATCTTGCCGAATTCAACAACAAAGCGTAAAAATGTGTTCAGTTCTGGCTGGGCCATGTATAGACTGTCCATGGACACGATAAGAAGAAGAAGCAATGCTCTCTCTGTCCTTTTGAATGTGGGACATGATTGATCGTACAGAAAGAGGATTGATGTGGGAGTCTTTAACTTGGCTTCAGAGCAATGTGGCAAGACCCCAGTGAAAATGAGATTAGACTGGTCCTTCGATGTTTTATTTGCTTGAAATACTGGGGATGATTCGTCTGTTTTCACCGTGTATGCAATATCTCGCATCGGGAGCACTGATGAAGATTCTGCAGTGTCTTGTCATTGTCACATTCCTGCTCAACAGAGCAGCAAGGGGATTGCAACAGTAGACCCTGAGCTTGGGTTTCTCGTCACTGATAACTAGACCCAGAGCATACACACGTTTACTGCTCAACCATACTTTATTTTACTTGTGCACAAGGAGAACAGCATGACCCCTGTCATCACACTGTTCTGAAGGCTGACTGGAAAAATGTTATTTTTATACAGAAGTGGTTTATCAGTTATGGATATTGACCTTATGGTAAACTATGTATGCTTGAATTCCTTACTTGCAAGATCAATTGGCATTCAAAATCATCATCATCATTATTTGCCATGCCATATAGATGTGGGCGGTCATGGTCTTATCCATGACCATGATTGTTCTTAGCAAGTTTTTCTTCAGAAGTGGTTTGCCATTGCCGCCTTCTGGGCAGTGTCTTTACAAGATGGGTGACCCCAGCCATTATCAATACTCTCCAGAGATTGTCTGCCTGGTGTCAGAGGTTGCATAACCAGGACTTGTGATATGCACCGGCTGCTCATACGACCATCCACCTCCTGCTCCCATGGCTCCATGTGATCCTGATCGGGGGTGGGGGGGGGGTGCTCTGTGGGTGCTTCACCTTGCCCAAGGGTGACCTGCATGCTAGTGGAGGGTAGGAATGACTTACACCTCCTTTAGTAGATCTGTATCTCCACCCCATCACCTAGCCATTCATAATAGAATTGTTAAAAGTTAATAGAAAGAAGCTGACAACCGATGATACTTCATAGTTAGTAAAGCAATTGTCTCTTTGTTGGTGTGCGTGTGTGTGTTTTGTATCCTTCCGTTAATCTCGAAATGACTCCAATAACCTGTTAGGCAAAGAGAAACTATGCTCTTCAAAGACCTTTCCTCACTGGGCAGTCTACACTCTATCTGCAATCCATGCTTGGCTGAACATTATGTTAACCCTGGCCTTAAAACAGAGGTTCCCAAGCTTTTTGGTGCCATGAACCCCTACTACTGACAAAGGGATCTGTGGACCCCAGGTTAGGAATGCCTACTTTAGAGCAACTTCCACAGATTTGGCTTTGGCATGTATGTAGCCCCATTACCTGTTGTACATTACTATCCATAAGACCATAAGGTATAGGAGCCGGAGTAGGCCATTTGGCCTCTCGAGTCTGCTCCACTTTTCAATCATGGACTGATCCAATTCTTCCAGTCATCGCCACTCTCCTGCCTTCACCCCATACCCCTTGATGCCCTGGCTAAATCAAGAACCTATCTGTCTCTGCCTTAAATACACCCAATGACTTGGCCTCCTCAGCCACTCGTGGCAACAAATTCCACAGATTTACCACTCTCTGACTAAAGTAATTTCTCCGCACCTCAGTTCTAAAAGGACGTCCTTCAATCCTGAAGTCATGCCCTCTTGTCCTAGAATCCCCTACCATGGGAAATAATTTTGCCATATCTAATCTGTTCAGGCCTTTTAATATTCAAATTGTTTCTATGAGATCCCCCCCTCATTCTCTTGAACTCCAGGGAATACAGCCCAAGAATTGCCAGACGTTCCTCATATGGTAACCCTTTCATTCCTGGAATCATTCTCGTGAATCTTCTGTGAACCCTCTCCAAAGTCAGTATATCCTTTCTAAAATAAGGAGCCCAAAACTGCACATAATGCTGAAAGTGTGGTCTTACGAGTGCCTTATAGAACCTCAACATCACATCCCTGCTCTTATATTCTATACCTCTAGAAATGAATGCCAACATTGCATTTGCCTTCTTCACAACTGACTCAACCTGGAGGATAACCTTTAGGGTATCTTGCACAAGGACTCCCAAGTCCATTTGCATCTCTGCATTTTGAATTCTCTCCACATCTGAATAATAGTCTGCCCCTTTATCTCTTCCGCCAAAGTGCATGACCATACACTTTCCAACATTGTATTTCATTTGCCACTTCTTTGCCCCTTCCCCAAAACTATCTAATTCTCTCTGCAGGCTCTCCGTTTCCTCAACACTACCCACTCCTCCATCTATCTTTGTATCATTGGCAAATTTAGCCACAAATCCATTAATACCATAGTCCAAATCATTGACATACATGTAAAAAGCAGCAGTCCCAACATCGACCCCTGTGTTACTCCGCTGGTAACCATCAGCCAGCCAGAATAGGATCCTTTTATTCCCACTCTCTGTTTTCTGCTGGCCAGCCAATGCTCCACCCACACTAGTAACTTCCCTGTAATTCCATGGGCTCTTATCTTGCTAAGCAGCTTCATATGCGGCACCTTGTCAAAGGCCTTTGGAAAATCCAAGTACACCACGTCTGCTGCATCTCCTTTGTCTACCCTGCTTGTAATTTCCTCAAAGAATTGCAGTAGGTTTGTCAGGCAGGATTTTCCTTCCAGGGAACCACACTAGCTTTTGCCTATCTTGTCATGTGCCTCCAGGTACTCTGTAATCTCATCCCTAACAATTGATTCCAACAACTTCCCAACCATTGACGTCAGATTAACAGGTCTCTGGTTTCCTCCCACAGTCCAAAGACATGCTGGTTAGTGGGTTAATTGGCCATTGTAAATTGTTTTGTGAGTTGACTAGGGTTGAATAAGTGGGTTGTTCAGTGGTGCAGCTCTTTGGGCTTGTTCCGTGTTGTTTCTCTAAATTAGGAGTTCCCAACCTGGTGTCCACAGACCCCTCAGTTAATGTAAAGGCTCCATGGGACAAAAAAAGGTTTGGAAATTTCTGCTCTAAATAAATAAATAAACAAACAAACAAACAAAGCATTTGTCCAACCTGCACAAAGGGTTTAAAAGGAAAAAAAATGATGAATTATATTCCCTTTAGAGAATGACCTGCTGCCTGTAGGCTTCCAATAATACGTCATCCCAGTTAAATTGTCCTGTTGCTTCTCCAATTGGACTTCAGGATGGCTTATAGCCACTAGAAGGCTCAGTGAGTCGTCTCCTTCTCCGTTCTCCAGTCAAGTAGGTTCTCATCACCAAGGGGTTGATTGTATGCATTGTGATAGGGGAATAATGCGAGCCTGACAGGTATTGTCAGAGGGGTCACATTAAGCTGAGGAGCTCTGCATGGCTACGCTTACTCAGGCTCATGCAAAAATCCCTTGGGCCATTGAAGCTCGAGCTGGGGGCAGGGCAGGTTCATGAGCTCATCTCACACCCTGGTGGCTCAGCTGGTATTGTATGCTTCCTTTTGTGGAGATCAGCCCACATACTCGGACTGTGCTCTGGTCTGAGTCAGCTACTCTCCACTATAGTGGTAAAAATAAACTTCCTTGAAATTAGTCATGGTTTCTAATCACTGTCTAGTTCCTACTGTGCAGATGTTGTTAGAGGACAGTGCTGGATTTGTTAATAATAATTGTGCAATAGCCAGCAGTGGTCACAACTTAAAATAACGAAGGAAACGTGGAGATGCTCTGTAGGCAAGTGATTCATTCTGGTATTAAGCAGTCCAGAGGGTAATTAATGATGATTTTGACATCAGATACACACCAAACTGTTTGCATTAATCAGCATTGTAAAAGGGAATTGCTTGGGATAACTGTTATACACCGGTGGTCACTTTATTAGGTACCTCCTTCTCCTAATGAAGTGGCCACTGCGTGAATGGTCATGGTCTTCTGCTGCTGTAGCTCATCCTCTTCAATGTTTGATGTGTTGTGCATTCAGAGATGTTTTTCTGCACACCACTGTTGTAACACATAGTTGCTTGAGTGACTGTCACCTTCCTGTCAGCTGGAACCAGTCTGGCCATTCTCTTCTGACGTCACTCATTAACAAGGCATTTTCACCCACAGAACTGTCGCTCAGTGAATGTTTTTTTTAATGTTTCTCACACCATTCTCTGTAAACTCTAGATTGTTGTACGTGAAAATCCCAGGAGATCAGCAGTTTCTGGGATACTCAAACCACCCCATCTGACACCAACAATCACTTCACAGTCAAAATCACTTAAATCATTCTTCTTCCCCATTCTGATGTTGGTCTGAACAACAACTGAACCTCCATGTCTGCATGCTGTTATGCATTGGGTTGCTGCCACATGATTGGCTGATTAGATATTTGCATTATCAAGAAGGTGTACAGGTGTACCTAATAAAGTGGCCACTGAGTGTCTAAGAAGTGGATTGCATGAGATAATCTAAAAGAAACTATACCAGCTCTAAATTATTTTCTATTTTCTTTACTCACTGCAAAAGCAAAATTCTTAAGTATAAACTATAAATGGTTTGTGCATGCAGAACTTATATTTAGAAAGTTGATGTAACAGCGCTTCTTGCCTGCTAAAACTAGAAGGACATTACCCTGTCTATCATAAGAAATGAGAGACAAAATAATCTGGCCTCCTTTGTTTCAGTTCAGAATTTTTAAAAACTCTTTAAAATGTCTCATAACTCAGAAACTTTCCAAAGTCTCTCTCGCTGAGTTGGTTTGCAAGTGACTTTCCGTGTAGGCAAATTCTGCAGACACTGTTGGTAGGAATCAGAATTGGGGTTATGTCATGAAATTTGTTGTTTTGTGGCAACAGCACAGTGCAAAACATAATATTACTGTAAGTTACAGTTAAAACAAGATAGTGCAGAACTGAAATAGTGAGAGCTCAGAAATGGACTGCTCACAAGTCTGATGTGATTCCATAAATAAGAATGAATAACCTGTTTGTGGTTTTAGTTAAACAAACGGTTAGTAAGGCAAGAATGGACTATGATCTTTCATAACAATTTACATTCACCTAGCAACACAGTCATGCTGGAGGAATTCAGCAAGCCAGAGGAATAAGGTTGACATTTCAGACCGAGTTCTTTCATAAACGCTGGAAAGGAAGAGGCACAGAAGCCACAATAAGAAGGTGGTGGGGAAGGGGAGATGAAGCAATAGGTGGACAATGTCTGTCTATGGCTGCCTTTACTACCACAATGAGGCCAAATTCAGGTTGGAGAAACCACACCTCATATTCTAACTGTGTAGCCTCCAACCTGATGGTGTGAACATCAATTTCTCTAACTTCTGGTAATTACGCCCCTTTTCACTCCTTCTCTTTGTCCGCTCACAATTCTGGTTCCCCTTTCACCTGCCCATCACCACCCTGGTTCCCCTCATCCTTCCCTTTATTCCATGGTCCACTGTGCTCTCCTATTCAAATCCTTCTTCTTCAGTCCTTCCTATTCTTGCTTCTCCGCACTTTCTTTCCAGTTCCAATGAAGGGCCTGTTTATTTCTCTCCATAAATGCTGCCTGGCTTGCTGAGTTCCTTCAACATTCTGTGTATGTTGCTCAAGATTTACAGCATCCTATAGAATCTCTTGCATTTACATTTATCTAGCAGCCTCTTTTGTTCAAAATATCAAAAATGTTTAGCCTTTTACAAAAGGAGGAAGGGAAACAAAAACACAATAAATGAGGAAGGAGCTTCCGAAATTAATACCAGATGGAAGGACCAAGCGTCTGTGGTTCTGAACTTGTAAACATGTGAAATAAGGTGGAGAGGACCAGGATCCCAAGGTCAGCAGCCCATTATCTTTGCAATAAGTGGAGGAAGTCTCATTTCATGCCTTACTTGATAGATGACCTCTCAATTAGCAGGCTCTTGAACCAGAGGGGATAACTTCACTCACCCCAACACTGATCTCCTCCCAGAGCCTGTAGACTCACTTTCAAGGACTCTTCATCTCAAGTTCCCGATATTTATTATTTATTTTTTTAATCATTATTTAGTTTTTTTTCTTTTTGCATTTGATAGTTTATTGTCTTTTGTACATTGGTCATTTGCCCATCTTGTTGCGTGTGGTGTTTCATTGATTCTATTTTGTTTCTTTGTATTCACTGTGAACGCTGACAAGAAAATGAATCTCAGGGCAGTATATAGAACCATAGAAACTACAGCACAGAAACAGGTCTTTTGGCCCTTCTTGGCTGTGCCGAACCATTTTCTGCCTAGTCCAACTGGCCTGCACACGGACCATATCCCTCCATACACCTCCCGTCCATGTATCTGTCCAATTTATTCTTAAATGTTAAAAAAGAACCCGCATTTACCACCTCATCTGGCAGCTCATGCCATACTCCCACCACTCTCTGTGTGAAGAAGCCCCCCCCAATGTTCCCTTTAAACTTTTCCTCCCTCACCCTTAACCCATGTCCTCTGGGTTTTTTTCTCCCCTTTGGTGACATATTTTATTTTATAGAGATACAGCACGGAATAGGCCCTTCCGGCCTTTTGAGCTGCACTGTCCAGCAATGCCCGATTTAACCCCTAGCCTAACTGTGGGACAATTTACCAATTAAACTACCCTTCAGTAGGCCTTTGAACTGTGGGAGGAAACCAGAGCATCTGGAGGAAACCCAAGAGGAGAACATATAAGCTCCTTACAGACAGCGGTGGGACTTGAACCCAGGTCACTGGTACCGTAAAGCATTGTACTAACCACTACACTATTGTGATGCCCCAAAGTGTGTACACTTTGATAATAAATTTACTTTGAACTTTGCCTGCCCTCCCCTCACCTCCCACGAAACATAGCACCAGACTGTCAGATGTTGGTTAGGCTGCTTTTTAATCCCATTGTGACTGTTGCCATGTTACTCTAACAAGTAAACCAATTTATCACCTAGTTCCACAGAGCTTCTATTGATCTGAACTTGCACAATCCTTACACTGTCTATGTTTGTGTTGTTAAGCCGGGAAAGTTTACTGTGGTTCTATTAACAATGACATTCAGGTAGCCTTCCATTTGGTCAAAAGGCTCCTTTGTGTCTTTTAGTTACCTGTTGACTTGCTTTCCTGAAAGAACCGGAAAGGGCAGTGTTTTGAATTCTAAGCAAAGTGAAAATTAATATCCTTGAAAGGTGCAATTAGAACACCTAAGCACCTCTTAAAGAATAACTTACCTGTACTGGAAAGGAGGATTATTGGCACTTCCTCAATTCATTAATAGGGAAAGTATTTATCAAAATCTTAAAACTACAGTACTGTGCAAAAGTCTTAGGCACATACATTTACTGTAGCTGGGGTGCCTAAGACTTTTGCACAGTACTGTAGTAATTTTATGTATTGCATTGCACCACGGCCACAAAAAAAATTCATGACACGTGAGTGATGATAAACCTGATTCTGATATGGGTCTCTATTGTGGACTGAGAGTGGGAATCAGAGTTAGGTGTGATATCACCATCATATGTCGTGAGATTTGTTGACTTTGCAGCAGCAGTACATAATAATAGAAAAATACAGTGCATTACTGTGGAAAAAAAATGTGTGTATATATATATATATATATATATATGTGTATGTATGTATATATACCTAAGACTTCTGCACAGTACCATATGTACACAAGAGAAATTTCTTAATTTCTTCTATATTGCTTGTCGGTTTTATATTGATTCCCTCCATATAACATTTTTATTTAAATTATATGAAATTTCTCTGTAAAATCACTGATTTGGACTGTTGTAAGATCAAGGCACTGCACATAACCAGTAAGTAGCAAACTTGTAAGTGGTTCTCCTATGTTCCAGGCAATATTCTCTAATGACATTAAAACATTATTGATATCCTCTAACAACAGGAATTCTGCAGATACTGGAAATTCAAGCAACACACATCAAAGTTGCTGGTGAACGCAGCAGGCCAGGCAGCATCTCTCGGAAGAGGTACAGTTGACGTCTCAGGCCGAGACCCTTCGTCAGGACTAACTGAAGGAAGAGTTAGTAAGAGATTTGAAAGTGGGAGGGGGAGGGGGGATCCAGAATGATAGGAGAAGACAGGAGGGGGAGGGATGGAGCCAAGAGCTGGACAGGTGATTGGCAAAGGGGATATGAGAGGATCATGGGACAGGAGGTCCAGGGAGAAAGAAAAGGTGGGGGGGAACCCAGAGGATGGGCAAGGGGTATAGTCAGAGGGAGCCTTCTATATATTGGCGAGACACGACGCAGACTGGGAGACCGCTTTGCTGAACACCTACGCTCTGTCCGCCAGAGAAAGCAGGATCTCCCAGTGGCCACACATTTTAATTCCACATCCCATTCCCATTCTGATATGTCTATCCACAGCCTGCTCTACTGTAAAGATGAAGCCACACTCAGGTTGGAGGAACAACACCTTATATTCTGTCTGGGTAGCCTCCAACCTGATGGCATGAACACTGACTTCTCTAACTTCCGCTAATGCCCCACCTCCCCCTCGTACCCCATCCATTATTTATTTATATACACACATTCTTTCTCTCTCTCTCTCTCTCTCCTTTTTCTCCCTCTGTCCCTCTGACTATACCCCTTGCCCATCCCCTGGGTTCCCCCCCACCTTTTCTTTCTCCCCGGACCTCCTGTCCCATGATCCTCTCATATCCCCTTTGCCAATCACCTGTCCAGCTCTTGGCTCCATCCCTCCCCCTCCTGTCTTCTCCTATCATTTTGGATCTCCCCCTCCCCCTCCCACTTTCAAATCTCTTACTAACTCTTCCTTCAGTTAGTCCTGACGAAGGGTCTCGGCCTGAAACGTCGACTGTACCTCTTCCTAGAGATGCTGCCTGGCCTGCTGCATTCACCAGCAACTTTGATGTGTGTTGATATCCTCTTGCAGTATTAGGTTCAGTTGTGTGCAGGAAGTTGCTGCATTAGCCTACACTGTTTTGAATTAATTCTTTTCGTGGGAAGTGTTTTGTGCTTTTTTTTTGTCTCTAGAATTCTTGTCATACTTGGTCACAGTGAAGTTCTCAGAATTTAAAAATGACTACAGGAGGTTCATTATTAGCTTCTGTATGAGTCTAGTGCCCTTACTCTAGGGAAAAAATATGGACTCCTAATCAGACAACTAGACTCTAATTGGCAAGTTCCTCAGTTGTTTTCTCATTTGGTAAAATGAAACTTGTTAGCTTCAGCTACCCAAAATTGCTTGCACACAGCACTAAGCCTGAGAGGCTCTTAGAAGTTGAAGTGATAATGATTCTAAATCTGTCAATACACTTCCGAGATGATTCTAGGAGCTGGATGACACTGGACAACAAAGTTGTTGCTTCCTAAACACATTTGGGTGTATCTTGTGGATTTTGGGCTGCTGATCATGAAAATCGCCATGAAATTTCCCTATCACATAACATTTTTTTGAAATCACCTATATTTGTTATTTCAATTCATAATTCAGTCAGAATAACTGATGCCAAGATTAAGGAAGGCAATTTTGTTGGTCCACAAAACAAACAGGTCATCAATAACAGGCAATTTGAAGAACTTTAGGTAGGACCTGAGAAAAGCACATGGAACACATTCAAGAATATTGTTGAAAATCTTCTTGGCAACTGCAGCACACCAGACTACATATAGCTGGTAGACAACATGCATCAAGCATACAAAGCCATGAAGTGCAACATGTCACTAAAGATTAATTTTCTGCATTCCCATTTTGACTTCTTCCCTGCAAATCTTGACGTTGTCATTGATGGGTATGGTGAAACTTCTCACCAAGACATTGTGGTCATGAAGAAATTATATCAGGGCAAATGGAACCAATCAATCAATCAAACAATAATTATTGTTGGACACTTAAGTGAAAAGCATCAGCAAAACATTTTTAGCTTATTTGAACAATTACAAAGCATCAGCACTGTTACACAATGAAACACATTATATTCAATATAATTTCTTGTTTCTCCAAATTCCTACGTGATACAAGTAGTCTGAAATCATATTTGTATTTAACTTCAAGCCGTCTATCATAGACAAAACAAAATTCTGAGGAAGCAACACTTTGAAAAAAAATTGTTGTCCAGTGAAATCTGACAGTTAGGAAGATTTTAAAGTTCAAAGTGAATTAATTATCAATATATGTATATGCCTTGGGATTCACTGAACTCAAGGAATTTGCTCAAAGCAGTTGTTTCCAGACTGTAAGGAAGAAAGTTATATTTTCTGAAGAAAAAAATTAGCAGTAATAGGCAATTCAGTTTTTGATTCTGTTCTTTGATTCCACTTTCCTGCCCTTTCCCATATCTCTAAGCATCCAAAATGTATTTAATTGATGTGATATTTGCTAAAAAGTAGCCCTGAAATGTATACCTTATTGACATGTGTTGGAGGACAGAACATTTAGCGTCTAGCTTTTGAGGCAAGCAGCTTGCAAGTGGAAGCAATGGAGAGACTAGCACTCCTTAACACTTTGGGAATGCTAATAGACCATACAGGTTTCAGGATTGTTTAATCTCATTTCTAGTGCACAAGTGTAAAGAAGAACAAAATAATTGTTACTCCAGATCCAATGCAGCACAAAATAAACACAATATGATAAAGAACATAATAATAAAAACAATAAATATAATATAGCCTATATACATAGATTGATTGTATGTCCATAAAGTGATGCTAGGTACAGGAAGGTCTGTACATAAGGTGACTCTGACAGGAAATGATAAAGCGGTGCTGGTAGGGGATGTAGAAGGGTAGGTTGATGGGTGGAGGTGTTGATCAGTTTTACAGCTTGTGGAAAGAAACGTTTTTGGGTCTGGTGTTCCTGGCGTGGCTGCGACATAGCCTCCTCCCTGATGGAAGTGGGACTGACAGTCCATGAGCTGGGTGGGCGGGATCCTTCATGATATTGTTGGCTGTTTTCTGTATATATATCGTTGACGGTGAGTAAGCTGGTGCTGGTTATAATGTATAAAAAGTGATGATGCTATTGTAGTTGATTATGAGACAGCTTCAACAATCAGACATACCAAAGAATGCCAGAAGAATTCATCACAATCTCTGCAGGGAAAATTGCAGTAATTAGTGAGAGCACGTATTTGACTAAACCTGTAAATCCAAGGATGTGTGGACTTGTTAGTCTGTGACAAGGTAGAATGTGAAATTCCAGATTCAGATTGAGGGAGTCTCTTTTGAGAGAAATGGTCTTAGATCTGGCAGAGAATGTCACAGCCCCTGTCATCCAAGCCCCAGTTGGACAGTAAAATTTCATTCATGCAGCTTAGGTTGAGGCAGTGAGTGAAAGAGCAGTGACAGTTTAAACTTTGCATGATGCTATTACAGCTTGGGCTGTCAGAGTTTCAGAGATCAATCCTCGTGCCGTCTGTAAGAAGTTTGTTAGAGATGCAGTATGGACCAGGTTCTTCCGGCCCAATGAGCCACAACACCCAGCAACCCAGCAACCCACCTCTTTAACTCTAGCCTAAGCACGTGACAATTTACAATAACCAATGAGCCTATTAACCAGTGTACCTTTGGACTGTGGGAGGAAACTGGAGCACCTGGAGGAAACCCACGCACTCACAGGAAGAACATATAAACTTCCTTACAGAGGACACCAGAACTGAACTCTGAACTTGACGCCCCAAGCTGTAAGAGCATCGCACTAACCGCTATGCTAGTGTGGAAATATTGAACTTTATCCAAGAGAATACGAAACAGTTGAACACAATGGAGAGGACCAAAAACCCTTACAGAAGTAGTAAGATGAGCAGAACAGTTTCTGGTTGACAGTACTGTGATGGCAAATTTAATATCCACCTTAAAATTTTTGTAAGGAAATTTAGAAAGATTACAGATTAACAAAATACAACCTGGTTCCATGGTCAAAAAAAAAGTCAAAGTCTGTCCCATTGTGGCTCATCAGGCCGGTGCTTTTGCTGGTTTCTGTGGCGTGAAGCGACTGAGAGTATGAGACTCCCTCCTGGATAGGACGCCAGTCTATCACTAGGTTAACCCCCAGCATTTGCCGGTACCCATTTTCAGCTGGGTGGACTGGAGCAGTGTGTGGTCAAGTGCCTTGCTCAAAGACACAACACACGCTGCCTTGGTTGAGACTCGAGCCCACGACCTTCAGATCGTGAGCCCAAAGCCCTAACCACTTAGCCACGCGCCACACATGGGTTCCATGGTAGCATGACGCTATTGCAACTAGGGGCATCAGAGTTCAGAGTTCAATTCCAGCATCCTCTGTAAGCAAGTTTATATGTTCCTTCCCATGTGCGTGTGAGTTTCCTCTGGGTGCTCTGGTTTCCTCCCACAGTTCAAAGATGTACCGGTTAGGGGTTAATTGGTCATTGTAAACTGTACCGTGATTAGGTTAGGGTTAAATCGGTGTGTTACTAGGCACCGCGGGGCTTATTGGGCCAGAAGGTCCTGTTCTACGCTGCACCTATAAAATTAAGAGAAGTATGAAAAACCCTCACCACTGTAATACCATTGAGCTACGTTAGTGTAGGTACGAGGTGTGGAATGTTAGCATAAAGTGGCAGTGCATGGGGGAGGATGAAGGGGGCTGTGGAGAGAAGTGGCTAATATTGATATAGTGGTGGTGCGGGAGTGAAATCCTGGATGAGTGCAAATAAGGAAATGAACTGAGAAGGTACAAAAATCAGGAAAGACTTAACCCAGACTCAAAATTCTATGATTTTTGATGGTTCGCTCATCTTGAACTCTGTCTGCTCTTCCTTTTTCTCCTCCCGAATTATATTCAGAGTGTGAACGGAGAAAATCTCCCACTAAGAAGTCGGGTTTACTCCCCACTTCCATGACAAACATCATTACCACCTTCCGTGCCTTGCTTTCACGGGCAAATACGTGAAATCAGACGAAATATAAGTATGAGCACGAGAAAGTCTGCAGATGCTGGAAATGCAAAGCAACGCACAAAATGCTGGTGGAACTCAGCAGCTCAGGCAGCATCTATGGAAATGAATAAACAGTCAATGTTTCAGTCCAAGACCCTTCAACGGGAGCACAGCACTTTAAACTTTGGTTTTAAATTTTAAACTTATGGTTTTGTTCATTTACACTTCCTGGCAGTTGATTAATGTTGGCAGGCATTGGAACTGAACCTGACCTACCTGTCATGAACACACAGAGGGAGAGGTTATTGGATAGTGATCAAAAGAAGGAAGATGGACAACAAAGCTGCTATGTCCTTTGGCAAGCTTTTTTTAAACTGAATTTCTATATGGCATAATTAGGTAGCCCTTGTATGTGGAAACATAAAAAGGCTTTGATAAAATTTTTGAAACCTCTCAGGTAAAATGCTTTTGTTTTTTTTAAGGTGGCATGGTAGCATAGTGGTTAGCACAACACTTTACAGTACAGGCAACCTGCCGCTGCCTGTAAGGAATTTGTACGTTCTCCCCATGACTGCATGAGCTTCCTCCGGGTGTCCAAGAATGTACCACTTGGTAGGTTAATTGGTCATTGTAAATTATCCTGTGGTTTGGCTAGGATTAAATCGGGGGATTGCTGTGTGACGTGGCGTGAAGGGGAAGGGCCTACTATAAGCTGTAAATAAATAAATAGATGGATAAATCAATCAGTCAGCTGGTTCCAACAAAGATCTCTCAATTGCACTTGGATACATGAGGAATGGTTTAGTTACTTCCCTGTGACTCGTTACTGTAATGCTCTGTTTCAATTCCACCTTTGCCTTTCTGGAGTCGATTCCATTTCAGTGGTCAGTGTAAGTTTGATTAACAGGAACTCATTTTGTGACTGGTCACATTGCAGCCTTCTGAATTTTTGGTTCAGTGATTTCAGATACCAGGCACTTCCTGCAGTCCCATTATTCCTTCAATCATTCTACATCATCATTCAGCCCACAGAATCGCCACTTGTTGTTATCTGCATCCACTGCACTTCTCAATAGCACATTACTTTTCCAGGTTTTAAATGTCTGCACCCTAATGACAATAGCAAAATACATTCAGTTGCCACTTTATTAGGTACCCACTAGACCTAATAGAGTAGCCACTAAGTGTACGTACTTACTGCCTGTTACATCACTGGCAGATAGGGCAGCAATGAAGGTCCTCCATCTTCATTGCTGTTTCCATAACAATTTTTTTTGACCAGCCTGGGTAGCTAGTCCTGAGCTGAACTCCCAAATCTGCAGGACCAGTGGACCACTCTTATTCTGGCCTCTAGCCTTTGACCTGTTTGGCATGGATGACCCTACCAGGAACCAAAGCACAATGCCCTGACCTATAGCTCTCCAGATCATTGGGGCACACAAGCAAGCCTCCACACCCCACGACAAGGTTGTGGTCCTCTTGGAGGACTGAGTATACAGTACTGTGCCAAAGTAGGCACCCTAGATTTTTATATGGTTTCAGATGGCATGGCATTCACAGTACCCTGATTTCAATATCACCTGGAGAGACAGAAGCATGCCAGACAGCCAAAGTCTGCAGAAGAGCTGTGGCAAGTTCTCCAAACTCCTTGGAACAACTTACCAGTAATCTTACAAACTATATGAGAATTGATGCAGTTGTCACACCAAGTATTGATTTGATTTAGATTTACTTTTTACTGCTTTTTATAGTAATTTTTTTGATATTTAGAAACTTTTCATTATATTTCAAAGCATCTTCACTTTACAGAATGTTTAACATGTACCTATGAGTTTTGCATAGTACTGTAGTTCATAGTCTTCTGCTGTCGTAGCCCCTCCATTTCGACATGTTGTGCATTGAGAGATGCTCTTTTGTAACCACCATTGAAGCATGTGGTTATTCGAGTTACTGCAACCTTCCTGTCAGCTTGGATCAGACTGGCCATTCTCCTCTGACTTCCCTCATTAACCCGGCATTTTTGCCAACAGAACTACCACTCACTGGATTTTTTGTTTTGTTTTTCACACGATTCCCTGTAAGCTCTAAAGGCTGTTGTGTGTGAAAATCCCTGGAGATCAGAAGTTTTTGAGATACCCAAGTGATCCCATCTGACACCAACAATCATTTCATGGTCATACTCACTTAGATCACATTTCTCCCCCATTCTGATGTTTAGCCTGAATTACAACTGAACCTCTTGGCCATGTCTGCATGCTTTTATGCTGCCATGTGATTGGCTGATTAGATATTTGCATTAATGAGCATTAACAGGTGTTCCTAATGAAGTGGCCACTTAGTGTAGATATCCGAATCATAACCACACTCTAAATTTCTTTTAAACTCCCATTATCTTTCCTATTCCCAGTGAGTGCGATCCCTGTCTGGTTCACGGATCAGGTACCTGGGTCATGCAGGTTCAGGTTTCGTTCAGCATGCTCAAGCCAACTGTTCTGCAGTTCCAGTTAGCCTTGAGCTAAAGGAAGGGAGAGAATGGGTATATTTCACAAGAATACACAATAGTAGTAGGACATCGGACCCTCTCAAGTATGGAAAAGTATTTAATTGGAGAAGGGTAAATTGTGATGCTGTTAGGCAGGATCTTGGGAGTGTAAATTGGGGACAGATGTACCCACGGAAACGCACAATGGTAAGGAAGATGTTATTGATTGAGCACCACTTTGGATTCTGGGTAAGTTTGTCCCATTGACGCAGGGAAAAGATGGTAGGGTGAATGAACAATAGTTGAAAAGGGATGTGAAACTTCTAGTCAAGAGGAAGAGAGATACATACTTAAGGTTTAGGAAGCAAGGATAAGTCAGGGCTCTTCAGAGTTATGAGGTAGCCACTAATTAGCTTAAGAAGGGACTAATGAGCTGGAATGGCCACGATACGGCCCTAGTGAGTGGAATTAATGCAAAACTCAAACCTTCTACACACTTGTGAAGAACAGGAGGATGATCTGAGTGAGGATATGATCAGGGATAAAAGAGAAAATGTGCTTGTGCTTGGAGCCAAAGGAGGTAGTCGAGGTCCTTGATGAATACTTTGCTTCAGTACTTACCAGTGAGAGGGACTGACAAATGTGAGGACAGCATAGAACAGGATAATGCGCTGCATCATGTCAACATTAAGAAAGAGGACATGCTGGAACTTTTCAAAAACATTGGGATAGATAAGCCCCGGGGCCAGACAGGATATGCCCCAACTTACTATGGGAAGAGGTTGTTACTGCTTTAGCAACGATCTTTGCGTCCCCATTAACAACAGGCATAGTACCGGAAGATCGGAGGGTGGGAAAAGTTATTCCTTTATCCAGGAAAGGTAATAGGGATAATCCTGGGAATTATAGATCTTACATCAGTGGTGGGCAAACTATTGGGGAGGGTTCTTAGAGACTGGATTTATGAGCATTTGGAGAAGCGTAGCCTGATTAGGGATAGTCAGCATGGTTGTGCGAGGGGCAGTTTGAGCTTTACAAGCCTGCTTGATTTCTTCGAGGAAGTAGTAAAACATATTGATGAAGGTAGAGCAGTGGATGTGGTGTGTATAGATTTTAGTAAGGTGCTTGACAAGGTTCCCATGTTAAGCTTATTCAGAGGCTCAGAGGAATGGGAGCCAGGGAAACTTGGCTGCGTGGATTCAGAGTTGGTTTGCCTATAGAAGGCAGAGGGTGGTTGTTGATGGAGTGTATTCTGCCTGGAAGTTGGTGACCAGTGGTGTTCCGCAGGGATCCATTCTGGGACTCCTGCTCTTCAGGATTTTTATAAATGACTTGGATGAGCAAGTGGAAGGGTGGGTTAGTAAGTCTGCAGATGACACAAAAGGTTGGTGGTGTTGTGGACAGTGTCATAAGTTACAACAGGACACCAGTAAGACACAGAGCTGGGCTGAGAAGTGGCAGATGGAATTCAATCCAGGAAACTGTTAAGTGATACACTTTGGAAAGGTAAACTTGAAGGCAGAATACAGGGTGGATATCAGGATTCTTAGCAGTGTGGGTGAACAGAAGGATCTTGAGGTCCACATCATTAGATCCCCTTAAAGATTCCACACAAGTTAACAGGGGTGGTCAAGAAGGCATATGCTGTGTAGGCCTGCATTGATTGGTTCAAAGCCTGCCAGGTAATGCGGCATCTTTATAAACCTCTGGGAATACCATACTTGGAGTATTGTCTTCAGTTCTGGTCACCTCATTATAGGATAGATGCTGAAACTTTGGAGAGGGTGCAGAGGAGATTTACCAGGATGCTACCTGGATTAGAGAGCATGTCTTATGAGGACTGGTTGAGCAAGCTAAGGCTTTTCTCTTTGGAGTGAAGGGGGCTAAGAATTGACTTGATAGAGGTGTATATGTTGACAGAGGCAGAGGCAGAGTGGACAGCCGTTGCCTTTCTCTTGGGCAGAAGTGGCTAATACAACACGCCATAATTTTAAGATGATGGGAAGAAAATGTAGGGGAGATGTCAGAGGTAGCTTTTTTTTTTACATAGAAGACAGGTGGGGCGTGGGGCACTCCTCCAGATGTGATGGTAGAGGCAGATACATTAGGGGCATTTAAGAGACTGTTGGAGAGCCCCATGGATGAAAGAAAAGAGCTACGGGGGAAAGGAAGGGCTAGATTGATCTTGGAATAATTTAAAGGCTTGCATAACATCGTAGAACGAAGAACCTATATCGGGCTGTACTGTTCTATGCTCTATGTTCCACTTGCCCCATCTGACACTAGGCATTAAAATAAAGACATCTGTTCCTAATTACTGCCCGTGAATCCTTAGATGATATCTCATTAGCAATGGTTTTGAAATGTTTTGTACACATTGGTACTTTACACAATTCTGAACTTTTGTCTTTTTATAACAAGCCTTTTTTTGTTTCACTCTTGTCACAAATCAAGAAATACTATGTTTGTAATCAGTCTTTACAAAGTGGTCTTCTACTTTATCTACAGGAATCTTCACCTCGAGCTTTTGGCAGCTACTCCTCCTAAGATCTTGGACAAAGACTTCTCTTGGCCCGTGAGTCTCGCAGAGCGGAAAGCTGCCAAATCTGTGTTTCGGGCTTCTGATGAATATCAGTGTCATTGCAGCTGGGAGTTTGACAGATGTGACAGTTTGAAACATATAGGAACAGATGATGAAGATGAAAGAATCAAGTGAAGGGTGATGATTGGCATGAAATCAAGGAACCTGGCATGGCACTGGCAACTAGAGTTTGTGTACGGTTGTTCTGAAAAACTAGTTACAGAGAAAAACAGAACAGTTTCTTCATGAAACTACTCTTCATTTGCACTGAGCCACTTTTGAACGGGGCTACTAAAATTTTTTGCATTGTTTTTTTAAATTAGGAAAAGACAAGTCGATCTCCAACAGAGAGCATGGGAAGTTTTTTTTGAATATTTCAGGAAGAGAATTGTGCACAATTTTTATGAAACACTTAGTTAATATGTTGGAAATAGATTAACTGTTGAACTTCTTTTAAATAAAAATGTTTAGAATTTCATTTTCTGTGATTGCATTATTACCTTCTTACTAATCTGAAAAGTTTAAATGAGGTATCTAAGCTTTGAGCCCTCTTATTGTATGATATGAAAGAGAAGATTGGTAGCTTGGGTTGGCTACTTGTTTGTAGTGCTGACTTCTTACTTTCATGGGTCAAAGAACAACTTTTCCAGCAGCATTTTCACAAAACTAAGTACAGTACTATGCAGATGTTTAAGCACATACCCATATGTATAGCTAGGATGCTTAGACTTTTGCACGGCACTGTAGTAATTTTATGTATTGCACTGTACTGCTGCCACAAAACAAACACATTTCATGACATGCTATATATGAGTGATGATAAACATGATTCTGATATGGGTCTCTATTGTGGACTGGGAGTGGGAAGGGAGTAGGGAGAGGGGAATCATGTTTGGGAAAAGTGGGAGGAAGTGGGAAACACCAGAAACATTCTGAAATGATCAATTAACCAACTGAGTGGAATCATATCACCTTGCCTGCTGTCTTAGAACCGGGTATGTCTGCACCTGCGCCATTCTCCCGCCCCGGTACTCCTTCTCTGCCACCTGTCCCTCACCCCTTCCGCGGTGCTCCAGTCTCATCATTTCCAGTATCCTTTGTTCCCACTAGATTTGGAAACTCACTTTCCGCTTCACGTTGACAAATACAGTACTTTGCAAACGTTTTGGGCATTCTAGCTCTATATACACACATGCATAAGACTTTTGCATAGGACTGTATATTTACAGAAAACCAGCTTACCCTTCACCATCACGACTTCTACCTACCTATGACATCCCCCCTCTACCTTCCTCCAAACCTTTTACCACTTCATACACTTCTATCAAGTCACCTCTCATCCTCCTTCGCTCCAAAGAGAAAAGCCCTATCTTGCTCAACCATTCCTCATAAGGCATGTTCTCTCATCCAGACAGTATCCTGGTAAACCTCCTCCGCATTGTCTCTAAAGCTTCCACATCCTTGCTATAATGAGGTGACCAAAACTGAACACAATACTCCAAGTGTGTTCTAAGCAGTGTTTCAAAGTTCAAAGTAAATTTATTATTGAAGTACTGTATGTATATATTACCATATACTCTCCTGAGATTTGTTTTCTTGCAGGCATTCACGGCAAAACAAAGAAGTACAATATTGTCAGCAAGAATCTACACAGTTTTTGTCAGTATGTTGTTCTGGGTAACTATTCTCAACATGGTGTTCAAATTCTGTTTAAGTCACTGAGAAAGTGTAGCAGAAAAGTGCACTATTTTGCTTCCTGACATTGCTAACTTATTACCAAGGATTCAATTGCAGCCAAATAGTTTACCTTAACGATCAGGAATTCTGCTAGCTTTGAAAGAAAGAACAGACACTTTTGTTATAATTGCAGTTCATTTTCTTTCAGAACGAGAAATCACAAACATTTTTTCAGAGGACTAAGGTGCCTCATTTAATTAATGTCAATGGAGTAATTTTAACAGATTGCTTCAGAAACACTGGAAAGTAGTCAAGGCTTTTGTTATGATGAAGTAGAGATTAAAGCTGTTGCCAATCATGATTACCAAGATGTTGAGTAGGCTCTGTCTTGGCTCTCTCTTTCACTCTGCATAATGTCTTGGCTGAAACTAAGAAATTGATGTCAGCCTACCAAAAACTGCATTCATTAAGCACTGATACACACTGAGATCTTATCCATTTTCCCATGAATAAGCAGCCAACCAATGCCCTCAAAAGTTCACAAATGGCAACTGATGAAGGCTTTGAGCTGAACTACTGTTTTACCTCGATAAGAATGCATAATCTATGGATGAGCATGATTATTTCTTGGGAACCTTGTAAACTTTACTAGGAAGATAATATGGAGATCTTTAGTCAAAGTTTCTAATCGTACGTGTGCAATCTCAGCATCGGATGAGCAATCGCAAGTGGTGTCTAATAACTGACCAGTTGCGTGCTAACATTGCAGTGTCAGGTCAAGTTCTTGGGGGTGTTAATGTCTCTGGGGATCTATCCTGGGCCCAGCCATTGAAGTATGCATATCAGCGGTTATATTTCATTAGGTGTTTGAGGAGATTTGGTATATCACGGAAGACTCTAACAAACTTCTATAGATATACTGTGGAGAGCATTCTAACTGGTTGCGTCACCGTCTGTTATGGAGGGGCCATTGCACAGGTTCAGAAAAAGTTGCAAATTCATCATGGACACTAGCCTTTGCCCTCTTCTCATTGCCAATAAATATAATTGTAACTTGTAATGTTTCTTATTATTTATTGCACTGCACTGCTGCTATACAACAAAAAACTTCATGCCATACAGTGTGCCGGTGATATTAAACCTGATTCTGATTCAGATTCAGATTCTGAAGTGGTAGACCTGTGGTTTGTTTCAAAGCTTCTCGGACCTTAATAACTGAAGACTTGAGATAATTTATGGGAGGTCCTAGAGATAGTGTTAAGTATTTGAAAAGCCATTTGTTGCCAAAAATGCATTCTTGCATTCTCAAAAGCAGCTACACTACAACCTACAAACACATCAAGTATCTTTCAACTTTATGCAAGATGCTTCAATGAACTTGGACTTTGGATAAATAATTCCTTGGAGTTTTCTTATCTAACTTGTTCATTTTTGATCGGAATCCAGCCAGAATGGTTTCGTCCAATTACAGTAATTATTTCTTGGAAGTCAGAAGCTACATCATCTGCTCAATAATTATGCAGGAGCAAACTCATGCTTTCATTGAATTAAGAAGCAAAGTAAGTCGTTCAGTATTTATAATTACCCAACACGTTGTTCAGAAAAGCAAAATGACTCTCTACTTTTGATTCCTCCACTAACCCCGCCTGTGGACGATGAATTGTAAACACAAGAGATTCTGCAGATACAGAGGAACACACAGAATATGCCGGCGGAACTCATCAGGGAAAGCGGCATCTATGGTAAGGAATGAACAGTTGTTATTTCAGCTGTACACCCTTCATCAGGGCTAGAAATGAAGAGGGAAGAAGCCAGAATAAGGTGTGGGGAGGGGAAGGAGTACAAGCTAGAAGGTGATAGGTGAAGCCAGGTGAGGGACAAATGGGTGGGTGGAAGTGGGGAGGGGATGACGCAAGAATCTGGGAGATGATAGGTGGAAACTGTAAACGACTAGAAAAGAACTCTGGTAGGAGAGGAGAATGGACCTTGGAAGAAAGCAGAGGAGGGGACACAAGATGGAGGTGTGAGGCACATGAGGAGAAGAGAAGAGGTAAGAGGGGAGCCAGATTGGGGAATGGAAAAAGAGAAAAGGGGGAGGGGGGGAGAAATTGCCGAACATCAGAGATATGGATGTTCATGTCGTCAGGTTGGAGGCCACCCAGACTGACAATGAATTTCAGTTGAGTGTAGTAGTGCGATCACTCGAATGGAGTATGACATTCTCAGGAACTGTCTGTTGGTGGGTCCTCAGGTTGCTGTAGAGGCTGACTTGGGATCAATATAACCAGGACGTTAGGATGGATTCTCGTAATGGGGAATACCAATGCGCGACTTTGTTTAACGTGGAGAGGCTGCTGCGTATGCTGCCACCACACAGTCCTTGACAGATCAGGGCTAGGGTCCAGAGACATGGAGTTCAAAATGTCTGGGAACCCTTCACTGCTGCGCTCTTCCTCCCATTGTGATGTGTGATCATCTTCCACCACCACCACCACTGAGGATCTCTCTTATTGTAACATCTCCTTTGACCTTACTGCCATGGGTGACCTTCCAGGAGCTAAGCTCCAGACAACATCTCTCTTGGGATCTCTGGAACTCACTAGCCTCTCCGCCATGAGAAGGTTGCAATCTTCAGAGATTATATCTCCTCACCAAAAAAAAACAAATGTGAGAAAAGATGCAATGCTCTGTTTTTGGTCTTTGACGTCAAAACCCCACATAGTTGTGTTATTTAAACCTGAGAACTCTACATACCGTTCCACTACCAGATGGAACTAGAAACTGTGGCAGAAAGTTTGCCTTAAGGAGTTTGTATGTTCTCTTTGTGACCACGTTCATTTCCTCTGACATTACAAAGATGCACAGGTTAGTAAGTTAAAGTTAAAAGTTTGATGTAAATTTATTTTCAAAGTACATATATGTCACCCATATATAACCCTAGGATTCACTTTCTTGTGGGAAAACTCAATGAATCCATAGAATAATAACCACAATAGAATCAACGAAGGACTTCATCATTTTGGATCTCCCCCTCCCTCTCCAACTTTCAAATCCCTTACTCACTCTTCCTTCAGTTAGTCCTGACAAAGGGTCTCGGCCTGAAACGTCGACTGCACCTCTTCCTAGAGATGCTGCCCGGCCTGCTGCGTTCACCAGCAACTTTTATGTGTGTGCTTGAAATTCCAGCATCTGCAGAATTCCTGTTGTTTAAGGACTACACCAACTTGGGTGTTCAACTACCGAACAAAAGTCAAGAAACTGTGCAAATGAAAAAATAAAGAAAAATAATAATAAATAAGGAAGGAATAAATATCGAGAACATGAGGTGAAGAGTCTTTGAAAGTGAGTCCATAAGTTATGGGAACACTTTAATGATGAGGCAAATGAAGTTGAGTGAAGTAATCCCCTTTGGTTCAAGAATCTGATGGTTGAGGAGAAGTAACTGTTCCTGAAACTGGTAGTGTGAGTCCTGAGGCTCATGTTGCCTTCTTTCTGATGGCAGAAGTGAGAAGAGCACAGTAGCATAGTGGTTAGCACAATGCTTTGCAGTACCAATGACCCGGGTTCAATTCCCACCGCTGCCTGAGAGGAGTTTGTACGTTCTCCCTGTGAACACGAGTTTTCTCTTGGTTATCCACATTCCAAAGATGTTCCAGTTGGTAGGTTAATGATTAGGCTAGGATTAAATCGAGGGATCACTGGGCAGTGCGGCTCGAAGGGCCTAATCTGCACTGTACCTCAATAAAAAATAAATAAAAGACAGTATATCCAAGGTGGTGGGGTCCCTGATAATGGATGCTGCTTTCCTGTGACAGTGTTTCATGTAGACGTCCCCAATAGTGGAGAGGGCTTTACCCATGATGGTTACATAGGTGAAGTTGGGTGTTATGATCTCATTGGGCCAGAAGGGCCTGTTACCATGCTGAATCTCTAAATAAATAAAAAGGACGACTAAAATACCTGAGTGAGCTGCGATGCATTATCAGATCAGACGTAAGCAGAATTGTGGAATTGGCTCTTGCCTGAAAGCTGGATCTATTCTCCAATATCATTAAAAGAGAATTAATGGATAGCATTGCTCCTTTTCGCTCACGCTGGCCAACAACTCATATTTGAGAGGTGCATTTACAGTGTTTGGTTCCAATGAGCAGACAGAACTCCATGTTGCAAGGCCACACTCCATCAACATTCATTAACATTATCTGCTTCACGGCTCGTCCCTGGTTTAGTCTCAGTGCAGCCAAATTAACATTGTCCAGATTCAGGTCTTACCATGCAATAGCCTGTTGATTTGTGAGCCTGCAGCTGCCTGCTGTAAATATAAAATCACGCAAGTGCACTTTGAGCAAAATGACGGCAAGCCCATCTGTCCTGCAGAATTCTCATCCCATTTCATAATCCACACAGCAGGAATCTCTTTCGCTTGTGTTATATTGATTCCTGCCTTGTCCACCACAGTCACCAGTTCTCAAACACCAGGATGAAGGGTCTCGACCCGAAACATCAACTGTTTACTCTTTTCCATAGATGCTTCCTGGCATGCTGAGTTCCTCCAGCATTTTGTGTGAGTCACTAATTCTGTCAGTTTTAAGGCATTCAGACATTGTGTAGTATGAGTCATCCTTAGCAAAATAATAAATCATCTTTGGACTAGATATTCTCACCCACCCTCAGGTGTTAGAGATTACTTCCATGCCTCTGAGCCATTATTAAGGAGCTCTACGACGGATCTAGAGAACTCCCGCAGAAAGTGCACTATATGCATTGAAATCACTGAAAGGATCACTGGGATCTCCCTCTCCCTATTTGGGAGTGCTGTATACAAAGGGCCCAAAGCATATTGAGGATTCCTACCACCCATCCTACAATCTCTTTGACCCACTACCATCAGGAGCACCTCAAGTCTAGGAATGCCAGACTGGTAACATGTAGTGAGACAAATGAATACCCTGCCCTCACCAAGATCTCATCACTAGGACAGTGAGCTGTTTACTGTTTACTGTACTGTTGAGTGTTTACTGTTCACCTGTGCTGTGCACTGCATACATTTTGAATTATTTTTTTTAGATTAGATTATGAGGACATGCAATCCTCTTTTATTGTCATTTAGTAATGCATGCATTAAGAAATGATACAGTATTCCACCAGTGTGATATCACAGAAACACAGGACAGATCAAGACTGAAAAACTGACAAAAACCACATAATTATAACATATAATTACAACAGTGCAAGCAATATCATAACAAGATGAAGAACAGGCCATGAGCACGGTAAAAACTTCAAAGTCTTTCGAAAGTCCCACATCTCACGCAAACGGGAGAAGGAAGAAAACTCTCCCTGCCATACCCGACCACAGTCCGACTCTGAGTCGTCCAAAAACTTCGAGCTCCGACCAACCCTCCGACACCAAGCACCAAGCACCATCTCTGTGGAACGCTTCGACCCCAGCCCCGGTCGCCAGCAGCAGGCAAAGCTGAAGATTTTGAGGCTTTCCCTCCAGAGATTCTTGATCACACAGTAGCAGCGGCAGTGAACCAGGCATTTCAGAACGCAAACAACAGGAATTCTGCAGATGCTGGAAATTCAAGCAACACACATCAAAGTTGCTGGTGAACGCAGCAGGCCAGGCAGCATTTCTAGGAAGAGGTACAGTCAACGTCTCAGGCCGAGACCCTTCGTCAGGACTAACTGAAGGAAGAGTTAGTAAGAGATTTGCACTAACTGTTCCTTCAGTTAGTCCTGACGAAGGGTCTCGGCCTGAAACGTCGACCATTATTCTTCCTAGAGATGCTGCCTGGCCTGCTGCGTTCACCAGAAACTTTGATATGTGTTGTGGGCATTTCAGAAGTTACTCCAGATGTTCCTCTGTGCTCTCACATCTGTCTCCAACAAATCAGAATTGTGCACGGCCCCTATTTAACAAATGCAATATCATTTCACCGGAGAGGCTACACGCATAGTAATGACTTACTTTTGCTTTATGTGTTGGTGTGATATACGTCTTGTGGTTGCACATGGTCCGGAGCAAGGTGGTTTCATTTGGTTGTACATATGTGCAGTCAGATGACAATAAACTTGAATGTGAATTTGAATTTAAGTTCAGCTGACTAAACCCTGATATAAGGGATCACAACAACATTGGCTACCACGTCTATCTTCCACTGGAGCTAAGTTGCAGGAATGAGTACTAGAGGCATGACTCCTTGCCAAATGTTGAAGGTTATTTTAGCAAACATCGGTGGAATTTTTAGAATCCTTGCAGCTCTCGTGTGCTATGATGACCTTAATTACCCTTGTCAGGTAGCATTTAACCTCTAGGGCTCAGTAGTTGGTTAGAGCTTTATTGCCATTGCTGAAGACAACTAGATTGCAGTGCTGCTTCATTCAGTGCAAAACAGCACACTTGCATTTCACTTAACAAAAGTATAATGACCACATTTAAGATGATGTCTGAGTTATTTAGAATGACATCTAAGTTACAACTAAATTAAAAATAAATGACTCTAAAATTAAAAGAAACAGTGGCTGCCCCATTCAAGCGTTGCATAAGCCCATGTTATAAAATACGATGATTAAATCAAAAATAGTATCAAGAATTATGCCTGTGTATTGCACTTAGAGATTGTCCATAGTGCCTATGGACTAGGGTTGGGTGGGTGGGGGCATCGTTCAGTTGCACAACAGCCCCTGGGGAAAAGAATGTTTTTCAGTCTGGACATCCGTACAGAGATCTCCTGCTGGATGGGAGAAGATTGAAAAGGTGATTACTGGGGAGGGATGAGTCTATCCCTCTATAGACATCATGAATTCTAGATGGCTTCCATATCTGGTAGTTGTGTCCCAATGCAGTTCCGTGCAGACCTAATCACTCTCTGAAGTGCTTCTTGGTCAATCTTTACGATCGTTACCCATACTGTCATGCAGTAGGTCAGTATGCTCTCAAGTACACGTCAATAAAATTTACCAGCAGCTTTTGAAGCAGATTCTTTAAACTCCAAAGATAGTATAGGCACTGATGAAGCTTCCCTACTATCTAGGAGGTGTTGGTGGTATAGAAGTCGTTGATCACGTTAACAGTTCAAAGCCTTTTCTGGTTTTGACAGCTAATTTGTGTCTTCTGACGGCCATGCCATCTTCTTGCCGGTACCATTGGGAAGGAGGTACCCGATCGGGCTTGAAGTTCCTCACCACCAGGTTCAGCTAGTTCCCTTCACAACTAGGTCTTGAAACCACTAAGCTTCCTCGGTATAGCAACACTGACCACTTTGCATTACAATGGACTTCGTTTTCTTCTAAATACAAAGTTCAAAACTGAAAGTAAATTTGTTATCAAAGTATGTACTGTATATGTCACCATATACAACCCTGAGATTCATTTTTTGAGGCCATAATCAATAAATCCAATAACCCTAATAGGTATATGGACAGGAAAGGAATGGAGGGTTATGGGCTGAGTGCAGGTCAGTGGGACTAGGTGAGAGTAGCGTTTGGCACGGACTAGAAGGGCAGAGATGGCCTGTTTCTGTGCTGTAATTGTTATATGGTTATATAAGTCACTTATAAGTCAAGAGCATCATAACATTTTAAGTAACGTTTGGATATTAAACACACAGCACATATTTTCCTCGTATGAACGTATAAAATCATTGCAACGCACCGATATTGCTGAATCAGTGGGAGCACTGGGCTTGTTTTCCTGCAACAACACGGTCCTATTGAGGGGTGATGAGAGACAGCGATACTCAAAGGGTGGTTGGTTCCTTATGTCCATTCTATTCCGCAATTTAGTCTTCATTGCATTCATTGCAGAGATAAGTTGGAAATGGAAGCAACGTTTTCAGTGCTTCCATGGCTATCTCAGGATATTTAGCCTTGACTTTGAACCGGAATGCTGGCAGAGACGTTATGTCAAACATACTTTTCAGCCCGCCGTCATTTGCAAGCTCAAGGAGTTGATCTCCTTCTCACGCTGACATGGATGACGCGCGGGTAATGACCTCGCATGCGTTCAAGCTCAACAGTGGGCGTGACTGGAGTGAGGAAAGGTGCAGTCTTATCGCCAAATCATATCGTTTCCTCGCGGCCCGGTAGCACATGCTTTGCGGCCCGGTGATTGGGGACTGCTGGGTTATGGAGCAAGTGAAAATTGAATGAAGTTATCCGCTCAGAAACAGTTATTACCCCTCTGATGCTGCTTTCCTGTGCCAACGCCCCCTGTAGATCTGTTCAGTGGTGGGGAGGGCTTTACCCGCGACGGACTGGGCCATATCCACTACTTTTTGTAGGATTTTCCTTTCGAGGGCATTGGTGTTTTCATACCATGCTGGAAGTCTTGAGCAACAATCACAAAATGTTGGAAGAACTTAATAAGTCAGGCAGTATCAATGGAGGGGAATAAACAGTTGATATTTTGGACTGAGGCTCTTCATTAGGGCTGAAAAGAAAAGGCAGAGAACCAGAATAAGAAAGTTGGGGAGCGAATGGAGTACAAGCTGGTAGGTGATAGGTGAGACCAGGTGAGGGCAAAGGTGGGTGTGTGGGGGAGGGGGATGAAATGAAAAGCTGAGAGGTGATAGATGGAAGAGGTAAAGGGCTGAAAATTGAAGGAATCTAATAAGAGAGAGCAGTGGACCATGGAAGAAAGGGAAGGTGGGATACCAGGCGTTGGACAGGTGAGAAGAAAAGAGGTGAGAAGGTAACCAGAATGGGGAATGGAAAAAGACAGAAGAGGACAGGGGTTCTAATTTTGTTCTAATTGTGTTTTCTCTTATAAAAATTGTGTAAGTTTATGTTTTTCTTGTGATCTGATGCTACAACACTGTGCAAAAGTCTTTGGCACAATATACATAGTTAGGGTACTTCAGACTTTTGACCAATACTGTAGTAATTTTATGTATTGCACTGTACTGCTGCTGTTATAAAATAAAAACTAATTTCATGATATACGTGAGTGATGATAAACCTGATTCCGATATTTGTCTCTATTGTGAACTGGGAGAGGGAAGGGTGCAGGGAGAAGGGAATCATGGTGGGAAAAGGGAAAAGAAATACAATTCCCTGCCTGTCCTGGTGGAGTTTGATCTTGAGACTCTTTTTCACATCCAGTTCAGGGAAACTAACCACAATATTAACATGCCAGTGAGTAAGAAATTTATTTATTTATGAGATACAGTCTGGAATAGGCCCTTCTGGCCCTTCGAGCCACGTCGTCCTGCAATCCCTGATTTAATCCTTGCCTAATCACAGGATAATTTACAATGACCAATTAATCTACCAACTATGGCAGGAAACTGGAGCACCCCGGAGGAAATCCATGCAACCCTGGGGAGAAGGTACAAACTCCATACAGGCAGAGGCTGGAATTGAACCTGGGTCGCGGGTACAGTAAAGCATTGTGCTAACCACCTCGCTACCATGCTGTTTTATAGACGTTATTATGACATTCTTGTTCCTTAAGACTTCATGAATTTCAGCCTTTGTTTCCTGGTGTATATTAATCTGAAATTTAACAGAGATAGGTGCTTTGTGCCAAATGGGAAATCGCATCTACTCCCATCAGTGTACACTGTGTGCATCGACAGCAATGTACACCATTGCCACAAACTGCCATCGCTTTTCTGAAAGAACTACCAAACTGGTAATCTTCACCAACCTGGAAGACTAAGAGCAGCCGGTGCATGAGAACCATCAGGATTCTCTTCAAGTTAGTCAACCATCCTTGCCAGGATATTTTTTAGCTCCTTCATCACCTCTGGTTCAATGTTCTGGTGTTCCCAACTTATCATGCATTGTGGAAGTATTCCCAAAACGTGAATTGCAACAGTTCAAATAACAACCATTAAATAGCAAAATAGCATTTAAAATACACCCTGTCAAAGAACAACAAAGAAGAATGCACTAATAACCATTTTATTAGACGCAACTGTACACCGCTTGTTAATGCAAATATCTGATGAGCCAATCATGCGGCAGCAACTCAGTGCATAAGAGCATGCAGACATGGTCAAGAGGCTCGGTTGTAGTTCAGACCAAACATCAGAATGGAGAAGAAATGTGATCTAAGTGACTTTGACCATGGAATGATTGTAAGTGCCGGATGGGGTGTTTTGAGTATTTCAGAAAAATGCTGATCTCCTGGTATTTTCACCCACCACAATCTCCAGAGTTTACTGAGAATGGTGCAAAAAATGAAAAAAAAAACACCCAGTGAATGGCAGTTCTATGGGTGTAAGCGCCTTGCTAAAGAGAATGGCCAGATTGGTTCAAGCTGACAGGAAGCGACAGTAACTCAAGTAACAATGTATACAACAGGGACATGCAGAAGAGCATCTCTGAATGCACAACACGTCGAACCTTGAAATGGATGGGCTTCAGAAGCAGAAGACCACAAACATACACTCAGTGGCCACTTTATTAGGTACAGGAGATGACCAATAAAGTGGCCATTGAGTGTAGATGCTTTTTTTAGAGATACAGAATGGTAATGGAATCTTCCAGTCCAACAAGCCCATGCAGCCCAGTTACACCAATGTGACCAATTAACCTTCTAACCCCGTGCAATGTACGGATGAGCGTGTGCCTTCAAGAACATAATGTTCATACCCAAACCAAGAGCCATGGATGAACCAGAAGATTCATAGTCTGCTGAGGGCTATATCTGTGGCATTCAAGACCAATGATTCAGAACTATACAAAAAGTCCGGGTATGAATTATGGAAGGCTATCTTAAGACTGAGAAAACAACTCCGATTGAGGTTAGAGATGGAATCAGATGTCCGTCAGCTCTAGCAGGGTTTGCAGGCTAATACTGACTACAAAGCAAAACCTAACATCATGAATGGTTGTGATGCTTTACTCCCAGAGGAACTCAACGCGTTCTATTCATGTTTTGGAAGGGGGAACAAAACTACACCTATGCGAGTCCCTGAGGCACCTGGTGACCCTGTGACCTCTGTCTTGGAGAATGACATCAGAACATCTTTCAGAAGGATGATCTCTCAAAAGGAGTCAGGCCCCAGTGGTGAATCTGCTAGGGGAATGAAAACCTGTGCCAACCAACTGGCAGACGTGTCGAAGGGCATCTGTAGTCTCTCGCCACTATAGTCAAGGGTTCCCATCAACTTCAAAAGGGCAACAACCTGGCACCCCATCCTCATCGAGGGATCAGAAGTGGAAAGGATGAGCAGTTTCAAGTTCTTGGTTGTCAGCATCTCAGAAGATCTATCCTGGACCCAACATATTGATCCAATTACAAAGAAGGTACTACTGCAGATATGTTCCATTAGGAGTTTGATAAGGCTTGACATGTCCTCAAAGGCTCTCACAAATTTCTACAGATCTACAGTGAAGAACACTCTAACTGGTTGCATCACTGTCTGGTACGAAGTGGCCACTGCATAGGTTTGGAAAAAGCAGAAGAATGTTGCAAGTTTACCCATCTCCATCACAGGCATTCACCTCCCCAGCACCGAGGACACCTTCAAAAGGCAATGCCTCAAAAATGTGACATCAATTATTAAGGATCCCTATCATAGGACCATAAGACGTAGGAGTAGAATTAGACAATCTGGCCCGTTGAGTCCGCTCCGCCATTCAGTCATGGCTGATCCTTTTTTTCTATCACCCCCTCAACCCCATTTCCCAGCCATCTCTCCATAACCTTTGATGCCATGTCCAATCAAGAACCTATCAACCTCTTCCTTAGATGCACCCAACAACCTGACCTCCACAGCAACAAATTCCACAAATTCACCACCCTTTGGCTAAAGAAATTTCTCCCATCTCTGTTTTGAAAGGGAGCCCCTCTATTCTGAGTCTGTGCCCTCTTGTCCTAGACTCTCCCACCATGGGAAACATCCTTTCCACATCAACTCTGACTCTGCCCTCCAACATTCGAAAGGTTTCAATGAGAACCCCCCCCCCCCATCCTTCTGAATTCCAGTGAGTACAGACCCAGAGCCATCAAACATTCCTCATATGATAACTCTTTCATTCCTGGAATCATCCCTGTGAACCTCCTCTGGACCCTCTCCAATGCCAGCACATCTTTTCTAAGATGAGGGTCCCAAACCTGTTCATGATACTCAAAGCGAGGCCTTGCCAGTGCCTTATAAAGCCTCAGCAATACATCTTTGCTCTGAATCTAGATCTCCTGAAATGAATGTTAACATGGTATTTGCCTTCCTTACCACCGACTCAACCCGCAAGTTATCATCCAGGACATGCTATCTTCTCATTGCTACCAACAGGGAGGAGGGTACTCAACATTTCAGGAACAGCTTCCTCCCCTCCACTACCAGAGTTCTGAATGGATAATGAACCCATCAACACTATCTCATCTTTTTGCACTACGTATTTGCCTTAAATGTAATCTTCTTATTGTAAATTATATATTTTTTCTTATTTCTGTGTATTGCAATGTACTGCTGCTCAAACCATCCAATTTCATGACATATGCCAATGATATTAAACCTGATCCCAATTCTGTGGGAGGAAACCAGAGTACCCGGAGGAAATGCACACCGTCTCTGGGAGAATGTGGTGGGATTATATCACTATTGAGTTTGTTACATTAAACAAAGTAATTCAGAGAAATTTGAATTTATAACACAAAGACTTAGATTAGTTTTTTGTTAACCTCATAGATTTTATTTGAATCCAATATGATTCATAGTTGAACTAAATAGCACCTTTAACTGGCTACACTTGTTTCCTTTACTTCAAAGAGCCTTGAGGTGTTTGCTGCCCTGGTTATAAGAAAACATATTTAATGGGTCAAAAACTTGTTACGGCAATATCAGTCGTATACCAAAATAAATTATTTTGCAAGTCTAAAATACAGTGTACTCAGAAACCAGTCTTGCTTTATAAATGATTAATGCAGCCTGGCTTGCCAGTAATTTGCAGTGCCATCTTTTTCTTCATGTCTGTCTTGATCAAAGTAATGCCATCAGCTGAGGATAATTTATACTTTCTTATTTCATCCAATTTTCGTTCTCTTCCCATGTACTTGGGGAAGCTGGTGTAATCACTGTGGGAGTCTTCGCTTACAACAACAATGTGACCTTTGAACCGGATCACTGAAATGCCTTCAGGTTTCTTGGCACCTTTATATATCTCTCTCTCTGATGCTATAATTGTGATTAGAGTCATAGAGCACTACAGCACAGAAACAGGCACTTTGACCCCTCTAGTCCATTTCAAACTATTCATCCATCTAGCACCATCAATCTGCACCTGGACCATATCCCCCCATATCCCCCCCATCCATGTACCTATCCAAACTTCTCTTAAAAGTTGAAATCAAAGCTGCATCCACCACTTCTGCTAGCAACAGGTCACTTACTTTCACCACCATCTGAGTGAAGAATTTCCCCATGTCCCCCTTAAATATTGCACCTTTCACCCATAACCTGTGACCGTTAGTTATAGTCCACCCAACCGCAGTGGAAAAAGTCTGCTTGCATTTACCCTGGTTATACCCTCAAACCGAGTTTACAACCAATTGGTGACCAAATCCCAACATAGCCACTCCCCTCTCCCACCCTGTGTCCTTTAATACTTCATTAATCAAACATATATCAAATTTAGATTTAAATTTATTGATTGATCCAGCATCATTTACAATTTGTAGAAGAGAGTTCCATATTTCTACCACTACCTGCGTGTGAAAGTGCTGCAAAATAACTTTGTAATTTTGTCTTCCTTATCTTGTATATTTGATTGGGGATGCAGTGAGAGGAGACAGTGGCTACAAACTCCTGATGGGATGTTGCTGAATCATTCCATGTAAACTTATCTTAACATCACTTCGTATCTAGACAAAGAATACATGTTCGGCACAGCATTGAGGGCCGAAGGGCCTGTATTGTGCTGTAGGCTTTCTATGTTTCTAATACAAGTCACGGAGTCATCACAGTATGGATGTAGGCCCTTCGGCCCAACCAGTCTGTGCTGACTATGGTGCCTACCCAGCTAGTCTCAGTTTCCTGTGTTTGGCTCATATCAGTCTAAGCCTCAACCTTCTGTGTACCTATCCAAGTGATTCTTAAAGGATGCTATTGTACCTGCCTCAACCACTTCCTCTAGCAGCTCGTTCCATACACTCACCACACTCTGCATGAAAGTAACCCCTCAGATCCCTTTTAAATCTTTCTCCTCTCATTCTATGCCCACTATTTTTGGACTCCACTCCCCTACGAGTTGCAGGTGGAGATACGTCTGTATCGAAGGATGTGTAAGGTGCTCCTTCCCTCCACTAGCCTGCAGCTCACCCTTGGACAAGGCATAGCACCAGCTTAGCCCTCCCGATCAGGGTCAGTGAAGTCATGGGAGCAGGTGGTGGGTGGTCGTATGAGCAGCTGGTGCATGTCACAAATCCTGGTTATGTGACCACTAACGCCAAGCAGACAATCTCTGAGGAGTATTGATAGTGGCTGGGATCACCTGTCTTGTAAAGGCACTGCCCAGAAGGCAATGGCAGACCACTTCTGTAGAAAAATTTGCCAGGAACACTCACAGTCATGGAAAGACCATGATTACCCACATCATACAAGGCACATAACGAGCGAATGAACCCTGGGGAAAGGACTTTACCACTTTATCTGTAAGTTCTCCCCGTGACCACATGAATTTCCTCCAGGTACTCCGGTTTCCAGCCACATTTCAAAGACGCATGAGTTAGAGTTAGTATTTATTTATTGAGGTACAGCACGGGATAGGCCCTTCCAGCCCTTTCAACTGTGCCACCCAGCAACCCCCGATTTAACCCTCGCTTAAACATGGACCAATTTACAACGGCCAATTAACCAACCAACTGGTGCGCCTTTGGACTGGGGGAGGAAACCAGAACACTGAGAGGAAACCCATGTAGTGAGTTGTGGGCATGCTAAGCTGGCACCAGAGTGATGGCAGCACTTGAAGTCTTTCCCCAGCACATCCTCTGAATATGTTGTCAGTTCACTGTATGTTTCAATGTACGTGTGATAAATAAAGCTGATCTTTAAGCTTAAGCCCACCTTTGATTCTCCTGTGTTCCAAGGAAAAGAGACCTAGCCTGCCCAGTGTTTGGATTGCTTCCTTACCAGAATTAACTAAAGAAACCAGCAGTTTCCTGGATACTGATCAAGGACCATTCACTTTGCTTTTGATGACTTCCCCTTAATAGTTAATTATGGGTTGGGGAACTAGACTGATGGATTGGATGGGGAATTGGGGACAAGGTATATGTCTTAGCTCATAAGATATAGAAACAGAATTAGGTCACTCAGCCATCACGTCTGCCCTACTTTTCCATCACGGCAGGCCTACTTTTCCTCCCCACCTCATTCTCCTGCCTTCTCCCCGTAATATTTAATGCATTTACTAATCCAGAATCTATCAACCTCCACTTTATGTATACCCAATGATTTGAATTGCAGAGGCTTACTGCTCTCTGGCAAAAGAAATTCCTCTGTTGTAAAGGGATCTCCTTCTATTCTGAGGCTTTGCTCTCCGGTCCTAGACTCCCCCACTATTGGGAACATCCTCTGCATATCCACTCTATCTAAGCCTTTCAGTATTTGGTAGGTTTCATTGAGATCTCCCCTCATTCTTCTAAACTTCACTGCATACAGGCCCAAAACCATCAAACACTCCTCAAATGTCAACCCTTTCATTCCTGGGATCATTCTCATGAACCTCCTCTGGACCCTCTCCAATGCCAGCACAGCCTTCCTTAGAGACGCGGCCCAAAACTGTAAATGTGGTCTGACCACTGCCTTAGAAAGCCTCAGTTTGTGTCGAGGTGAGACTTTCAGAAATAGACCTGACATGTATTGGTAACTGTACTAAAAACCAAATTCCACTGATTACTTACTGCTTGGTCCTCCACCTTTGTCCGTCCTTGGCCAATACCACCGCACACAGATGTTGAGGGATTCTTCATTGCTGTTTCCATTACCGTTTTATTTGACTAGTCAGGGTCGTTAGCCCTGAGCTGAATCCCTTGAACCTGGAGGACTGGTGGCCAACTCTGGGTTTGGCCTCTACCCTTCGACCTGTTTGGCAGGGGTGACCCTACCAAGAGCCAAAGCATAAAGCCCTGACTCCAGCCAGCATTGCTCTTCGGGTCATTGAGGGACGCAAACCTCCAAAGCCGGATTAGGTTGTGGTCCTCTTGAAGGAGATTCCAGTGATACTTGTGTCAATACGGAATAGTTTAATATCACGCCTTTATGTCCAGTATCCTGAAGATCCAGTGATTTAGTGAATGGAAATGATTGCCCAAGGAACAATACATTAACAAGAAGCTCAAGGATATCAGAGAAACAAGTCTTACAATGATATAGCATTCTGGAAAACAAACTGGCCAGCTGTTGGTTATTGGCTTACCCATGAAAATTTAATTATTTTGCTGACAATTTCCATTACTTGGTCAATTTAAATGCTTCTAGGCATCTTGTGGGGGAAATGATCAAACAAAATTTGAAGTTCAGCAACATAAAACGATAATAAGGCTGCTGGTCAAGAGCTCGGTCAAAATGTGGAGAGGATGTCTCCTTTGGTGGGAGAGCCTAGGACCAGAGGACACAGCCTCAGAATAGGGGGTCGTCCTTTTAGAATGGAGATGAGGAGGAATTTCTTCAGCCAGAGAGTGGGGATCTGTGGAATTCTTTGTCGCAGGCAGCTGTGGAGGCCAAGTCTTTACACACTGTATATTTAAGGCAGAGGCTGGTAGATTCTTGATTGGCAGGGCATGAAGGAATACGGGGGGGGGGAGGGGAAGTGAGGAAATTGGGGTTGAGAGGGAAGATGGAATGGTGGAGCAGACTCGATGGCCTAATTCTGCTCCTATACCTTATGGTCTAAACCTATAGCACAAACCTTTGCACCACAACGGTAATTGTTTTAAAAGCATACATCTCTTCGAACAAGACAACTGGACATGTAATCTGTTGTTATAGATTTTTAAAAATTACATATATATAATTGTCTTTATTTGAAGAGGGAAAGAAGGACAGAAAGGCAGAGATTTAGAGAGAAAATTCTACAGCTTAGGGCTTCGACAGTTGAAGGCAAATGTTGAAACAATTAAAAATGGAGCTGAGTTAAAGACCAGATATAGAGTTGTACAGCACAGAAAAGGCATTTTGGTTCCCCTTGTCCATGAGGATTGTTTTGCCAGTTGACACTAATTCGATCTGCCTGGATGAGCATCAGAGATGACTCCAAGTGATAAGACAGTGTGGCAAAAACTGCACTCTGTATCAGATACAAGGAGTGTAACGGGGCGGTGTGGAGGGAGCTTCACTCTGTATCTGATCCCGGGAGAGTGTTATTGGACAGTGTAGAGGGAGCTGCACTGCATATTTGACCCCAAAGAGAGAGTGATGGGCCAGTGTGGAGGGAGCTTCGTTCTGTGTCTGACCACGGGAGTGTGTAACGGGCAGCGAGGAGGGAACGCCAAGTGTGAGGCTTGAAAATGACCACAGTCAGGAACTCTGCAAATGTTTATTGGCTCCAGAATTTGTGAACACGTAGAGTACATTGCAGATAATAAGCTCTTCAGTGCGGACATACTCAAGCCTACGTCCCAATGTCACACACACACATACACACACACACACACACACACACACACACACACACACACACACACACACACACACACACAGACTCTCATTCAAAACATGTACACATTACAGAGTAGGCAGTGTTGGCAGGAGAGAGACAGAGGAGCCAATTGTCTTCCTATCCCCGTCTAGTTCCCAGCAGAAGGACTAAAACCCTTCCCTCTTCCCGTCTAGTAAGCAAGAGGGGCTGGACAGATTCCTAGGCATATCTTGAGTACAGGAGAGGGGCCAAAAGGCCTTCTACCCCAAGCTGCTACCTGGGACAGGGGAAAAGGCCTCATATACTTGTTTAGAATACCAGAGAGTGGGCCATCGCCCTCCTAATCTCATCTAGTACCTGGGAGAGGGGGCGAAGGGCATCCGACGACAATCTACAGAAGAGGGACTGAATGGTATCCTACCCTCAACTAATGCCTGTGAGAAAGGCTGAAAGGCCTCATATCCTTGTCTGTAGCACCGTAGAGGAGCCAACTGCCTTCCTACCCTCACCCCCTAATACACAGGAGAGAAGGGCCTCCTACCCCCTTCTAAAAGATCGAAGAGGGACCCATCACCTTCCTATACCCAAACCCTCTGGTAACCGGGAGTGGGGAGAAGGATCTTCTGGTGTTCTTCCATTACACCTGAGGGGGCCAACCTTCTTCCAAACCACCCTCCGGCCCGGTCAAGTACCCAGGAGAGGGGCCACAGGGCCTCCTCATCTCTTCTAAAACACTAGATAGAGACTCTTCACCCTCCTAGCCCTCTTCTAGTACACGGGAGAAAGGCCGAAGAGTGCTCCTCCCACCAACTCACCCCATCAGCCCAGCAGTAGCAGGTCCCGCTGGAGGGGCAGCGGCAGCGGGAGGGCGCTGACAGCGGGCGGCAGGTGGCGGGCACCAAGCGAGCGGCGGACAGCGTGGCGGCTGAGGGTCCGGAGGGTATCGGGTCCTGGTCCTCTTGGTCCTCCCCCTGCCCTCAGTAGCAGCTCGAGGCAGGCCTGACTCCTCTCTCCCCTGGCCTCCTCGCCTTCCCTCCGCAGCAGCCCCTGCAGCCGGCACACAGGGCTCTGCCCGCCTCGGTTGAGGGCCCGTGGTTCGGCACCGTACTCGAGCAGGAGGCGGGCGCAGGCCAGGTTAGCCCGGCAGGCGGCCCAGTGGAGCGGGGTATCCCCCGCCCGATCCCGGGCATTCACCAAGCCCTGGGACCCCTTTCCGGCCCCCTCAAGCAGGGCCCGGGCGCAGGCCGGCCGCTCGCGGAACGCGGCCCAGTGGAGCGGGGTGTGGCCACCACCGTCACCCGCTGCTGCCTCTGCCCCCTGCGCTAGCAGCAGCCGCACGCAAGCAGCATCCCGCTCCGCCGCATAGTGCAGGGGAGTCCGCTGGTAGCCATCCTGGGCGTTCACCTGGGGAAAGAGAGTGGCGGGGAGGGTGAGAGTTGGGGAGAGGGGCAAGGGAAGGGGAGATGAAGAGAAGGTGGGAGGGAACAGAGAGGAATGGGGAAATAGCGGGTAAGAGGGCATAATGTGAGGGGGCGTGGGAAAGAGGGATAGGGAAAGGGGAAAGATGGAAGGGAGAGAGGGGAAGAGGGAGGAGTGAAGGGATACAGATCAGGAGGGGAGGGGAGAGGGCGGGAGGGTGAGAGTGTGGAGAGGGTAAAGGTGAAAAGGGGAATGGGGGAGTGCAGGAGGAGAGGAGGAGAAAGGGAGGAGAGGGGGATAGGATAGAAGGAGGATGGGGACAGTAGAAGGGATGCAGAGAGAAGAGGGGAGGGAGAGTGGAGGGGAAGATGAAAGGAGGGTAGGGAGAGAGGGAAAGAGGAGGATAGGGAGAGAGAGGTGCAAGGGATGAAGGGAAGTGAGGGAAAGAAATGGGGGAGAGTCAGAAGAGGCAAGCATTTGATTCAATGGCAGATACATGTGCAGAATCCACGTTGCCCTTGTCTCGTTCCCCCTCACCTCCCTACCCTGTCAGCCTCCCTCCCACTTAACTTCCACCGCTTCCTTCTCTGTTACCTTCCGCCTCATTCCCCATTATCCATCTCCCCTTCCGCTCCCCTTGTTACCCCCATAATGCTCCATTACCCCATTGTTATCCTCTTGTAAACTCCATATACACCTCTACCTCATTATACCACCTTCCTCGTGTTATCCGTTACCATCCAATACCCAACCCCTTGCTTCCTTCCTGTTATCCCCTCATTCTCCCTCTCCGCACTGCCCCTTCTCCCAAACACCCTCCCCCCACTCCCTACTTACGTCTGCTAACCCCTCACTCCCCCCCACTCTTCTCTTCAATATCCTCTCCGTCCCTCCTCCCCACCATCCCCCTCACCTCTGCTCCATTCTCCAGCAACAGCTCCACACACTCGGGATCGGCCATCATACAGGCGCAGTGCAGAGGTTTCAGCGTGCCGTGGGTACAGTTCACATCCGCGCCCTGGGGGTCCGGGGATTGGGGGAGGCATAGAGGGAGCAGATCACCCTCACACTCATCTTCTATCTCCCTCCTTCCTTCTTCCTCTCACACAGTCCTCGACCTTCTCCCTCACACTACCGCTCCCTCTCTCCCACACTCCCCTCCCTCCCTCTCACACTCCCCCTCTCCCACACTCCTCCCCGCTCTCCCACACTCCCTTCCCTCCCTCCCCTCCCTCCCTCTCACACTCCCCCTCCCTCTCTCCCACACTTCCCCTCCCACTCTCACACTCCCCCTCCCTTTCACACTCGCCCCTCTCCTTCTCCCACACTCTTCCTCCCTCCCTCTCTCACACACACTCCCCTCCCTCCTCACTTTCTCACAATTCCTCTCCCTCCCTCTCTTTCACACACCCCTCCCTCCATCACTTCCACATTTCCCCTCTCCCACACCCCCCACCCTTCTCACACTCTCCCTCCTTCCCTTTCCCTCACTCCCTCTCCCTCCCTCTCTCCCACACTCCCCCTCCCTCTCTCTCCCTCACTCCCACCCTCTCTCCCTCGCACTCACCCTCTGGATCAGGCCGTGCACTGTGTCGTGAGGAAGACCGCGGAGGGTGATGGCCCTGATCAGTCTCTCCGACAGTGAGTACTTGCTCTGGATGCTTTCCATCACGGCCCACATGGTCTCACCCTTCAGTGTTGCCAGGACCCCGGTCTCAGGGTGAGGGGCTCTGGTCCTGTGAGGGAATGGGGTGCCTGAGGAGGGGAGAGAGCAGGGTGAGAGGGGTCCCGAGATTTGGGGGGGGGGTGTGGGTTCACTCCACCCTCTTGTCCTTCCTTCTCTGACCTCCCTCCCTCACCCCGTCTCTCCCTCCCTCCATCCACCTTCAAGCCTTGCTTTCAGTTCCCTACTTCCCCCTCCAACTTCCCTCACCTCTATTCTCCCTTCTCCCTCCCCACCATTGTCCCGTTTCCTCCCACCATCTCTTTCCTCAACTCTTACCTCTCCCACTCCTTCCCTTCCTGATCTTTCCCAGCATAATCTTCCCCCTCACTTGCCTCTCTCCCCCTCACCCTCATTCCATCCCCTCCCCTCCTTCCCTCTTCCTTATGTGAGGCACAGATAGACAGCCAGTATCTTTTTTCCTAGGACTCAAGTGTCTAATACCAGTTAAAATTTCAAAGTAAATTTATTATCAAAAATATACATCACCATATACTACACTGAGATTCATTTTATTGCGGGCATTCACAGTAGACCAGAAACATACAAAAGAATCAATGAAAGATTACACTCAACCAAGGATTGACCAACATTTAATGCCTGGCCTGCACCTAAGGTGAGAAACCCATTGTAACCAATTTTCACAGGGGCTCCACCGAGAGTGTCCTGACCAGATGCATCATTGTCTGGTACAGAAATTGCAAGGCATCTGACCATAAGACCCAACAAAGAATTGCGAGGACTGCTGAGAGAATCACTGGGGATCACTCAAATTGTTTAATGTCATTTCCAATACAAAAGTGTAAAAGAGGATGAAATACAGTAATTGTTACTCCAGATCTGATGCAGCACGAAAAACACAATGAGATAAAGAAAATAATCATTAAAATAAAACGTCCATAAAGTGACACTAGACACTATACAAAAGGTGGCTGGCAGGAAATGATAAAGTAGTGATGGGGGGCATGTTGTGGGTTTGTTTAGTGGGTGAAGGTGTTGATCAGCCTTACTGCTTGGGGAAAGTAATGGTTTTTGAGTCTGGTGGTCCTGGCGTGGATGCTACATAGCCTCCTCCTGATGAGAGTGGGACAATAGTCCATGAGCTGGGTGGGTGAGGTCCGTCATGATGTTATTGGCCCTTTTCCGGTGCCTTTCTGTATATGCAGTATTTATTTGGTGGTGGGCATGCAGTGGCAGTGACGTGTTGGCCAGTCTTGACTACCCGTTGTAGAGCCCTGCTGTTTCCGTACCAAATAGTGATGCAGCTTGTTGGGAAGCTCTCTACCGTGCCTCTGTGGAATGACGTGAGTATACTGTAGATGTGCATAGTCCAGCTCTCTTCAGCCTCCTCAGAAAGCAGAGGCAGTGAGTCAGAAAGCTCTTTCACCAACCAACATACCTACCAACAGCACTGCTAATGCCTTAGCCTTGTCCTTCTCGTCCTACCATCAGGCAGGAGATGCCGTACCATTACAACAAGGTTAGAACAAGGGCTTTTAAGGTGGGAAACTGCTTCTTCCCCCAGGTCATCACGTATGAAGTGCTTGTAGCGTACTCTTTACCTTTTGACTGGTGTCGTAAATGCACCTTATTATTTGTTAATTTATTTATGCTAGTATTACTTTGTGCTGTGTGTGAGTTACTGTACATGTACTGTGTTGTGGACCTTGGTCTGAAGGAACATTGCTTTGTTTGTAATATATATGTATATGGTTGAATGACAATACCCTTGAACTTGACTTCAATATGAACTTGAGTTACTTGTTCTATGTACCCCGTTAAAGGCAAAAACCTTAATAGCGTTAGAGGGATGTTAGAGTCAAATCCAAAGCTTCCTGAAAGGGGCTACACAAGTTGATAAGGTGGTAAACAAGTCATGCTCAGGGAACTGAGTTCAAGAGTCAAAGTTATGTTTCAGCTGTATAATCTGCCATGGACGGTCCCAAGCCCAGCTGCAAAAGAAAGAGGGTTGGGCGTGGGGCCAGTAACTCCATTCCACAAAAACACAGTGCTACAGAAACACCAACAGAAGCTCCAGAGACCTCATCTCTGGGAGAGGAAGGATCCATCAAGGAGATGGGCTAAGCCTGGAGACAACATGAAAGACTGACCCAGGACAGGGGACTCTGGTGAGCTATTGTCAGCGGCCTATGTTCCAGAAAGGGCGATGGGGCTTAAGTTTATAAAATTCTGGTCAGGCCAAATCTGGCCATTACAATCAGTTCCGATTGCCTCGTTATAGGAAAGGTGTGGAGGCATTGGGTTAACTGCAGAACAACTTCACCAGCACGCTGCCTGGACTAGAGGGCATGAGCTATACAGAGAGGTTGAACAAACTTGGTTTGTTTTTTTCTGGAGTGCCAGAGGCTGAGGGGAGACCGGATAGAAGTTTATAAGATTATGAGAGGCACACAATAGATGGCCAAAGTGCAAGACCCTGTTGGACATTGTCAATGTCGAATGCTGCAGGTCCTATTAACTGATTTATTGGCAGATGGCAGGGGGGAGCTGTGTGGCCTCAGACGTAGCGAGGACTTGGCCCCAAGCCGTACTGTCACCTGTTTACAGCTGCCCAGGGGAGAGGTGTCGGAGTCAGAGCGCTCCACCAGAAGCAGCGTGGCGTGGTGTATAAACTGGAGCCAGTGCTGCCCCCAGTGTTTGCTCAGCAGAAGACAAGCTGTATTGTGTCCAACTGCAGATTTCTGCAACATTCATGGACCTCAGGGTCTTGCTGGACTATTTTTTTTGTGTGACTGCATTTCACTGACATGTTGAATGTGCTTGCTATCTTATCTGTGCCTTGTGCTGAGTGTGACTGTTGGTTACACCTTGGCCTTGGAATAACACTGTTTCATTTAGATGTAGTCATGTATAGTTGAACGACAATTAAACTTGAAGTTGAACTTTTACCCCAGGGTTGAAACTAGAAAGCATGCATTTAAGGTGGGAGGCGGGGGGGTAAATCTAAAGGTGCTGTGGGGGCAAGTTTTTACTTTACACAGAGTGGTGGGTGCCAGCAAGCCAAACGCAAACGAGGCACTTAAGCAGCTCACAGATGGGCACATGACTGTACAAGGAATGGAGGGACATGGACATTCACGTAGGCATTTAATTACCAGTTTTGTTAATTCAGAACTGGCACTGTGTTCCTGTACTGTACTGTTCCATATGTTTCACGTAACATGGTTAGGAGTCCTCCATCTCGGGTCCTGACACTTATGGTACACCTCCCAAGTTGTCCTAGGCCTGGCAGAGGAGGGGATCCTGGGGTTAGAGTACGTTGACAGTCTGGGGTCGGTAGGAAAAGACTAAGCAGACTGGATTTGAGACCCTAGGGAGTTGAAGGGAAGATGGGGGGGGAGCAAAATGTGGAGAAATGTCAGGTATGGAGGTGGGGGGAGGTGTGAAAAGAAAGAAAGAACGAGGGAGAGAAGGGAGAGAGAGGGAAAGTGAGAGCGAGGTTGATAGTGAAACAGACAGAGGGAGGGGAACTAAGGAAGGGAGAGAGTGATGGATAAAGAGATGTGGATCCAGAGAGATTAACAAATAGTGAGGGGGAAGAGGTACTAAGAATGGAAGCAGACAGAAAGTGAGAGAGAGAGACAGACAGACAGAAGGACAGAAACTGATGGTGATAGAGAGAAATGTGGAAAGTGTGAGCAAAATAGGGACTGAAAGAGAGATACAGAGTAAGAGGGAAATGACAGTGACAAAAATGGAACCAGAGGGGGAAGACTTAGAAAGAGTGAAAGAGAGAATAAGTGGTTGAAAGAGAGATAGAGACAGAGGGAGAGAGAGTGATAAGGGGAGGAGGGAAATGGGATGGGGAGAGAGACAGAAAACTGACCGAGTGAGATGGGGGAGACAGTCAGAGACAGATAGTCAGAGAGAGAAACGAAAGAGAGCTGAGAGAAAGGAGAGAGAGGAGCGAGAGAGAGACATAGAAAGAGGGGGTTTGAGGAAGGGGTGAGAGAGGGGTCAGACTAACCGTTCCCTGCGATGGAGGAGCAGAGAGGTTTTAAAAAGGCTGCAGAAAACAGGCAGAGGCCCAGGGCTCTGCAAACACACACAGTTCCGGTGATCTGTATACACACACACACACACACACACACACACACAGTTCCTCGGGGTCTGCACACAAGCACACATACACAGACCCCAGACACACAGTACAGACCTCAAGAGCTGGATTCCTCTCCGGCCTGTGAATGTGTGCCTGCCGGACTGGGAAGGGGCGGTTCCATCTGTCACTGGTTTATTGCCTAACATGGGCCGCCAGAAGGAGACAGATACTCGATGTAGGTCGGGGCGGGGAGGGTGCAGGAGGTGGGGAAATGGAGAGAGAGAGAGAGAGGGAAGGAGGGAGGGAGGGTGAGAGAAAGGGAAAGAGAGAGAGAGAGGGAGGGAAAGGGGAGGGGAGAGAGGGAAGGGGAGGGGAGAGAGGGAAGGGGAGGGAGAGAGGTGAGGGTGGGGAGAGAGCAGGGAAGGTGAGGGAGGGAGGAGGAGGGGAGAGGGAGGGAGGAAGAGGGGAGAGGGAGGGAGGAGGAGGGGTGGAGGAGGGGCGAGGGAGGGAGGAGGAGGAGGAGAGGAGGGATGAGGAGAGGGAAGGAGGAGGAGGGAGGGGAGAGGAAAGACTGAAAAAAGGGAGGGGAGGGAGAGAAAGAGAGGAAGGAAGTGAGATTCACTCTGCGTCTGATTCTGGGAGTGTGTGACGGGCCAGTGTATAGGGAGACTTGTGTACGATGTTCGAGAATGTATGCAACAGTCAGCAATTCCTGCAAGTGTTTATTCATTGCAAAATTCAAGTCAGTGAACAGTGCAAAACTATCTCTAACACACACACACACACACACACACACACACACACACACCAGGTTCTCTCCCATCCACACCCCACACCCCGTCCTCCATTATGTATGGAGGAGATGTGCCATAAAGCCTCATCCCCCTACTAAAACTCTGATAAGAAACCAAACTTTTACCTTCATCTAGTAGAGGGAGGTGGGCCAAAGAGTCACCTTGTAAAATGCTGGAGTGGGGGCCAACACACTCCTACCCCAGTCCAATAGCTGTTAGATGGGCTGAAGGGTCACCTAACTCCTCCTTAACCCCCATCTAGTACCCGAGAGAGGTCGGAAGGCCTCTTGCCTCCTGAAACACCAGAGAGGGGCCAACCTTCTTTCTAACCCCCGTATGGTACCTGGGAGATCAGCCAAAGGAATTCACCCCCCCCCACACACACACACACACACACACACACACACACACACACACACACACACACTTCCACACTCACAGTAGCTCCAAAGAGGCCTGAACCCTCTCCCCACACAGGATGGATGAAGGGAGGAGGAAGAATCGCAATTCTGTGGGACCTTATCAAAAACCTCACTATAGTTCATACAAGCAACATTTATTGCACTGCCCTTCATCTTTGGTTACCTCCTCAAGGTGCACCATCAGATTTGTGAGACATGATCTCCCCTGCACAAAAATGCTCTCAAAGTTCAAAGTAAGCTAATCATCAAAGTACATTTATGTCACCATATACAGCTTTGAGATTCGTTTTCTTGCGGACATACTTAATAAATCCATAACAATAATAACCGTAATAGTGAAGGACTGCACCAGCTTGGGCATTCAAAAGTGTGCAAAAGACAACAAATTGCAAATATGAAAGAAAGAAATAAGGTAAAAGGAGATGAGTTATACAGCTGTCGTTACAAGCAACTGGTTGCATGCAACGTTACGTTCAACTCTTTGAGTGAAATTGCAGAAAGTTTGAAGTTAATAACTCATCTCCTTTTACCTTAGGCCACGAACTTATCAAACACCCCTGCTGTGGACCACTTCTGGAGGTCCCAAGACGCCGACTTCTATAAAGAAGGGATCCGTATGCTCCACGAGCGCTGGACTAAGTGTGTAAGTGTAGGAAAAATAAATGCATTAGGTTTCTAAAATTGACTCCTTCTACCTTAGGCCATGAACTTATCAATCACCCCTCGTAACTGTTCCTTGACCTGGTGGTGTGAGTCCTGAGGCTCCTGTACCTTCTTCAAAGTTTCAAGTTTCAAAGTTAATTTAATGTCAGAGAACCTTGAGATTTGTTTGCTTACATGCAGCCACAAAGCAAGGAACCCAAAAGAACCCAATTAAAAAAATAAAGAGCAACACCCAGTGATAATTTACCACAATTTACTTCAGAAAAGATGTTAATGGTAATGTTTTTAGACAAATTTCTTGCCCTTTGAACTAGAAGTGAGCTGTCGCACACACCATCTTAACAGGGAGAAGAGAGCACGGCCTGGGTAGTGGGAGTCCCTGATGGTAGATGTTGCTTTCCTGCGACAAAGCTTCCTAAAGATATGCTCAAAGGTGGGGAGGGCTTTACCTATGAAACTATTTCCATTACTATTTGTAGGATTTTCCATTCAAGGTCACTGATGTGATGCAGTCAGTCAATACACTCTCCACTACAAACCTACAGAAGTTGGTCAAAGTTTTAGATGTCATGCTGAATCAACACAAACTCCTAAGGAAGTTGAAGCGCTGCACTTACGTGCCAGGCCGAGGACAGGTCCTCTGAAATATTAATACTGAGGAATTTAAATTTGCTGACCCTCTCCACCTCTGATCCTCTGATGAAGACTGGCTCATGCACCTCTGGTTTCCTTCTCCTGAAGTCAATAATCAGCTCCTTGGTCTTGCTGACATTGAGTAAGAGGTTGTGTTATGGCACCACTCTGCCAGAATTTCAATCTCCCTCCTATATGCTGATTTGTCTCCACCTTTGACTCGGCCTTCATTGAGTTGAGTTCCTCTCTGTGCCTTGTGGCGCATCAGGTGGCAACTTTGCCATTTCTTTAGCATTTGTCTGCTTTTTACAGGGCCAAGTTGCTATCTAAATGCTCAACACAGCATGGATGGTAAGTGTGCAAGGAGCTGGCCAGATTTGAACCTGGGACCACTCACCTTGAAGTCCGGTATGGATGCCACTACACCACTGGCTGGCTGCTCTTTATTGGACCACAATTCCCTTGCCTTGCTGAGGTCCAGGTCACCTTATCCTGTATATGGTTTACTTGCTCCAAGTTTGATTTAAGAGCCCTCAAACTCTGACACTGTATCTCCCAAAATTAGACTTGATTTTCTAAGCTCTGATACTTAAATCTATGAATGTCCAAAACCAAACTCTGCTTTTCATCACTTGATCAAAAGTGATCATTAAAGCTTCAGTCTCCCACTTTTCCGTGAACTGTGTCCTTTGAAGCCGGTAATAGCAACTTGGCCACATCTTTCTGCAAGTGGTTTGAAGGTCTTCCAATCGTGGCAGGACATCTGTCTTCAGAAACAAAACTAGAGAAGCCAGCACTCTTCAAAGTAGGAAATTTGCCAATAGAATGTGTGCCAATAAAAGTCACTTATAAAGCAATTAAAGATGCTGGAAATGAATAATACAAAGCTAAGCGCTTTGATATACTCATGGTGGGTTTAAGGCTTGACCTGTGCTGTGCAAGAGTTTTGACTTTACTCTTGAGAGTATGATGCAAAAGATCATAAAAGAGAGAAAAAAAAAAGAGACTTCTTAATCCTGCAGGGTGACAGTTCTCATTGTTAGGTAGGTAATTAGGTATGTCGCATCCGGAGTTTCTCCGGTTAGCGGACGATTTCCCTCCACGCCTCTCTGACGTAGTGGGGAACCGCGTACGAGGCAAGTTACAGCAGTGGTTTCCCATTGCCTTCTGCCGGGTGAATTTCCAAAGAGATCACCAGCTCATAACCCAGCACAGAGGGCAAGCGTGCAGGGGAGCCGGCTGGATTCGAACTCTGGACCTTTCGTATTACCAAGAGGACAATGCTTAAGAGTTATGACTGAGGGAGCATGAACTAGCTGGAGTTGCATCCACTAGATAACCAGGAATATACACTCAATGGCCACTTTATTAGGTATACCTGCTAGTTAATGTAAATATCAAATCAGCCAATCATGTGGCAGAAACTTAATACACAAAATCATGCGGATATGATCAAGCGGTCCAGTTGTTGTTCAGACCAAACATCAGAATGGGGAAGAAATGTGATCAAAGTGACTTTGACCATGGAATGATTGTTAGTGCCAAACTGGCTGGTTTGAGTAAGACCATAAGACCAGGGTCGCGGTCCGGTGGTGTAGTGGCATCCGCACCAGACTTGGAGGCAAGTGGCCCTAGGTTTGAATCCAGCCAGCTCCTTGCATGCTTCCCATCCACGCTGGGTTGATTGATGAGCTAGTAACTGGGCCTCGTATGAAAACGGACAAAAATACTAAAGATATGGTAAGCTTGATCCCTGGTGCAGCACAGGGAAAAGAAAGGAACAGCAATCGGACCATAAGACATAGGAGAAGAACCAGGTCATTGTGTTGTGGTGTATTTAATTTTGTAAAAATATTTGATGAAAGTCTAAACAGTTCCAGGTGACACTTTAACTGTCTGTGAGCTCGTAGCATGTAAGGTGTCTATACAAGTTAAACACTATTGTAGGTTTGCTAAATGTTTGTTAATAGCGACCGAATTCTTTCTGGCCTCAGGCACAGAGGCATGTGAACAGAAGATCAAATAGCTTGTCTGTCTCCGTGTGTCTCGCTACGCTTGAGGATTGAACCACTATTTATTCGGGCACCTTTCGCTCAGTTCTTAATGACTTCACCTAGACCGAGGAATCACAATCATTGGTGCATAGGATGGACCAGGGTGATTTCATGAGCTGGAATTCAGAGATCCCCCGGTGACAGCAGCAGTCAAGTGGAGATTACTAATCGTGAGCCCTGAAATCTTTGTAACATACTACGTAGTATTTATGGTGAACGCGTCAGATGAAGGGTCCCAGCCCGAAACGTCGACTGTACCTCTTCCTATAGATGCTGCCTGGCCTGCTGCGTTCACCAGCAACTTTGATGTGTGTTGCTTGAATTTACAGCATCTGCAGATTTCCTTATGTCTACGTAGTATTTATTGTGGTTTATTTGTACTTTCTGCTTTATGATAATAAATTAGGCTTAAGTCACTTTGTTGTGCTTGTAAGCTTATTACCACATTTGCTGGACACTCAAATTGCTTGGATGTTTTGGGTCCGATCAACCCAGCCCATTAGATATCATTCCTCTCTTTATGTCTGCTCTGCCCTTCCATCGTGGCTGATTTATTATCCCTGTCAACCCCACTCTCAAGCCTTCTCCCCATAACCTTCAAGAACCTATCAACCTCTGCTCTAAATGTACTCAATTACTTGGCTCCACGACTATCCGTGGCAATGAATTCCACAGATTCATCACTGTCTGGCTAAAGAAATTCCTCTTCATCTCTGCTCTAAATGGACGCCCTCTATTCTGAGGCTGTGCCTTGTGGTCAGAGAAACCACTGGAGACAACACCCTCTCCACGTCTACTCTATCTAGGCCTTTCAATATTTGACAGGTTTCAATGAGATAACCCCTCATTTTTCTAAATTCCAGTGAGTACAGGCACAGAACCATCAAACACTCCTCATATGTTAACCCTTTCTTTCCCAGAAACATTGTCATGAACATCCTCTGTACCATCTCCAATGCCAGCACATCTTTTATAGATAAGAGCCCAAAACTGCTCATAATACTCCAAATGCAGTCTGACCAATGTCTCATAAAGCCTCAGCATTACATCGTTGCTCTTATATTCTAGTCCTCTTGAAATGAATGCTAACATTGCATTTGCCTTCCCACCATTGACTACACCTGCAAGTTAATCTTTCGGGAATTCTGCACAAGGACTCCCATGTCCCATTGCACCTTTGATTTTTGAATTTTCTTCCTATTTAGAAAATATTCTGCTTGTTATTTCCTCCAAGAATTCCAACAGATTTATTAGACAAGATAACGTGGCCTATTTTATCATGTGCCTCCAAGTACCCCGAAACCTCATTCTTAATAATGGACTCCAACATCTTCCCAACTACTGAAGTCAGATTAACTGGCCTTTCTTTTGCCTCTCTCCCTTTTTAGTGTGGAGTGACATTTGCAAAGTTCCAGTCCTCTGGAACCATTCCAGGACCGGGTAATTCTTGAAAGATCATTACTAAGGCCGCTGCAATCTCTTCAGCTGTCTCCTTCAGAACGCTGGAGTGTAATCCACCTGGTCCAGGTGACTTATCTACCTTCAGACCTTTCAGCTTCCCAAGCATCTTCTCCCCAGCAACTACACTCACTTCTGCCCCCTGAATTTCTGGCATACCTCTAGAGCAGGGGTTGCCAGTGTGTTTTATGCCATGGACATCTACTGTTAACCGAGGGGTCCATGTATAAACCCAGGTTGTAACCTCAGATCCATCATCTTCCACAGTGAAGACTGGCACAAAATACATATTAAGTTTGTCTGCCATATCTTAGAAACTATTCACCTCCTCGGATTTCTATGCACAAGGGTCTCTGGAGTTGAAAGAGAATGGTGCAAAAGAACCAACAAAAAAAAAACATCCAGGGAGTGGCAGTTCTGTGGGTGAAAATGCCTTGTTAATGAGAGGTCAGGGGAGCATGGCCTGACTAGTTCAAGCAGGCAGGAAGGTGACAGCAACCACATGCTACAACAGTGGTGTGCAGAAGAGCATCTCCGAATGCACAGCATGTTGACCTTGAAGTGGATGGGCTACAGCAACGTACACTCAATGGCCACTCTATTATGTAAGGAGATATCCAATAATATGTCCATTGAGTGTATTTGTCTCTTCAAACAATGACTACTTGACTGGATTCAAACAATAGGCTTGGGTAATCACAGGACCTGGTGGTTACTGATTAAAACTTATCAATCTAAGTCATTAGGAGCAAAGGTCCGCTGAGCGAAGGTTTGTTTTGGTGACATTTAGTAGGAATTCCGACCAATTAGTCATGAGGATGAAACTTATTTCAAGAAGCCATAGCTGGAAGGAGGCATATTTCTAAGCATAGAGTTTGGCATATCTGTATCAGAGCAGAAAAGACGTCTCCACTCTGTAAATAGCCTGAAAGTCTGTGAAGTAGAACTAGATTTGTCACATGCAGATTGAAACATAGAGTGAAGTTCACTGTTTGTGTCAACAACCAACACAGCCCAAGGATGTGCTGGGGGTAGCCACTCTTCCAGCACCAATATGGCATTCCCACAACTTACTTACTAATCCTAGCGTGTACGTCTTTGGAACATGTGTAGAAACCAGACTGCCACATGGTCAGGGGGAGGAAGTATAGACTTCTTAAAGACGGTGGTGGGAATTGAAACCCAATCACAATAGCTGGCGTTGTAAAGTGTAACGTTAACCACTATACGACCTTGCCACCCGACAATAGCCCATGCCTACCCAACATTGAAAATAGGTCTCTGAAATAGAAAATAATATTAAAATATTATAATAATATAATGCAAGCATGAAAATATTAGATGAAAAGGAAATATTTGCCAGGAGGCTTTTTTATTAAGGATTTTGCTGATGCCAAGTGTTTTTACTTTCTGATGTTAAAAAGGGCTGTACGATGGTGAGATATAGCTTAAGGCTTGAAAGAATAGAGGAGTAATTACTGGAGAAATAACTGGGATCTAAGGACATATTTGAACATGAAAGAGTTGGCACAATTTTACAATCACTCTGTATATGGAATGAAAGCTATTCTTTACAACCCAGCTCCGAGTCGGTTTCATTTATGCAGGGCCCCAAATGCAGGGGCACTCCAAGGCCTAAGGGTTTTGGCAGCCATTGGGAATCTTTAAGGACCGACGATCAAAAGCTTGGTCTAAACGGCCAGTAGGAAATTGTGTCTGAGAGGGGTGGAGAGGAGGAGAGGTTCATGGAAGCAATTCTGAGCCATGGTAGAGAAGGCAAAGTCAAATCAGCTTTATTATCATGCACAGAGTCACAAGAGACTGCAGTTATTGGAAATCTGGAGCATCCGCTAAAGGAGCTGGAGGAACTCTGCAGGTCAGGCAGCATCTATGGAGGGAAATGAACAGTCAACTTCTCCAGACAGGCCTCGAATCCATAGCATTGACTCCATTTTCCTCTCTAAATGTTGCCTGATCCGATGAGTTCTTCCAGCTTCTTTGAGTTTTGTGCAAAAACATCTGCGTCCAGGTGCAATGAAACCTTACCCTCAGCAGCATCACAGGCACATAGCATCAACTACGCAATGTTCACTAGAAATATATAAATAAAAAATGAGTTTACAAGAAAGAACACAATTAAAGGAGAGAAAGACCCTCCCACCCTACCAAAAAAACAACAAAGGCCATTGTAATGCAAAGTGGGCAGTATTTCTACACTGAAGCAACACACTATGTTTCTGTACTGAAGTACTGATTAAGGATGTGCAGGTTGGTTAAGAAATGAATGGCTGAAGGGAAGTAGCTATTCTTGACTTCAGTCTTCTGTCCATCCTGCCCAATGGTAGCGGTGAGAAAATGACATGGTCTTGATGGTGGACGTTGCCTATGGCTTGCCTACTAACGGAGGAGTGACTAACATAAGGAATGCCTTTGAAGAGAAAATTAGAAGGCCATAGTTACCTTGGAAGCAGTGGGTTGTAAACAGCAGAAGGAGTGGACTATCTCAAATTACCTGCTCACCTGCCACTTCAACAACCCCCTGTCCCAGCTGTATAACAGATATAGACACTTGAGAGCATGAACCACCAAACTCTAGGACAACTTCTATTCCACAGTTAGCAGATACTTGGATGGATCTCTAATGAGATCGAAGAGGGACTCTTGATTTTCAAATCTACCTCTGTGCTTTTGCATTGCATAGAGATGAAAGATTAGCCTTATTTGTCACATGTACAGTGAAACATCGAAACTTACAGTAAAATGCGTTCTTTCACGCCAATGACCATCACGGTCTGAGAATGTGCTGGGGGCAGCCCACAAGTGTTGCCATGCTTCCAGCTCCAACGTAGCATGCCTGCAACTTACTAACCCCAATCTTTGGAACGTTGGAGGAAACAGGAGCACCCGGAGGAAACCCACTCGGTCACGGCAAGAATGTATAAACTCCTTATAGACACAAGAGGGATTAAACCCTGATCAGGTGTTCATAGTGCTGTAAAGTGTTATGCTAACCATGTTGCCCAGGTATCTGCCTACCTACAGTTCACTTTCTCTAAAGCTGCATCACCACGTACTGTACATTCTGCATTCTATTTTCTTCTCACTACCTTGATCCTCGGTGTAATTGTACAGTACTGTGCAGCAGTCTTAGGCACATACAATATGGCATGATCTGTCTTGATAACATGCAAAGTCAAAGCTTTGCACTGTAAGTTAGTACACGCGACAATAACAAACCGGAGTCAGTACTGCAGAGATGAAGACGGGTGCAAAATCTGGAGCGAAAACTAAACTTCAGGAGGAACTCTAGAATCGTCAATGTTTCAGGCTCAAACCTTGAATCAAGACACAATTGTGGTCTCAACCAAAAACTTTGACTATTCCTTTCTTTGGACGGATGCCTCTCGGCCTAGTGAACTCTTCTAGTAGTGATTTTTAATCAGAGATATGATAAACATTTGTAGAATAGACTGAGCATCACACACAAAATGATGAATGTACTCAGTGGATCAGGCAGCATCTATGGAGGGAAATTAAGAGTCAATATTATGGGCTGGGACCCTTCATCAGTACTGGCAAGGAAGCCTTGACTGTCGACTGTCAATGAGCCCATGCTGTCCAATTACACCAATGTGATTAATTTACCTAATAACCCGTACGTATTTGGAATATGGGAGGGTGCCCACACAGTCGCAGGGAGAACATATATATTCTTTACAGACAGCAGAGGGGATTGAACCAGCCGCTGGCTCTGTAAGGCGTTACACTGGCTGCACTGCTACTAGGGGATCATGTGCTCAATTCAGCCTGATTGGATGAAAGTCCCCACTGCCTGCTGAAAGTGAAGCGATTGTAAGATTACTCTCTCATTCAGTTACCAAATAACAACATCATCAAGGAGCAGGAGCGGTGGATAATCATAAACACCCAAGGTTATACAGATGCTGGAAATCCTGAGCAAACCACATGAAATGAGTTTGATGGTTGTAGGGGTGGAGGGTCATGTTGGAACCAACGGTTTGTTATTTTCTTTGCAGCTTAGCAATTAATTGTTTGTGTTTTATATAATTACTTATATACAAGTAACTACTTAGTATGCTTCCTAGTGGTCACAGTATGTATTTGCAGTTGTTCAGTATGTCTGCAAATGGTTACATTTGGATGGTTCTGGAAAGCTCTAGAACAGGGGTTCCCAACCTGGTGTCCACAAACCCCCTTGGTTAATCATACGGGCCCATAGCATAACAAAGGCAGGGAACCCTGTTCTAGAAGCTTCTGCAGTGCTGCATTTCTTGAATAAGGGTTTTCTGATTGGCTGACTCTTACCTGTGAATTTGAATGGATAAGGGGATAGTGTTCGATGTAGGGGGTGTTCTTTATTGAGGGGCACCAGAGTAGCATCACTGGCAGGACCACCCCCTCAAAGTTCCTCCTGCACTTTCTCATATTGTTTCAAAGCTCCATACCACACACTTAAGAATTTTTTCCCCAACTTGTTTGGTCAATGCAAATATTTATTTTTAAACTTTTTATTATCTCTATTTTACTGATTTTGTAGCTTATTGCAAATTTAATGTTTTTTTTTCCCCAAATTGATCAGTAAAAGTCTTTACTTGCCCAGTTAACTTTTTCATTCAATCGAACCAACCACATGGTCAAATCTCTAAATCCTACATTTCAGGGTTTTCCTTTCCCTTGGGCATTTTCTGGATCTTAATAAACTTAACATTTTTACTATATTTTGGCTGCATTTTTCCATTAATCTTATCAAATTGAAACGTTTTATTCAGGTAGGAGCTCGTAGGAGGTTTCAGGATTTTAAGTCATTGTCTTGATTTGATATTAATTTGTGTGTACTTTTTATTACTTTGACTGTGATCTTTGAATAGATTGCAACTGAAGGATCATACTGCAACCAAGTTATTATAGATTGCAACCGATAGATTGCACAACTTAAGTTTTACTAGGTACCAAAATTAATGGACTCCCTTGTAACTAAAATTTTAATGGATCGTCCTGCAACCAAAATGCATTGCAACTTATATTTTTATAGATCTATTTTTTAAAAAATAGCAACGTCACAGTTTCCTCACTCTTAGATTCATTCAGATGAAGTATTGAAGCCAGAAGACATTTTGGAATTAAGAAGGAAGCTCTTACTTCCTGTTTAGTTTAGGCGCCGAAATTTTTCTACTTTTTCTGCGTTTCTTCCAAGTCTTTAAGTCTTCGTAATCATCCTCGCCGACTATGCCAATTGCTAGATTCTGATCTTTTAACCCAAGGTTCTTTTGGAAGTCGGGAAAGGGGCATAAATCTTGTTGCTTGCTTCACGGTGGTTTTAGTAAGCGGATAGAACAAAGACAGTTGAAATTGACAGTGGTAGAGGTCTACTAAATGAAGGGAGATAGAAGGTAAAAGATAGAGAAAAGGATGGTGCCATCACACGGTAAGCTGTTTTATACCACATAGAAAAGAAAAACTCTAATCGAATTTGCAGAGAAGAGTTAGCCAATCAAAACACCCTTATTTGATCAATACAGCACTGGAGAAGCTTAGATTATGAGAACACTCAGTCCTCTTTTATTGTCATTTAGAAATGCATACATGCATTAAGAAATGATACAATGTTTCTCTGGAGTGATATCACAGAAAACAGGACAAACCAAAGACTAACACTGACAGAACCACATAATTATAACATATAGTTACAGCAGTGCAAAGCAATACCATAATTTGATGAAGAACAAACCATGGGCATGGTAAAAAAAAAAAGTCTCAAAGTTCCCGAGTCCCCAATAGCAGGTGGCAAAAGGGAGAAACTCCCTGCCATAAACCTCCAGGCACCGTCAACTTGCCGATGCCTTGGAAGCAGCCGACCACAGCTGACACTGAGTCCGTCCATCCGAAAACTTTGAGCCTCTGACCAGCCCCTCCAATACAGCCTCCCAAGCGCCATCCTCTGCTGAGAGTCTTCAGCCCCGGCCGCTGAAACAAGCAAAGCCGAGGATTCGGGCCTTCTGCTCCGGAGATTCCGGTTACCACACAGTAGCAGCGGCAGCGAAGCGGGCATTTCAGAAGTTTCTCCAGATGTTCCTCCGCACTCTCATGTCTGTCTCCATCAAATCAGAATTGTGCATGGTCCCCTACTTGACAGATTACAGATATCATTCACCAGAGAGGCCGCACACGCTGCCATCTTCTCCTGCTCTCTCCTCAAAGCTTCTTGAGCTTTCCATAATCATCCAAATGCAACCGTTTGGGAGCACAGTGAACAGTTACATAAACATACTGTGACCACTATGAAACATACTAAGCTGTTACATGTACACAAGTATAACTTTATAAAGCACTGGTGAGGCCTCACTTGGAGCACTATCATCAGTTTTGGTCCCCTTAGAAAGGATGTGCTGAAAATGGAGAGGGGTTGAAGAAAGTTCACAAAATGATTCCTGGATTGAATGGCTTGTCATATGAAGAATGTTTGATGGCTGAGCCTGTATCCACTAGAATTCAGAGGAATGAGGGGTGACCTCAATGAAACCTACCGAATGCTGAAAGGCCTTGATAGAGTGGGTGGGGAGAGAATTTTTCCTATGGTGAGGGGAGTCTAAGACCAGAGGACACAGACTCAGAATAGAGGGGCATCCTTTTAGAACAGAGATGCGGAGGAATTTCTTTAGCCAGAGAGTGGTGAATCTGTGGAATTCTACACCACAGGCAGCTGTGGAGGTCAAGTCTTCATGTATATTTCAGGCAGAATTTGATAGATTCTAGATGGGATGAAGGGATACAAGGATAAGGCAGAATTGGGGATGAGAAGAAAATTGAATCGGCCATGATCAAATGGCAGAGCAGACTCAATGGGCCAAATGACCTAATTCTGTTCCTATGTCTTATAATCTTATAAGTAATTATATAAAATACAAACAGACAACTAATTGCTAAGCTGCAAAGAAATTAAAAAATAAACAGCTGGTTCCAATAGTGGGGGAAAGTGGGGGGAGGGGAGGGAGGGTGGGGTAAGAGGGGAGAGGCTGGGAAAAGGGGAGGATGGAACAGAGAAATAGGGGTCGGACAGGAAGCTTTGCACAAATCTTTAATTCATGTTTTGCTCCTCGTTTGACTGGGATCAAAGATTCTTCAAAGATTTCCAAATAAATTTTCAAAGTTCAAAGTAAATTTATTATCAAGGTTACCATATACTCCCTTGCAATTCATTTTCTTGCTGGAATTTACAGGAAAATAAAGAAATACGATATCATTTGTGAAAGGTTTGCACCTTTCTTGTACCGATTTTAGTCATTAACGACAGGCTGTGTGTCATGCATCTCCGTAACATAATCATCACAGCAGCCTGTGGAACTGACAACGGCGGTGAGAGGAATATTGTCTGAAATCATGTGGTTTGGATGGAATGGAACCAGTGACCACTATTGCATTAACAAAGACACACACAATTCAATATTTGTGAAGCTTTTACTGATTTAATAACAGGTCACAAGTGGGACTAAGCTTCAGGCAATAATTCCGAACTGTGCAGTGCTTGGACTCAATGGAAGAGCGTGAGTCAGTAACTTTATATTCCTTGGCGTTATCACTACAGAGGGTCTGTTCTGGGTCCAGTATGTTAGTGCCAATACAAGAAACGCATTGCTGTGCCTCGGCTTTCTTTGAAGTTCGCACAGATTCAGCATGTCATTTAAAACTTGGACAAACTTCTACAGGTGCACTTTAGGAAGTATTTTTACCGATTGCATCACAGCCTGGTACTGCAATGTCAATACCCAAGAGCAGAAAACCTACAAAGAATGATGGATACGGTCCAATCTATCACAAGCAAATCCTTCTTCACCACCGAGCATATCTACGGGGAGCGCTGCAACAAGAAAGCAGCATCCAGCAAGGACTGCCACCATCGAAGCCACACTCTCTTCTTGCTGCTGCCATTGGGCACCAGGTACAGGAGCCTTAGGTCCCATACGAACACGTTCAACTATTAGGCTCTTGAACCAATGTGAATAACTTCACTCACCTCAACCGATTCCACAACCTGTGGCTTTGCATTCAAATACTTTACAACTCATGTTCTCAGTGTTTATTTACTTTTAAGTTATTTGCCTTCCTTTGCACATTGATTATTTGTCACTCTTAGTGTGTAGTTTTTTCATTGACTCGATAGTATTTCCTTGCTCTGCTGTGAATGCTTGCAAAGTAGTAAATTGTGACATATACGTTCTTTAATAATCTACTCTGAACTTTAATGGATGAGACACGATAGTTCAGAAAGTTTGAACTAGAAGTTGGAATTGAAGTGAGCGTGATAGTTTTAAGGCATGGACATTGCGGGAAGAGCCTGCTAACATTATGTGTCCTGAAATAAAACTGCATTTATATAGCGCAGTTCTCATCACTTTCCAATGTCCCAAGGGATGTCTGCCCAATTAAGCTCTCCTGAAAAATAGACACTCTTGGAAATTAAATTCTTGTCATGGTTTATCAACAATATAAAAACAGAAAATGTTCAAAATATCCAAAAGGGGAAGCAACACCCGTGGAGACAGATACAGAGTTAAAGAACTTCATTCAGAATTGATCATCTAATGACAGATTACTTACCCAAAATTGAAGACTCGAGAGAGCTTATTGCTATCCTTCAGTACATGAGTGTAAGGGACAACATGCTTGTTTGAGATTCAAGATTGTTTAATGCAAAAAAAAAGATAAAGAAAATAATAATTTAAAAACACGATAAATATCGATATGTAAGATAGCTTACATGCATAGACCGATGTTAGGCACAGGAGTTTCTGTACATGTTCCACTCTCTTCAATCATTGCGCGACCTACATAGTGCAGTTGCTCCAGACTGCTTCAAGTGGCTGCCTGTAACATATTTTTGTTAAACACCTCGGGCACGTGCACACGATGCAGGTCTGTTGCAGGTACTCATGGCTCCTGGCTGCCACCTGGTGGCCAAATGTTGGCTCTGGTCCCAGGGACAGGCGGAAGAAAAAGGTTCAAAAGCTCATTTTATTCTCAAAGTATGCATGTACAATCCAACTCTGCTATGTGTCTTCTCCAGATAGCCACGAAATACAGAAAGACCATGGGAACAAATCACAAATAAAGAGATTGAAGCAATTCTGTGGTGTAAATGTTTATTGTAGGGCAAATTAGATGTTGCCTTATAATCTAAAACAAGAAAACAAGTGATAAATAAAAGTATAATTACAAAAAAAAATTTCAGAATGTGTCTGTTTACAGTTTTCATTTTTACATTACATCATAGATAAAATAATTAGGTTTTCACTTTTATATTTTTTACACACAGAATCAAGAAAAAATACACTGTGTACCTCAGTAGAAGTTATTCCTCAGGAACCTTTTTTTCTTGTAAGCAGAGAGGTATATAAAATTGCTTGAGAGAGATCCTGAGCACTCCACAATTCAGTTAGTGCATTTACATTTTCAGTACAAGGCAGCTGTATCTGAATCAAGCCGTTTCAATAGTACAGAACATGGGGACAAAGATGGTGGGGAGGGGGCTTCGGCATGCTGGAATCAAGGCAATTTGTGAAGATTTCTGTGACTCCAGGCCTTTATTAGGGTGGACAGCCCAGGTTGTTTGAGGGAGCTCCCATGGAATGTTTATATTTAGTAGCCCTTTAGAAATTGGGTTATAGTCAAAGAATACAGTGAAGGTGGGGAGAAGGGAGAGGCACGTATGCATTTACCAAGTTCACAGTACATCGAGAGAGGCTTTAAACACTTAATATAAAACCAAATCACTTATAGTTAAGTGAAATGCTTTGCTCAATCCACAGAGGCAAAGGTACTCGCAAAAAATTTCCAAACTAATAAAAATTATGTATATCAAGTCTAAAAACTTCTTTTTAAAAAGAGCATCCCATCACTAATGTGCTGATTAAAGTGTTGCTGCCTGTGCCATTTTATGCACACAAATGCAAAGCAGATTAATCTCATTAAATTAAAAAAATGGACTAACCCGTCCATGGCAACAATATTAAGATGTTAGTGCTCTGATCTATTCTTCCCCGCCCCACCCCACTCATTCCCAGCAACTCTCTCTAGATTCTATCGCTTACCTCTGCACCAGGGCAATTCACAGTGGCTAACTAACTCCCACATCCTGGAAGGAATACTGACAAGAGTCAAAAACAGCCAGCTTCACTCTGATAACCAAGTGGTTCAAAATATGAGGTTTACAGTGGAATATCAACCCCTGTTGTGGTTCAGTGTTCAGTGGGAGGAAAAGGCAGCCTGCATCCAGGTAACAGTTCCCAAACAAAATTATTGCCCGTTAACTAAACCTACCGATCCTGAAAGGAATCAATTATTTTGTTCACTGGATTATTTCAAAGATGGTTTAAGAAGAACCATTCAGAAGCTAAAACAGAGAGAAGTGTAGAAGAGTCTTGGTCAGAAACTCCCAGGAAAGTACTGGCTGCAATTTTCTGGTGATCACCAATAGCTCCCCAATCCAATACATCTCTAAGTATTACTACCCACCCCCCCATTTGAAAAATCTTTTGGTCGATGTGTTTAAGCAAAAGCCGGCACCATTTCCTCCACATGCCCCTTTCCCCTCTATCAGGTAGTCCACCTCAGGCCTGAGTGGTTTTACTTGTCTATAATGGGGGTAACCTGTGCAAACAGTGTTTATGCCAGTAGCAATTGGATGCACTGTGCACGACTTTGCTGGGTAAAAATCAGTTGCAACTGTTCCCCATTTCCTACTAAACTTTCATTTGGCTGAATAAAAATATACAAAGTGCAATATTTACATTCATTTTTTTTAATCACACCTGTTCCTCCCCCCACCATTTATTGCCCCTGTAATCAACTCCCACCTCCCCATCAATTCCCTCCAGATTTGCCGTTCAGTCTGCACACGGGGTGAGGGGGGGGGGGGGAGCAATTCACAGCAGTCAACTTACTTTCTGACCCGAATATCTTTAGGACCGGAGGAAACTCGAGCAAACTAGGTCGCAGGTTGAACATGCCAATGGCAGACTGTGCCGAGATTGAACCCTGGGTCGCTGGAGCCATGAGACACTGTGCCACTGTGCAGTCCCAGTCCACCTCCCTCCCCCCCGCCCATGCATCCAGTTGAGTAGATAGGACCAGGCGTTGATTAACTCAGACTTTTGTATATCTCAAAGTTCAAAGTTACTCTGAACTTTTAAAGAATTAGATCTTGGAAAAATGAAAACATTTTTATCTGCGCTGACTGACTGGAGGTAGAAAGGCCTCAGCAGGCTAGGCTGAAAAATTAGGCAGGAGAAGGCAGGATTCCTGCTGCCTGCAAATGATTCGCTCCTTGGATGGATGCTCCCACACTAATCCAGGCTTGGGGAAGGAAGAATCCATGGAAACTGTACCCCAGTGTAAATTGTTACTACAGGATATGAAATGGGAGCAAGGGTTATCAGAAGTGACACACTGGAATCCTATCTGGAGGTGGAACACAACACTGATTTGATCGGAATGGATTCATGAGCAACTTTGCCACATTGAAATTTCCGGAGCAGTCTGGGAGATGGGAGTTCACCCAATTTTTTTCATCCTGAAGGCAGGATCAATTTGTGAGTTGGATCTCTCCCTCCAAAAACACTGACTTGAATAATTCAAATCAAAACAGACAAAAAAAATACTATACGTCTAAAAAAAATTTCTGAAACCTTTAGCAGCACCTCTCAAGATTCTAAACTGGAAATTTGACCACAGGATCTGGTAAAACCATTAATTTGTGTTCAGTGGTTGTACTCTCTCAATGTACAGATTGTGTGCCTGGTAAAACGCATTCCCTTTCCCATTCAGATCAGAGACAAAACCAAAACTGAAATTTTAATGCATTGCACATTAAGAAACTCAACTGAAATATATCCCTGACATTTGCATTTGGAAATCACAATAATTAACAAAGGAAAAAAAAAATCATGGCATTGGAATTGTTTCTGGTTAAAGCAATAAAAAAGCTTCCCACAGTGTATGCATATTTTTTTTTAAATAAATTTCTTTAAAGTGCTTCTTGGCATCAAACCATATTAAGGAGATGATATCCCTTCAAACTGGTCCTGTGGTGAGGGATGACCACATGGTGACGGCAACCCATTGATGGTCCTTGGTTCTAAGGGTTAAGGAGCCAAGGCTGCGAATTGGTGTCAAGAAACAAATTTATCAAGATTTCACTGAGGGGCTGAAAGGTCTATTCTTCTCCCTTTTGACAAAATCTCAGAAGGTACATCCAATTCTTAAACAATCCACGTGAGAAGTTATTCGGGGCTTTTCAGGAACCCCTCTTGGCTTTTACTCTGCTGCAATTTTGGATCTGGCCATGTCCTTCCCTTTTTCCGTTGCTGAGATTCCTTCCAGTAAGGCAGAGGTATGAGGCCAAATGCAAAATTGGGTGATTCTGGTCCCTCTACAACTAAGCAGTGCAAATTCTCCTCTCCCGTTGCCCTCCCCCCTCCTTTGTTCGAATTAACCCCCACACAAGCACAACAGAAATGGTCCAGTGCCCCTTAATGAGGTGCCTTGGAAAACGTGACCGTGATCAGTGGTTACAGTGAGTTGTCCTACGTGCACAGAGAACGCAGTTCCACATAACTAATACTAACAAGTGTCCGCACAAGCCCATGTGGGTGCACAGGTATTACTACGCAATGAGCAAGGCTTTCTGGCTAAGCTTCCCAAGTGGCACCCCTTTCATCGCTCCAAATAAGTTGCCAATAGTGTCCATGAGTAAGATTCCCAAATTAGTGCTGAGTTCCGGGCAGTATTATACTCTGCATTAGATGGAGCACACTGCCCATACAGAACCCCAAAAAGTGGACCGATATTTTGACCCCTATCAGCCCAGTTTAGATTCAAACTCGGGCGCCAGAGAAAACTAATACCCAACAGACTGTACAATATGTCTACCCACCCCCCAAATTATAAGCAGTCCAGACAAAAACTGATGCTGTGCATTTTCAGAATTGAGATGATGCAAACGAAGGTAATTAAAATATCCCAATCAGCATTCTAATAAAATGGATTAAAAAAAACATATAGGAAGTCAAGTATAAACCTTTATGGACATTTCTCACCCTTGCAACTGTACAATTTTTGCTTTTTTAAAAACATTATACATTCAGGATTTAATTTTACATTAATTGAAGTTGATTCTTCCCCTTAAAAATTTAAATATTAACATTTTGGAAGGGGAAGAATACTAACCTCTGAATCATTTTCTCCCTCATAAGGAGGGAATTTTTTTCCATCTTATTTACATTTATAATCTGATGGTGCATTTAAGGTTATTCTACAAGCAAGCCATTTAGCTGGTACATCTCTCTCTCTCTCTAGTCTTGAAGTTTGTCCTATTTTGCCTGATCATGTTCAGGTAACTTTGGTGGGGTAGGTTTAAAAGCACCAGATACCCTCTGCCAATGCTGAAGGGCCACCGAGTAGGGAAGTAGGTCTCTGGATGATCAATCGTTTAATTGGCATCGAGCAATTCCAAACTAATTCTGGAACTGTTCCAGACAAAGGCATTGCCATTCCTTGCAGGTTGCGACAGGAAAGGGTATCAGAGAATGTGGTGGTGAAACATCTTTCACAAGGGGGTGAACGATCATAGCTGGTGTTGCTCACGCAGGCTCTTTGAATTAATCTTCTGCAAGCTTTACTGTGAGAGAGCATCATACTTAAATCAGTGCTCACTTGGGTGTCATAGTCTAAAATTTAGATTCAGATTTAAATTCCTAGGATTTGTGCTATAAGCTCTTAAACCTAGTGACTGAAGTACTTTGGACAGAAGAAGTTGGCCCTTGACATAGCAATGCCTTAGTTTGTAACAGTTGTGATATTCTGTATTCGAACTCAACAAAATGGAAACAGGAATGAACAGTTAACTTTCCTGCTGATTTCATCTCCAGCAGCGGTTGGAATATTAAATCTTTGCCCAACGCCTTCCAATCAAGCTTTCTGATGCCCCAGGTCAGCCTTTTCCCAATCGGTTCTTTTTGTTAAGGAAACAGAGAGATCGATGCCCCAACTAAACATAGTTACTGGTTCTGCCTGCACTTTCTGCGATACCTTCAGCCACTGGAAGCGGAAGGGTGGGGCAACCAGGACACAGACCATCCTTGTACCAGCTGAAGATACCCGCACAGGAGTTGTTCCGGGGTACTGCACCCCCGGTTCTTCCCACTGTCTCCCCCACCCCGACCAGTCTCCAGCACATCTCCACTGCAGAGAAGCTCAACAGTAGAAGACCTCCTCGTTCCCCTGCAGCTCGGCTGCTGGGCGCTTTGGATCCGAGCTTGCCTCGTGGAACTTCGGATTGCCTGTTGCTGGAAGGACATCTGAGGGAAAACAGAAAAACATGGAGGAGACTCTTTAATACTCCCAAACTTCTACAGCTGTGCAGTAGAGAGCATCCTAAAACGCTGCATCACTGTGTGGTATGAAAGCTGCGGACAGAATGGTTCTATAACGGGCAGTTAAAACTTCCCAATAAATCACTGGCACCAGCCTACCCACCATCAACTGCATTTATACAGAAAGGTGCTGGGAAGAGGCCAGCAATATCATGACAGACTCCACCACCCTCTTGTGGACTATGTCCCACTCCCATCAGGGAGGAGGCTACGTAGCATCCCCACCAGGGCCACTAGACTCAAAAACATTTCCTTCCTCCCCAAGCTGTCGGGCTGATCAACACCTCCACTCACTAACTCACCCCAGCACCACGACTTTATCATTTCCTGCCAGTTTCACCTTATGTACAGACACTCCTGTGCCTTATGTCACTTTATGGATACACAATCAATGTATATACAGCTAATCTTATGTATTTATATTTATTATGTTTCTTTTATTGTGTCATTCATACCTATTGTGTGTTTTTATGCTGCTTTACATCCGGAGTCAAACCTGGCTCAGTAATATTATGTCAAGCTCCTGAATTATCAACATACACTCAGTGGTCACTTTATCAGGTACATCTATACAGTTGCTCATTAATACAAATACCTAATCAGCCAATCACATGGCAGCAACTCAATGCATGACAGCACGCAGGCACGGTCAAAAGGTTCAGTTGTTGCTCAGACCGAACATCAGAATGGGGGAAGAAATGTGACCCAAGTGACTTTGACTGTGGAATGTTGGTTGGTGCCAGATGGAGTGGTTTGAGTATCTCAGAAAAAAAAAAGAGCGTCTCTGAATGTACAATACATTGAACCTTGAAGTGCATGGGCTACAGCAGCAGAAAACTACGAACTTTATTAGGTACAGGAGGTAGCAAATGAGATGGCCACTGAATGTATACAGTGTAAGTATACTGTGTGTGTGGGGGGGGATGTCCAAGGTAGGTTTTATTTGCACAGAGAGTGGTGAGTATCTGAAGCACCCTGCCAGGGATGGTGGTAGAGGCAGATACATTTCGTTCATTCTTTACGCGCTGTGTCTTAAGATGTGGGTGATCATGTTCTTTCCATGACTATGATTGCTGTTGGCAGTTTTTCCTACAGAAGTGGTTTGCCATTGTCTTCTTCTGGGCGGTGTCTTTACTAGATGGGTGACCCCAGCCACTACCAAAACTCTTCAGAGATTGCCAGTCTGCAGTCAGTGGTCACATAACCAGGACTTGTGATGTGCACCAGCTGCTCATACGACCATCCACCATCTGCTCCCATGGGTCCACATGACCCTGATTGGGGGGACTAAGCAGATGCTACACCTTACTCAAGGGTGACCTGCAGACTAGTGGAGGGAAGGAGCACCGTATACCTCCTTTGGTAGAGATATTTCTCCACCCTGTAGTTACATTAGGGACATTTAAGAAACTCTTAAACAGGCAACTGAGTGATAGCTAAATAGAGGGGTACGTGATAGAGAAGGGTGAGAATGATTCGCTGTATGTTTCAATGTACATGTAATTAATAAATCTAAAAAGACAATAAGACCATAAGATGGAGGAGCAGGATAAGGCCATTTGGCCCATCGAGTCTGATATGCCATTCCATCATGGCTGATCCAATTTTCCTCTCAACCACTGTCTCCTGCCTCTCCCCATATCCCTTCATGCCCTGACCAATCAAGAATCTATCAATTTCTACCGTAAATATATATATATATAGACTTGGTCTCTACAGCTGCCTGTGGCAAAGAATTCCACATATCCACCACTCCCTGGCTAAAGAAATTCCTCCTCATCTCCGTTCTATTCTGAGGCTGTGCCCTCTGGTCTTAGACGCCCTAACCTAAGACCATAAAACATTAGAGCAGAATGAGGCCAATGAATCTAACCTAAGGGACTACAACCCAACAGAGCTGTTCAAGATCGACCCTAGCGTCATCAATGTGAAAGTCAGTCTGGGTGTGACATACCTGGGTTGTACACTGACGGCAGGTTCCCTGACCTCTCCCCTTTGTTCTTACGGTGTTTAGACTTCTTCTCCTTCGACTTGGCCAGCTTCAGTAACCGGGGAGGGATGGGGTTGTTCACCTGGTTGGTACCGCTTGGTTGATTTGACGGCTTCTTGGTGGAGCCCTGCGTGGAGTCCGTCCAGGGGGTGGCGGGGTTGTTCTCTGACGATCCCTTCTTTGTAAGGTGCACGTCCGCAGCTTCCTGCTTTACTGAATTGCAGCTATCGTGTTTCATTGAACTCGGTGAATTCTCGGCCGCAGAGTCGGTGTGTGAAGCAGACTCTCGATCCGAAGCCTGTAAGCAGAAGACGAGAATCAGTGAGTTATGGAGTTATGCACCCAGTGGCCACTTTGGTCATTAATACACCTGCTCATTAATACAAATATTTAAATCAGCCAATCACGCGACAGCCACACAATGCATAAAAGCATTCAGACATGGTTAGGGAGTTCAGTTGTTGTTCAGACCAAAGATCAGAATGGGGAAGAACCATGATCTAAGTGACTTTGACTATGGAATGATTGTTGGTGCCAGATGGAGAAGTTTGAGTATCTCAGGAACTGCTGATCTCCCCAGATTTCCACTCACAACAGTCTCTGGAGTTTACGGAGAATGGTGTGGAAAAACAAAAAGCATCTAAGTGCCTGGCAGTTCTGTGGGTGAAAACAACTTGTTAACGAGAGAGGTCAGTGGACAATGGCCAGACTGGTTCAAACTGACAGGAAGGAGAGATTGCAACGGTGGAGCGCGGAAGAGCATCGAACCTTGAAGTGGATGAGCCACAGCACAGAAGACTACAAACAAACACTCAGAGTCCAATTACGAGGTACAGGAGATAACTAGTAACTAATAAAGTGGCCACCGAGTGTACAGCATCGGGCAAAACAGCATCTCTTTTCCCAGCTCCATTACGGCAAGACATTATCAAGAGGGCAGGGAAATGCTTCAAGGATGCTCTCAAAGCCTCTTTGAAAATACTGCAGCAACCTCACTGACTGGTGAGAATCTGGATCACAACCACTCAAGATGGAGGAAGACCAGGGAAGCCGCTGGAAAAATTTAGTCACTACAACAAGAGGCCAAGTGCATCCAGGAGGAGGAGCACACAGCATTCCAAACCCATCCAGCTGTCTCAGTGATACAACACAGAGTCAAGCCCTTCGGCCATCAGGTCCATGTTGACTAAGGTACCATCTAAACTGGACCCATTTGCTCAAATTTGGCCCACATCCCTCTAAACCTTTCCTATTGGGTGCCACAATGCTATTACAGCTTGAGGTTTCGGTGTTCAATGCCGCCGTGCTCTGTACGTCCTCGCTGTGGGATGCCCGGGTGTACCCTGGGCGCTCCAGTTTCCTCCCACACTCCAAGGACCTACTGGTCATTGTAAATTGCTCCGTGACTAGGTGAGGGTTAAATCGGGGTTGTCGTGGGTTGCCAGGCGGTTTGCAGACCCTATTCCACACTGTAGCTCAAAGCAAGTTTTAAAAATCCATGCACCTATCCAAGTGGCTTTTAAATGTTGCCATTGTATCTTCCTCAACCACTTCCTCCAGCAGCTTGTTGCAAACACCTGCATAAAGTTGTTTCCCCCTAGATCTTTTTAATTCCTTCCGCTCCAAACCTATGCTCTTTAGTTTTTGGTTCCCTTTCCCTGAGAAAAGGACTGTATGCATTTTGCTCTCTCTGTACCCCTTATGAATTTTTGCACCTCCAATAAGACTACCCCTCAGTCTCCTCTGCACCAAGGAATAAAGACATAGCCTGCCAGCCAACCTCTCTGACCCTCACGTTCTGTCAACATCTAAGGTCAGGTCCTTTCCCCGTCGATGGCGTCTGGATCACAGTTCCTTGGAGGTGTGGACATTCAGGAGTACAGCACAGAAACAGGCCCTTTGGCCCACAATACCGTGATGCCTGATGAAACTAGTCCCAGCTGGATGGGACGAGCTGCCTGTGGAAGCGGTGCATGCAGGTTCGATTTCAACAGTTAAGAGAAGTTTGGATACCTACATGGATGGTAGGAGCATGGAGGGCTATGGTCCAGGTCTGGGTCAATGGGATTAGGCAGAATAACGATTTGGCACAGACTAGGTGAACTGAAGGTACTGTCTCTGTGCTGAAACGCTCCATGACTCCAAGAAGCAGGCAGCTGAATTAGAGTCACAGAGTCAAATACAGCACAGAAACAGGCCCTTTGGCCCCACTCTTCCATACTGACCGAGGTGCCCGTCGCAGTCAGTCCCGTTTGCCCACCTCTCCTGTCTGTGTACCAGTGCAACCGTATTTCAAAAGGAGGTACAATTGGGCAGTTCACAGACAGGAAAGGCTTAGAGCAGGGGTTCCCAACCCAGGGTCCACGGATCCCATGCTTAGTGATAGGGGTCCATGGCTGAGGAATGGATGAGTTGGGCAAAAGAGCCTGCTTTCTTTCTGCAGAACTCTATGACATCCTCTGACAATTATCTTTTACCCTGCCTTAGCAAATCTCAGGACAAAGTTGAGCCATATCAAAGTGGCCACTGCCAATTAACTTCATGGGAGAAAAAGCAAGTGGGGAAGGGGGGGCAATTGCCTCACTGCTTATAAACAGACCCCTGAACCCTGACCAGTACCTGGGAGCTGAGGGAGTCTGAGTGCAGAAGGTCACCGTGTCTTTGGTGGCTCAATTGCTCCTCTTTCTTCCTGAGCTGCTCCCGCTCCTTGTCCAGCTGCCTCTGGGCAGCCCTCAGCCTCTCCAGGTCCTGCTGGTACTCCTCCTTCTTCAGCCGCAGCTCCAGCTGCTGCTGCTCCATCTCTTCCCGCAACCTCGTCGACTCGTCGTCCCGCCGGGAGAGACAGGCCTCCCGCTCCGTCAAGTCCCTCTCCCGGCCCTCCCACTCCTTCTCCCGCCTGCGCCTCTCCTCCTGGAACTGGGCCTGCTGCCGCTTCAGGTCGGCCATCTCCTGCCGGTGCTTCTCCAGGCTCCGCTGCTTCTCCTGCTCTAGCAGGCCGCTGAGGCGGGTGTGTGGCCGCGAGAGGCGCTCGCTCAGGGCCTGCTTCTGGTCCTCGATGAACGAGTCCTGCTGCACCACGACTGCCTGCCAAGAGGGAGAGGGAGAGAGAGAGCCATCAAACGCTGTGAAACTTGGGCTGAGGTATGTACGGAAATGAGTGTGTTAAACCTAAGTTGTCTGGGACTCTCAGGAATTCAAAGGGGTATTTTATAGAAACATTGAAATTATCAAAGGAATTTGGACCCGGCATTGAAGAGAAGGTTCATGAGAATCACCCCGGAAGTGACAGGGTTAACTTATGAGCATTTGATGGCTCTGGGCCTGTACTCGCTGTGGAATTAAGAAGAATGAAGACAGGAATGGCATTGAAACCTACTGAATATTGAAAGGACTAGGCACAGTGGACGTGGAGAGTATATTTCAAATGGTGGGAGAGCCTAGCACCAGAGGGCACGGTGTCAGACTAGAAGGATGACCTTTAGGACGGTGATGAGGAGGAATTTCTTTTACCAGAGGCTGGTGGATTTCATTGCCACAGGTAGGTGTAGAGCCGAAGTTACTCGGTATATTTAAAGCGAGGTTGATAGATTCCTGGTCAGCAAAGGTGTCAAAGCAGAGAAGGCAGGAGAATGGGGTTGAGAGGGCAAATGAACCAGCCATGAGCGAATGGTGGAGCAGGCGCAATGGGCCGAATGGCCTAATTCTGCTTCTATGTCCTTTTGGATAGACAAGATAGAGGCAGACAGTTGTTTCCATTGGTAGGTGATACCAGGACTATGGTACATAGCCTCAAGATTTGGCAGAGCAGATTTGGGATGGAAACGAGGAAAACTACTTTTTCCAGAGTGCGGTGAACCCGTGGCATTCTCTGTGGAAGTGACCTCAGCAAATATACTTAAGACACAGTTAGGTAGGTTTTTGCATAGCAGGGAAATTATGGGGAAACAGTAGGTAGATAGACCTCAAGTCCACAGCCAAATCAGCTATGATCTTATTGACTGGCAGAGTGGGCTTGATGGGCCAGATGGCCTACAGCTCCTACTCCTTGTGCCCTCCAGTGGATATTATACCAAGTGCTGCCCGTTTGCAGCAATGGTCTGCTGGAGGAACTCAGCCGACCGAGCAGCGTTGGTGGGAAGAAGTGATTGCTCGAACCACCGAGTTCCTCCTGCAGATTGTTGGTCGCCCCCAGATTCCGGCATCTGCAGCCTCTTGTGTCTCCGCTGCCCACTCGGACTTGAGCTGGGTTCACTAACACGGTCCGGGGGGGGGGGGGGGGGGTGATTGCAGTTAATAGAGTGGCCACCTCACGGCAGCGGAGGCGAGGATTCAATCGCGATCTCCCGAGGAGTTTGCATGCTCTTTCTGTAGCTGCGTGTGCTTCCTCCAGGTGCTCCAACTTCCTCCCAGGGCCGGGCAGTTTGGTAGGTTCACTGACCACTGACAATTGGCCCTAAAGTGGCAGAATCCAGGGGTGTTGGGGGGGGGGGGGGTGTGTGAGTTTGATGGGAACGTGGGGAGAATAAAAACTTGGAATGATATCCCAAGTAGCAGGTGGCCCGGTAGCGTACTGGTTAGTGTAGCACTACTACGTCACTGGTGATCTGGATTGAATCCCGCCACTGTCTGTAAGAAGATTGTACACTCCTCCCGTAACTGTGTGGGTTTCCTCCGGACTCTCTGGTTTCCTCCCTCATTCCGCAAGGCATATGGGTTTGTACGTTAATTGGTCACCGGTATAATTAGCACGTTGAGTCAGAAGGCCATTAATGTGCTGCATCTCTAAATAAACAATATACACGGGGTGTATATATATATATATATATATATTCCACGGTCAAGGTCGTGGAATTGTCTAATGTGTTTTGCCTCTGAAAAGACAGCAAGTGGATGAGGAGACTGCAGGTGCTGGAATCTGGAGTAACACACAAAATGGTGATAAAACAACACAAAAAAACTGGGCACACAAAATGCTGGAGGAACTCAGCAGGCCAGGCAGCATCTATGGAAAAGAGTAAACAGTCGACGTTTCGGGCCGAGACCCTTCTTCAGGACTCATATGAAGTGTCTCAGCCTGAAACTTCAACTCTTTTATTCCTTTCCATAAGCGTTCCATGATCTGATGGGGGTGGGGTGTGTGTGTGTGTGCGTGTGTGTGTGTGTATGTTACTCTATTTACAGAACTCCTACCCTGGGGTCCATGGACCATTTGGTTAGTGGTAGGGGTCCATGGCATCAGTAAGGTTGGGAACCCCCAATTTAAATAAATATGGATTTAGGTTGATTGGGTTGTTGACAAAGCGCAGCCTCAGTGGGCAGTGGAGACAAAGACTGCAGACATTTCTGTTCTGAATCCCTCTATGATTTAGGCTATATAATTGTTGGTGTCCTAGGGTAGTGTGGAACCCCTCCCTTGTGACTGTTCACTTCGGCAGCTTCAATAATTGTCACTGTGGGCAAAATGCTATAAACTCACCTGTAACCCGAGTAACAGCTGCTGTAGATTTAGAACCTTCTGAAGCACTTGCTGAAAAACAAAACAATGAGCCTAAGATGAGATTAAAACTAAACTCTTGAGAGATTCAAATATCACTCCAAACCAATGTTATTAAATTCACTGTGCCACACTGATATCCCAAGAAGTGGGTACAGCTATTAGCATAATGACACCACAGAACCAGCAATCCGGGTTTAATCCTGCCAGCGTCTTGAAGATGGTATGTACCCTTGTCCCGTGAACACATGGGTTTCCTCCGGGTGCTCCAGTTTCCTCCCACAGTCCAAAGATGTGAGTTTGTAGATTAACTGGTCACATGGGTGTAATTGAGCCACAAGAGTTCATTGGACTGGAATGGCTTGTTACCATGCTGTCTCTCTTTTAAAAAAAAACTACCCTTCCCACTACACATAGGCAGTGAATTCCAATGTTATTCCTGTATCCTAGTTTCTAAACCCCAAACTGTAATAAACATTGAGTATTTGTCTCTGTTGAGCACTAAATTGCCTTTCTTGTTTTTGCATCATTCAGCAAGTTATGAGTTCACCCAAAATAAACTAGTCCTGCCCTTCCAGATAATTAAAGAGCAACGTAAAAGCGCGGACGATTGTAGTATGGGAACAGCAAGGTGCTGGTCTCTGCTCTCGTAGTAGGAGCAGCCTCTCTCTCCTTTGCTGGAGAGAGAGAGGGGCTGTCTGAGATACTGGAGTGCTGGGTTATGGACTGTAGTTTTGATGGAGTCTGGATCAAGGTCTCTTTGGGGGATTTTGCTATTGCTTCCATGGTGGTTGGGGGCGATGTTTGATGCTTTTGCTGCTGCAAAGGGTGGTTGGGGGGGGGCGGTTTCGGGGCTTCGTTGTTCTTTCATTTATTCTATGGGGTCTCCTGTTTCGTGGATGTCTGTGAAGAGTACGAACTTCAAGTTTTATACTGTACACATTCTCTGACATTAATGGAAGCTAAAAATCTAAAGAATATTTTACAGATGCACCATTGAAGGAATCCTATCCTGATGCATCACAGCTTGGTACGGCAACTACTAGTGCCAAGACTGCAAGAGCTGTGATCACAACCCCGTCTCTCACGCAGACCAACCTCCCTTCAATGACTCGGTCTACATTCCTGTAGACAACTCAATCAAGCACTCCTCCTGCCCTGTTCTCCCTTCTCCCTCCCTTAAGTTAGGCAGAAGACAGAAAAGCTTGAGAGTATGTACCACCAGGCACTAGCCTCCATAGCATCCAGGTCACGTTCAAGGAGCGATGCCGCAAAAAGGCGGCATCCATCATCAAGGACCCCCATCACCCAAGGCTTGCCCTCTTCTCATTGCTACCATCAGGAACGAGGCACAGGAGCCTGAAGTCACACACACAATGATTCAGGAACAACTTTTTCCCCCTTGACCATCAGATTTCTGAATGGTCATTGAACCCGTGAACACTACTTATTTAGTTTAACTATTTTATTTTTTTTATAGTTAATTCAGTTTTTATTACTATGTATTGCACTGTACTGCTGCTGCACAACAACAAATTTCATGATTTATGTCGGTGATATTAAACCTGATTCCGATTGTGAAGAACTTTATGTCCCACTGTTGTCCAACTCTTGAACTGACCTCTGAGACACTAAAAATGAACCCTCCATCTCTCAATCTACCCCAATGTTGCCCTCGCACTTTTTTCGTCGACTGCATTTTCCCTGTAAACGTAACACTATATTTTGCCGGCTGTTTTCACTTTTACTACCTCAACGTACTTATTGGGTGGTGGGTGGAGATACGTCTCTACCAAAGGGAGTGTAAGGTGCTCCTTCCCTCCGCTAGACTGCAGGTCCCCCTTGGGCAAGGTGTAGCACCTGCTCAGCCCCCCCAGTCAGGGTCAGGTGAAGCTGCAGGAGCAGGTAGTGTGTGGTGTTATGAGCAGCAGGTGCAGATCACAAGTCCTGGTTATGCGACCACTGATGCCAGGCAGACAATCTCTGAAGAGTATTGGTAATGGCTGGGGTACGCCTGCCTTGTAAAGGCACTGCCCAGAAAGTGGCAGTGGCAAACCGCTTCTGCTGAAAAATTTGCCACAAAAATCATGATCATGAGCCCATATCTACTGACACGGCACGTAATGACGATGACGACGGATGTACTAATGCAGGGAGTAATCCGTCTGGATGAAAGCAAACAAAAGCTTTTCACTGAATCATGTGACCATCATAAACCACGTGACAATAATATGGGGTGGCACGGTAACATAGTGGTTAGCACAATGCTTTACAGTGCAGGTGACCTGGGTTCAATTCCCGCCACTGCCTGTAAGGAGTTTGTACATTCTCCCCGTGACCTCTGGGTGCTCTAGTATCCTTCAACAGTCCAAAGACACACCAGTTGGTCATTGTAAATTGTTCTATGATTAGGCCAAGATTAAATCAGGGGTTGCTAGGTGACGTGGCTGGAAGGGCCTATTCCGTGCTGTACCTCAATAAAAGAAATAAACCAGATGTAAAACACATGTTTTGGTCCTGTTCTATACTGGAACAGTTCTGGAAGTCAGTTTTTTTGACAATTTCTAAAGCACTTAAAATTAATTTACAAACTAAGAAATTAACTGTGCTTTTTGGAATAATTCCTCAAAAATATCCATGGTATCTCTCTGTCTGACCAACACGTTATTGCATTTGTTACATTGATAACTAGGAGGGCCATTTTGTTGAAGTGGAAGGATACATCAGCTCCCACTTTGTCACAACGGTTCTCTCAAGTGATGCTATGTCTTAGTTTGGAGAAAATTAGAAGTTGAACCTTTGAACCTATGTTTGATCTTGAGAAAAGATGGGGTTCATTTGCTCATTATTATCATTTGAGTTAATTGATAGATTTCCTCCACAATCTAATTGTAAATTTTTGGTACTTTTTTTTTTTGCTGGCAGTTTGATGTTCTGGGGTTGAACACCTAATGGGGTTTTTTTTCTCACTTTTTTCTTGCTTAGTAGGGTTTTTTAATCACAAAATTTTTTTCAATCTTTATAATAGTACTTTTTTTTGAGACATTGTAAGTGTTGCTTACTTCGATGTACTCTTGTAAATTTTGGATAATAATAATAATAAAAAGATTTGAAAAGAAAGGAAGAAAAAATAAACCAATGATATTTGACTCGCTGTATCATGTGACAATAATAACCAATTGCAAAACCAAAATAAAATGGCCTTGAATCATTTCTCCTCAATTTGGCTGTTCACCCATAGATCACTTGCTGGCAACCCGTTACAGAAACATCCCGATCTATCTGGATGCTGATTTTAAAAAAAGGAGTTTTTCCCCGAGACTGGCTATAGGATTACCCTGGCTGGGAGTGCAGGAATGTGGTGATAATGCTAGGGCTGCCACAACCAAACTATGCTGTGAGATTTATTTTGTGAATGGACTTCACCCAAGTCAGCTGCAATATAGGAAATGTCTGCTCTTTGGGATGACATGGATAATCAGAACTGGGGAACCCAGCACAGATTTTTTTCAGTCACAGAGGGGAGGGGAGGGGAGGGAACGTCGACTCAGACCATGAGAGGCCTGAGTCGGGCATTTTCATGCCTTACAAGGCGCAGATTGGAAGTCTGTGTGGGGCGCCATTCAGTCGCAGAAATGGTGAGTTATTGCTTGGCTTTTAGTTCAGAGGATTTAAAAACCTCTTACTTTGCAATACATAATACACAGTAATTTATAACAAACCCAGTTCATACCAGGACCACCAAACACAAAAAGAGTTACCTCCTCCAAGCCATCAGGCTGATCAACACCTCCAGTCATTAACCCACCCCTACATACACATCAACGAACGTCACATTATGTACATACACTCGGTCAATGTATAAAACAGTATTTCGTAGGATTGCTTCCATATTTATATTCTTATTGTTTTTTCTTGTGTTCTTTATGCTTAGCATTTTTTAAATGTTGCATCAGATCCAGAGTAACAATTATTTAGTTCTCCCTTGCACTCGTTTACTGAAAAATGACCATAAACAATCTTGAATCTTCTGTTGACCATAAACAGCCTAAAGGTTCAGTTTTTAATGCATTTTATGTACACATCAACATAAAATTAGCCTTACCTCGTTTTTTCTGATAGGCAGCAGCAAATTGGCCATCAGCCCCTTTGAAAGGAAAGGCAAAATATTGAGTTGAGACCTTGTAACAGTTTTGGTAAACTTCTGAATAAAAGTAATTTGCATTCTGCTAAAAATTGCACATCCAAAATCAATGATGGAGTGTCATTAATCTCCAGTATTCTACAGGGAGGCCCTCTAAATAAGGATAGGAGGTACATTGTGCAGTTTCTAATTCGTGGTTGCATCACTATCTGGTATAGAGGGCCACAGCACAGGATTGGAAAAAGCTGCCGAGGTTTACACACTTAGCCAGCTCCACCCTGGGTACAAGCCTCCCCCTAGCATCGAGGGCACCTTCAAAAGGCGATGCCTCAAAATGGTGGCACCCATTCATTGTTATGGATCTCCATCCCTCAGGACATGCCCTCTTCTCCTTATAAATGCCATCTCACTATTTTTTGCTGTCCTTTTAGACTACTTAAGTTAATATATACTGTATATCTTACTGTAATTTATTAATGTATTGCACTGTACTGCTGCCGCAAAACAACAAGCTTCACGATATACAGCAGTGTGCTAAAGCCTTAGGCACATATGTATAGTTCGGGTGTCGAAGACTTTTGCATAGTACTGTAGTAACTTTATGTACCTCTGCTGCTAATGCAAAACAAAAACAAATTTCATGACATATTTGAGTGATGATAAACCTGATTCTGATATGGGTCTCTATTGTGGACTGAGAGTGGGAAGGGGCAGGGAGAGGGGAATCATGGTTGGGAAAAGAGGAAGGGAGAGGGAGAGGGGAGGGAGCAGGGAGCAACACAGAGACATTCAATAATGGTCAATAAACCAAATGTTTGGAATCGAATGAGCTTGCCTGCTGTCTCAGGTCTACAGCGGTGCCACCCCCTGCCACTCATGCTTCCACCGAGATGCAGCACAGAGCATCATCGGAAGTCATTCCTGCCTGTGGCCATCAAACTTTACAACTCCTCCCTTGGAGGGTCAGACACCCTGAGCCAACAGGCTGGTCCTGGACTTATTTCCTGGCATAATTTACATATTACTATTTAACTATTTATGGTTTATTACTATTTATTATTTATGGTGCAACTGTAACGAAAACCAATTTCCCCCGGGATCAATAAAGCATCACTATGACTGTAACTATTCTTCTCTGCCACCTGCCCCACACCCTTCCCGCGGCACTCCACCCTCACCACTCCCAACATTCCGTGCTCCCGTCAGATCCTCAAACTCAGTCTCTGTTCCAAGTTGACAAATATGTCAATGATAAACCCTGATTCTGATGTGATTCTAGATTTTTAAAAAACTGTAATTTTTATTTTAATGGCAGTCTGATTCCTGAAGCAGTGAGAACACAGGATTCAGGAGCACGCGCTTCAAGCCTCCCTCCACCATTCTGGATCATGACGTCTCTCCATCAACCTGCATTACATAAATATAGCTACACTTCTGGGCTTTTAGACCTTGTTTGAATTTATCTCCCTCCAGCTATCCTCCTTAATCTATAACAAACTTAAAACCGTAACAGCCCTAAACTCAACCAATTAGATGTCTCCTTTCAATTTACCTTGAACCAGAGGATTTTGGCCTCTTCCAAAGGATCTCCCTCACAGTAAACTCTTATTATCCAAAGAAGCAATCCATCTTACACAAAACATGCTTGTAATAAGCACATCAAGATACAAGTCAAGGTATTAATCATTTTAAATAAATGCAGCAAGGATGATGTTTAGGAATTTGCAAGTATCTTTCATCACACATGGAGCTTCACGAACTTTAGCTGCAGAGCTCACGTCTGAACACCAGCGGGCAGATTAAGCCAGAAGTTAAAATTGCACAGGGGAGGGAGGGAGGGGAAGCATAAGATCCCATTAACAGCAAGTTTGCCAGTTCTCCAGGAATACTGTACAGTCTCCAGGATTTGCAGATTCATCTCTAGCATGAAGCTAAAAACCACCTAGATTTATTTTTCTTTTAACATTTCAAATAAATTGATTATAAACATATTAATACTCAGGCACATAAGCAAACACGAGGAAATCTGCAGATGCTGGAAATTCAAGCAACACACACAAAAAATGCTGGTGGAACGCAGCAGGCCAGGCAGCATCTATAGGAAGAGGTACAAGAGTCTCGGCCCGAAACATCGACTACACCTCTTCCTATAGATGCTGCCTGACCTGCTGCGTTCCACCAGCATTTTTTGTGTGCGTGGCACATATATATAGCTAGGGTGCCTGAGACTTCTGCACAGTACTGTATTCGTCAACGTGGAGCGAGTTTGTAAATGTGGCGGGCAAAAAGGATGTTGGGAATGGCGACACTGGGAGTGCCACGGGAGGGGTGTGGGACAGGTGGCAGAGCAGGAGTGCCACAAGTGAGGGGGTCGGGGGTGTTGGGTGTGGTGTGGGTGCAGACACACCCAGCCCTGAGACACCAGGCAAAGCTGTTTGATTCCGAACAATTTCTTTATCCATCATTACAGAATGTCTCTCTGGTGCTTCCCGCTCCCTGCCCTCTCCCTTCCCCTTTTCCCAACCATGATTCCCCTCTCCCTGCCCCCTTCCCACTCTCAGTCCACAATACAGACCCATATCAGAATCAGGTTTATCATCACTTACATATGTCATGAATTTTGGTTTTGATTGAAGCAGTATAGTGCAATACATATTAAATACTACAGTATTATGTAAAAGCCTTAGGCACTATATACGTGTATACACACACACACACATTGCCCAAGGGTGTAAATAGAACACTATATTTTTGCTGATGTGCAGCTGAAAAAGAGGCTTTCACTGGAGGCAAGGAAGGGTTTCTACAGTGACGGATGACTCACCTTCTTCAAAACACTGTCGGACTCTGTCCTGCGAAGGTCTTGCCCATCTTCCATTTCATCTCTCTCTCCACCTTTAAGAGATGGCACATTACCAATTATTCAACAGAGTGAGACACCACAGGGAGCTTTCCAGAGAGGTACACTCCTGAAAATAAAATAATTAATAACAGCAGAACTACCTAGTCTTAGTGGTAGCTCACTGGGTAGCACTCTGCTCTCTGAGTAAGCAGGTCTTGGGTTCAAGACCCACCAAACAGATTTGACCACAGGAATGTCATGCCGAGTGCTACAATGTTGGAACTGTGACTCTTTTGGGTAAAAATTTAAATTAAGCCTATCTTTCTTTTATTTGGGGTGTTTTCCCCACCCATTGGTTGTTGGATTAGAACATAGAATACAGAACAGTACAGCCGAGAAACGGGCCCTCTGTGCCAAACCAATTAAATTAGAAATCAAATGGCAACTAATCTCTTCTGCCTACACAATGTCCATCTCCTTATATTTTCCTCACATTCACATTCTCTTAAAAATCCCTAATCTATCTGCCTCTACCACCACCTGAGGCATCCACGTTCCACCATTCTCTGGGGGAAAAAAAATCCCCTCACATCTCCTCTGAAGTTATCCTCTCTCACCATAAATGCATGCCCCCTGGTATTAGACCTTCCAGCCGTCGGAAAATGATACTTTCTGTTTCTCTCTGTGCCTCTCATAACCTTATAAACCTCTGTCAGATATCCCCTCGGCCTCCGCCACTCCAGACAAAACAGCCCAGGTTCTTCCAAACTCTCATTATAGCACATGCCCTCTAAGCCAGGTAGCATCCCGGTAAACCTCCAGATCAGAATCAGGTTTAGTATCACTGGTATATGTCATGAAATTAGTTGTTCTGCGGCAGCAGTACATTGCAATACATAATAATAAAAACACGGAGAGAGTGTTGGTAGGTTCATTGTCTCTGCTCATCATCACTGTAAAGAGTGTACTGGCTCTCACCTTCACATTTGGCCGAGTTAGACTCTATCTGCTATTTCTCCACCCACATATACAAACGTTTGTATATTCTGCTGCGTTCCTTGCTAGTCTTCTATGCTATCCACACCATCACCAATCTATTGTCTGCAAACTTACTAACCTCTATATCCTGGTGATTTATATACAACACAGACAGCAGACATCCCATTACAATTCCCTGTGGAGCACCACTAATCACGGACCTCCAGCTAGAACAAGTCCCAGATTTCCAGGATTATCCCTCGTTCCCTTCTTGAACAATGGAACAACATTAGCGAATTGCCCGTCCTCTGGGACCTTGCCTGTGGCTAGACACCAAGGCCCCAGCAATCTCATCTCTTGCCTCCCTCAGTAACCTGGGGGTATCTCCCATTTGACCCTGGGGAATTATCCACTTAATGTTCCTTAAGAGAACCAACACTACCTCCTCCCTTATCTCAAAATACCTTAGCATATCAACATGCTCAGGTGTAGAATTGTTATATTTTGAGTATTTTTCTTGTAGTTAAACTTTCAAGGATCAGTGATTAACTTTATTCACCAATAAATTTACATGCATTAGGTATTTGCTGTGCTGTGTTGGCACCACATGCAACCAGAACAACATTCAACAATGATAAGAATAAATTATATAACAAATGAACTGAATGGTTAAATACAGATAGGGAATAAAATGTGCATTAATAACAACATGTATTTACAATGTAAACAGAATCATAAAAAGAGGCTTAAAGTGTTTGCAATGCAGACTTCTTATGCTTGCGTGTAATTTTTATATAATCACATATATACGTGTAATAAAATTAGTCAGCTCCATCTTGGGTACTAGCCTCTGTTGTATCCAAGACATCGTCAAGGAGCAGTGTCTCAAAAAGGTGGCATCCATTATTAAGGATCCCCACCACCCAGGACATGCCCTCTTCTCATTACTACCATCAGGAAGGAGGTACAGAAGCCTGAAGGCACACATTCAATGATTCAGGAACAGCTTAGACCATAAGACAAAGGAGCAGAAGTTGGCCATTTGGCCTATCGAGTCTGCTCCGTCATCCTGTTATGAGCTGATCCATTCTCCCATTTAGTCCCTCTCCCCGGCCTTCTCACCATAACCTTTGATGCCCTGGCTACTCAGATACCTATCAATCTCTGCCTTAAATACACCCAATGACTTGGCCTCCACTGCTGCCCGTGGCAACAAATTCCATAGATTCACCACCCTCTGGCTGAAAAAATTTATTCGCATCTCTGTTCTGAATGGGCACCCTTCAATCCTTAAGTCATGCCGTCTCGTACTAGACTCCCCCACCATGGGAAACAACTTTGCCACATCCACTATGTCCATGCCTATCAATATTTGAAATGTTTCTATGAGGTCCCCCCCATTCTTCTAAACTCCAAGGAGTACAGTCCAAGAGCGGACAAACATTCCTCATATGTTAACCCTCTCATTCCCGGAATCATACTAGTGAATCTTCTCTGAACCCTCTCCAACATCAGCACATCCTTTCTTAATTAAGGAGCCCAAAGCTGCACACAGTACCCCGTGGTCTTACCAGTGCCTTATAGAGCCTCAACATCACATCCCTGCTCCTATACTGTATTCCTCTAGAAATGAATGCCAACATTGCATTCGCCTTCTTCACCACCGACTCAACCTGGTGGTTAACCTTAAGGGTATCCTGCACGAGGACTCCCAAGTCCCATTGCATCTCAGAACTTTGAATTCTCTCCCTACTTAAATAATAGTCTGCCTGTTTATTTCTTCTACCAAAGTGCATAACCATACACTTTCCAACATTGTATTTCATTTGTCAATTCTTTGCCCATTCTCCCAATCTATCCAAGTCTCTCTGCAGACTCTCTGTTTCCTCAGCACTACCGGCCCCTCCACCTACTTTGTATCATCAGCAAACTTAGCCACAAAGCCATCTATTCCATAATCCAAATCGTTGATGTACAATGTAAAAAGAAGCGGCCCCAACACGGACCCCTGTGGAACACCACTGGTAATCGGCAGCCAACCAGAATAGGATCCCTCTATTCCCACTCTCTGATTCCTGCCAATCAGCCAGCGCTCTATCCACGTATGTAACTTTCCCGTAATTCCATGGGCTCTTATCTTGTTTAGCAGCCTCATGTGTGACACCTTGTCAAAGGCCTTCTGAAAATCCAAATACACAACATCCACTCCATCTCCCTTGTCTAGCCTACTGGTAATTTCCTCAAAAAATTGCAATAGGTTTGTCAGGCAGGATTTTCCTTTAAGGAAACCATGCTGAGTTCTGCCTATCTTGTCATATGTCTCCAGGTACTCTGTAACCTCATCCTTGACAATCGACTCCAACAACTTCCCAACCACCGATGCCAAGCTAACAGGTCTATAATTTCCTTTTTCCCCTCTGCCGTCCGGTTTCTGAATGGACATTGAGCCCATGAACTCTCCCTCACTTTTTTTTTATTATTTCTGTTTTTGTACTATTTTAAATTTAACTATTTAATATATGATTCCTGTAATTCAGTTTTCTTTCTATATTTATCCTGTGTTGCATTGTACTGCTGTCACTAAGTTAACATATGACATATGCTGGTGATAGTAAACCTGATTCTGATTTATTCAGTTAATTTTACAGTAATTATAGTATAACTCATTCTATATTTTCTTGAAACCTCTCTGCTTTTCTGCAGCAGGTGCCACACCACTTGAATGTGCTTACTTCATAAGCTAGATGTTATCACTAGATTGTGCTTTATCTCTGGTCTGAGTACGAGACAGCTACGTCTTTGTTCTTTGCTCTTGTATCACAATTGAATAGCCGTAACCACCCAAGTTTTATGTCTCATTCTTGACTTCTAAGGAACGTTTGGATAAAGAACAGCCGGTCCGACAGCACCAGCAACACCTCCACCCTTCAGTCTCTGCAACGTAAAACGTGTTTGCTGTCTAACCTTTTCTAATGGCAATGAAGGGCCACTGGCCTTGAAACCGCAGTTTCTTTCCCCGCAAACACTTGCCAGAATTTTATATTTTTGTTTTACTTATCCCCGCTGTCCTGCACAATACAGTGGGGAGAGTGAGCACAGTGGAATCTGAACAACCCACAGCAGGGGGTCCCAATCTGGGGTCTATGGAGCCCCTACAATTAACCGAGGGGGTCCACGGTATAAAAATGGTTGGGAACCCCTGACCCACAGACTCACTCTGAAGGACCTTCTTAGTATTACCCATGCCTGTAAATTTCACCATTTGTTTTCTTTTGCTCATTGGTTGTTTAACAGTCATTGTTTATGTATCATTCTTCCTAAATTCTACTGTATTTTATTTTCCTGTAAAGGACTGCAAGAAAAAGAAGCACAAGGTGGTATATAGTGACAGTACTGTAGAAAGGTCTCGGCCCAAAACGTCGACTGCTTATTCATTTCCATAGTTGTCGCCTGACCTGCTGAGTTCCACCACTATTTTTGTGTGTTGCAAATGGCGACATATACTGCATGTACTTTTGACAATAAATTTACTTTGAATAGTCACCAAAACACTGAATTGTACAGACCAGGGAACAATATGGGAATTCTCCTCAGATGTAATCTCTTCCTAAAGGAATGACTTTTGTTGTATGTGCTTCTTTGATGTTTGCATGGGTTCAACACGTCATCTAAAACTTCGACAAACTTTTATAAATGCACAGTGGAGAGTGCCCTGACTGGTTGCATCACAGCCTAGCACAGAAACACCAACACCCAAGAATGGACAGGCCTACAAAAAGTAGTAGATGCAGCCCAGTCCATCACAGGAAAAGCCCTCCTCACCATTAAGCACGTTTACAGGGAGTGCTGGCATAAGAAAGAAGCATCAAGAATCCTCATCACTTGAGCTCTCTTCTTGCTCCAGCTATCAGAATTGAACTAAATTAAATTGAATTGACTTTATTACTTACATCCTTCATATACATAGGGAGAAAAAATCTTCACATTACATCTCTGAGCAAATGTGTAATGTGCAATTTATAATAAATAGTATGTACAACAGGACAGTCAATATAACAGAAATACAGCTGTGTCAGTGTGAGTTAATCAGTCTGATGGCCTGGTGGAAGAAGCTGTCCCGGAGCCTGCTGGTCCTGGCTTTTATGCTGCGGTACCGCTTCCCAGATGGTTGCAGCTGGAAGCAGTTTGTGGTTGGGTTAACTCGGGTCCCCAATGACCCTTCGGGGCCCTTTGACACACCTGTCTTCGTAAATCAGGAAGTGGTACAGGAGCCTTAGGTCCCACACCACCAGTTTCAGGAACAATTATTACCTTTCAACCATCAGGGTCCTGAATCAGCGTGGGTAACTTCACTCACCTCAACAATGAACTGATTCCTCAACCTATGGGCTCACTTTCAAGGATTCATTACAACTTGTGTTATCGGTATTATTTACTTTTAACTTTGTGCAGCTTGTCTTCTTTAGCACATTGTTTGTCAGTCTTTGTGTGTAGTTTCTCATTGACTCTACTCTATTTCTTTGATCTACTGTGAATGCCAGCAAAAAAAATTAATCTCAAAGTTATATATGGTGACATAATTTGATAATAAATTTACTTTGAATTTTGATCAGGACCAATGTGGTTGGTACAACTACAAGGCTCTGAACAGAAGATTTCTATTTAACAATCCTCTGTTAGACAACACAAGGATAACCTCTCAAAGCTCGGTCGACACGAACGTACCTTTCACCACACTCATCTGATGGCTGTCGAAGCCTCCGAATGTCTCTGCCCTCCTAGGCAGGGAGACGTGGCCCAGGGCTCCCTCTTGCTCTGGGATACTGGCTGCCGGCTGCCCCAGGGCACCTCCGAAGCTCAGAGACAGGAGGCTCTGTAGACTCTCCACTAGGTCAAGGAAGAGTTTGATTAGTACACAGATGGAAATGACACCAAGACATAAAGAACAATCCAATGCTGTTAACACGCATCTACTGGACATTACAATCCAAATCACTGACGTTTATTATAACTTGTTACAATTCACTAACATAATTAATGCCCTCAAATTATTCCCACTCCCACCAATAATACCACAAGATACAGGGCCACTGTTAGGCCATTCATTATTCAATCATGAGCCATTTTTTCCAACTTCATTCTCCTGCCTTCTCCCTGTAACCCTTACCAATCAAGAATCTATCAGTCTCTGCCTTAAGTATATCCAGTAAAACATGGATTCCACCTACAACATCACTGTGGTCTCTTTCACTCGACCTACTTCAGTGCTGCAATCTGGACTCACATCCAAAATCTCTGGATTACTATTCCAGTAACTTAACCATTCCACAACTTGTCTGTAAGGAGTTTCTACGTTCTCCCCATGACCACGAGGGTTTCGTCTGGGTGCTCCGATTTCCTCCCACAGCCCAAAGACCTACCGATTGGTAGGTCCACTGGTCGTTGTAAGTTGTCCCAGGATTAAGTTAAGGGGATTAAGGGGATTGCTAGGTGGTGTGGCTCGAAGGGCCGATTTCGCGCAGTATCTCAATAAATAATTACATAACACTGTGTTATAGGAAGGATGTGGAAGCTTTAGAGGGTGCAGAGGAGATTTACCAGGATGCTGCTTGGATTAGAGAGCATGCCCTATTGCGAAAGGGTGAGTAAGCTAGGGATTTCCGCTTTGAAGTGGAGGAGGATACGAAACGATTTGATAGAGGTGTGTAAAATAAGAAGCAAAGATGGACAACCAGCACCTTTTTCCCAGGGCAGAAATGCTTAGTACGAGAGGACATGATATAGGGTGATTGGAGAAAAGTGCAGTGGGCGGTGTCAGACTTAGATTTGATTTGTTGTTGTTTTTTTGTTTATAAACACAGAGTATAGTAGGTGCAGAATCCGAATCAGGTTTAATATCACTGGCATATGCTGTGAAATTTGTTGTCTTTGCAGCAGCAGTACAGTGCAAAACATGATAATATAGAAAAAATCTGAATTACAGTGTGTATGATGTACATACAGTGTGATGACACAGGTGCCAAACTGTATCAGTGTTTGCCCTTCCCTTGGACTACACCAGTGACGTGGAGAGGGGGAACCCACTGCATGGGCAACAGCCGGTTCTTCAAACCTTCCCTCCCAGGCTTGCGCCCTGGAGACAACACAGTCCACCAGAGGCGCAAACCCATGATCCCCTGGGATTGGCAGCTGCCTACTGATATATATAAATAGTTAAGTAGTGCAAAAATAGAAATTAAAACAAAGAAGTGAGGTAGTGTTCACGGGTTCAATGTCCATTCAGGAATCAGTGGCAGATACATTCAGGACATTTAAGAGACTCTTAGATAGTCTCACAGATGATAGGAAAATGGAGGGCTACGTGGGAGAGAAGGATTAGATTGATTGTGGGGTTGGTTAAAAGGTCAGCACAACATTGTGGGCCAAAGGGCCTGTACTGTGCTGTACCATTTTATGTTTGATATTCATAGCCACTGCGCTATGCTATGGCTTTCCAGTGAGAGAGACAGAGTTGCATAGTTCTCCACCACTGCATCTAATGTCTGATTTAGCTGTGCTCAGTGGGGATATTATAGCCTCCGTCACAAAACATACTTTCTTCAGTGAACCCAAACAATTCACCGAAATCATGGCCGGCTATGGCAGCACCAATGCCCAGGAACAGAGAAGCTACAAACAGTGGTGGATACAGACCAGTCCATCACCGGGAAAGCCCTCTCCACCATCAAGCATGTCTACAAAGAGCGCTGAGCAGAAGAAAGCAGCATCCTTCATCAAGGATCCCGCCATACACGCCATGCTTTCTTCTTGCAACTAAGAGCCTTAGGTCCCACACCATCAAGTTTAGGAGCATTTCAACCACCAGGCTCTTGAACTTCTATATTTGTGGCCTTCTATATATTGGCGAGACCCGACGCAGACTGGGAGATCGTTTCGCTGAACACCTATGCTCTGTCCGACAGAGAAAGCAGGATCTCCCAGAGGCCACACATTTTAATTCCACATCCCATTCCCATTCTGACATGTCTATCCACGGCCTCCTCTACTGTAAAGATGATGCCACACTCAGGTTGGAGGAACAACACCTTATATTCCTTCTGGGTAGCCTCCAACCTGATGGCATGAACATCGACTTCTCTAACTTCTGCTAATGCCCCACCTCCCCCTCGTACCCCATCCGTTGTTTATCTACATACACACATTCTTTCTCTCTCTCTCTCTCCTTTTTCTCCCTCTGTCCCCCTCACTATACCCCTTGCCCATCCTCTGGTTTTTTTCCCCCCTCCCCCTTTTCCTTCTCCCTGGGCCTCCCGTCCCATGATCCTCTCATATCCCCTTTGCCAATCACCTGTCCAGCTCTTGGCTCCATCCCTCTCCCTCCTGTCTTCTCCTATCATTTTGGATCTCCCCCCTCCCTTTCAAATCTCTTACTAGCTCTTCCTTCAGTAAGTCCTGACGAAGGGTCTCGGCCTGAAACATCGACTGTACCTCTTCCTAGAGATGCTGCCTGGCCTGCTGCATTCACCAGCAACTTTGATGTGTGAGGCTCTTGAACTAGCAGGGATAAGTTCACTAAACACAACCAAAAGGCTCACTTTCAAGAACACTACGACTCATGACCTCAGTAACATTTATTTATTGTTTGTGTTTTTTTTTCATGTATTTGCACAGTTTGTCTTCTTTGGCACATTGGTTGTTTGTCAGTCTTTGTACTTTTTCATAGATTCTATTGCATTTCTTTGTTCTACTGTGAACGCCTGCAAGAAAATAAATCTCAAGGTAGTATATGGGGACATGGACAGTACCTTGAAAGAAAAATGACTGTCAGCTTTGAAGAATTTGCGGTGAGAACAGAGAAGGACATTGATCTTACAGACGTGAATGAACAAAGCATTCTGAGATTTGCTGTCGCTGCTTGTCCACAGTGTTTCAGCACAAATCCATCCTCACAGATTGATCTGTTTTCATAGAAATAACACCCCCCCTCCCCCCAAGCGGTATTTCCAGGACGCAGCCAACAGTTTGTGTACCTGGAACGATCATACTTTCTAGCCAGATAACGTTATCAATGGACAACAAGACAAAAGCAGAGAGACGTCAGCCTCCTATCTCTCCAGACAGGCTGCCCTACATCTGAAAATTAGAAGAAGGGATGTCAGCTTCTGTCTCCCTGTTCCTTCTATTGAAAGCATGGGTTTGTGTTTAAATCAGTCTTTAATGACTGAATAAATTAAACTGGCTTTTAATGGTTGCTTAAGGTTGTTATGGCTGAGGGTGATGGTGGGGATAAGCTCTCATTAGCTATTAAATGTTCCCAATGGTGTGCACCTCAAATAGCCTCTGACAACCAAGTCCAGCTCCTGGCCTCAGAATAGAAGGACATCCCTTTAGAATAAACATAAGGAGGAATTTCTTTAGCCAGACGGTGTGGATCTGTGGAATTCATTGCCACAGATGGCTATGGAGGCCAAGTTATTGAGTATATTTAAAATGGAGGTTGACAGGTCCTTGAATAGTAAGGGTTACAGGGAGAAGGCAGGAGAATGGGGGTGAGAGGGAAAAGAAATCGGCCATGATTGAATGCTGGCCTGTACTGAATGGGCCAAATGGCCTATTTCTGCTTCTATCTCTTATGAGATCGTATGAAGAATCTTCACTCAGATGGACGTGAACTTTAGCCAAGGGGCTCCGAGGTTGTTGCTGAGTGTCAATGAGGCTGAGATCAATAGGTTTCTGGTATTAAGGGATTCAAGGGAGATGGGGTTGGTGCCAAGGTGAAACAGTAACAGGGACTTTATTCAACCACAGACATTAGGAGTTCAACAGTTTAACTCTTTTTTTTCCAGAGAGAGTGGCTTGAACCAGGGTCCAGGTTGTTGAAGGGGCTCCTGAAGAATGGGAACCCCACATTCAAATGGAAACAGCCTCCCCTCTATGGACTCTGTCTATACTTGTCACCGCCTTAGTTACACATCCAGCATCATCAAAAACCTCTCCCACCTAGGACATTCTCTCTTCTCCCCTCTCCCACTGGACAGAAGATACAAAAGTCTGAAAGCATACACCACCAGGCTCAAGGACAGTTTCCATGCCACTGTTATCAGACTCTGGAATGGTCCCCTTGTCAGATAGAATGGACTCTTGCCCTCACAACCTACTTGTTGTGATTTTGCACTTGGTTTATCTCCACTGCATTTTTTGTGCAGCTTTTACACTTTAATCTGCATTGTTACTGTTTTACATTATTTTCGCTCAATGCACTGTGCAATGATTTGATCTGTACAAACAGTTTGCAAGACAAGACTTTCACTTGTTTCACTGAGTCCTGATGAAGGGTTTCGGCCCCAAATGTCGACTCTTTATTCCTCTCCGTAGATGCTGCCTGACCTGCTGAGTTCCTCCTGCGTTTTGTGTGTGTTACTCTTCACTGTATCTTGGCACGTGTAACAATAATAAACAAATTCACAATACATTAGTGGGCTGCTTTACAGATCGAACACCTGCACTTCCCATAGCTGACCACCAAGGGGCAACCAAGAGCAGAAATACTGACTGCCCAAGAACCTGACTACAGCTGTACAACCCAACAAGCTCAGGCTGAATCCTTTCAAGTTTGCCAACCTCTCCATCTGCACCATCCAGATGAAGCTCCAGGATCTCTTCCACAGTTGTTCCCTTGGATACTCCTGAAACTAATCATTAAACTCCAAGACTTAAGCATCAGTACCTCCCTGTGCAAATGGATCCTGGATTTCCTCACTTGCAGACCCTTGTCAGTATGGATTGGCAACATTTCCTCCATAATTACTAAGAGCATAGGCACATCTCAGGCTTTGTGCTGAGCTCCCTGCTCTGCTTGCCTTATTGAAAGGCCTAGATGCAGTGGACATAGAGAGGATGTTTCCTATATTGAAGGAGTCTACGGCCAGAGGGCACAGCCTCAGAATAGAAGGACTTCACTTTAGAACAGAGATAAGGAGAAATGTCTTTATCCAGATAGTAGTGAATCTGCAGACTTTATTACTACAGATAGCTGTGGAGGCCAAATCATTAGGTATATTTAAAGTGGAGTTTGACAGATTCTTGGATAGTAAGATGTCAACGGTTATGGGGGAAAGGTAGGAGAACGGGGCCGCGAGGGATAATATATCTGCCATGGCGGAATGGCAGAGCAGACTCAATGGGCCAAATGGCCCAATTCTGTTCCTGTGTCTCATACCTATGACTGTGAGGCTAAATACAGCTCCAATACCATACTTGAGTTTGCTGATGATACCACTGTCGTTAACTGTATCAAAGGTGTGCCAGATTAGCATATGGGAAGGACAGTGAAAATATAGTTGAATGGAACCACAGCAATAACCCCTCACTTGACGTCAACAAAACCGATTATCAACTACAGGAGAAAGAAGCTGGAGGTCCATGAGGCCGTCCTCATTAGGGGATTGGAAGTGGAGTGGGTTGCTAATTTTAAATTGCAGGGTGTTATCATATCAGAGGATCTGTCCTGGGACTAGCAGCCAAGTGCCTTTACGAAAAAGGCACGCTAGTGCCTCCAGTTTTTATTTAGCAGTTTCCAAATATTTGGCACATCATCTAAAACTTTAACAAACTTCTATAGATGCACATTGCAGAATATCCTAACTGAATGCGTCACGGCCTGCTACGGAAAAACCAATGTCCATGCACGGAAAAGCCTACAAAAAGCAGTGGATACAGCCTAGTCCACCACAAGCAAAGTCCATCGTTGAACACATCTGCAAGGAGCTCTGACACCGGAAAGCAGAATCGTTCAGCAAGGAGCCCCACCATCCGGGCTATGTTCTCTTCTTGCTGCTGCCATCAGCAGCCTTAGGTCCCATACCAACTGGTTCAGGAACAGTTATTACCCTTCAAGCATCAGGCTCCTGAACCAGTGTGGATAACTTCACTCCCCTCAACTCTCACTGAGTCTACAAACTATAGACTCACTTTCAAGGACTCTACAACTCATGTTCTCAGTATTATTTATTTATTTGTATTTGCACAGTGTGTCTTTTGCACACTGGTTGTCAGTCTTTGTGTGTAGTTTTTCACTGGTTCTATTTTATTTCTTTGTTCTACTGTGAATGCCTGCAAGAAAATGTATCTCAAAGCTAGTATATGGTAATTCTTATTTGATAACAAATTTACTTTGAACTTAAATCGTCCCACCGGTGATGCCAAGGCCACAAGCTCTGGAAATTCTCCAATACATTTTCAGCTCTTCCTCTCTTCAAAACTTCTTCGACTAAACTTTTGGTCACCCGCCTTAATATCTCATTGCAGACCCTTCAGCCAACCACCAGGAACCTGGTGATTGTGTTATGGTTATTATTCTATAGATTTATTGAGTATGCCCAGAGGCAATTGAATCTCAGGGTTGTATATGGTGTCATATACAAATTTACTTTGAACTTAGAACTCACACTGATTGCAATTTTTTTTTTGCCTCCATGTTCCCATCAGTTCCCCTGAGATTCTACTGCCTGTCTACACGCTAGCAGCAAATCACAGAGACCAATACACCTACCAAGCCGCAGGTCTTTGGGACCTGGGAGGAAACCCAGAGAGTAAACATGCAAATGCCACACAGGAAGTGCTGAAGGCAGCAACTCTGTTGGCTCTACATGAACGTTTCACGGTCAAACCACCAAAGGATGCCGGGGGTGGGGGGGTGGCGTTGTATGGTGTTATAGATGGCAAATAAATACAGGTGGACAATTGTTGCTGGGACCTTTGAGATCAGCTTTGAACCCAGTAAAATAATAGTTTTGTTTGTCACATGTGCGTCGAAACATAGCGAAATGCATTGTTCCCACCAACGACCGACAGGCTGAGGATTGTGCTGGGCAAGTGCCGTCATGTTTTTAGCACCTCCACAGCATGGCCACAACTCAGTAACCTAACCCTTACATCTTTGGAATGTCGGAGGAAACCTAAGCACCTTACGGTCACAGGGAGAATGTACAAACTCTTTAAAGCCAGCAGTGGGAAATTGGTGGCACTGCAAAGCTTTGCACTAACAGCTACCCTACAATGCCACCCGAATAAACTCAGGATTATAATTGTTAATCAGGTGTAGGAGCAGAATTAGGCCATTCAGCCCATCAATTCTGCTCCACCATTTCATCATGGCTAATCTATTTTCTCTCTCAGCCCCAATCTCCTCCCTCCTCCCTGTATCCTTTCACGCCCTGACTAATCAAGAACTTATCAGCCTCTGCCTTAAATGTATCCAATGACTTGGCCTCCACAGCTGCCTACGGCAGAGGATTCCACGGATTCTCCACTGTGGCTAAAGAAATTCCTCCTCATTTACGTTTTAAATGGACGTCCCTCTATTCTGAGTCTGTGTCACCTGATCTTAGACTCCCCTACTATAGGAAATAACCACTCTATCGGGCATTTGATAGGTTTCAGTAACATCCCCCCCCAATAATGATAATAATCAATCAAAGTCAGATTTATTATCACTGACTTAAACCATATGGAATTTGTTGCTTTTCAACAGCAGTACAAAGACATAAAATAACTATATAAATTATAAAATGTAACAAAGATACCTGTTGTTCATTAATGGAGTAAGTCATAATACTTAATCACTTCAGTTCACATGGTAAAGAATGCCGTAATTTGCATTTGTCATGCAATAAGGTATAATATTGTTGTTCAACTTTATGTCTTGTGGTGCATCGGGCAGCAACTATGCAGTTTCTTTAGCATTTGTCTGTTTTTTAATGAGGTCGAGTTGCTACCACGATGCTCAACACAATATGGATGGAAAGTGTGCAAGAAGTGGCCTGGATTTGAACCTAGGACCGCTCACTTCGAAACCCATGCCACGACACCACCGGCTGGCTATGGTGTACTATGGCAACTTTAAATTGCTTGGTGTTATCATTTCAGAGGACGTAAGAGGGAGATGGGCTGAGTGGTGTCACAACAACAATCTTTCACTCAATGTCAGTAAGACCAAGGACCTGATTATTGACTTTAGGGGGAGGAAATTGGAGGTCCATGAGCTAGTCGTCATCAGGGATCAGAGATGGAGAGGGTCAGCAACTTTAAATTCCTCAGTGCTATCATTTCAGAGGTCCTGTCCTGGGCCCAGCACATAGGTGCAATTACGAAGAAAGCATGGCAGTGCCTCCAATTCCTTAGAAGATTCAACATGACATATAAAATTTTGACAAACTTCTCTAGATGAGTAATGGAGAGTATATTGACTGGCTGCAACACAGTCTAGTATCAAAACACCAACGCCCTTGAATGGAAAACCCTACAAAAAAAAACGTAATGGATATGGCCCAGTTTATCATGGATAAAGCCCTCCCCACCATTGAGCACATCTACACAGAGCGCTGTCGCAGGAAAGCAGCATCCGTCATCAAGGACCTCCAAACCCAGATCATGCTCTCCAGTTGCTGCTGCCATCAGGAAGGAGGTACAGGAGGCTCACGACCCAAACTACCAGGCTCAGGATTAGTTATTACCCTACCACCATCATACTATTGAACCACTTCACCCCCTCATTGAAGTGTTTCCACAACCTATGGACTCATTTTCATGGACTCTTCATTTTATATTCTCAATATTTATTGCTTATTTAGTTATTATTATTGTTTCTTTTTTATTTATTTTGCATTTGCACAGCTTGTTGGCTTTTGCACATTGGTTGCTCCATCACTGAAGTGTTCCCACAACCTACAGACTCACTTTCACGGACTCTTCATCCCATGTTCTTGATATCTATTGCTTATTTATTTATTACTATTTGTTTTTTTCATATTTGCACAGTTTGTTGTCTTTTGTACATCGGTTGTTTGCCTGTCCTGCTGGGTGTGGCCTTTCATTGATCATATTGTGTTTCTTGGATTTACTGTGAATGCCTGCAAGAAAATGAATCTCAGTGTTTTATATGGCAACATGTATGCAGTTTGAGCTTATTAGGGTCATCTACCCGTGAAACCTGGATGCTCCCGCTCAAAAGAAACGTACAGGGCACAGCCCTCTGGCGGACTGTACTGATGAAAAGGGTGAATCACCACCAGCTGATCAGGGGCAGCAAGTCACGGCCCACATCCCAAGTATGAATCGGTACAGTGGGTAAGTAGCACAGCGATCAGCGTAACGCTATCACAGCACCAGTGATTCAGGTTCAATTCCCGCCGCTGCCTGCAAGGAGCTTGTATGCTGTCCCCGTGATCTATGGGTTTCCTCCCACATTCCAAAGACGTACTGGTTAGTAGGTTAATTGGTCACATGCGTGTAATTAGGCGGCATGGAATAGTTGGCCTGGAAGGGCCTGTTACTGGGCGGTATCTCCAAATAGATAAATAGAATGAAAATTATATTGCAGAGGAATGTTTCAGTTGAATGTTTGGCTGGGACGGGGATGAGTGGTTCCACCCACAGGATACACATCACCATTTAAAGTAAAAATGCTGGTGGGTTTGACACCACTGTGATGTTGATCAATAAACATAACTTGGCATTCGCTGGATGTGCAGATACCATGGGAATTCATGAATTTTCTCAGGATTGCCAGTTTACTGGACTGGCTTGTTGACTTAACCAGACTATTTTAAGTTCATCTGGCACTCTGCTATTTCTGCACCGTGGTCTGCCAAATCCGCTTATAAACTGGCAATTGATAGTCAACGGCGCAGCGATGCTTCCAGAAGGAGTCAACTGCTCTGTTCAGTTACGCGTGCAAGCCTTTCACCTTCTTGAATTTGAAAAGCCATTTCATACGAGCAATGAAAAAAAAAGCTGTGTCAGGGACTAACTCAGAGGGTCAGAGAGTTGGAGGGAAATAGATGGGCCAATCCTTCGGTTCACGTATGCGTCACTTGGACTGTGACCCCATTAATGGGCTGCATGGTAGCATGACTTCCTGCTGCTGTCAGGAGTTTGTATGTCCTCCACGTAACTGTGAGTGTTTCCTCTGGGTGCCCTGGTTTCCTTCCACATTCTAGAGATGTATGGGTTAGTAAGTTAATTAGTCACGTGGGTGTAACTGGATGGTGTGGGTTGATTGAACCAAAAAGAACCTAGTACCCGACTGTGTCTCTAAATAAAATAAATCATAATCAAAAAATAAGGTCTTTCATGTTCTACCCTTTCGCAAATCTGTCCTTGGATCCTCTTTCGCACCACACTTTACCTCCAACTTTTTCCAGTGCTGATAAACAAGAACTTCAGGAATTCCTTTGGAAACTTTCCCTTAGACTTCAGTGAAATTTGTAATCAGAAAGAGAAATGGAAGCAAAACCTCTTGTCAGGTCTTTAATATACACTGACATATCATAATTTATAAAACTGTGGGTGAAGAAAATGTGGGAATTGGATGGTTAATTTTTGCATGGATTCAGCTGATCAGTAGTGTGGCTGAGAGGGCTAAGGCTTTGGCATTAGGTTCCAGTCTCGTCAGAGGCGTGGGTTTGAATACCACCGCTGCCGATGAGATATTCTCCAGCACAGCATGGTGGAATAGTAGTTATCACAATGCTTTATGACACCAGTGATCACTGATCAAAGTTCAATTCTTGCCACTACCTTCACATTCTCCCTGTGATCATGTAGGTTTCCTCCTGGATGATCCGGTTTCCTCCCACATTCCAAAGACAGACGGTTAGGGTTAAGGTTAGTGAGTTATGGGCATGCTTTGTTACTGCCATAAGCATGGCGACACATGCAGGCTGCCCTCAGCTCAATCCTTGGGCGGTGTTGGTTGTTGGTGCAAAACAATGCATGTACTGACCTTCCTTTAATGCGTCCTTGAGCAGGGACTCTCCTTTGGCGACATCTTCTGAGTTAGCTCGGAAAAAAGATCTCGTAACCAGATTCTGAGACGCCTCCTCATGGCCACTGGCTTCCACCATTTCCTGGTAGAGCCTCATTTTCTCTTCCAACAGCAAGAGAATTTGCTGGTCTCTCTCCTGCAGTTTCTCTGTGTAATGAAGGAAATAAAGAATGTTATTCGGCTGATAACATCTGGAAAGGGGTGGACCACATGGATAAGGGGTTAACATTTATATTGATGATTTGGAAGAGGGGATTGAGTGTAGCATAGCAAAATTTGCTGATGACACTAAACTGAGTGGAAAAGCAAATTGTACAGAGGATGTGGAGAGTCTGCAGAGGGATATAGATAGGTTAAGTGAGTGGGCCAAGGTCTGGCAGATGGAATACAACGTTGGTAAATGCCAGATCATCCACTTTGGAAGGAATAACAGAAGAGCAGATTATTATTTAAATGGTAAAAGATTGCAGCGTGCTGTTGTGCAGAGGGGCTTGGGAGTACTTGTTCATGAATCGCAAAATGTTGGCTTGCAGGTACAACAGGTTATCAAGAAGGCAAACGGGATGTTGGCCTTCATTGCTAGAGGGATTGAATTCAAGAGCAAGGAGGTCATGCTGCAATTATACAGGGTACTGGTGAGGCCGCACCTGGAGTACTGTGTGCAGTTCTGGTCTCCATACTTGAGGAAGGATATACTGGCTTTGGAGGCAGTGCAGGGGAGGTTCACCAGGCTGATTCCAGGGATGAAGGGGTTAACCTATGAGGAGAGATTGAGTTGCCTGGGACTATACTCTCTGGAATTCAGAAGAATGAGAGGGGATCTTACAGAAACATACAAAATTTTGAAAGGGATAGATAAAATAGAAGTAGGAGAGTTGTTTCCGTTGGTAGGTGAGACTAGAACTAGGGGACATTGCCTCAAGATTCAGTGGAGAAGATTTAGGATGGAGATGAGGAGAAACTGTTTTTCCCCAGAGAGTGGTGAATCTGGAATTCTCTGCCCAGGGAAGCAGTTGAGGATTCTTCACTAAATATACTTAAGATACAGTTAGATAGATTTTTACATAGCAGGGGAATTAAGGGTTATGGGGAAAAGGCAGGTAGATGGAGCTGAGTTTACGGACAGATCAGCCGTGATCTTATTGAATGGCAGGGCTGGCCTACTCCTGCTCCTCTTTCTTATGTTCTTATGTAACATTAACCCTGCAGACCCTACCCTTGACAGGGGATAAACCAAACAAAAATACTTCATCACTGACTTTTCCTAAGTTAAAAGTAAAAGTATGAGAGTTTGAGAAGATTTGGCGCATCACAGGAAATTTACCCAGATGGGCCATGAGCGCATTCTACCTGGTAGCATCGTACCTGGTACAGAAGCGCCAATGCATAGAATCAGGAAAAAACGGCAGGAAGTTGCAATCCCAGCTAGCTCCATCATTGGCAGTAGCCTCCCTTCCACTGGGGACATTTTCAAAAGGCAGCGTCCATCATAAAGGACCACCATCACCCAGAACATGCCCTTTCTCATTGCTACCATCAGAGGGGAGGTAAAGGAGCCTGAAGACACACACTCAACATTTTAGGAACGGCTTCTTCCCCTCCGCCATCAGTTTTCTGAATGAACATTGAACCTATGAACAGGATGCCTTACTACTTCCGCTCTCTTCTTGCACTACTTAGTTCTCTTTATACATATAAATAATAATTTATAACATATGCATTGCACGATACTACTGCTGCAAAATAACACATTTCATGACATACGTTAGTAACACCAATACCTGATTCTAGGAGAGAATCGTTGGCCAGCTACTGAATGGTTATTACACAAGTTTTCTCATCGTGGAGGGCTAAGCAAGTGTTGATGGTTAACTATTGATAATTTGAAGCATTGTATTTAAGATCAGGCAGAATTGCAATGAGATAATTCTTGATACTTTTAAATAACCCTGCTAACCCTAAATAAGCAAATTCTGAGCAAGCTTTAAAACAAACTCTCTTCAAGTCCTATTGTCATGAACAATTCAGCTTGGACTGATAGTGGACAGTGAAGTTTCCCCAAATGTACAGATTCTAAAGGGCTGGACAGACAGCAGAATCATTTCTCCAGGAAGCATACCTAAAGCATGAACTTTATTTGTTTACATGTATGAGGAATTTGCTGTGATGTGTTGGTCAGGGTGTGACATGCAACACAAAACAACATTCAACAATTATAAAGAGATTCTGCAGTTGCTGGAAATCCAGAGTAACACACACAAATGCTGGAGGAACTCAGAAGGTCAGGCAGCTTCAATGGAAAGGAATACAGAGTCAACGTTTGCGGCCGAGACCCTTCATCAGGACTGGAAAGGAAGTGGGGAAGAAGAAGGTGGGTGGGGGGAGGGGAAGGAATAGAAGCTAGAAGATGAAAAGTGAAGCCAGGTGAGGGGGAAGGTACGTGGGTGGGGGGGGGGGCATGTGGTGAGAAGCTGGGAGAAGATAGGTGGAACAGGTAAAGGGGTAAAGGAGGAATCTGATTGGAGAGGAGAGTGCACTATGACAGAAAGGGAAGGAGGATGAGCATGAGAGGGATGTGTTGGCAGGTGAGGAAAAGAGTAGTAATAAGGAGACAGAAAGGGGAATGGAGAAAGAGAAGGGGGGGGGGGAGGGGGAGAAATTACCAGAAGTTAGAGAAATCAATATTCGTGCCATCAGGTTGGAGGCTACCCAGGTACAAGATGAGGTGTTGCTCCTCCAGCCTGAGAGTGGCCTCAAGGTGGCAGTAGAGGAGGCCATGGACCAATATGTTGGAATGGGAACGCGGATTGGAATGAAAAGGTTGGCCACCGTAAAATCATGCAGGTTATAGAAGGTGTATATGTGTTACTTCAGAGCTCCTTTAAACTTCTCTAATCTCACCTTAAACCCTCTTGTTCTAGACTGCCTTGCCCTGGGCAAAAGGCTCCAGCATAGCCTTTACCTGGAACTCTGCCTGAGTGTGCAATACGCTGTGTGCAAGGAATTTAAAAAAATACTGAAAGTAAAAACAGAAACTTCTTCCCCTCCGGTTGGGGAAGGGGGAAAAATTTATCTCAAATAACGACTGATATGCAGGAAGCGGAAGTTTTCAGTAATTGTGGAATAAGGCATCCAATAGCTTCTAAAATAAAAAAAATACACTAATTGTTTTTTTTATATATAAGTACAGGTGCACATTCCTTTATCCAAAATTCTGAAATCCAAAAAGCTCTGAAAACCGAAGCTTTTTTTTGCCAACAGCTGACGTCACTCAGGTGTGACGTGGCAGCACTAGCAGAGGCCGCCAGACATCAGTTGTGGCTCAGCGCTCATACTGGTTACACGTGCATTTGCTGTTCGCTGATATTTTATGTTCACTGTTGACTTTGTGTTTAATTTCACTGTGAAAATGTCAAAAAGAGCTGCAGATACCCCTATGGGTAACAATGAGAAAAAGAGAAGGAAGCATCTATTATTATCAATAACGCAGAAAGTGGAGTTATTGCAGAAAGTTGATGATGGTGTGTCTGTGTGGCGTTTTACTGTAGAGAATAGTGTTGGAACTACCACTGTATATGACTTAAATAAACAGAAAGACAAGTTACTGAAGTTTTATAGTGACAGTGACAGTGACGTTCTACATTTATTCCAATAAGTCACTTACCATGTGTTTGATTCGGTTCGTCTGAAGCTGTATATTTTTATGTTTTATTGAATGTTTTTGTCAGAAATAAATTTTTTTCTTGTCATTATTCCCTAAACAATACAGTATAACAACTATTTACATAGCAGTTACATTATATTAGGTATTATAAGTAATCTAGAAATGATTTAAAGTATACGGGAGGATGTGCGTAGGTTTGGCGTGCCACCGGGTCCTAAAGTCCACTGCACTGAGACAGGTTAAATAAGGGACTTAAGCATACATGTTTTTTGGTATCAGGTGGGGGGGGGGGGTCTGAAATCCGAAAAATTCTGAATTCCAAAATGCAACTGGCCCCAACGATTTCGGATAAGGGATTGTGGACCTGTATATTGCACTCTAATATTTGTTTCTCAAGAAGTTCAAACATTAACAGGTTCTTACATTGGTTTTCAAATGTACCAATTCAAGCCAAGACCACACTCCTTGGGAGTCTGAAACCTGTTAACATTCTGTCTCTCAGCACCTAATAAACGAACAGCTGTACCTTTCAGCTCTTTTGTTCTGCTCTCCAACTGCCGTCTGTCTTCCTCTGATTCGCTTGGGATTCCTTCATCCTCATCCTGTACCCTGTAGGTAGAGGCAGAACAGAGGGTTCAGGTGTTAGAGGTGACCACAGCCTGGCTACATTTTGTTCAGAATCAGAATTAGGTTTGTTATCACTGATGTATTTCGTGAGATTTGTTGTGTTTTGGCAGTACTGCAATACATAAAGTATACTGTAAATTATAAGTAATATGAAAAATACTGTAAATATAAAACATTAAAGAGTGCAAAAATAGTGAGGTAATGTTCATTGCCCTTTCAGAAATCTGATAATGGAGGGTAAGAAGCTGTGGCTAAAAAGTTGAGTATACATCTTAAGACTGTAAGACATAGGAACAGAATTAAGCTATTCAGCTCACTGAATCTGCTCCCCCATTCCGTCATGGCTGATTTACTATCTCTCTAAACTCCATTCTCCTGCCTTCTCTCCACAACCTTTGACACCCCTACTAATCAAGAACTTATCCACCTCCAGTTTAAATATAGGCAATGACTTGGCTTCCACAGCTGTCCACAGATTCACCACTCTCTGGCTGAAGAAATTCTTTTTCGCCTCTATTCTAAAGGGACGTCCTTGCATTCTGAGGCTGTTTCCTATAGGAAAGATCATCTCTACATCCACTCTATCAATGCTTAATGGGTTTCAATGAGACACCCCCCTCATACTTCTGCACTCCAGTGAGTACAGGCTCCTGTACATCCTCCCTGATGGTAGCAATGAGAAGAGAACATGTCCTGGGTGGTGGGGGGGGAGGGGTCCTTAATGACGGATGTTACCTTTTTGGGCATCACCTTTTAAAGATATCCTCATTGGTGGGGAGGGTCATGCCCATGATGGATGCAGCTGGCAGAGCTTATAACCCTCCGTAGCATTTTCCGATGCTGTGCTGTAGTCCCTCTATACCAGATGGTGGTGAGTACTCTCCATGATACATCGGTAAGAATTTGCCAGAGCCTTTGTTGACATACCAAATCTCCTCAAACCCCTAATGAAATACAGCTGCTGTCATACCCTCTTTGTAGTGGCATCCAAGTGTTGGGCCAAGGATAGAGCTTCAGAAATTCTGGCACTCAAGGGAGGTGGAGGGTTGGAGAAGAAGCGAAAATTGAATGGGCCAATGCCCATTTTTTAATATTTGGTATATAGTGCGGTGCTGAAGAAGGGTCTCGGTCTAAACGTCGACTGTTTACTCTTTTCCATAGATGCTGCCTGACCTGCTGAGTTCCTCCAGCATTTTGTGCGTGTTGCTCTGCACTTTCCCTGTAGCTGTTACACATTATTTATTGATTTAGAGATATATTCTGGAACAGGCCTTTCTGCACAACAATGCCTCCAAATTACATCTTTGTAGCCAATTAACCTGCTAACCTATATACCTTTGGAATGAGGGAGGAAACCAGAGCACCCGGAGGAAACCCGTGCAGTTGTGGGTAGTCAGTGGCTGAATTGATCCCAGGTTGCTAGCACTGTAAAAGTGTCACTCTAACTGCTATGTTAGTGTGCTGGGCAGAAGATACAGAAGTATGAAAGCACATACCATCAGGCTCAAAGACAGCTATCATAAGACTATTTAATAGTTTCTTAGTACAATCAGTGGGTGGCGGGGTGGAGATATGTCTCAACCAAAGGAGGTGTAAGGTGCTCCGTCCCTCTGCTAACCTGCAGGTCACCCTTGGGCAAGGTGTAGCACTTGCTTAGCCCCCCCCCCACCAATCAGGGTCACGTGAAGCCTTGGGAGCAGGTCATAAGAGCAGCTGCTGCGTATCACAAGCCCGCTGACGTCAGGCAGACAGTCTCTGAAGAGTATTGATAATGGCCCGTCTCGTAAAGACACTGCCCAGAAGGTGGCAATGGCAAACCACTTCTGTGGAAAAATTTGCCGAGAACAATCAAGAGTCATGGAAAGACCACGATCGTCCACGTTGTAGACACGGCACGTGACAAATGAATGAGTATGTGAAGATAGACACTTGAATTCACAATCTACCCTGTTATGATCTTTCACCTTATCGTTTATCTGCACTGCACCTTCCCTGTAGCTGTTACACTTTATTCTGCTTTGTCATAGTCTTATCTTGTTCTATCTCATACATTGTGTAATCATCTAATCTGTACTAACAGTACACAAGCCGTGCTTATCACTCTATCTCAGAACATGTGACAGTAACGAACCAATAGCAGTTCCATCTCAGACTCCCTGCACGGAGCACTTACATGGTGTCTGCGGTTTGCTGAATGAGCTGCATCCAGTTGGTCCTCTCCTCTTTGGAGCTCGCTCGTACCTCGTACATCTCCGGCTCCTGCGCCGCGGCACTAATGAGAAATAACCCCTTCTCCTCGTGTGCGACCTCACGGACAATGAGTTTTTGCAGTGGTATCACAGTCGACTTCTGGTCCTAGAGCACATGCGAGAAAACGACACACATTAGTGGGTGCAACGATGAAGAGAGAGAGAGGGGGAGGGGGAGAGATAAGTTTATAGATAGATGGATGCATCTAGTGGTGATGCTGCATCACAGCTCTAATGACCCGGATGCAATCCCAACCTCTGGTGCTCTGTGTGTGGAATTTGCTCATTCTCCATCAGACCCCCTGGGTGCTCCCCGGGGCACATCCCAAACAGGTACGGTTTGGTAGGTTAATTGGCCACTTTAAGTTGCTCCTTTAGTGTGGTAGAACCTGGGGCAGAGACTTGCAGGGAGAGTAAAATGGGATCAGTGTAAATGGGAGCAGGATGGCCTGTGGAGGGATCGATGAGCCATAGGGCCCATTTCTGAGCTGTAAGACTGGTAAAAAGAGGATGGAAGAGGGGGAGATCAAGGGGCTACTGGAGAATCAGTATGGGGGTGGGATCTGGTTGTTGGTCAGGCTGAGGGGAGGTGGGGGTGTGGAAAGGAGGGAGAAGAGGAAGGAGGAGGGATGAGAGGAAGGGGGAAGGAAGCAGAAGAGGAGTAGGGCAGGAGGGAAAGAGGATGGGGAAGAAGGGTGGCTGGGGGGAGGGGGATGAGAAACAGGGAGGGAAGAGGGGATGAGGAAGGGTGAAGGTGGTGGGGGGGGGGGGGAAGGAGGCAATAGGGAGGAGGGAGGAAAATTCACAGCCTGGTTTGGAGCCCAGGATTGGCAGTGGTTGCAGAGGGCAGTAGGCTCCGCCAGATCCATCGCGGGCACAGCCCTCTCCGCCATCTTCAAGAGGTAGGGCCTGAAGAAGGCAGCATCCATCACTAAGAATTCCTCACCATCCAGAACATGCCCACTTCCCATTTTTTACCAACATGGTGGAGATATGGAAGACTGAAGTAACACACTCGGTACTTTAGGAACAGCTTCTTCATCTCTGCCATCAGGTTTATGAGTGGTCCATCAACCCGAGCTCACTATTCTAACTTTTGTTGCACTAATTTTTTTTTTAAATTTATAGTAATTTTATGTCTTGCATTGTTCTGCTGCCACAAACTAACAAATTCCACATCATAATAATCAGCGATAATAAATCTGATTCATGAATTTTTGATTCTGAAGACTCTGGGAGGGGGAGGATGGGAGGAAATGGGTGGTGTGGGTAGATCATGGAGGGGGAGGGGGAGGGAAGAAGGTGAATGGATTGGAGGGCAACTACCTCATAGTTGATTACAATGGGAAAGGTCAGCGGGGTAACAGGACTGGGAGGGGAGGGGGGTGTTTCCTGATGACCACGTCTTTGTGAGCAGTTGAGTCCGGCAGTTTCAAGATTCAAAGCATCTATACAGAACACAACTCAGATTCTTCCTCCTGCCGGCAGCCATGAAACAAAGACCGACCATGGAAATCTGTTCAAGGAAAACATCAAACTTCCAACGTGCGAAACAAGAACAAGTTGCGTAAACATCACAAAGCAAGTGAACAACACACAGAATATCAAGCCAGGAGTCCAGGGGTACTCAGTTTACATCAGTTCCGTGCTGCGCTGCGCTGCTAGCTATGGGCCGCAGAACCACTCTTTCCCGAAGTGCCCCGGTCCACGCTTGACCACTCTGAAGAAACCACTCAAAAACAGTAAAAAAAAAAGGGTAATCGGGATCCAGTAACACATGCAACATGAACCTCAACGTCCCCCAAAACGAGTCCACTGCCAGGTGCCTTGCTGATCAATCTCCGCAATGTGGAACCCAAGACTCCTGCATTATCCTCGGGCAGTAGCTAGTGAGACGGAGAGCAACACTGGTCAAACGCAAGCAGACGGCGTTGAACACCCGCCTGTCCTCCGCTCTCCATCTTCGTCAACTTCAAGCCTGCTCAACGCCTCAACTGGAGGGAAGCAACGGAGTTGACTATAAGCTCACTCCCTGTCTGCAGTCTTCCAGGCCTCCAGGTCGCACACTCTGCTCCCAACCTCAAAGAACTCCGTTGGAAACAGCCAAGTGCCAGGTTGCTCAATTAACCCAAAAAACCCTATCAAAATGTAACTCACAGGTTTCAATCGCACGCAGCTTAGTAACAGAATCATACTTGAAAGAGGAAGTAGTTTTGTGAAATGTCTGCAGGCCACATTGTTTGCTGCGCCATCTCGAATACTGCGATATATAGGAACGCATTACATGCCGAAAGATAAAGGAGGTTGAGTCGCTAATGCTCTCCTGGGCAGAGTATAATATCACCCCAGCTGGCGTGTCTAGTCTAGTCAGAATTCCTCCCAGGATGCAGGTTAAATGGGGCTGATCATCAGATGCAGGAAAGTCAACCCATCTGATGGGAGTGCCATTGTAGGAAGAGTTTTGGTGGGTGGGACTGATGAACTGCTCTTTCCGCAGCCCATCCTGTCCTGAGATGACCAAAGTTGCGACTTTCCCATGCATTTTTTTGAAGAACAAAATGAGGTCATTTTAAGGAACGCCTGAGGAAAGTGGATCACTTGGGAAAAGACGTAGTGGAGTAGCGGTTAGTGCATCACTTTACAGTGCCTGCTGTAAGAAACAAGAGAAATCTACAGCACATTACAGGCCCTTCGGCCCACATTGTTATGCCAACCATGTAACCTACTCTAGAAGCTGCCTAGAATTTCCCTACTGCATAGTCAAGTCAAGTCAAGTTTATTGTCATTTCGACCATAAGCTGCTGGCACAGTACACAGTAAAAATGAAACAACGTTCTTCCAGGACCATGGTGCAACATGAAACAACACAAAACTGCACTGGACTATATGAGACAGCACAAGGCTACACTAGACTACGTAAAACAACATTAAAAAAAACTGTACTAGACTACAGACTTGCACAGGACTACATAAAGTGCACAAAAATAGTGCAGGGCAATACAATAATTAATAAACAAGACAATAGGCACAGTAGAGCACAAATTACAATATAATAATAGATGATGTAGCTGTCAGTTTAGACTCTGAGTATTAAGGAGTCTGATGGCTTGGGGGAAGAAACTGTTGCACAGTCTGGTCGTGAGAGTCCGAATGCTTTGGTACCTTTTGCCAGATGGCAGAAGGGAGAAGAGATTGTGTGAGGGGTGCGTGGGGTCCTTCACAATGCTGTTAGCTTTGCGGATGCAGCGTGTGGTGTAAATGTCTGTAATGGCGGGAAGAGAGACCCCGATAACCTTCTCAGCTGACTTCACTATCCACTGCAGGGTCTTGCGATCCGAGACGGTGCAATTCCCAAACCAGGCCATGATGCAGCCCTCTATTTTACTAAGCTCCATGCATCTATCTAAGAGCCTCTTAAGAGACCCTGTTGTATCCACTTCTACCAGCTGGCAGTGCATTCCACACCCCTACCACTCTCTGTAAGACTGGGGTTCAGATCCTGACACCGTCTCTCGTGAGTCTGTACTTTCTCCCCTTGACCACGTGGGCTTTCCCTGGGCGCTCCGGTTCCTTCCGCATTCCGAAGGGTTAGGGCCAGTGAGTTGCGTGCATGCGACGACGGAAGTGATGCGATACTTGCAGGCTGCCCCCGGCACAATCCTCACTGGTTTGACACGACGCAAAATGACACATTTTACCGTGCATTTTAACGTACGTGTGACAAATAAAGCTAATCTTGGCAGTGAGGTCCTCCTCACAGAATCCTGCATTACCTGACATCGCAGACAATTACGAATGGCTGTCGCGATCGTTATGGCAGCAGCACTGGTAGCAATTTACAAGGATGACGCTCAGACTCAGACAGTCCAAGTGTCTGTAATAGGGTGAGTTTTCAGGGTGACATATTTACCACGTGCAGGTGGATCTTCCAGTAGACTCACCATTCTGGCTGCTACCACATAGCAAAATTTGATATCGTCCGTGGTGATTTCTCGCAGCACAAGCTGGGCATCTGTTCGTGCAAACCACGTGGTGGTGTGCTGCTCCCAAAAACTCCAGCAGTTTCAAAGCGACTGGTTGGTCGACGTGTCATTGAGTAAATAATCTGGAATCGTCTGAGAGTGTTGGAGTCACCAATGTAGGATTTTGTGAATAAAACATGCGAGAGTCATTTTATGTGCTTCATAAAAATTGCAGCCCTTTACATCCATTGCGAACAATCCAGAAACAGTTGCCTTGCACTGATGTCATTACGTCAGACCCTGTCTCAAAGTGAACAACTACCAGTCTCTTGTCGCCAATACAACCTTCTACACAGTGGCGTGCAGGGGCAATGGCATCAACACGGGTGATGCCAGCAGGCTCTGTAACCTGATTACAAAGGCTGTCTCTCTTATAGGTGTCAAACTGGACACAATGGAGGCTGTGGTAGAACAAAGGACCCCATGGAAAATCCTGGCAATTCTGGACAATTTTGCTCACCCTCTGCATAACCCCTTGGCTGAACAGAGGAGCACTTTTAGTAATAGACTAAGACAACTGTGCTGCTCCAAACAGTGCTACATGAGGGCATTCTTACCCTCGGCCATTAAGCTCTATAATGAGTCAACCTATAGCCGGGGAAGTTGATGACCTCCCAGCCTTTCCTGTTAGATCATTTGAGATAACTTATTTTTTATTCTTTCTACTTCTCTTCTAACATATGTATTTGGGCACTTGTAATGCTACTGTGCCACTGTAATTTCCCTTGGGATAAAGCATCTATCTAGCTAACTCAATGATGGTGTTGGTGAATTATGTAGAACAGTTTCTATTATGAACACTATGTGTCATCTGTCACCCATTACATTACTCTATAGGCCTAGAGTCTGCTCCCCCATTCTATCTTGGCTGATTTACTATCCCTCTTAACCCCATTCTCTTGCCTTCTTCCCATAACCTTTAACACCCTGAATAATCAAGAACCTATCAACCTCTGTTTTAAATATATCCACTGTTTGGCTCTGCAGCTGTGGCAATGAATTCTGCAGGTTCACAATCCTATCTTGGCCCTTCAACATTCAATAGGTTTCAATCGGATCTCCCACCATTCCTGTAAACTCGGCTCTCCGGTGAAAAATGATGTCGTATCTGTTAAATAGGGGCCGTGGACAATTCTGATTTGATGGAGAATGGACGTGAAATCACAGAGGAACATCTACAGAAATTCTGAAACGCCCGTCCGCTACTGTCGTTACTGTGTGGTCCGGAATCTTTCCGAAGGTAGGCCTCAAAATCCCCGGCCTTGCCTGCTTTTGGCAACTGAGAAGGAGGTCGAATCGTTTGGCAGAGATGCCGCTCAGTACTCGGTGTCGAAGAGCTGATCAGAGCTCGAAGTTTTCGGATGACTCAGAGTCGGATTGTGGTCGGTATGGCAGGGAGAGTTTTTCTTCCCTCTCCCGTCTGCGTGAGATGTGGGACATTTGAGAAACTTTGAACTTTACTGTGTTCACGGACTTTCTTCATCAAGTTATAGTATTGTGCACTGTTGTAACTATATGTTATAATTATGTGGTTTTGTCAGTTTTTTCAGTCTTGGTTTGTCCTGTGTTTCTGTGATATCTCACCGGAGGAAATAATGTATCACTTCTTAATGCATGCATTACTAAATGACAATAAAAGGGGACTATTAAAACGCAAACAACAAGAATTCTGCAGATGCTGGAAATTCAAGCAACACACATCAAAGTTGCTGGTGAACGCAGCAGGCCAGGCAGCATCTCTAGGAAGAGGTACAGTCGACGTTTCAGGCCGAGACCCCTCGTCAGGGCCTACTCCCTCAGTCCCAGCGTTATTCTTCACTCATTTGACAGTGTTGTCTTTAATCTCCTAGGCCGCAAATCCAAACCAATTTCAGCTTTGGAATTACACCTTAAATTGGGCTAGTGTATGGTAATAACAGACACAACTCCATTCCCCAATAACTTTAAAAGTAATGGGGCTGAATAACCCACAGCATTTCCAGAAAAGAGAGAACTAAATAAACATTTCTGCTTGGTTTACATTGTCAGTAATGCTGCACTTAGCAGCACATAGGAACTGCTTGCAGACTCAACAATTTACACACTGCTTGCTCGGCAGGAATTCCAGCAGGTGGCCACTCCAGCAAGTGGCCTCTCCCGCACGCAGTACAACGGCCTTGGTTGATGCAAGAACTTCAAGGGTGTGGGGCAAGTTTGCTTGTCTCCAGCACAGCGGGGATTTGTGCTTTGTGACCTTGTCTCCACTGCACCACGGCCCAAAGAGCTCGAGCAGCCATGTTTCAGCAGAGAGGTGAGATGTCAAGCGTCTGTGGGTGAGAGTGAAGTGTGACACTGAAGAAGACTTCAAACGAAAAGAACAAAATGCTCGTTACTGGCATCCTTGCCTCCCCCTACCTTTCTAAAGAGTCCTTGTTATTCTTATACCTTGTTATTCCTCTTGTTTTGCACTATATTTGCAAGTTTCGGCCACCTTTACGCCTTATGCTGCTGCAAAACAACATGTTTCACCTCATTAAAGTCAGCGATATTATTTTGTGACTGTTGTTCCTCTCCGTGCCTTGTGGCGCACTGGGTGGTAACCTTGCCATTTCATTAGCAAGCGTCTGTTTTTTTATGAGGCCGAGTTGCTAGCTCAGTGCTCAGCCTGAGCGTGGATGGAAAGCAGGGAGCCAGCCGGATTTGAACCCGGGACCAGTTGCCCCAACGTCCGGTGCATGTGCCGCTACACCAACAGCAGTCTATTTTGTGACTTGTATTATGCTGCATCACAACAATATGTACTGTATTGTAACTACACAGCACGTGTTGTGTGTGACTATATGCACTGTGTTTTGTACCTTAGTCCCAGAGGAACACTGTTTCATTTAGTTGTACACGTGTCTGGTTGAATGAGTTAAACTTGAACTTGATAATAAATCTGATCCTTTTCACAGGAGGGAGCGTACAAATTGCCCAACACATTTCCATCAAATATTCAAAGTACATTTATTATCAAAGTTCCCACAGGAAACAAAGAAAACTGTGGAACCCATTCAAAGAACAACATTAAACCAACTCTGTGCAAAAAAAAAACAAAAATAGCAACTCAAAAAAACAAGTGAAAAACACAAAACATAAAACACAAAATTGAAAGAGTCCAGGCATATTCAGTTCATCTCAGTATTCTTTTACTGGTCTAATCAGATTGTCTGCCGATATTGACTGAGGGTTAAACTTTGGCTAAGGCATGTTGCTGAACTCCCTGGTTCTACCTGTAAGTAATACCAGGAATTCCCCCACACCCCCTTCCCCATCAGTAGCAGAACAAAGGGACTTGGTTTTACATCTCATCTGACAAAGCATCAGGCCATCTCCAGGATATGAATGCCTGTGCGTAGACCTTTAGTTATTAATATTACATATTTAAATACACAGGGTGGTAACAGGCCCTTCTGATCCAACAAGCTCAAATACACCTTGTGACCAATTAACCTACTAATCTGTATATCTTTGGAAAGTGTGCAAATATTTGAATACGAAGGAATACGTGAAGAGTACATGGACACATGAACGAGCTCCCATAATATTATTAAGTTCACGAGCCTGACCTATAGAGTCATAGAAAAGTACAGCACAGAAACAGGACCTTCGGCCCATCCACTCTGTGCTGAACTATTTAAGCTGCCTAGTCCCACCAACCTGCACCAGAACCATTGCCCTTCATGCCCCTCCCATCCATGTACCTATCTAAACTTCTTTTAAACGTTGAAATCGAGCTTCCATGTGCCATTTGTGCAGGCAGCTTGTTCCACATTCTCATGAGTGAAGAAGTGTCCCCTCACATTCCCCCTCAACATTTCACCTTTCACCCTTAACCCATGACCTCTAGCTGTAGTCCTTCCATTCATATGAATGAATATTGTGCATATTCCTACAAATTCACTCTCTCTCTCTCTTTCACTGATTTTCCTTTTTTTACACACGTATTTCTAGTTTGCTCAGTTGAGCAAGCCCAGTACGATCTCACGTCTTTGCAATAGCAGCTGCACAGGCCTTCCTGTTGCAGTGCCACATACATTACTAAGCAGGCAGAAATGAACTCTGTTTAACCCCTCATTCAAATCAGCCTTGATCGGATTGCTGGAAGAGTCTGGGGAGATTAATTAGCCTCCTACTTCTCTTTTGAACAACACTTACAAAAAAATAATTCTATTAGGATCAGTTCTTTCAAAGAAAAACACCCTGCTTCCACCCAAAACAGATGTTCATCCTGTCTGACCTCTCCCCTCCCCACCACTCCCCAACTCACAGACACACTCTTATCCTGCACTGGTCACTTTGCATCTTCTATCGCTGCTGTTTCACATATTTATGCGATTGCCTGTTTTATTATAATAGTGTCAGGAACATTATATTGTCTCACCTCTCACTTTCTGTCAACCTGTCAACCTTCAGGTCAGTCACTCAGGGTCTTGTGCCGATAATATTCTGTGACTTTACGGTCCTGCACATAAATTCGAGCACTTAACTTTTTAAAAATGTAAGCGCAATATTTCAAATTAAACCGGGTAAACTAAGCTGGTTATAGCTCTTCTGTCTTCGAGCTAAAGTGCAGACATTATATGTGTTTTGTCATCGTCGTCGTGGCTATCCCTTGAGGTCAAGGATGATGGTCTTCGTTCTGTTGATCTACTTATGGGCTCTCAAGTGGCTTATGAGTCCAATCTTGGCTTTGAAAGTTCTTCCGCATTCAGGACAGGTAGTTCCAGATGGCAGATCGGGCTGTGATTATTGCTGCCTCTCTTTCCATTTTCTTCTCTTTTCTTCTAATTCTGCACATCTGTTGGCTTCGAAAGTTGCTGTTCCTTCCCAGATGATGGCTTGCCAGAGTTTCCTGTCCTTGGCATTGGTTTCCTAATTGATGATGTCAATGTTACATTTCTTCATGTTGGCTTTTAAGACATCTTTGAATCTTTTCTGTTGTCCGCCTCTTTTACGTTTGCCTTCTTTAAGCTGGGAGTAGAAGATTTGTTTCGGCAGACGCTCGTCTTTCATCCGAACAACATGACCGCTCCATCTTAGTTGGTTCTTGATGATGTAGGCTTCAATGCTTGTTGTCTTTGCTTCATTTAGCACGCTGACGTTGGTTCTTCTATCTTCCCAGCTGATATTTAAGATGTTTCGAAGACAGCGTTGATCGAACTTTACAAGTGCCTTCAGATGTCGTCAGTATGTTGTCCAGGTTGTTTTGTACCCGCTGGCTGTAATGTCAGTTATTACTCCAGGTCACCGCTCTTTTTGCTGAGTCAGAGATTGATAAGCCTCAGCTGCCATTCCAAGAATTAAAAACACAAACTGAGCCTTTAAAGCAACACTTAAGGGAGTCCTTCACTGGCAGATGCCATCTATAGATGCTGAGACACAACTGCTGACACTAGAAACTCAGATGGGGATGAAGTGTCATATAGGAGTGAGATAGATTGGCTGGTTGAGTGGTATTGCAACAATGACCTTGAACTCAACATCTGTAAGACCAAGGAGCTGAATGGGGAATTCAGGATGGGGATTTAGTACAAAGAATCATCAAAGAATCTAACAAGTTTCTACAGATGTAGCGTGGAGAACATTCTGATGGTTACATCACCATTTGATACGGAGGAGCCATTGCACAGGAGCGGAAAAGGCAGCCGAGGGTTGTAATCTCAATGATCATAGATGTTAATCTCCCCAGCATTGAGGACATCAAGAAGCAGTGCCTCAAAAAGGTGGCATCAATCATTAAGGACCCCATCACCGAGGACATGATTACTTCTCATTACTACCTTCAAGGAGGAAGTACAGAAGCCTGAAGCTACACACTCAACATTTCAGGAACAGTTTCTTTCCCTCTGCCCTCAGATTTATCAACTGTCCATGAATCCATGGATACTACCTCACTCTTTTTGTTCTCTGTTTGCATTACTTATATTGATATTTTCTACATATATTTTTTTATTGCAACAGATAGTATATTCAACATATTACACTGTACTGCTGCTGCAAAATGACAGATTTCACAAAGTGTCAGCGATATTAGACCTGATTCTGACTCTGCTCTCTGTTAACTCATGCACAGGATGTTGGAAAGGCCGGATTTGGAACACTGTGCTCCATTTTGGTCACCATTCTTCAGAAATGATACAATTAAACTGGAAGGAGTGCAGAACAAATTTAAGACGATGTTACCAGGACTTGAGAGATGGAAGGAGGTTGAGCAACTTCGGACATTTTTCACTGGGGCGCAGGAGACTAGGGGTGATCTTACAGAGGTGCATAAAATCGTGAAGGGTGCAGATGGGTCAATGCGCACAGTGATTTCCCAGGGTTGGGATATCAAGAACTAGAGGGCAGAGGTTAAAGTGAGAGGAGAAAAATTTAATAGGATAATGGGGTGTATTATTTTTCACCCAGAGGGTGGTCAGTTTATAGAATGAGCTGCCAGAGGAAATGATTCAGGCAGAACTTGTAAAAACTTTTAAAAGATACTTGGACAGGTTTATGAATGGTGAAGGTTTAGAGGGGTATAGGTCAAACTCAGACATATGGAACTAGCTTATATGAGCATCTACCAGTCCTCTAGGTTCGAGGGTTCAGCTCAAGACTAACAACCCTGACTGGTCAAAAAAACTGCTACGGAAACAGGAATGAAGAATCTGTCTACATCTGAGTCGCCAAGAACAGACAAAAATGAAGGACCTCCATTGCTGCCCTAATGTCTTATCTGGTATGGACCAGTTGCACTGAAGGGCCTGTTTTCACGCTGTATGACTCTAGTTGTGACAGATCCAACAGCATTGCTTTGAAGCAGGGCAGTGAAGTGATCATGGCCTCCTCTGCTACTAATTATCTCTCAATTATCCTTATAAAACCAGACTGGATAGTTATCATCAGCTTGCTTGTGGCAGCTGACTAGGCACAAATTGGTTGCGATTCCTGTGACCTACTGACGGTCCTGTTGAAGGTTCTCGGCTTAAGACATAGGCTGCTTATTCCTTCCCAAAGATTCCGCCTGACCTGCTGAGTTCCTCCAGCATTTTGTGAGAGTTGCTCTGGATTTCCAGCAACTGCAGAACCCCTTCTATCTACAACATTGACTGCGTTTCAGAAGTACAGTCCTTTGCAAAAGTTTTAGGCAAATATACATAGTTATGATGCCTAAGACTTTTGCACAGTACTGTAGTAATTTTATGTATTGTACTGCTGTCGCAAAAAAAAATCATGACATATGTGAGTGATGATAAACATGATTCCGATATGAGTCTCTATTGCGGACTGAGTGGGAAGGGGGCAGGGAGAGGGGAATCAAGGTTGGGAAAATGGGGGGAAAATAGTGGGAAGCACCAAAGAGACACTCTGTAATGATCAATAAACTAATTATTTGGAATCAAATGAACTTGCCTGGTTTTTGTGAGGCTGGGTGTGCCTGCATCTGCACCAACCCCCATCCCTGGCACTCCTTCTCTGACACCTGTCCCACACCCCTCCTGCGACGCTCCACCCTCGCCATTCTCAACAAGCTCTCGCTAGCTTTACAAACTCACTCACCGCTCTACATTGACAAGTACAAAAGTCTTAGGCACCTTCTAGCTATAAGAATCTGCCTAAAGCTTTTGCACAGTACTGTATCTCCTTGGCTAAAAGCACTGAGATATACTGAAAGGGCTTTAGTTTGTAACAAGTAACACTGCGGTGATGTGGAACAGAAAATGACCAAGGAAAGTTATAAATTCCAACTTACCAGTGAAGCAAAGGTATACTTCTGATCCTTCTCTTGAAGAAACACAAGCATATCGGACAGCAGCACAGCCAGGACTTCTGTAAGAGAAGAAGCAGAATATTAATACTCAGTGAGTGCAAGAACAACCATTTTCACCAGCACAATGTAATGGCCACCTGTTCTGTGAAGGTTAGGCTGAGTACACGCCCCTGTCGATCAACGCTGCTGAGGTGGAGATGGCTGAGAGCTTTATGTCTTAAGGGGCTTACTGCAGAACAAATGAAAATTATGGAGAACCTCTTCCCCCCACCACCGCCCCCCAGTGGATACTACTGATGCATACTTCTAGCACTTGGTAGGATCAAGCTGATGTCACTGGGATACGATACGGGAGAGGTCGTCTTCAAACTAGCATCACAGAGTGTGCTCTTCGAACAAGAGATCTTCATTATCGATGGGCCTTAGTGTAACCCAACCAGCACCCACTGGATGTCACCATGGAATAGAGCAGATGATGTACCCTTTAGCCTTCCTGCTGCTGCTTTCAACGTGACAGGTCCATCGTGTACCAACTTTCTTCGTATCAGATCTTCCTTTGCAAACATCTGGCCACTCTTCAGCCTCATGATGGCTTTGGTCTCGGTTCTGCTATGGATCTCCTGGAGTCTGGTTTTCTTCTCATACTCATTTACCTTGTGGTCCACTGCAGCAATCACCTCCTTAATCATTGCCAGTGCTTTGGTGAGGTCAGTGTAATCGTCTTCGTTTTCTGCAGAGAGTAATTAGCACAGGGTCAGAATGAATTATTACCACATCTTAATCAGAAATGCACAAGGACTTCCTCACCCAAAGAGGGTACAAGGAGACTGGGACCTTCTACTTGAATGTGTAGAGGACATAAAAAAACACACAAAATCCTGGAGGAACTCAACAAGTCAGGCAGCATCTATGAAGAGGATGAAACAGATGAAGTCTCGGGCCAAGACCCTTCATCAGGAATACTGAAGAGAAGGAAACAGAAGATCCTTCATCATTCTTGGATGAATCTGACGAAAGGCCTTGGCCCAAAACGTTGACTATTTCCTCCTCTTCATAGACGCTGGCCGAACTGTGTTTATAATCATATCAGGATCTCTTCCATTAATGAAGACATAGAATCTCTCTCCACTTCCCGGATGAAGTGCTAAGAAGCAGAGCTGGCTTAAACAACACCACAATATTTGGCACTGATAAACTGTGCCAACAGCCACCTGCCAGACTGTAAGTTGCCACAATACAGGAAAACAAGAATAACCCACTGAACGGATAAGGTGTAGAAGAGATCCACCAGGACGTTTTAAAGATTCAAAGTACATTTATTATCAAGGTATGCACAGAATACAACTCGAAGTTCCATCCTCCTACAGGCAGCCAGGAAGCTAAGAGACACCATGGAAACCTTTCAGGATGACATCAAACACCCAACGCATGAAAAAACAACAAATCTCGCAATTGGGCAACACACAGAATGTCAAACGTCAAAACAGAAGTCCAGTTGCATTCAACACACATCAAAGTTGCTGGTGAATGCAGCAGGCCAGGCAGCATCTGTAGGAAGAGGTGCAGTCGACGTTTCAGGCCGAGACCCTTCGTCAGGACTAACTGAAGGAAGAGTGAGTAAGGGATTTGAAAGTTGGAGGGGGAGGGGGAGATCCAAAATGATAGGAGAAGACAGGAGGGGGAGGGATGGAGCCAAGAGCTGGACAGGTGATAGGCAAAAGGGGATATGAGAGGATCATGGGACAGGACACAGTATATCACCCCAGTCGACTCACAGGTGAAGTGTTGCCTCACCTGGAAGGACTGTTTGGGGCCCTGAATGGTGGTAAGGGAGGAAGTGTAAGGGCATGTGTAGCACTTGTTGCGCTTACACGGATAAGTGCCAGGAGGGAGATCAGTGGGGAGGGATGAGGGGGACGAATGGACAAGGGAGTTGTGTAGGGAGCGATCCCTGCGGAATGCAGAGAGAGGGGGGGAGGGAAAGATGTGCTTAGTGGTGGGATCCCGTTGGAGGTGGCAGAAGTTACGGAGAATAATATGTTGGACCCGGATGCTGGTGGGGTGGTAGGTGAGGACCAGGGGAACCCTATTCCTAGTGGGATGGCGGGAGGATGGAGTGAGAGCAGATGTACGTGAAATGGGGGAGATGCGTTTGAGCAGAGTTGATAGTGGAGGAAGGGAAACCACTTTCTTTAAAAAAGGAAGACATCTCCCTCGTCCTAGAATGAAAAGCCTCATCCTGAGAGCAGATGCGGCGGAGACGGAGGAATTGTCCCTCGTCCTAGAATGAAAAGCCTCTTCCTGAGAGCAGATGCGGCGGAGACGGAGGAATTTCCCTTACACTTCCTCCCTTACCACTATTCAGGGCCCCAAACAGTCCTTCCAGGTGAGGCAACACTTCACCTGTGAGTCGACTGGGGTGATATACTGCGTCCGGTGCTCCCGATGTGGCCTTTTATATATTGGCGAGACCCAACGCAGACTGGGAGACCGCTTTGCTGAACATCTACGCTCTGTCAGCCAGAGAAAGCAGGATCTCCCAGTGGCCACACATTTTAATTCCACATCCCATTCCCATTCTGACATGTCTATCCACGGCCTCCTCTACTGTAAAGATGAAGCCACACTCAGGTTGGAGGAACAACACCTTATATTCCGTCTGGGTAGCCTCCAACCTGATGGCATAAACATCGACTTCTCTAACTTCCGCTAATGCCCCACCTCCCCCTCGTACCCCATCTGTTACTTATTTTTATGCACACATTCTTTCTCTCACTCTCCTTTTTCTCCCTCTGTCCCTCTGAATATACCTCTTGCCCATCCTCTGGGTCCCCCCCCCCCGTCTTTCTTCCTGGACCTCCTGTCCCATGATCCTCTCATATCCCCTTTTGCCTATCACCTGTCCAGCTCTTGACTCTATCCCTCCCCCTCCTGTCTTCTCCTATCATTTTGGATCTCCCCCTCCAACTTTCAAATCCCCTACTAACTCTTCCTTCAGTTAGTCCTGACGAAGGGTCTCGGCCTGAAACGTTGACTGCACCTCTTCCTAGAGATGCTGCCTGGCCTGCTGCGTTCACCAGCAACTTTGATGTGTGTTGCTTGAATTTCCAGCATCTGCAGAATTCCTGTTGTTTCCAGTTGCACTCAGTTTAGTTTAGTTCAGCTATTTGCCTTTAGCCCACTGCAAGCAGCAGGGCAAACTATTCTTTGCTGAAGCGCCCGAGACCCTATCGATCACCCCAATCAAACTGAAAAAGACTTGGGAGTGTGCGGGTCATTTCTGAGGAGAGGTGGAATGGACTCCATTTGTTTTCCCCAGAGCACAGGAGATTAAGGAGTGACCTCATAGACATGTGCAAAATTATGAAGAGCATAGATCAGGGAGATAGGAGGAAACTTGCTCACTGCAGATTTGTCTAAAATGAGAGGACACAGGATTAGGATGAGGGACAAGAGGTTTGAACGGGTTCTGAGGAAGAATTTTTTTTTTCACCCAGAGGATAGTTGGACTCCGAAACACACTGCCTGAGGGGGTGAAGGAGAAGGGGACTCTCACAACATCTAGATGAGCATTTGAGGCACCAACACATAAGGATTCGGACCAAGTGCTGGTACACGGGGTGAGTGTAGATTGGTATTTGAAGGTTGCAATGGATATGATGAATTGAAAGTTCTGCTTCTGAACTGTAGCTGTTTACCTTTGGTAAGATGGATAATCCTCTGGACAATCACGGGATACTTGGTAATCCTTTGAGTAACCAGTAATATACATTCCTGGATCCCTAATCTTCGAACTATGGAACTAGACATTTTTTTCTGGAAGGGTAAAAACAAGACATTTCAGAGCAATGATCCAAACAGGCAGATAATAAACAGTTTCTGTACAGACTGCTGGTCAGTTGACCAAAACATGCACATACCCGCACAAATGTCTGGAATTTCTTCTCTCTTGCTAACAATTCCTTGTAAAAGTTTACAGCGTCGTTGTGCTGCCCACAGAATTTTCCATAGGTCTTTTTCAATCGCTCGGCACTGGGTCCAGAGAACTGTCAAATTAAACATCAGGCTGTTAGGAAGGATAACAGCTGGCCCCTTTGTGGAATTAGATTTACAGGGACTAAATTGCCATCTAAAGACAAATGCATTATATATTAAAAAAACTGACAGTGCAAAAGCTTCACAGAGTTGGTTGTAAAGTGGGAAAAGTATAGCTGGCATTTCACCCACAAACCGTGGGGCAGGACAGTAGCATAGCGGTTAGCACAGCGCTTTACGGTACCAATAACCTGGGTTTAATTCTCACCACTGTCTGTAAGGAGTTTGTACGTTTTCCCCGAGACCATGTGGGATTTCTCTGGGTGCTCTAATTTCCTTCCACAGTCCAAAGATGTACTGGTTGGTTGGTTAATTGGTCATTGTAAATTGTCCCGTGATTAGGATTAAATCGGGGGATTACCGGGTGGCGCGACTTGAAGGGCCGGCAGCGCCTGTTTCACACTTGCATTCATTGGTCAGGACATTTAGTACGGGCTTGGAACATCGCATTACAGCTGTAGAAGTTGATGGCGAGACTGCACTTGGAGTAGTGCATGTAATTCTGGTTATCTAGCTGGGGGAAGGATGTCATTAAGCAGGAAAGGGTGCAAAAAAGATTAATGAGGATGTTACCACACCTGGAGGGCGTGACTTACCTCTGACATCCTCCTATACTTTCCTCCAATTACCTTAAAAGGATGTCCAATGCCACCCTCAGAAAAATCAATAGCTGTCCACTTTATCTATGCATTTATCAATTTAAACACTTCTACCACTCTCCTTCATTCTAACGAGGAAAGCCCTAGCTTGTTCAAGTATTCCTCATAAAATATACTCTCTAATCCAGGCAGTATTCTGGTAAATCTTTGCTGCACCTTCTTTAAAGCTTCCACATTCTTCCTATAATGAGGTAACCAGAACTGAACACAATGCTCCAAATGTGGTCTAACAAAAATTCTACAGAACTGCAACATTATCTCACGGCTCTTGAACTCAATCCCCCAATTACTGGAGGCCAGCATATATTAACTTGCAACTTTGAGGGAACTATGGACTTGGACCCCAAGGTCTATGGTGGCCTCTATTTGGCATGACATCTAAAATTCTGACAAACTTCTATAGATGTGTGGTGGAGAGTATATTGCATTACAGCCTGGTATAGGAACACCGATGGCCTTGAACAGAAAATCCTTCTAAAAGTAGTAGACATGCCCCAGTCCATCACAGGCATCCCCACCATTGACCACATCTACATGAAGTGTTGTCGCAGGAAAGCAGCGTGCAGTATCAGGGACCCCTGAACCCAGGACATGCTCTCTTCTTGCTGCTGCCATCAGGAAAGTGGTACAGGAACCTCAGGACTCACATCACCAGGTTCAGGAATACTAATTACCCCTCAACCATCAAGATCTTGAATCAAAGGGGATAACTTCACTTGCCCAATCATTGAAATGTTCCCACAACCTATGGACTCACTTTCTTCATTTCATGTTCACGATATTTATTGCTTATTTATTTATGACTATTATTTCTTGCCTTTTGTATTCGCACTGTTTTGTATCTTTTGCTCACTGGTTAAACAGTCAAGTCGGTGTGGTCTTTCTTTGATTCTATTGTGGTTATTATTCTATTATGGATTTATTGAGTATGCCTGCAGGAAAGTGAACCCCAGGGTTGTATATGGTGATATAAATGTACCCTGACAACGAATTTACTTGGAACACTGAACATTCCAAAGACATATGGTTAGGGTTAGTGAGTTGTAGGCATGCTATGTTGGCACTGGAAACATGACAACACTTGTGGACTGCCCCCAGCACATCCTCGTTGATTTGATTTGACGCAAAATGACCCATTTTAGTTGTGTTTAGATAAACGTGTGACAGATAAAGATAGCATTTCTTTGAATTGATGGTATGATGTTCCAATGTATCTCACTTACCTGATTCACCAAAATATCCCCAATCTTTTTAATGATGAAATTCCGGTCACTGTTTTCCACCATAGATTCTTTCTTCCTCTCCAGAATTCGACTGAAAAACTGCGTGTGGATGTCGATCAGATCCTCCAGGCAGGGAAAGATGCGGTCTACCGTCGAGGTTTCCAACTGCAGCTCTTTCGACATCCCCTTGCTGTAGACATCAGACATGATCTTCAATGTGCGGAGGTGGTGCATTTCTGTCTGCATCAGCTCTGTGGAGACAGATGTGCAACCAGTCAAACGTTACATCAGCGCAACACACATTAAGTGGCACTGCTGTCTTGCATGCCTGAGGAGGGCTAAGGCACCGGTGACCCCTGTTTCCATCCAGGGGGTCAGTGTGGACATGGTGGAGGATTACAAATACTTGGGGATACGAATTGACAATAAACTGGACTGGTCAAAGAACACTGAGGCTGTCTACAAGAAGGGTCAGAGCCGTCTCTATTTCCTGAGGAGACTGAGGTCCTTTAACATCTGCCAGACGATGCTGAGGATGTTCTACGAGTCTGTGGAGGCCAGTGCGATCATGTTTGCTGTGGTGTGCTGGGGCAGCAGGCTGAGGGTAGCAGACACCAACAGAATCAACAAATTCATTCGTAAGGCCAGTGATGTTGTGGGGATGGAACTGGACTCTCTGACGGTGGTGTCTGAAAAGAGGATGCTGTCTAAGTTGCATGCCATCTTGGACAATGTCTCCCATCCACTACATAATGGACTGGTTGGGCACAGGAGTACATTCAGCCAGAGACTCATTCCACCGAGATGCCACACTGAGCGTCATAGGAAGTCATTCCTGCCTGTGGCCATCAAACTTTACAACTCCTCCCTTGGAGGGTCAGACACCCTGAACCAATAGGCTGGTCCTGGACTTATTTCCATCTGGCAAAATTTACATATTATTATTTAATTATTTATGGTTTTATATTGCTATTTTTATACTTTATTCTTGGTTGGTGCAACTGTAACGAAACCCAGTTTCCCTCGGGATCAATAAAGTATGACTATAACTACGACAACCCTGACCTTCGGTGCTGCAAGTGGAGCTGTGCACATGGACCACATGGGCTGTGTCCGAGTGCTCTGGTTCCCCTCGACTCCTATAGTAATGTGTGGGTTGGCAGGTCAGAACCACTATCCCCATGACTTAGAAATTCACCCTCCTCCTCTGTATTCAATTAATGAAATCCCTCCTTTGGACATCCTAATGATTTGCGGGTTGGCAGATTAGAACCTCTATGTCGCCTGGTAACTTATTACTAAATTCACCTCCTCCTGCGTGCTCAGTTAGTGGAAACTCTCCTTTGGTTTTCTCACCCAGGATTGGTCCCAGCTGAACCAAAACCTTTCAATTAAACCTGCACGTCCTTCCTTGCTCCGTTCAGCCTCACCACTCTCACTGCAAGGGCAAGTTGGAGGGAGCTTCTGAACTTCAGGGAGAGTTGTGTTGCAGAGAGAGATTAACTCAATTAAGAGACAATCACATGTGATTCTGCAGAATAGATGAGGGATACAGCTGTGAGAGAGTGTGTGTGCAAGGGAGTGGGAGGGAGGCTGAGAGGGAGGGAGGGAGGGAGCGATTGAGTGGGGGGAGGGAAAAGAGGGAGAATGAGAGAGAGCAAGAAAGTATGAGCATGTAGACAAAAGAGAACAAGTTTGTGCGTGTGTGTAGATGAAAGAGACCATTAGGGGAGGTGGTGGGGGGAGAAGGGGGGAGGTGGCGGGGAAGTGGGGAACGTAGTGGGACAAGGAGGGTGCAAAGGGTGAAGAAGCGGAGGAGGGGAAGGTGGTGAGGAATGAAGGGGAAGGGGTTATAAGGAGTCATAATTTAAAATTAGAATATAAACATTTACCATAGATAACATCCTGTCGTTTAATTACTTCCTTCTTCTGTTGCCTCACAAACTTGTTGTCAACAACCAGACTCCAGGAGTCAGCTTCCAGCTCTTTAGCGTCTGCCTCGAACTCACCCATCAGCTGTCCGTCCATGACGTCCGTACCTATGGGCACGTGGAACGCAAGTGCAGAGTCTGACAATAAACACCAGCGTCCAATATCATTGTAACTGCACACCATAATAGCCACAAGCACGCTCCTGGCAATAACGCTTCTAAGATCGACACTCATTCCCCATTTTGGTGAGCAGGAAGATGGCAGCAGTCTCACAAGGTGGTGCATTACTAAAGCTGAGCATAGTGGACGGGGTTTGGGTGGTGGAGTCGTGGGTGGGGTGAGCAACTCTGGGGGCAAAGATTATAAACATGAGAGATTCTGCAGGTGAAGGAAATCCATGATAACACACACAAAATGCTGGGGGATCTCGGCAGGTCAGATAACAATCTAATGCAGGGGTTCCCAACCTGGGTCTATAGACCCCTTGTGGTACTGGACTACAGCATAAAAACAGGATGGGAACCCCTGATCTAAGGAGAGGAATTAACTGTCGATATTTTGGGCAGAGACCCTTCGTGAGGATTCACGATGGGCTGGATTGTAACTACATGTGCTGTATGTGACTGTAGGTGCTTGTTTTACAATTTGGCCCTGGAGGAGCACTGTTCTGTTTAGCTGTACAGATGTGTATGGTTAAATGACAATTAAACTTAATTTTTTTCCAAATGAGACCTTCGGAAAACATTACAATATTATTCAAGGGGGTTACCAATAGAGTATAATCTTTGTTAAAAGATATGCAGGACCTGACTTAGAGAGTAAGGTTTTGTGTCCCTGGTATCACTGGTTGATGTCAGTGATTGGGAAGAATGGATGATGGAGTCCCTGGTATCAGATTTTGGAGTGACAACTGCGAGCACTGGCATCTTAACCAGATAAAAACATTAATGACCTTCATGGAAGCAGCAAATTATCTTAGAGCATCAAGCAATCATTCACAAGCCACGGACAGCTGGATTCTGTTATAGTCTTTGTTCAGAGGAGTGGTTCCCAACCTTTTTATGCCATGAACCAATACTATTAAGCAAGAGGACAATGGACCCCAGGTTGGGAAGCACTGGTTTAGAGAGATATGTGTTGTCTTCGATTGGTAACTAACATCCAGAAGTTCACCCTTAGTCACTGGTGCAAAAGTAGAATCATCAAATATAGTCCCATTCTATTGAGTTAAATAGAATTTGAAGAGTGAATTAGAAATTACAGCCACAATACCACATGTTTGCAGAGGAAACCATGGCTGAATTTCTTATATTATAAAATTATTATGTTATATATTATTATTTTCTTAATAATTTTAATATCAAATGGAGATTCTGCTTTCTCTCCTGACCATGACATTAGTGCAGTTGCGTGGATTTTAGCCCCCAAAAATGCAAGCCCCACATAGACCCCCACCTCACTCAACACTCCCCTTACCTTCATCCGTCAGCGACTCCATCGACTCCGTGGCTGTTTTTATCTGGTTCAGAGAGTCAGTCGACTGAGACAAGGCCCTCCATGAACCAAGGGAGGTTTCGTCAATCGCAGGCCTAGACAGGGCGAGGGATGCACAGGGAAACTAGTCAACATGAGGGAGGGAATAAGATGAAGTATCACCCCCTTGAAACTATGTCTTACTGTGCCTCTTGACGGCTTTCTGGGTGCAAGAATTCTACCGCCGCACTATGGAAATGTAGAAGAATCAATGGTGTCAAACTAGTTGGGGTCAACGCAAAAGCATCTGGGTTTCAAGAGCTGGTAAACCCCTGGGGTATAGTGGGTGGGTGGGTGTGGGGAGATAAATTAGTTTTGTTCCTCTCCTGATTCACATCGTGCAAAACCTTTTCATTCCTACACTCATAGTCAATGCTTTCCACACTGTTCTATTAGATTTCTACACATCAATAGGACTGTTGACACTCATGTGGCCCTCTGGGGTGGTACACTACTACAATAAGTGGGGAGCTTCTTCACTCTCCTGTAGCAGAAGAACTCTATACTATGGTCCTTCTCCACCAAGCCCTTGTGGTGGCTGCACCAATCTTCAGTGCATCCCTCAGATTGTACTCCTGCAGCCTGGAATGTGCATCCCTCCATGAATATCTTAATGGCCAAACTTACCCTGCGATATTGGCTATTGACACGCTCTTGGAAAGTGATCGGTACAGGGGCATTCTTCTATTAGGAGCAATCAATATGTTGTCATCTGGTAGGATTATGGCTGACCGTGGACGTTCTCTAGCTTGCAGTGCTACATGTATAGAACAGAAACACAGCAGGTAATTACGTCAAATGCCATGCTACTGGTAAATATCACCACAATGACAGTGCAAGTTTAAGGTCATCAATTGTTAAACAAAATATCTCTGAATTCCATGGAAACATATCATCCACTCTGAAACCACAAATCTAAATCTTCCATTTGCAATCATTTTAGCCTGCTGAAAGAAACCTATGCAAATAAGGATTTAAATGAACCCTTTCTAAATTTAGTGAGGAAACAAACTGGCGGGCCGAGCAGCATCTGCCAGGGTGAAAGGGACCGCTGATATTTCAGATTGAGATCCTTCATCAGGACTCATAACGTTGACAATTCTTTTCACCCCGCAGATGCTGCTCGACTTGTTCAATTGTTCCAGCAGGTTGTGCTTTCGCCACAGATTCCAGCATCCCTCACGCCTCCAGGATTAGCAAGTTCTGCGTGGCTCATGAGTAAACAGGAAACCCGAGAATAAGGAAGACCACCATAGCCTTCGAGGACATCACTACCCGGATTCAGGTATTGCTGACTGTCCTTGGACCTTATTACCAGGCTTCTAGAACTGCAAGTAGTCAAAGATCTATACCTGAGAGCCCTTGTTATAATGAGCTATTGACCAATTAGGTTTCAGAACTAGAGGATAGAAATCTTTAACTAATCATATCTATAAACCAGACAGCAGCCAGTCCCATTCCAGAAATTCAACCGGATTCTGTGTGTGGACAATTGACCTCAAATCAGGTGCCCAATGTGTCAATTTTGTTTCGAACCCCAACCAATCACTTCTGCCAAACAAAAACCTTGGTCACCCTTAGCTATTCTTCCAAAGCAAACTAAAGATAGCATTTCTAAAGACTAAGCAGTTGATCATTCACAAACAAAAAAAAAATCACAGATACAATCATTAAATCCTGCCCTCCAAGTTTCCAATATCTATTCTCCTAACATCAGAAAACCAAGGTCCGAAGCTTCCAGTAAATATTCACATGCATCCTTTCCTGATTTCCAGCCTTCAATGCTAATCCTCAAAGTTCAGTGAATGTCAGTTCTGCATTCAGAGGCTGGTTTTCACTTGGCATCTACTCTTTCTGTGGGACAGCTTATTTTTTAAAAAACTTATTTAGGGATACAGGATGGTAACAGGCTCTTCTGGTCCAATGAGCCAATGCCATCTAGTTACACCCTGATGAATTAGCCTACTAGCCCATACTTCTTTGGAATGTGGGAGGCAGTCTCAGAGACAATATACACATTTCTTACAGACAGTGGCAGGAATTGAACCTGGGTCGCTACCACTGTTATATATAACGTTATGCAAACTGCTGTGCTCTCATGCCATGAATTTCAGTTTGTTCACTGGTCTAATCTAACTGTTTAGTTCTTTCATTGTACTTATCTCTGCCTCTTTTATAACAGGGAAGAAAGGAGTTCAAATAAAAAAAACAAACCAAATTAAAACAGTTGTTAAGGTTCAATTCTTTTTCCATCTTAGTACCTGCACAGAGAATGAAAACTTTGTTCTCAAGGGCATATACACTAAGTGGCCACTCTAGTAGGCTTCACCTGCTTGTTGATGCAAATATCTAATTAGCCAGTCAGGTGGCAGCAACTCAATGCATAAAAGCATGCAGATATGGTTAAGATGTTCAGTTGTTATCCAGACCAAACATCAGAATGTTATCTTAGTAACCTTGACTGTGGAATGATTGCTGGTGCCAGACAGGGTGGATTGAGTATCACAGGAACTGCTGATCTCCTGGGATTTTCACACACACAACAGTGTCGAGAGCTTACAGAGAATGGTGCAAAAAAAAAACCCCAAAAGAATTCAGTGAACAGCAGTTCTATGGGCTAACACCTAGTTAATGAGAGAGATCAGAGGAGAATGGCTGGATTGGTTGAAGCTGACATGAAGGTGACTGTAATTGAAATAATCACACATTACAACAGTGGCATGCAGAGGAGAATCTCTGAATGTACAACATGTCAAACCTTGAAGTGGGTGGGCTACAACAGCTGAAGACCATGAGCATACACTCAGCAGCCACTTTACAAGGCACATGAGGTACCTAATAAAGTGAGCTCTGAGTGAGAAAATCCTACTATAAAACAATAAGCATATTTCTAGTTTGTATGCTATTTTCAATGCATTAAGTCGAGTAGGTATTAGTAACAGATACATTATTTTACCCTTACACTCACTAAACAATCTCTCTAAAAAATCCAAGGTCAAGATTTACAGCTACAGTAGGTAGCTCTTGGGAATTTCTCTCAGCTTACACCTACACAATATTATTACATCACATACTTATCAAACAATGAAATCACCACTATAATACCATGCAAGCTCATTCATCAAGTTAAATATATTAGCATTGGTCAGCCATTTTACGTAGGGAGTTTTGAATACACAGAGATACTTGCGTTTATTCCTCATGGTGACAGAATTGGGTAACGTTGAGGAATCTTGGGCCTGAAGTGTTTTTTGTTGCTGAAATACAGAAATTGGCGCAAGTCAGTGTACCATGTACAGCAATGGAAAATCAACACCTGCCAAGTTAGGCAAGGAGCATTACACCCCACAGAAGTGGGGATCTAAAACGAAATAATATTGAGCAGAAATTAATCCTTTGTATATATCCCCAACCATATCGTAGCCACCATGCTGCGACCAGACATTGTTCTTGTGTCTGAGTCTACTAAGCAAGTGGTGCTGCTGGAGCTGACAGTCCCATGGGAAGATCGCTTGGAAGAAGCCTTTGAAAGGAAGCTTTCCAAGTATGCAGGACTGGTCAGCCAATGTCGGCAGGCTGGATGGAGAGCAAGGTGTCTCCGAGTGGAGGTTGGTTGTATGGGACTCGCAGCCCGTTCCTTAGCCAGAGCCTTCAGCAATTTGGGCATCGAGGGAGAGAGGAAGAGGAGAGCCATCCACAGTACCACCAATGCGGCAGAGAGGGCCTCAGGATGGCTGTGGCTCAAAAGAGGGGAGCCATGGAGTCATAAGTAGCTAGCCATCTGGACACAAGCTGGGGTCTGATCAGCCCTGGCTGAGTCACCTGGAGGAGGGTGTATGATGTTGAAAGACCCGAAACACTTGATGATTCCAGGAACATCACTGAAGATGTGTCCGGAGGCATCAGTAGATGTATGCACACAGCATATTTGACATATTAATAGTGAACGTCAACCAAACTGAACAGAAGTGGAGTTTACATACAGGTGTTACGACAAGTTTTTATCACAAGCAGTAGGGAGTTAGTTTGAACATCAACGATTAGGTGGAGCATCTGACTTCCCAGTCAAGCCTTCACCTGTGCCTTAGAGTCATACAGCCACATGAATGGAAATAGGTCCATCAGACAAATGTCCGCGCTGAAAATGTTGCCCTATGGAGATAGACCCATTTGGCTGTTTTTGGCCCATATCCAACTAAACTTTACCTATCATTGTAACTTCCCAAATGCCTTTTAAATGTTGTAATTGTACCCGTCTATATTCCTCCCTCTGGAAGCTCCTTTTCTCCTCTGCATCAAAAAGGTGCCTCTCAGGTCCTTTGTAAATCCTTCTCCTCTCGCTTTCAATCTACCGCCTCCAAATTTGGAGTCCCCTACCTGGGGCAGAAGTCTGACTATTCACCTTATCCAGTTTCCTTGTGATTTTACTAACCTTTATAGTATCACCCCTCAGCCTTTTGCACTCCATGGAAATAGTACCAGGCCACCCACCTTTATAAGCACAATTCTCTGTTCATAAGACCACAGGAACAGGATCGGGCCATTTGGCTCCTTGAGTCTGCTCCACCATTCCACCATAACTGATTTATTTTCCTTCTCAATCCCATTCTCCTGCCTTTTCCCTGTAATCTTTGACACCCTTACCAATTAAGAACCTACCAACCTCCACCTTAAATATACCCAATGACCTGGTCTCAACAGCCGCCTATGGTAATGAATTCCACAGATTCACAACCTTCTGTCTAAAGAAATTCCTCCTCATCGATGTTCTAATGGGATGCCCTTCCATTCTGAGGCTGTGCTCGCTGGGTTTGGACTCTCCCACTGTCAGAAACATTCTCTGTAAGTCCGCTCTATTTAGGCCTTTCAATATTCGATAAGTTTCAATGAGATCCTTACTCATTCTTCTAAACGCCAGCGAGTACAGGCCCAGAGCTATCATACACTCTTCATATATTAACCCTTTCATTCCCAGGATAATCCTTGTGAACCTCCTCCAATGCCAGCACACCGTTTCTACACAAGGAGCCCCAAACTGCTCAAGATTTGAACTACCAATCCTGTCATTTCAACTTGTCGTCCCACTCTGATATCTGCATTGTTTCAGCAAAGCCTAATGTAAACTGAGGAAGAACACTTCAACCTTTGTCTGGGTATAATGCAGCCATTTTTACTGGATACTGAATTCATCTATTTCAGATAACCAGCCTTTCCTGGTTGTGGCAGCAACTTCAGTTCTGATACAAGATCACCCACTCTCCACAGATTGTTTATTGTGCTGAATCTACTGGATTACCAACATTTGCATTTCCATCATTGATTTCTCTGACTTCCAGTAATCTCTCCCCCTCCCCTCCTTTTCCATTCTTCATTCTGGCTCCCCTCTGACCCCCTCTCTTCTCAACTGCGCATCACCTCCCTCTGATGCCCTCCTCCTTTCCTTTCTCCAGTGGACCACTGTTCTCCTATCAAATTCCTCCTTCTTCAGCCCTTCGCCGCTTCCACCAATCACTTCCCAGTTTCTCACTTGACCACCTTCCCCCACCCATCTACCTTCCCCCTCACCTGGTCTCACCTTTCACCTGCCAGCTTGTCCTCCTTTCCCACGCTCCACCCCACCTCCTTATTCTGGCTTCATCAGCTTCCTTTCCAATCCTGACAATGGGTCTTAGCTCAAAATGTCAACTGTTTATTCCTCTCCACAGATGCTGCCTGACCTGTAGAGTTCCTCCAGCACTATGCGTTACTCAGCATTCTTTTGCCAGTTGTACTTAAATAGCTCCTATATTTGTCTGAGTTAAGATTTCAAATCCAAAACAGGATCACTTTATTGCCAGTATGTGACACATACCAGAACTGATTGTGGTTCGGTGCCAAGCATACAACACAAGACAATATCATAACAGACAACACAATAGCAACCAACAATTTACAAGAGAGTACGCAAACAGCCATGAGCAATCAACAATTATCAGAACGGCCACATGCTCAAACATCAATAATCAAACTTAAATCAATATGAACATATAGACAGGCTCAATAACTACCAACAGAATGAGGAGAACAGCAAAGACCATTTAACGCAAGGGTTCTCAACCAGGGATCCATGGACCCCTCAGAAGGTGTCCATGGCATGAAAAGGTTGGGAACCCTGACTTAGTGGATGTTGTGCAGGGACGGCTAGGGCATTGGACCTGAGTGAGGTTTGTTGCGAAGCTGGATAGCTACAGGAAAGAAGCCTCTTTGATGACATATAGTCCTGGTGGTGAAGGACTTGTCACGTCTCCCTGATGGCAATTTGGTGAATAAATGCAAACAAATAGAAATCTTAAAACTTAGTGAGAATATCTCTCTCAATCCCAGCTGGAAAGATTGCCTCGCTTGATGCAAGTTTCTCTGGCTATGAACCGGCAGTCTCTTTGACATTGTTTTCAACCACGCCCTTACACTAACCTTACAATAACCTTACAATAATCCCATCTTCGATTCTCCCCACATTCTCAGAAATTCCCCTTTGATTTTGCTGTTCACTTACACACCAGGGGAAATTGGCAAAGGTGAGTTAACCTACCAGGTGTGGTAACAGGGTCTTCTGGCTCATCAAGCCCACACCACCCAATAACACCTACCTAACCAGATCAATCTACTTACATGTACATCTTTGGAATGGAGGAAGAAACCAGAGCAACCGGAAGATGCTAGTACGTTAGCATTGATCTAGTATAATTACTTTTGTTGGAGAAAATTCTTTGGACGCACACTTAAAGGAGTTTGTACATTCCTCTTGTGACCATGTAGGCTTCTCCCATAGTCCAAAGACATACTGGGTGGCAGATTAACTAGTCATTGTAAATTGTCCTGTGATTAGATTAGGATTAAATCAGGAGAGTGGTGTGGCTCAAAGGCTTGGAAGGGCTGCATCTCAATAAATAAATACTGCATGATGTGAAAGCCTTCCAACAAGGACAATAAAGGAATGTATCACTCCTTAGCATCCCACAGCTCAAAGGGCAACAAACTTGTGCTACATTAGGTTCTTGAGAAAAACACTAGAGGATAAATACCTTCTGTTTAATCTTACTGCAGGCTGCCAAGCTGTCCCTGCAACCCTTGTGAACTTGTGCATTACAATCTGTGGAAGGGAAAAACACTGTTATAGAAAGGAGACAAATAAACACACCACAGGAAACCTTAAACTTTATAAATACCATTTAACCACAAAGTATTTTGTAAAGGATTACTTGTGGTGATTTAAAGAGCACAGTGCAGAAACCAGTAGCATGTTAAATTTGTTCCAAGGTACGTAGGTGCTAATTTACTGTCTGTCACTCATGAGTGGCTATACAGAGGTTGATCATAAGATCATGAGAGAGAGGAGCAGAATTAGGCCATCTGGCTCATCGAGTCTGTTCCACCATTTCATCATGGCTATTCCATTTCCCTCTCAGCTCCAGTCCCCTGCCTTCTCCCCATAACCCTTCATGCCCTGATTAATCAAGAATCTATCAATCTCTGTCTTAAGTGTATCCAGTGACTTGGTCTCCACAGCCACCTGTGGCAACAAATTCCACAGATTCACCACTCTCTAAGCAAAAGAAATTCCTCATCTCCATTCTAAATGGATGTCAAAATCAGAATCAGAAGTCCCTCTATTCTGAGCTGTGTCCTCTGGTCTTAGACTCCCTCTCCACAGGAAATATCCTCTCCAAATCTACTCTATTGAGGCCTTTCAACAGTCGATAGGTGTCAATGAAATTACCCTTCATTCTTCTAAATTCCAGTGAGTA